>NC_142895.1:19300000-19960000 GCF_054131105.1 Drosophila navojoa
TATAAATAATAATAAATGATATTAATATAAATAACATTTAGTTATATTATTAATTGCGTTGTGAATTTACTTAAATCAATTTATACAACATTTATAGCATTATTATTATTTTTAAAAAATATTTTTTATTTTTATTAATAAGAGCAATATGAATATTTCTTATTTTTTTAAATAATTTATTTGTATACTATTTATTTTAATTTTAATATTTATATTAAGATGAACATAAGTAAATAAATAGCTTAATGCATTTATTGCAGCTATTGTTATTGTTAAGTTGTATATAATTTAATTTAAAATTAATTTACTCTCTTCATTATTGGAATTATGACATTTTTACGAGTATTTGATTTCATTAAGTCTTATACATTTATTTTATGATTTTTTTATAATAATTTTCATTATTTTTTATTTATTTATTTTTATTTTTATTATTATTATTATTTATTTTTTTTTTTTGCACTTGTCTTTTAAGACGTGACAGCGAATAGTTTCTGTAAATTAAGCGCATAATTAGGTGTAAAGCAGCTGCTTAATTTTCAAGAAATATAACCTATATTGATTATAATGTGGCTAGTATGAATGAATGAATGAATAAATGAATGTGTGCGAAATTTAATGCTATTTTGCCCCGAAGGTAGGCTCTGTGCATTTTGTTGACAGCCAAGGAATCGTGTGTGACAATCGAAATGCAGTACTATAATTATAATTTGAAATAATACGATTAATCTAATAATAAACTAGCTCTAGCAACTATCAGTGCTATTATTGCAAGTTTAACTAGATATATTAATTATATACATATATATATGTACATACATATATACAAAGTAATCTATATAGGGCATACATACATATCTAAGATTTGGACAATTTTTGTTAGCTGCGTGGCAGGTCTCAGGCTCTGTGCCACGTTTGCTTTGCGGTAGCTTAAAGTATGCTAATTCCCTGCATATCTTGCTCTTGCCACAGCTTAAGTCCTGTGCGAATGTGTCTGTGTGTGTGTGTGTCTGTGTTGGTGTGTGTGGGCGAGCCACAAATGGGCTTTGTAGTTGTTGTTGCTGTTGCTGTTGCTGTTGGTGTCGATTTGAGTTTTCGGGTGGTGCTTTTTTTATGGCATAGATTATCATAATTATTGTAATACTTTTGCCTGGCTTGACTTTGCTGCCAACCACCCGGCAAAGCGACGCGTCGCTGCCTGCCACAAAAAGTCCCCAGCTCTAGCCCCAGCCGCAGTCGCAGTCGCAGTCGCAGCTCACCCTACCCCAGCCAGCAGCAAGCCAAGGCAAAGCCAATCCGATCCAATCCAGTCCAATCTCTCGCCCAGCTCTGGCTTTTCTTCCTCTTCCTCTTCTATTTGCTTTTGCTTTTTTTTTTTTTACATTTTTGGCGTCTCGTTGGGCTTTTGAGCTTCAGTGATTTGCATTTTTTTCTTCTGCTTTTGAATGTTTTGGCTGTTTGCTGTTGTTGTCTGCTTTACATATTTATGTGCGCCTCGCCTGGCATTCGAGATTGAGTGCCAAAGATATAGATACATATAGATGACCTGTGTGGCAGCCAGCAAGGTGTTGTTGTTGTTGTTGCTGGGCTGCTGCTGCTGCTGTTGTTGTTGTTTTTGGACTGGCTACTGCAACTGTTACAGCTAAAGCAACTCCCCCGGGTGCCGTGCCCAAAGACCTGGTCGACCAGTTAGCATCTGTTATGAAAAAAAAGAAATACGTTACGCAAAGCGTTGCGGGGTAAGAAAAATTAGTTGCCGGATCATCAAGAGTTGTTGCTGCTGCTGCTGTAGATGTTGCTGTTGCTGTTGCTGTTGCGCCCCCATGCAGCGCTCTCGATCAATGGCGCAACGGGGTTTGCGTCTTGGCGGCTCTTTGGCCGTCTTGCGCTGAAAAGATCAATCAAATTGCCTTTCAGCGCCAAACAATGGCAATGATGAGTTTTTGATTGAGCCAAAGTCGAGCCGAGCCACAACAACAGCAACAATAACAACAGCAGCAGCAACAGCAACATCGACAACAGCAACAACAAAATTGTTATTGCTTGCATCTGTATGGTCTCCATGTCTAGGCTGATAGACCCGCATTCGCACTCGTACTACAGATTGCAACATGTGTCGACACGGCCCCTCCTCCTCCTCCTCCCCCACCGTCGTACGAAGGCCTTCGCTCTCACTGTTTGCTGCCTGTCAACTGCCTCAACAACAACAACAACAACAACAACAATAACAACCCCGTCGAGCCCACTTGTTTCTGTTCCAACCCGTCCTGGCAACAGCAACAGCAGCAGCAGCAGCCACTAAATAACTGACCGAAGGTCTCGACGGGTGCATTCGCATTCCCATTCACAGTCACACTCACAATCGCATTCACATTCACAATCCCTATTCGCATTCGCATACGCATACGCATTCTCTGTGCGTTTATTTGCTGATTCGCTTGTCCGGAGTGGTCTACGGGCCGTGGTGCTTGGTCCGTGGTGCGTGCTCTCTCTTCCATCGACTGCATCTGAAGTGTGTTGTCACAGCAGCTGTGTTAATGGTGTCGCCCGTAGATAGTCGAGGGCCCTATTGGCAACAGGCTGCTCTATCGACATTAACTCTGTTGCACTTGCACATGAGTGCGAAGAAGAGTCTGTGTGTGTGCGTGTGAATGACTGTGTGAGTGAGTGTGTTATGCCTAGCAGATTATTAATTATAAGAAAACTTCAATAATATATTGATAGAGAGACTAGAGCCTATGACAGAGTCGAAATACTTCCTTGAGTCTCAGATTCATATTGCAAGTTATATGGAAATACAGTCGAGTCCTGATAGTTCGAAATGGCAAGGGTATCGGGGCTTTGTTCAATTTACACAGAAATTAAAATTATCGAGAATTATCGAGAATTATTTTATAGAATATTATTTCCCTTTACCGCGTACCTCGATTTAAGGGTATACAACTTATCAGTCATTATTTAATTTTATATTCTCTGTTATATGCCCTAACTCAAACCCGTTCGAATCTAGCTTCACTTTAAATTGAAGCTCAGTCAAGAGAAAAACTAAAATCAAATTGCTTATAGGAAAATTTCCATAAAATTACTATAAAGCAGAATAGAATAAGTCTATGTAGAATAAGGAATAGAACAAAGTCTTCAAGCACACAGGCAATTGACTCTAGCTGCAATCTCTTTACCTTAAATATCAGCACAGTTGTCAACCGGAAAACTTCGTGACAAACCTAAGGCAGTGGAAAAATTCCATCAACTTGCCCAACTTAGTTTATCAATTAGAAATGCCAGAGATTGGCTATCGGGAAATCAATAGACTACAACTGGCTGGATGATGTGGTCAGATGTTTGGTATAGTGTTACGGCTGTTTGGACATATCTCAGATGGGAGCAGATGGAGATGGAACAGCCCCGTTGGCACTTGTCGCTGTCGCGTCTGCTGCCAGTGTGAGTGCGTCTCTATGGTTTCCGTCGTTGACTTTGGCATTTGGCAATTGCATTTAGCGCCAAATCAAATCGTCTGATAATCACGTTATAAAAGCCAAATGCGCTGAAAATTAAAGACAAGAACCGGCGTGCACGGCATGTGGGCCCCTCGTATGGCAAAGGCAAAGGCAAAGGCAATGGCAAAGGGTCTGCGGGCACAGGTCAACCCCACCAGCTTAAAGCCAAAGCCGCAGTCAGAGCCAAACACCAGACACGACAACGGCAACGGCAACGATTGCGATTGTGATTGCTGCCGCGACAGAGTTCAGAGGCAGGCCGCAGGACGCAGGACGACAGAGAGCGAAGGACATACCCCGACCCCGATGTTTGGCTCTGGTACATGCTGTGATTTTCGGGCAGAATTCCCGCTGGGATCTGAGAGATGCGCCGCTGACATCGCTTGGATGGCTTTGACATGGCTCGTGTTTGTTTTGCCGCAGAGGGACATGTGCAACACTCCAGGCCATATATGTATGCGCGCTCGTGTGTGTGTGTGTGTGTGTGTACATATGCCATTGAGTTTGGAGTGTGTATTTCACGGCCCGTCGATCTCTGCTCGCCTCGCCTCGCATCGCATCGCTTTCAACCCTCCCATCAACCCTCGACGGGCACTATTTTGTTTGTATTTAGATTGCATTACTAAGCAAATTGCGGAAAAATTAGCGGCTGATTTGGGGATCATCTAATTACAGAGACAATCGCCTGCCCATATATCACATTACTTTGATTTCATTTCCCACTCCGTTTGCCCTTGCTGTTATTTTCCCTTTCACTTCACGATGTGCCATATGTGGCCAACGAAATGCATCTGTATCGTTTTCGATTAGCCTGCTGTGGCAATTGCTCTAACAACATCATCACCAGCATCATCATCATCATCGTCATCGTCAGCAACATCATCATTATGCAAATTTTCCATTTTAGCGGAGCACTGAAAAAAGTGAAATGGCAGTCCAAAACTTTTGCGAAATTTTCGTATTCTTAGATCTTTACTCTCCTCCCAAGTTTCTGGTTCCCTCGGCTGGTTGGCTTAGTTTCCATCTTCGATTCGGTTGACGGAAAGCGAAAGGCCAAAAGTCTTTCATCTCTTTGATCCCTGACATATCCCAAGTTTATTCAGCTCCAGCTAAACACCTTGACTAGAGCATATTCGGTTCGGCATTCGAATTTCCTTGCGCCCAGCTAAGAGAGATATGTATATAAAGTATGTATGTCTATATACACTTGAGTAAAAGTTAAACAAGTCGCAAAGGAAGATGCTGTCAGCCACGCCCCCCTCGAGGCCCCCCAGCGCGCTCTGTTCTGTTGTATTTCAGTTCGTTTTTCAGTTTTTAACAAAACACAGCCGCAGGCGATTTTCCAAAAATGATTTCAGAATGAGTTTTCTCGCTGTCTCTCCCTCAGCACACTCTCTCCCGCTCTCTGTCGCTCGGCTTCCCCATCTTTTACGTTCGGCAAAAGTTACAAAAGTGATTCAGGCATAAACAGGCGGACGGATGAACGGACAGATAGATGGAGAATGATGGAACCAGTCGAGCAGGAGTAAAAGCGGCAGGACGGCAGGTCGTCAGGACGTCAGGATGAGCCAACAGTCAGTCAAAATGGCTGCCAGCTACATTTGTTGTTGTTGTTGTTGTTCCACTTGCGCCCCAATGAAGGAAAAGTCTTTGAAGACATTTGATGGCAAGCTGTGGCAGTTGCTGTGGCAGCCACCTGAGTCAAAGCTCAGCATTGACAATTCCCAGCCCAGCTTGACGTGAGGCCACGGAGGCAGCTCAGCAGACCGTCAGCCAGTGGGCATAGGGGCTACTGCTGGTCCCTGGCCATGGCTACTGGCAACGCAACCAAATTTGCTTTGACTGCCCGCCACTTGATACGGCTGCCATGGGCCGCAGCTAACCCCGGCCAGCCTGGGGGCTGTTTGGGCGTTGGCATCGGAGGCAGAGAGTGGACAGAGAAAACAACTGGCAATAGAATGCGATTGGCGCATTGTTAGCTAAGGCCTCTTACAGGTCCCGCTGCCTAAACGGGTCGAACTCTATTATAAGGGAACGGACGGACTCTCAGCTCACAATTGCCCTATTGACTTAGCTTGATCAAAGGCTTAACGGAAAGTCTTAAAGACGGCTGCCTCACAGTTAACATAAGCACTTAACAATTGTAGCTAAACGATTTTCCCATTGCTTTGATGCTTTATTGTATATGCTGTTCGATCCCAACACTGAAATATTGTGCTCAAGACTCAATCGAAGCCCGTGAAAAGAATCAGGTCAGAGCTGAGCAGGGCTTTGACTCCGGGAAGACTTTTTTTGGCGAGGACATCTGTCAACTACCGTTAGCATTGGCTAAAGTAATAGTATCTCTAGAAGATTTGAAACACATTTCTTGTGTTCGTACAACAGCATTTCGTGGGGCAAGCTCTACGAGTATTGTATACTTTCCGTACTTTTGTTAAATGTACGCACATCTCTCTGACTCCCCCTTTAAGTGTTGTGTAATTGTGTTGCTGCAACAAGAACAACGATGACAATAGTTATTTGTGTTGCCTTTAATGGGTCTCGTGTGGCGGGTTGGGGCCGAGCTGGGGCTTGGGCTTGGGCTTGGGCTATGCCCTTCAGCCTTGAGAGAGTCGTTTCGTTTGTGTGCCGCATCTTTAGTTCATTTCTTTGGTTGCTGCGTGAAAACTCATTCAAAGTTGAGCACAATTTTTCTTTCACTTCTGTGCTTGCATGTGTGTGCGTGTGTATGTGTGTATGTGTGTGTGTTTCTACACCCGTCTTCCGTTTACCTTGACGAGCTTTATGAGATTTTGCTGGTGCAAAGGCACACGAAATGTGTGTAAAAATAAAAAATGATAAAAGTTGCCAGATAAAAATTACACGTACACACACACACACACAGACACTTGCTCACTCACACAGATACAGCTTTGCCGTTTGCCAAATCACCTGCATACAAAATGGCGTCGACGTCGCCGACGCCGCGTACCAAAACTCAATTCCAACCCCACTCGCAGTTGCCCCAACAACAACAACAAGCTGAGAATTGTAATTTTTCTTGGTTCATTTCCTTTGCCATTTTCGTTTCGTTTTTCCTTTCGCCTCCTCTGTTGAATTGAGACTACTTCAGTGCACAGTGGAGCAGAGCTACAGAAGATGAGACTTGAATTCGCTCTGGCTAATGATAGATTCGGCTAGAATAATTCGTAATTACTTCTGTGATTAATTATAAATATAAATTATAAATAACATTATAAGCTCCTGCGTTACTCTGGGGCCAGAGTGTTTATGGTTTCGTGCCACTGTGCGTTTTCCCAGATTCTAGAGCCGAACGCTTTCTTGCCACTTAACAACGTTCGCCTTGGCTGTAGCATCCTCGCCTCCTGCCTGCCTTTTCCATTCGTGGCTCTGTTTGCTTTCTTACCGCCGCCCCGCCGCCCCTCTACCCCCTTTCCAGTCTTTGGCAGTACGCCTTTGTGCACATTATTCTTTTGCCACTGTGCTCGCAGTAGTTGTTGTTGCTGTACTTTGACTACTTGGGAAATATTTCATGATTTTCCCTCTACTCTTACTTATGTGCACACGCATACACCTACATACATTCATCCACATACATATTTTCATGACGTCGTTTTGTTTGGCTACTTTCGTTTGGAGCTTAATACGCTTCGATTGGAGCTCATTGGTTTTGTATGAAACTAAAGCTGTAATACGATAAATGCATAAAGATGCGTCCATTGGTAATGCCGTAGTAAGATATAAGATATAAGATATAAGATATAAGATATAAGATATAAGATATAAGATATAAGATATAAGATATAAGATATAAGATATAAGATATAAGATATAAGATATAAGATATAAGATATAAGATATAAGATATAAGATATAAGATATAAGATATAAGATATAAGATAAGATATAAGCTCTCCGATCTAAAGATATCCGATAAGATATAAGATATAAGATATCCGATATAAGATATAAGATATAAGATATAAGATATAAGATATCCGCTCTAAGATATAAGATATAAGATATAAGATATAAGATAAGATATAAGATATCCGCTAAGATATAAGATATAAGATCTAAGATATAAGATATAAGATCTCCGATAAGATCTAAGCTCTAAGATATAAGATATAAGATATAAGATATAAGATATAAGATATAAGATATAAGATATAAGATATAAGCTATAAGCTCTAAGATATAAGATCTAAGCTATAAGCTCTATATAAGATATAAGATATAAGATATAAGATATAAGATATAAGATATAAGATATAAGATATAAGATATAAGATATAAGATATAAGATATAAGATATAAGATATAAGATATAAGATATAAGATATAAGATATAAGATATAAGATATAAGATAAGATATAAGATATAAGATATAAGATATAAGATATAAGATATAAGATATAAGATATAAGATATAAGATATAAGATATAAGATATAAGATATAAGATATAAGATATAAGATATAAGATATAAGATATAAGATATAAGATATAAGATATAAGAATAAGATAAGATATAAGATATAAGATATAAGATATAGATATAAGATATAAGATATAAGATATAAGATATAAGATATAAGATATAAGATATAAGATATAAGATATAAGATATAAGATATAAGATATAAGATATAAGATATAAGATATAAGATATAAGATATAAGATATAAGATATAGATATAAGATATAAGATATAAGATATAAGATATAAGATATAAGATATAAGATATAAGATATAAGATATAAGATAAGATATAAGATATAAGATATAAGATATAAGATATAAGATATAAGATATAAGATATAAGATATAAGATATAAGATATAAGATATAAGATATAAGATATAAGATATAAGATATAAGATATAAGATATAAGATATAAGATATAAGATATAAGATATAAGATATAAGATATAAGATATAAGATATAAGATATAAGATATAAGATATAAGATATAAGATATAAGATATAAGATATAAGATATAAGATATAAGATATAAGATATAAGATATAAGATATAAGATATAAGATATAAGATATAAGATATAAGATATAAGATATAAGATATAAGATATAAGATATAAGATATAAGATATAAGATATAAGATATAAGATATAAGATATAAGATATAAGATATAAGATATAAGATATAAGATATAAGATATAAGATATAAGATATAAGATATAAGATATAAGATATAAGATATAAGATATAAGATATAAGATATAAGATATAAGATATAAGATATAAGATATAAGATATAAGATATAAGATATAAGATATAAGATATAGATATAAGATATAAGATATAAGATATAAGATATAAGATATAAGATATGAGATATAAGATATAAGATATAAGATATAAGATATAAGATATAAGATATAAGATATAAGATATAAGATATAAGATATAAGATATAAGATATAAGATATAAGATATAAGATATAAGATATAAGATATAAGATATAAGATATAAGATATAAGATATAAGATATAAGATATAAGATATAAGATATAAGATATAAGATCTAAGATATAAGATATAAGATATAAGATATAAGATATAAGATATAAGATATAAGATAATATAAGATATAAGATATAAGATATAAGATATAAGATATAAGATATAAGATATAAGATATAAGATATAAGATATAAGATATAAGATATAAGATATAAGATATAAGATATACGATATAAGATATAAGATATAAGATATAAGATATAAGATATAATATAAGATATAAGATATAAGATATAAGATATAAGATATAAGATATAAGATATAAGATATAAGATATAAGATTCTTATTTGGCAGTTTAGTTGTACTTATTAGATCACTCTTCCATATATGTATATATATTTATCTATGTATGATATTTCCCTTAGGAACCCTGGGAGTCCTTGCAATGGCTTTGGTTGTCTTTATGGCCTAATGCGTCGCGTTTTCTTCTTTGTGTTTTCTTTTGTGACTCGCACTTCTGGGCTTTCCATTGCCCACCTTTCCCTCTGTAGCTTTTATTTGTATTACTTTTTATATTTTCTTTCTTATAAATTTCTTTTCATTTTTCTTTGTTTTTCTTCTTTTTTTTTGTATTTTGTGAATTTTCTTGTAAAACATAAATTATCTGTTTGTAGAACGAATGATTTAAGGTGCATGTTCTGCTGCTGCTGCTGCTGCCGCCTCGCGAGGCAATGTTAAACGAAGTGTGCGGTGGGCGATGTGGCGTGGGCGGGCAGGCGTGGCCGGGGTGGCACTGGTGCGCGATGGGTGGCTGCCAGAGGCAACAGAGATTTTGGCGAATGGCGGTGACTGTCGCGAATGCAATTTAAATATTTGCATTTGTTTTGAAAATGGAAATTCATGGCACGTGTAATGCGCTCTTGTTGTTGCCGTTGCCTCTGATCTTCGGCAAGCGATGGCAGAGGCACAAGTAGAGGCAGAGGCGTGGCCTTAAAGCTTTAAACATTTGCCCATGCGCCAGCTGCGAAATTGCATTACATGGTAATTCTTTTGCATTTGCTCTGCTTGTTTTTGCCTTTTTCTTGCATTTTATTTTTGCGCAGTTCGCAATGAAATTGAAGTGGAAGCCTGCCCGGATCGGGGCAGGCGCTCCGCTCCACTGGTAGGCAACGTCGCAGCATTTACAGTTAACTTCATAAAGAAAATTTAACGAGCAACATCCTGTACATGGGCGGGATGGGCGCCAACAGCAGCGGCAGTGGCAGTGGCAGCGCCAGTGGCCAGTGTTGCCAGCTATTGAGCTCCGAAACAAGTTGGATTCTGGACAAAAGTAGGCTAGAGCCGGCTAAAATCTAGCAACAATTGTTAGAATAGCGGGCTAGATGAACAATGGAAGAAAAACATACTGAAAGTAGAAAATGATATATTTTAAAATTATTTGCAGTGACTTTTTTTTAGTCATCATAGTAATTACATATAATAATAAAAAAATCAAACATAAACATTTAGTGGCCTTTTTTTCTAAGTAAATATTTCTGCTATGTATTTCTGCTAAGTATTTTTGCCAAGTATTTCTTCCAAGTATTTCCTCTCAGCATTTCCTCTTAGTGTTTCCTCTCAGAATTTCTAGTCAGTATTTCCTTTAAGTATTTCCTCTCAGTATTTCTAGTCAGTATTTCCTCTTAGTATTTCCTCTCAGTATTTCTTCTTAGTATTTCCTCCAAGGCTTTAGCTGATCGTTCACACACACGCTGCACGAGTGACCCCCACCAGGCGACTGAAGAAATGCTGCAGCCGCTGCCCTTTATATAGGGCGACTGTCACTAGAGCACCTAGTCGCTCTCAAATGTTGAGGGCTCGTGCCAGGTAGAGACCGTCGCAGACGAGCTTCAAGTGAGCATTGGAAAGACGCTCTGCTGTTTCGAGCATTCTAGCTTCGCTTTGCTTAAATATAAATACCAAAAGAATCCTGTCACATGCATATAGACAGGCAGAGAGGCAATCGGAGAGACAGACATGCAGACATGCAGACATTTGAACTGATATATCGGTCAACAGAGAGTCATAGTTAAATCGAATTAGCTCATAACGCTCAAGAGTATTAGGATATGCTTGATAAGGCAAATTGTTGATATGTTAAATGGCTTATGTACATTCATATTTATAATTATTGTTACTCTGTAATGCTCTTTACGACCAGGACTTCCGCATTGTCTACATCAATATCTGGCTATTCCATCCCACACACATTTCCAATGGATTTATTATCAGTAGGGCAGACCATTCTCAAATAGACTAGATCTAGCCTGAAATAGGCTAAACTGGCAACACTAGCAGTGGCAGTGGTAGCAGCAGCGGCAGCGGCAGCGGCAGCAACAAGGATGACGACAACAAGATAAAATGCATGCCTAGAACCAGTTTCAGGATAGCACAAAATACATTATACGTTCGTCGGCGACAGAGACAAGCTGGCGGACACAAGCCAAGCCGTCCAAGCAGCAGCCAGTCAGCCAGTCAGCCAGCATGAAACGGTAGCAAATAGAAACCACCCGCCCAAGGACCCGATTGCAAGCAGAGAGCACTGCACCACCCGACCGTCAGACAGGCACCACTCAGCCAACACATTCAGCCAGTTGCAAATCCGTCGGTGACGGTGACGGTGACGGTGACGGTGATGGCGTGTTGATGACGAGGCCAGGACCCGGCCATGGTCCCTCTGCCACGATGCCAGGCTGCCAGGCTGCCAATCCAGCGCAATGGAATCCCAGTTAACGAGTTTTGCCATTTTTATACACTCTCATGGGATACAGCAGATTACCTGGCCAGCTTGGCTTGGCTAGGCTCTCTATCTCATTTCGGTATTTCCAACTCATGCCGCAATAAACATAGAGCCATTATTATTATACACATATGTATATGTTCTTAATAGTTCTTATAATTATTATATTCTTCTTATATTCAATCGATTGACTTGGGTTTTGATGTCTGATTAAAATATTTATAAAATTATAGTCATTAGATTGTTTCTGATCTCATATCATTGATATGTTAAGGTCTAAGCTCTCTTTGTAACCCCATAATAGCTGCTTCGAGGACTTTATATCTTTCATTTATCTGCTTCTATTTTATATGTAAGCAAGTTCCACAGAGACTTGTTGATATAGCAAAGGGAGAACCCATTAAGATAGATAGTTTGGTTGCCCTGAAGAATTCAATTTAATCAAAGATTCCATATGATCATATGGAATGATCAACAATAGAATAGAATTAACAATGGAACATATTTCTACTTCTTGTGAGTCACTTAATCATATGGAATATTTCTATAACTTGGCCGACTAATGCTGAGAGCTAAGACTTGAGTTGAGCGAGGATCACAGTTCAGACATGAGAGAGAAAGAGATCGAGAATGATTGGAAGAGCATATGAAGTTCAATGAGCGGCTTAGTGCGTGGCGCTGTTTGTTTTGCGTATTTTTCTGTTTTGTTGCCAGCACGCGAAGAACACTTTAAAACAGCATTTCGTTTGGTTTGACAAACGCCAGGACAGGCAGGAGAGCCCATCAGCAACACGTTCTACATATATCCTGCTGTCTGTCAAACTGTCCGTCTGTCTCTCGGTGCTGGCTGTTGCTCTGCTCTGCGACTTCTGCTCCCCGCAGCTCCCCCCTGTTGCTGTTGCTGCCAGGACTGACTGATGCTGTTGCTGCCAGAGCGAGAGAGTGTGAGAGAGCAAGAGAGATAGAGAGAGAGCGCGTGAGTTTTAAGGGGGCGAGGACGACACAGGGTTAGCCAGTTGACGTTGGCAGCGCTCAAGGGTCTGGCCGGGGTCTGGTTAGTTGGGTATCTGGGGTGGAAAATGCGAAAATTCAGTTATGAATTCATTTCGAATTGAGGTAACATGATTACCGCTATGATGATGCTCTTCCGCTTCAACATCGTCAATATATTGCGCTTGAGCTGTGTTTATTTACGTGACCACCCCGACCTGCGCCCCAATGCCGCAGGAGCCCAGCGTCTGGGCGGGGTGCGCCCTCAAATGAGCTTTTGCCACGCAAAGGTGCCGTTGCTCAAATAAACGAACGCCTCGTTGAATTTGCAGCCGAAAAGGGGCGACGCCGAGCTAGAGATGGCAGAGCCAGAGCCAGAGTCAGAGTCAAAGCCAGAGTGGGAGCCGATGATTGGAGTAGGAACTGGAGCGGGAGCTAGAATTGGATGGTGCCTGGCGAGGCAACAGCGACGGTATCAGCGACGGCGATGGCGCGCACATCTACAAAATGGCTGTCAACAACAACATGGCGTATACGCGTTATGAATACGTATTGCTTGTTTATATATATATGTACGTATGCATGTTGCTGTATCTCTCTCTCTCTGCCTGAGTCTGTATGTGTGTGTGTGTGCGTGTGCGTGTGTGTCTGTGCCCACCCAGGTGGCAGCGTGAATGCCACGCCTCGTTTGCCTGACTGCCTCCACAACTCGTGGCGGCTGTGGATGCGCCAGCGGCACTCCAAGTACTTAAAATTTCACACTTTTTTTTTCCATCTTCTGCGTTATATTGTTGCCGTTTGCTGTTGCTGTTGCTGTTGTTGTTGTTGCTGTTGTTGCTGCTGTTGTTGCTTAAAGTGAAAAAGTTGCTGCCTCAATTTAAAGTTGAGCACTGCCGCTGCGTAGCTGAAGCCCAGCGCTGAATGGCATAAATAAAATAGGCTAACTTTGATTGGACACTCGCCTCTCGCCATACGAGCCCTAGCCGTGGCCAAGTTGCAAAAGTTGCTCGAATTATAATTTAGTCGCTGCTGCGAAATGGAACGTGTAATAAGCCTCGAATAATAATAAGCACTCGTCCATTTAGCACTGCCAGCTAAAGTCTCACAAAGTACGCAAATTAATGTGAGCTCGGAGTTGGTCGAGTCTTATGAGTGATACTGATATACGATTTGACTAAGCAGCATTACTTATCGCATACATATATATAGTCCATTGACACTACAGAACTCAGATCAATCAATGTACAGTCCGTAGGCCAAACTTCTTCTGGGCTGCGTCTCATCTCAGTCTATTTGCAGACTGAATATATGAATATATGTAATATTATCTAGCATGTGCTGCCTTTAATAGCTGCCTTAGTTATTTGTTTTAAATGCCATGCATATTTAGGCATCATCAATGGCAGCAACTGTTTCCGTCGACCCAGCCGTTCGCAAAATTGTTCAGACAACACACGGCGTATGCGTAATGCCAAAAATAACCAAAACACAAAACCCAAACAGAGCGACATAAAACCTCAAAACTCACACACACCAAAACACACGCACAGTCACACACACACACACACACACACGCTGCTAAAAGTAAATAAATATGCTAATAAAATTTTCAAAATAAATCTGTAATAGATAGAACAGATAGAGCTACAAAATAACCAGAGTCGAGCTAAATGCATTTGCATTGCAGCAGCTCTCGTTCACTCTCTAGTGCTCTATCCGTCCATTCGTCCGTCTGTCCGCCTGCCTGTCTGTCTGTCTGGGCGTCTGTCACAGAAAACTGTAACCAAGCAACATGGCAAAAGTTTTTAATCCACGTTCGGAAAAATTTTTCACACAAATATTTACACAACTCTTCGCTCTAACGATTTGCGCAAACATGAGACACACACACACACACACAATTTTTGATGCCGATAAGCATGCACATACACACACACACAAACTTATACACACAAACGCAGTCACAGTTAGACAGACATTTTAATGTTTGTAAAGCTTTTAAATGCTTCACACACATAAATTTTTGCTTTCCGTTTCCTTTTTGCATACATATCATTTTTTTTTTATTCAGCTGCTGCTGCTGCCTTGCCTGTGAGAGTGCGTTTGTGTGTGTTTGTGTGTGTGTCTGATGTGGGAGCAAATGGCAAAACAAATAATAAAGCACTGCAAAAATAAATAAATGAAAAATTTTAATAAGAATTTATGATATTTTTAGAGACAAAACCGCTGGCATAGGACGCAAACAGAGGCCAGAGAGAAGTGGGCGGGGGAGGTATATATATGTATATATATGTATGTATATGTGTGTGTGTGTGTGTGATGGGTAAACGAGGCTTCAGCGCTTTTGCAAATCTGTTGTTGATTTTCATTTTTGCTGTTTGTCTGCTAAACACAAAACAAACACAAAGCGCCAACAAATCTCGAACCAAAACCAAACCGCGGCGCATCCATCAAGAGATAGAGAGGGAGAAGGAACATGATAGAGAGACAGAGAGTGGGAGAGACACTGGGAAAAATAGCATAAATTTGAGGTATAGATATAGATATAGATATAGATATAGATATAGATATAGATATAGATATAGATCTTGATATAGATATAGATATAGATATAGATATAGATATAGATATAGATATAGATATAGAGCTAGATCTAGCTATAGATATAGATATAGATATAGCTATAGATATAGATTTAGATATAGCTATAGATATAGATATAGATATAGATATATATATAGGATATAGATATAAGATATAGATATAGATATAATGAGATTAGATATAGATCTAGAATGATATAGATATAGATAGAGCATATAGATATTGATATAGTATAGAATAGATAGATATAGATATATTATAGATATAGCTACGATATCGATATAGATATGAGTATAGATATATATATAGATATAGATATAGAATATGATATAGATAAGATATAGAATATAGATATAGATATAGATATAGATATAGATATAGATATCAGATATAGATATAGATATAGATATAGTATAGATATCGATATAGATATAGATATAGATATAGATATAGATATAGATATAGATATAGATATAGATATAGATATAGATATAGATATAGATATAGATATAGATATAGATATAGATATAGATATAGATATAGATATAGATATCATATAGATATCATAGAGATATCATAATATTCTACTCTGATTTTGGCTAAGAAAAACGATTTGTAAAAATTGAATTAGAACATACAAAAGGCATATGAGAATTGTGATAACAATTACTTTTCCTTTTGTGAGGCGAATGTCATATAACTTGGATAGAGCTCGAGGGGTATTTGAGTGGAGAAACCGAGAGGGTGAGATAGAGAGTTGGAGTGGGAGGAGAGTAGGGGTATATAACTAGCAATATAGTTTTTGTGGCTGTCATCTAAATTGCCCAACCAAATACACAACAAAATGAAATAGTCATTGATATGTTATTAAATATGGCGTCGGCTGTATAAACACACACATGGGCATGCTCACACTCCTACACCCAAACCCACACACACACACACACCCACACACACACACACATATAGCTTATGAAGATATACAGCAAGAGATGTGCCCTCGCAAACTCATACAGTCGTGTATATTTTGGAACGGCAACTCTGTTCTGCTGCCTTTTTCTCACACACACACTCTCTCTCTCTCTATCGCACTCGCTCTCGATGTCTCTTTCTCCGTCTCTACCTCCTTTCTCTATGCTCGTCTGTGTTTGCTTTTGGTTTCAGTCTGTCGCTTTTTTCGCATTGTTTGCTTTGATTTTATTACGATTTTTGTGTTGATTTTGCTTTTATTGCAATTCAATGTGAATACTTTGTTGTTGTTGTTGTAACACATTCGTTTTGCACAAGTTCAGCAGAAATGAGGGAACCTCACAAAATGCGCTTAGATCAACAAAAAAAAAAAAAAAAACAAAATCGAAAGGAAAGAAACAATATAAGACTAAACAAAAGCAAAGCCCCCAGACAAAAGACATTAAAATCAAGTAACAGCTTCTCCAGTTTCCCGCCCCAAAACAAAAAGAGAAAAATAGAAATAAAAGCCATAAAAATTCATAATACACACACAATTAAGCAACTTACTTAAGTGTGCGTGTTTGTCTTTAGTTGATCATAAAAAAGAGTTTTATTGATGAGCTACATTTTGCAAATTAGCTTTAATGCCTCCTCGCCAGCTGCTACCAGCGCACTCGAGCCACAATATAAAATATTTGAATATTGACTGAGATGCTGATATGATAATGTGTTATCTGTATATACTATAGAGGTAGAATGGAATGGCAAATGTCAAATGTCGACTAATCAAGCAACACAAAGCAAATTTAATTTAAAAACAAATTATTTATATACCAAAGTATGCTGGCTCCAGAATGAAGCTATATACATGTCGCATCACACATCATATAAAATATAGCATAAATTGCAAAGCAAAAGACTCAAAAGAGTGTAGGACTCATTATCTATTCCCAGATTAACCAGATTGCTTAAATCATCATCTCGGCAAAAGCCTTGTCAACTTTTACCAAGCCCAGACTCCAATATAGGAAATATACATATATCAAATTATTAATAATAATCATAGCAACTAGAATAACATTTACAGCTGCAAATTATTATAATGCTCACATATAATAAATAAGAAAAAGCTTAAAAAATATTAAATTATAGAAAAAATTCAAGAAATAGTGTAAATTGTTAAAAAGAAACTCCAAACCTAATATGAATAAAATAAACTGAGTTAAGCGTGCCTTAAGCCGGCAGATAAAACAAATTCAATAAAAATATAAAGTGACAAAAATAAGTTTTTTTTATTAATTTTTTTTTTATATTTAATTTTTTTTTTTATATGTATATATATATTTTTTTTTAAATATTTATTTGTATTACATTTTATTTATGCCAATAATTTTACACTCTTTTTATTAAAATTTAAAAAAGAATTAATTTCGACTAAATAGCATGCGTTCTCTTTCTAATGTCCGCTTGTGATAAAAACAGACGTCTGCTCATAAAATGTTCTGTTAACCCATCCAGCTTGTCGACTACTATTTTGATTTTATTTTTCTTATATCGATATATTATGTAAATAATTTGTAATTCATTCAATATCTGGCAATTTGATTCAGTTCAGATATATTCAGTTTCCCATTTGTTAAGCCGTATATTGCTAACTCGTGAAATTCTCAATACATCTCCTGCTCTTAAAGCGAGCAAACCTTCTCCACAATTAAGGCGCATCAGCATCTCATGGCTTCCATCTATTCAAAATCCATGTTGATTTGCGCTTTCTACACGCACGCAGGGTATCTATGGGGCAGCAGGCTGTCAGTCATCAATTAGATATTTGTAATTTGCATTAATTTCAATATTGATGTGCATCAAAATTTCAACGTACATTGAGCAGGCACAGCAACAGCAACAGCAACAACAAAAGGAACAACCGAAACACACCTAGGCGATGTGATGCATGTAAATTTGCCGCCTCTTCTCAGAGTGTGCGTGCAATGTATCTGCATTTGTATCTGTGTGTTCATAACTCGTGTAATAAAGCTGTCTGTTGTCGCCCGAAACGAACACGTGTCAGCGACACATATTGAACAACAGCAACAGCAGCAGCAACAACAACAACAACAACTGAGCCTGTCTGCCTACGTAAAAAGTGTGTGGCCCTATGCAGCAGGGCAGGAATTGGAACTGCAGCTGGGGAGGAGGCGGGGACAGGAAGCGGCAGCAGTCGGTGCCCCACCTAGATGTCTAGATAGATTGAACTAGATTACAGACACAAAGACGCACACACACACTCACACACACACACACAGAGAGAGACGCAGACACTGACTGAGACAAAGACAGTGGACAGGGAGCAAGGTGCGGACGAGCAGGAGTCGTCGAGGCGATGGAGAAGAAGGAGAACGAGGGCAGGGCATGTCCGGGTGCAGGCGTAACCGTCAACAGTGCCTGTCAATATGTACACACGGGTGCGAATGCGAATGCGAATGCGAATGCGAGTACGCATGTTTGTCTTGACTGTGAAATGGTCTGCGCCATGGGCAGTGGCATTGGGAAGGGGAGAGGTGGGAGAGGGGCTGGCCAGCGGAGGGGCATGGTGCAGCAGCTTGGCGTCTGATTTGCTGCTCTGCCTCCGTCTCTGCCTCTGCCTCTGCGGCACTGCGGTTGAGAGATGGCCGCTTCATTTGCATTAAATAAGCTGAAATTCAGCAGCGGCACGCTCCATTTAAGCGCTTTATGCTCAGGCGCTCAGTCGAGCAATCAGAATCGTCCTGTGGCCCGTTTGTGATTTCCGTGGAACAAGTGGAGCCAAGTTCCACGGCCCAGTCCGAATGCCATACTACCATACGAAAATCATGCGAAATTATCGTTTAATTAACCGTAGCGCTAAGCGCTCCATCTGAATGCCAACCGAGAGCATTGAGAATTGCGAACCGGAACGGAACAGCCAGCGGCCAAGGCAATGACCATGCACGTGGATGTGGATGTGGATGTGGACATGAGAATAGGCATGGCAAGCATTTCGCATCAAGATGGCATTTCGGTTTCGTTTCTCTCAAGTGCGTCGAGTCGAAAGATTAGTGCAAATTGATGTAGTCCCTGTTGGCGCCGTTACGCTTCATTAAAATGCCAAGCGCTCTTCTCGGCGATTCTCATCAAATGAAGAGCAGTACATATATCAACTGTCAACAAATTTGAGGCCATGCTCACTTCAGCTAGATATTCAGCTCAAGAAAAGTCTTCAGAGTACGCTCTCTCGGTACTCTCACATCTCTAATCACTACGAACTATATAGAACTCTAATCGCACTCGAGACTCCCCCTCTGTGCCTCGCAATTACAGACAGCAGCTAGCAAAGTGAGTGTGGAGCAACCCTCGCTGCAGTTGTTGGCCAGCTGAAACTGAAATTGGAGCGTCGCATGTCCAATCGCTGAGCCGAGGCAGCGGCGATGTCCTCTGTGGCATCAACGGCAGTGCAAGGTGTCAAACTGACAGCCTTTAATACTTTTTCGTAACAATTTTCCAACTTTACGGGGTTTTCGGTGTCATTCGGGTTCGTGGCTGCAGTCGTAGCTGGGACAGGAGCTGGAGCATATGCATGTGCATGCGACACGCAATTCTCCCAGTGCTCAGTGTTCCCCAGGTGGCAGCTCTCTGGCTCGACCACATATTGAGCTTATCAAATATTAACACATTTTCGAGCGCTGACATATGCGGGTCCCTCAACTCACTCGACTCGCCCCCCTCTAGCCGTTGCCTTTGGCCCCTGCTACGCATGCGCAAGCGCCGCCGGCTTCCGCTGTTACGTGCCCTCGAGTCAGCTCGTCAGGAGCAGGCCGCCGCAGTTGGACATGCCCATGTCCATGTCCACGTCCATGTCGCGAGCTTAGCGTGAAATGACATTGCGTGTTCACAATGAAAACGCGGCCGAAAACCAAACACCGAACGCCGTACATCGTACACCGACCCAAGACCTGTCTACCGAATAGCGAATACCGAATACCGATTACCGAACACAGCACAGTAGCATTGCATGTGTGGAAGCCAATGGAGACGGGCGACCCAAACAAACGGTTAACTGACGTCCCAGCTCTTGGCTCATATATCATCCAGCCAGATGGGCTGGCCCGTACACTCCATGCGCGTACTCGTCTACGAGGTGCGCCAGCAAAGAATCTAAGACAAGTCGAAATCATTTTCATGCAAGTTTCCATAGGCAGAGAATATCTAAATAGGAAAATCGAGAAATTTTGAGAGCAAAGATGAAGATCTAGTATAATAATTATCTCTATATAAAGTTATATAATAATATTAAGTTTAGGGATATATAGACTGAGTACTCGGGCAGGAGAAGCAGCTGTAGTCTTGCCTATTTATATTGTCCTTATCAACAGAGTCGAAGACAAATGTAAAGGGGAAATATACAAAACTCCATGGAACAGAGCTGGAAATGGAAGAGATGTAGCAACAACAACAACAACTTGCCAACTGTTTGGCATTATCTAACATATTGCCTGTAGGCCATAAACTTTTGTGGCCAACCACTTGAACAATCGACCACTTAGCCGAACTAATAAGCCCCACAACAATTGCTGCCTGTTGTGGCTGTTGTTGTTGTTGTTGCTGTTGTTGCTTTTGTTTGGCATTTGCAGTTGCAGCGCTTTAATGACAAAACACGAGTTCGAGAAGGCATTGTGCACTAGCTTCTCCGTCTCTTCCTCTCTCTCTCCCTCTCTCTCTCTCTCTCTCTCTGTGTCTCTTTGTCTGCCGTAGCTCCCCGTTGGGACAGAGTGTCAGCGTTGTTGCATAGTGAAATCTTTGTGCCTCGCCTGACACTTGGCAGGCACGTCGTCCTGGAAATTGGAGTAGGTTTGCATGTCAGCAGCAACAGTAGCGAAACTGCCCCCATCCCCTGCTCCTGCCCCACGTGCCGCCTCCTGCTGCAGCCTGGGCACAGCGCAGTTCCGTTTCGGCTTAGTTCGGCTCAGCTGTGGGCAGCCCGGTACGCGCTGACTGGCCTCGGTTCCGTTCAGCTCCATGTGGACTGTCACATTTTGTCTGATTTTCAATTTGCTCTAGGTCGTGCCTCCACTCGGATCTAAGCAATGCCGATCATCGGGGCATTTGCAGTGTGTTTGGTTCTACATTAGAGATATTAATTGACTTGGAGCTTCTACTTGCGTGATGTTGTCAAGAGCCAAGCTCTGGCATGATGAGTTGCCCCTGAATCTGTCGACGACTTGATGGTGTTTGTCTATATTCCAGAAACTAGATTGACTCGTTGGACTGTGATTTCGCCACTTTAACTAGTCAGGCTTTAGCTATGAAGAGCCTTGCCGAATTTCTCTAACAAGTTGATCCAAATTGATATCCATAAGGATATCAGACATTCGATGTTAGCCCATTCATTATTTGTTGTTGTTGTTGTTGGAACTCTGAGCTTTCGGCTTTCGACAGCTTCAAATCAAACATAGTTTGCCATTGACTGTCATTGCGTGGCACGCACGCAACGTATGCAGTTGCACGTAGCACGTTGCAAGTTGCGACTTCCTGCAGGCTCTGCCGCCGCACTGCGCCGTCAGCAGCTGCAAGCGAGTTGAGTCATGTTGTTAATTGTGAATGGGAAGCGAGTGTTTTGCTGTTTTTGCTGTTGTTGTTGTTGTTGCTGTTGCTGTTGTTTGCCGCATAATTGGCCTTGCTTTTGCTTTTGCTTGTGCTGTTGTTGTTGCTGTTGCTTTTGGTAAAAATTGAGTCATTAGGCGGTCAGAGCGAGGAGCGAGCAATCAGCAATCAACAGGCGAGCGCAACGCAACAAAAGCAACAGCAAAGACCAAACCCCATTAGCCGATCAAAGCATCTTTAAGAGTCAATTTTGTGGCTTAGCATGCACATACACATACACATATACAAACATGTATCTACATACATATATGTATGTACATATAAATGTTTGCTCTAAATTATGATCGGGCTTAGCGAAGCGCGTGACTAAGTTGCAACTTCGGAAGCATTTATCATGACGATGGCCAGCTGCCTCCACCACCTCCGCCTTTGCCCTCATCTCAGACTCAGGCTCATCATGCCATGGCATGTGCTATGAATGATGATTAGAGCTGAGCTGCAATTGCTGTGTGTGGGCAAAGTGGGCGGGGTCGCAGTTGGGCCAGAATGCCATTTAATGTTAACAAATTCATTTTTGGCGACAAACGGAAACGGAAACATTGCAGAGCTGAGCTAAACCGAGGGCTGTAGTAGAGCGAGAGCGAGCGAGAGAGAGCGAGAGAGGGAGAGGGAGAGTAGATACCATGCCATGCAGCCATTCACGGCTGCGTCGCCCTTTGGCCATGGCGAATGTCCATCAGTCAAGCGGTAGGCAGGCCCTGCTGTCCGACTGTACCCACTCCTGCCTCTTGCATCCTGTCCTGGCCTGTCCGTACTCTCCAGCCACTGATAAACGCACGTCACACGTCAGCTCTGGGTAGTCCGAGTCCTTTTTGCCTTTGTGGATTGATGGCTGGACAGATTGAACATAGCACGTTGTTGTTGCTGTTGTTGCTGTTGTTGCTGTTGTTGCTGTTGTTGCTGTTGCTTGGCTCTGATGGACGTTTAATATGCGTTTTAGACAAGGATATACCTCACAGTTCACAGCAGTGCAATGCCTGCCTGGATGGCTGCCTGCCTGGCTGCCTGCATGGCTCGTTGCATGGCCCTCAGCACCGCTGCCGCCCGCCATGGCCCAGCCAGTGCGTGGCTCGTTTTGCAACGCCTGTAAATGTATTTGGGCACCGAATTCGTCATGGCCAGAGATGTTGGTCAGCTGCAACAACAACAACAACAACAACAGCAACAACAGCAGCAACAATAGCAACATGCGCTCTATAGCATTGTTTTGTATTAAATGCTATCATGCTGCCGTGTCCGGGCCACATCCAACGTAGCACGTTGTACGTTCCATCGCATATTGTTCCTATGAGCTCGGCTCGTTGTTCATAGTTTGTGCGTTAATGCCCCAACCTCCGGCCTCCTCCAGTTGCCCGTTGCTCGTTTCTTGAGGCTAGTCGTAGGTGTGAATGCGCGCACATGTGTCGAACAAAGGCGCAGTCAACCACCCACCACACCCACCCCACCTGCCTGTGCTGTGTTCAACCCCTTGTCCGCTCCCCGCGGCACCCCGCCCTGCTCCACCAGCTGCAGTCCACGCACACGAGCATTTCCAGTGTGGAGCCGCTTAAGGTTCCCATTCGAGGCTGGAGCTGGGGCTCTGCTGGCAAACAACAGACACGCATGTGCATGTCCACAACATTAATAATGTTGCCCCGATATTAGCCACGCATATTAACTTTCCCATGTGTCGGTGTGTGTTGCGAGACGCCTATTGTTGTTATGGCTGTGCATGCCTATCTATCTATATATATGTATGTGTGTGTGAGTGTGAGTGTGTTTATGTTTAAGGTAACGATTTAAGATGTAATGTGCACACTTCCTAATTGCTGCTGCTTGTGTTATTGCCAGCCCAAATGTGAAATCAAATGGAATGTATCTTTAAGATACGAATACACGAAAGTGTTTTTTGAAAGATACAAAAGTAGCTGAGAACTAGGAAACGCAAACAGAGCTATGTATCAATTAAGAGCGACAAAAGTATTTGATGAAATGATATAGATTAGGCAAAAGTATTTCAGACTTAACTCGCAGAGAAATAATATCAATGAATGAATGAATGAATTAATGATAAAATGGCATCCAAGAGCTAGTAAAAGGCAATCATCAGACTTTGCTCATTGCTCCTATAAACAAACTGAAATTGTATTTGATATGAAATACAAGCGTAACATTGACCTAATGAAACAGAATTGTAATTAAAATCATATTTAAAAGATTCTGAAACATATGAGAGCTATTAGTCTCTCATATGATAAACAGAAAGTTTCTTTTAGCTACAGATACTTTTTTAGATAAAATATGAAATAAAATAGAGCTAAGTAATTTGAAGATCTGTAAATAGAGACTCTAGAGCATCTGCAATGAATAAAAATATATTTTGATTTTTGTTTTTTCAGTTTCATAAAAGACGGCAAATATTTTTACATAATTTTTTATTTCCATATCTTTCCCTTTCTTTCATCAAGGGTTTCTTTTCATCGTTTGTTGTAGCTTTTCTGCTTTTACCTTTTGTTTTGTTAACAATTTTGTTTTGTTTTTGTTTGTTTTTTCTTTTTGTTTGTTTATTATTGATTTGCTTGGCTTCTCCAACAATCATCTAAAAGATTCTCCATGATAAATGTACGGATGTCCTTAGGCTTCTTCTAGTGGTTGTTGTTGCTCTTGTTATAGTTGCTGTTGTTGTTGTGTTTGCATCAATTAATAAACTTACGCATTAAGCTAACACTAAATACTTTTTACAATAATAATAATAATAATAATAATAATGATAATAATAATAATAATTATATCAATAATAAGTGTAATAGGGCGATGCGGCCCAGGTCCAGCTTCAGTTCCCGGGGCCAATCCATAATAATATCAATTGAAAACTCATATCGTTAGCTGGTTTCATTTTATGTTTTCTATATATATATAATTTTTTTTTTTTAGAGATATATAGAAATTTATATTTGTTTTATAGCTGTTCTTGCATCTGCTTTCGACTTCTCCTTAGATTTTGCATTTCTGTTTTTGTTTTTTTTCTTTCAATTTTGTTTTATTTTCCTTTTAATATATATAATATTTTATATATATTTTTTGCTAGTTTTACATTTTGATATTACATTTAATTAGCATTTTCAAATATTGTGTGTGTGTTTTTTTTAAATATATTTTTGCTTTATTTATCATTCATAGATTTGTTTATAATAAATTATGTTGCTTAAAAGCTAGGACCACAAAAAAAAAAAAAAAAATAGTTTACTATGTGTGCTGTTTTATATAGCTTTACATACAATATATATATATGCATACGCCTTTTATCCTTTTTTATATTATATATATACTTTTTATATATTCCGCGCTTTTTTTTTTTTGTATACACACATATATGTATATATCGAAATATATATGTATATATATATATATATGAACTTAGTGGCTAGAAAACTACACAAGTACATGCCTAGTTACGTTTATGTTGTTAGACAACGATTATAAAATATGTATATTTATATATCTTTTCATATAATAAAAAAAAGTAAAAAAAAAAAAATTTTAGACAAACAAATTTGTATTTAATTATAAAAATGTGCTAATATACAAAAAAAAAAAAAAAAAAAAAAAAAATCATATTATGTTTAGCGCTTTTTTCCATTGTATTTTTTTTTTTTTTTTAAATTTTATCTCTTTGCTGGCTAACACGATTTTTAGGCTACGTATTTGTGATTTTGTTTTTAATGTTTTATATTTTTATTTTTACACACATACACATAAATAGTTTATTACAGACAAGACGTTTAGTAATGTGTTTTACTCTTTTAGTTTTACATTTTTAGCTTTTTCTTTTTCTTTCCTTGCATTAGTTAGATTAATAAAAAAAAAACATTTATATATGTATATATATAAATATTCATAGATATATATATATATAGCTTTATGTGCAGCGCCCATTCAATGTACATTTAGAGATTTTTGTTTTGTTTTGTTTTTGCTTTGTTTTCGCTATGAATTTTTAAAAATAATTTACAAATATTTTGGCGCAGTCGTAAAAAAAAAGAAGACTAAAACAATAAACAGAATAATAATAAAAACAACGAAACCAAAGCTGAGCAGCTGTTTTTGGCCAAAGGCAGCGCATTTTGGTTTATGGGCTAGGCGTTGCGGCGGGGGTGCGGGGCAGGGCCAGCCAACGACGACGAGACTTCTCCTCATTTGAATTGCGAGAGAGCGAGCGCACAATGCAACAGCCCTCTCGCTCGAACACGACGCGTGCTGCTTACGAGTCGCCAGTGTGGCGAAGCGAGATGGCAATAGTGTACGCGCAGTGGGCGGCGGCAGAGACGACGACGACGACAACGACGACGCGACGACGACGACGACGACGCGACGAAGCTTTGTCATTGCTGCTGCTGCTGCTGCTGCTATTACTGTTGTTGTTGTTGCTGTTGTTCTGGCTCTAGCTGCTACTCCTCGTCGTATTGTTGTTGTTGTTGGTGGTGCTGCTGCTGCCGCTGCGTGTAGGTCTTGAGAAACAGCAGGCGCGTTGCCAACTGTTTTGTATATTACCAAACAAGCCCTTCATTTTGCATATTCTGCGGTTCGCTGAAGTTCGCCGAGCTCATGAACTCTGGAGATGCGGTGCGCGGGCCATTTTGTTGTTGCTGCTGTTGCGTTTGGCTTGCTTGTTGCGCATTCTGGGCCGCCTGCTGCTGCTGCTGCTGTTGTTGCTGCTGCTGCTGCTGTTGCTGCTGCTGCTGCGCGGCCGCCTGTTGCAGCAAGTGCTCGGCGGCATTTGGCGGTGGCGGCGGCGGCGGCCCCACAGCCGTCTGCAGCTGCATTGGCGGTGCGCCCGCCTGACTCAGAAATGTTGACTCGGGCGTCAGGCCAAATTCGTTCACCATCGGTATGGGACCACTGTGATCCATTGGTCCACCTGTTGGATTTCCCAGAGAGAACGAGAAAGAGACAGAGAGAGAGAGAGTTAGATATTTGAGCATTTTTGGACTGTTAATTGTTTAATTGTTATATATGTTTGATTCTTAGTAAAGAGAACTACTTTATTATAGGGATTGAAGGTACTAAAAAATTTAAAAAGGGGAACATAAGAAGTAAATTCTGAGTATATTGTATATTCTAAGATTTTAAATATTTGCTGATTTTATGAGAGATAATTATAATATATTATTATAATCATTATTATGGTGAATTTTTGCTAGTCTCTTCAAATAATTGAATTTCGTTTGTAATTAAAAATTGGCAAAAAAAAAGAGGTTAGCTATGCTATTGATAAAGAAAACTAAGTCTAATGGAAAACGATTTGAACTTAATTTAGTTTATCTAAAGAATGAAACATTCATTAAAATGCAATTCCTAATTTATACGACTTCAGTTTCGTATTCCTCTAAAGATAAGCTCAAATTTAATGCCCTTTCAAGACCAACTTCTGCAGTCGTTGGATAATATTGTAGATAGTATTGTATTAGTGGTAATATATCATGTTATGGCTATATTACCTGGCGCATTGAAGGGCATCGGTCCGCCGGGATGGCCGGGAAAGAATGGGCCATCGTGCGGATGGAAGGGCCCGCCGTAGCCGAACTCGAATTTAGCGTCTGCAGCAAAGTAGGGAAAGCCGGGTCCATCGTCTAGCCCGCCCGGCGAGAGATTCATGGGAAAGCCGCGCATCTTGCGCGCGCCGCCAAAGAACGGCGGACGGCCCATGCTGGTGATTTGCTTCATGCGACGCTCCTTGGATCGCTTGTTCTGGAACCAGACCTGCGGATAGATGAGCGGAGAGTGAGCAATGTTATATGTTATATGTTGGATGTTATATGTATGTTGTATGTTGATTTTGGTATGGCCAGTGTGTCAGTCAGTCAGTCGCCCCCCTCCCCAGCTGTGTGTTGTTGTTGCATTGATGCTACCGCCAGCCACACCGGGCGGCCGTTGCAAAATTAGCCCTAGCCCCGGTCCCAGCTCCGCTCTGTACAGCGGATCGGGCCATTTTACGAGGTTCTGCATCGTTTCGGGTGCTCCAGAAGCACCGTGCACAGCATGCCCAGTAATAAAATAAAAACATATTTCAAAATTTTTAGTGGCACCTTTTCGCATTTCGCTTTTTGCCCGGGCCGCGCTTTGTCTTCCTTTTTTTTTTTTTGGTTTTTGGTTTTTTGGTTTTGGGCTCATCGTTTTTAATATTTTGTGTTGTTTTCGTTTATTTTTTATTTATTTTTTTTTTTATTTTTAGTTTTTGGCATTTTAATATTCATATCTTGGACGCGTTTTTAATGATCTTTTGCTGGCGGTCAACGAAACTGTTTTCAACTTGGACTTGAACTGATTTCTGTGCTGTTCTCTTTGCATTTTGGCTATGGCAAAGTTTTCTCAATGAAATGATTTGATTTATGTGTTTGGTTTTTGTGTTTTTCTTCCTTTTTGCAGTTTGCCGTATTCTGTGTGTCCTTTACGTCCGTCTGTCTGTCTCTCTGTCTGTCTTTCTTTATATATTTTTGGCAAATAGTTTCCAATGAATTTGGCTTAGATTCTGCGGATTCAGCGTCTGGGGGCCTGGGCTATGGCCATGCAGCAGCATCATCAGCAGCTGTTGTTCCCGTTCCCGTTCTAAGAGGCAATTTAAGCGTGAATTTTAATGATGAGCGCCGACGTCGTCGTCGCCGTCGCCGTCGCCGTCGTCTGCAGTTCATTTGAATTTCTGAGCATTTTTATGAACTCAACTCGGCCGAAACCTACGCCAGCCTCAGTCTCAGCCACAGCCACAGCATAGACATGCATATGAGCTGGGGTGCTCTGTCCCAGCCACTGCCCCACACACACTCCACGCTCCTCTCTCCACTCCCCACTCCCCACACTTCAGTCTAGAAACTGACATTTTGTGGCACAACGAGCACACATTTCACTAGAAAAGCCTTTCGGCCTGTGAGAACTCCAATTTGAGCATTGAGTGCGGCTGTCGGCGCACAGGATGCACACAAAAGGAAGTAACACGCTGTGCTTGGCCTGACACCCAGCCTGGCCACAGCCTCCAGCTCCAGCTCCAGCTCAGATCAGCGTTTGACATTAAGTCCGAGTCCGTGTCGAGCAGTTGGTCAAGCGTGTGACTCTCCTGACAGCAGCGCTGAGCCCGAATCTGAATCGGAATTCGGCTTTGACTTTGACTTGGACTCTGGGCATTAGCCACTGGCAGGCAGGGCAGAGCAGGCAAGAGCTCGTAATGAACTGGAACTAGTTCAGTTGGATATTAATGAGCCGCAACTGGTTCAGTTTGCGGATGAAACTTGACCTGGTTCAGTTACTGCACTGATGACATAAGGTGTGTAAACACTTATGAGAGCTGCTTCCTTTTATGCTGATGAGCTGCAACTAGTTCAATTGACTTTCAACGTAATAAATGCAATTCACATAAATCATATTATGAACTTCACCTAGTTCACTTCACTAACCACAGATCCTTGCTAAAGTTTGATGAGCTCTTTTGCTAAACACTAACAAGAACTGGTTCCATTTATGCTGTTGAGCTGGAACTAGTTCAATTATAAATTATGTAATATATGTAGAAATATAAGTTTCAAAATGTATGCACTGAGCAGATGATGAACTGAAACTAGTTCATTTCACTAACCATTAATCCATTCTTATATATGAAGAGTTCTTTTGCCAAACACTTTGGAACTAGCGCACCTACATATACATATATATAGATTGTAAAACTGCACTGAGCACATGATGAACTTGAACTAGTTCACTTCCCCATCTACAGATCCCTGCTAACATCTGATGAGTTCTTTTGCTCAGCACTAACAGGAAATGGCTCCATTGCCCTTAATGAACCAGAACTAGTTCCATTACAGTTTTTTGTTTGTGTTTACTAGACGTCACATTTCAATTACTTGGAAACCGCAAGATAATAAATAAAACCGCATAGATGCAGACCCTGCACCCGCATTGGCCATTGCCCAAGGCAAGGTACGACGCACTCACACACACATATGTACATACATGAGTGCGTGTGTGTTTGTTTGCTTTATTTTTGCCATTCGCCCCTTCTGGTCCCTGCGGTCACACAATTTTTCATTTTCATATGCGCAACAACAATGCAAATAAAGGAAAACAAAATTGAGCGAAATACAAACTAGCAAATGGGCAGCGAACGGGGGCAGGGCTAGGGGCTGGGGAGGGAAAACAGAGGCAACAACTCTTTTCTAAAATATGCATTTACAATAGTTTGTTATTTGGTATTTGTTTTTACCGCAATGTTTCCATTCTTCCCTTTTTTTTTTGCAATTCAGCTGAAGCTTTAGTATTCTCTGTTTTTTTTTCTCCCACTTTTATTTCGCTATTGTTTTGCTGCTCGACAAAGAAAAACAGCAACAAATGGCAAAGAAAGGCGAAAAAAAGAAAGAGAATAATGGCAATTGGGTGTGGGCGTTTAGAGTGGAAAATGGTGGGCGCAGTGGGCGGGGCGGGGCGGGGCACTCAATGGAGTGCGGCCGCGCTATGGCTAGGACCAGAAATATGTTTATACTCTATTCAAGTTGCATGGCTTTGGGAATGGATGTAACTCGTTATACTCCGAAGCCATTGAAAATGGGCGTGGCTTATGCATTTGTGCGTAATTGATGAAAGGAGGCGTGGCATATCCAGTACAGTATTCTATAGAGGCTATATATGTACATATAGAGTGGAAGATAGGGATCAACAGCCAAGTAAATCTAGCTACGCTCGTCTGTCAGTCCGTCCAGCCTTCTGTTCGTCTGGCAGTTCGTTTATCCCTCAGTCGGACCCTCCGTTCGTCCGTCTATGTGTCTGTCCATCCGTTTGTTTGTTCGTCTCTCTGTACCTCCGTGCGTCTGCCCGTATTTAGGAACCTGCTCTCTTTACCACCTCAATATAAAATGCTCTTAAGAGTAATGCCTCACAATATATGAATAGTTCTCCGCTAACTGCCTTACATATAGATTAAAGACATGGATATATCTCCAGCCTACTGCTGATGTCTCTCCAAGCTCTGCTTTAGCAACTCGCAATATCTCAAGATCCACTAAAGAATATTCCATTTTCAGCATATTCCATCATTTATTTCCTATACATTATACACTTATGTGTTTTTAAAATTTCGCTTAAGAACCCTTTAGCAAATTGCGCTCTTTATTTCGTCTGTCTGTGACTGATCGATTTTTAATTTTGATGCTGGCTATCTATCTGATCCTGACGTTCGATTTGCGCCTCACAAGAGCTCTCTGGGCTGTGCTGTGCTCCGATATGTTATGATATAATATGATATAATGCGCTGCCGGCCAAATTGTTGGCTGTTTTGCGGTAATTTGGACAGCGCTTATAATATTTTATTTCCGCACTTGAGAGCGGCAATTGGGGAAGTTGGGAAGTCGGTCTGTTGGACTGTTGGACAGCCGGGAACGAGGCGCAACAAGAGATGAGAAATTTGTTTTCAATTTCGTGTAGCTTTCAACAAATTTGTTGTTTGAGGCGCAGGCGGCGGCCAGCTCGGCTGTGGCCGGGTGCGACGGGGCGGCACAGCTCGCAGAACATTTGAACATTTAGTTAAATTATAGGTTAGGCCCTGACATAAAAGGGCAAACAACGTAACATAATGGCCGTGGTAGCAATCAGGCTCTCAGCCCGCACCCCCCCCCCCCCCCCCCCCCTCGCTAAGCGAAACATAACAAAATGATTATTGCGCTTTTGACTCGCTCGAACGGACCAACTGGAGGGCAGACGATGGGCCGAGAGGGAGCGAGCGGGGGGACGGAGCTGGGCCGATGGCAAGCTTGGAGGGCATGTGGATAAGGTGGCCCCGTTGTTGGCTGGCGGCTGCCACTTGGCAGCTCCTCGGCTCGGCGTTGTGTTGAAAATTATAGCAAATTATGTTAAACGGCAGCTCCTCGGCGCGGGTGGGGCTCGGGTTCGCCCCAATCGCCCCGCATCGGCCGCCGTTTGCGGCCGGGCCAACCCCGCTCCGTGGCCCCATTAAAGAGCTTAACATATAATTTGTGCCAGCGCTCAGCCAAAAGTCAAAGTTGCTTCATTGTGACCCGCTTGGGCGCTGGGCTTCGATTTCGGTGCCCGCCTGCCGCAGTTGGGGGCATGCGGCATGCTGCAAATGTGTGTCACGTATTCGCGCGCTGATTGACATGATTTGGCAGCGGCTCCATTTCCAATGCGATATACGAGCATGCGGCAGTCGGCATACGAGCCATCGACCAATCGACCAATCGACCATTCGAGCATTTAGATTAAGATGCTCATCAGCGTTAACCCCTTGTTGCCGCTGGCTCTGAGCAGCTGCAGCTGTATTGGTATGTCTGAGATCGGATTATCGCCAATAGCTCACCTCAACTATGAACTATGAGCTAAATCCCATTTCTCTTCGGCATTACTGCAAATGCTCTACATTTCCTCTGACCTCTCGCCCCTCCCCCTCTCACCCTGTCTCTGTTAATGATACGTTCCTCTGTACAACTGCGTGCACTTGCGTTTCATTAGCTGATTTTTTCGGGCTATTGTTGGCCTGGCTGGAACCTGCTGAGAGGCCATGACTGGGCACTTCTCGTAGCGCCTGTCACGCCCCCATTGCGGCAGTACACGGACTACCAGCTAAAACAGAAACTATCGACTACCGACTACCGGCCACAGCTGCTGTACATAGAGATATATGTCGGGCTATCTATAGACTTGCAGAGACAGGCGTGAATTGGCTTCGAGTTAGAGTTAACAGATAATTAACTTTGGCTGCTGCGGCTGGCCATTGGTAGCTGTTGTTTTTCCCATAGTTTAGTAGGTGTTGCTGCCGCTCATCAGTCAGCCGCAAGGTAGTCGAGGTAGCTGCTGAGCGGCTCCTCGGGCTGCGTGACAAGGCGATTCTCGCTTAACCCCTAGATGAAATGCTCTCAACTGTTGGTTTCGATTTCAATGTGAGTTTCAGTTTCTCCCTCACTCTCCCTCTCTCTCTCTCTCTCTCTCGCTCGCTCTCTTGCTGTCTCTTTATTTGTGGCGCCTGGTCGCAAGAGAATTAATAGCCAGCTGATGAGTTGTTGAAATTATAATTTTCGGATTCGCCCAGCTCGGCCCTCCCTCAACCTCTCTACATATATACATACAACATATACACTACTATTTTCATGAGCTCAGCTCCGTATATATTGAGCAATTCATGCCAAGTCATGGCTGGCCCAGGCGCCGCCTAAGACCCGGTCACAGCCTCCAACTCCAATTGCAAGTTTGGCCAACTCCATTTTCAGTGTTTGACCTCCAGTCGCTGTGGCATGCGAGCGGCGAGCTCTTCACATCTTGTTCCATGGGTAAATGCGTTAAATTAGCCGCTTTTGTGGCTCTTTTCAATGGGGTTTGTTGCTGTTGTTATTTGTTTTGGCCGCAACGAGTCTAATTGTTGCTTTCAAATGGCCAAAAGCCCGGCTCTTGCGGTCGCCGCTCGCAGATAACATAATTAGCCACGATCAACAGTTTCAAGACTCTTTTTGTTTCATTAGAGTTAGTTATTTCTGTTTTAGGTTTTTATTTTTAATTTTCATACATTTTTTATTTGGTTGTCCATAAAACGTGAAATGCAATCAAACAATTTCCGCTCAATTAATAAACGCGTCGTTCACCGAATCTTCGACTAATTAGTGAAGCACAATTTTAACGCCACTTTCAAAGAAACAGAGAGTGAGCGGGAGGGGGAGAGGGAGAGGGAGGGGCTCAGTTAAAGTGAGGGCGGGAGAACAACAAAAATTTGTCAACTTCCGTGGCCCAAAATGCAAATCGACAAAAAAAAAAAAAAAAAAAAGAAACCGACAGCAATAAAAATCCGAAAAAAAATAAAACTTAACCCATAGTCGAATAAAAAAATTATTATAAATCGTCGCTGCGATAAAACCAAATGTAAATCAACTCGAAACGCGCTCGAGATTCGAATGTTGACAAATAAACGCCTCTGCGAGCGGCTCGTCTGGGCGACACTTGACAAATGCCTCGCGGCGACAGCGCCGCAGCGCCACAGCGTCTCCCCCACATCCGCCGCTGGCGTCTAGCTGTATCTGCGCACAGATCGTCGCCGAGTGGCGCCAGTCGAACGAACGCACGCCACATTAAGCGGGGCTCCAGCTCGAGCGGTCATCCGTATGATTTGCCTCCCGCTGACCCGCCGCACTACCGCGCACCTCCCTGCTCCCCCCGCCCCCCCTGTCCGCTTTATTTGTTTATAATTTTTCAAAGCTTAGTTTGCTCGACGTTGGCGTAAATTTAGCACACGCATTAAAACAAAAGCCGAACGATTCCAAAGACCGACAGAGACCCACAAGACGAAGCATCGAAGGGGCAGCCACACGAGCCGTGGCCTAATGGCTGATCCATTTGGGCCAAGTGCTCTGGTATCTCTGGCTGCAACAGGTTGCACGTTGCGATAGTCAAGCTCGAGTCGTGACAGCTTGGATCGCCGTGCCGGAAGTTGAGGCCGTGTCCACGGTTCGCTTTGATTTTCTGATTTTATTTTAACTGATTGAAGATCTGGGCATTTCATTTATTTACTTTTTATTGTTGACAAATCGAGTGTGAACAAGCTTTTCAAATTGAATATTGCGGCAGGGCTGAGAGCTGATTGAATGAGTGCTCCGATAGATTATCAGCCGATAGATTATTGAACAAAACTTTCTTTATATAAAACAAAAATTGACAGAATAAAATAATTATGCACATAATATTTAAAGAAATTAAATTACAGCTAATTTGAATACTAAATAAAAATATTGAGCATTAGACAAAAATTAAAAATAGACAGAATATAATAAATGAAGAATGTATAGAATAATCATATACATAATATTAAATTAACATTAAATTAGACCTGATTTGAATCCTATACAAATAGCAAGCTATAGGTGCAGAAAATATTCATGAAAAAATTCAGTTATAGCTAACACTAATCCTCGATCGAAATGCTCAGAAAAATTGTATAAAAACTGTCTTCGAAGCCTTTTTAAAAAAATTAAATTCAATAATTTTCAAAAGTATAAAAATTCAATTATTTATTTCTTAAGAGTTTCAAGTAAAGCAAATTTTGGATAAATAATTCGAGAGTTGTGTAAAATATGCTACATTAAGGCAAAGCTTGATGACTGAGCTGAAGCTGGAGAGGTGCAAATCGAAGTCTTTAATCTGATTAATTTTTAAAATGATAATATTTATTATAATATAGTCGAGCCCCGATAATTTGTTTGATAAAAATTATAATATTAAACAAAAATTGCTATCGATAAAAATCGACAAAAGATTCGTATCCGTTCTTTTACCGGATCTCGACTGTATTATTATATGATATTTTCACTACTATTATATTTGCAATAGGCATTTCGAATTACTCAACCCTTGCTCTATTTTCAATTTGATATCAACTCAATGATTGCTCAAGCTGGATTTGAGTTTCATGTAGATTTCAAGCCGCCAACAAGGCGCAGCCAATGTCGACATTCGGCCTTGGCTGGCTTTGGCACATCAGGCCAGGCCTAGGCCCATTGTCGCACTTTGATGGCGCCGCAATCGGCCGACTTGATCGGCATCAACTTGTCGTTAACAGCGAAAGTCACACGCAGCCAGCGAATGCTGCGAATGCTCGACGGGCCACAGTCAAGTAGCATTTGAGCCGGACCACATACAAATTGACTTGGGCCATCGGGAGTTGGCCAACAAATTTTTGTGCGCCTATAAAATCAAATCAAAAACTTTTGCCTATTATTATTATTGTTTTGATTTCGGTTTTGATTTCGTTTTTATTTGGCTTTGTTTTGCTTTTTTGATGATGTTGTGATAGGCATTTGGCTCAAAGTGCTCAAAACATGCCAATGATTTATGTGTGGTGCGGCTTTTGTGGCTGCTGCTGGTTGTCTTGGCCTGGCCATTCAACTGGCCAGTGGCTAAGTTTGCCTCTCTCTCTCACTCACTCTCACACTCTATGTATGTCACACACACTCTCTCTCTCTTTCCTTTGGGCATCTTCAGCAGCTCACCTGTCATGTCAACGAGTTATGCCTGCCAATCGCAGCAGCGCCTCAGATTTATGCAAAATTTCTCTGCCAACCCCTCGGCCAGCCGCCCCCCCTGTCAAGTGCGTGGGGCGTGTCAGGGCTGTCCCGCTGTGCGCTGTCGGCAAAGTTCTAAGCAAGTTTTTGTGTCACGCTGCTTCTGTCTGTGTCTGATGCTGTTGTAGCTTCTTGTTGTTGTTGTTGTAAAATTTATTATAAGATGTGGCGCATGCTGGGCAACAGCCGAGAGCACTGCTGGCCCAGAAATCGGCTACATCGGCTCGACTGCTTGCCGTTGACATTTTCGTTAGATGTTGCAGCAGAGGCAGAGGCAGAGGCAGAGGCAAAAGCGGACTACAAATTGCTCCACGTTCTGTGGCAACTGTGGCAACTCTTTGATGCCACCAGGCACAGATCAAATTACCAAACGAACATCAAACATTTCTAGCCCTCCCCCCTCTCTGTCCATCTGCAGCGGCGCTGCGGCCGCTGAGGGCAGATGGCCTCACATTTTGGGCGCACCGCATGCATTTTCCTGGTAGTTGCAGTCGACTGACTGACAACTTGTTATTGGATATTGTTGATTGCAGTAACAGACGAACGGACGAGCGGACGAGCAGACGAGCAGCAACAACATGTGATTCAGCTGTCAGCTGCTTGTCACTCGCAAAGTTTTTAAGGCCGCGCAAAAAGTAAAAGAGAGAAAAACAAAATAAAAATTAAATAAAATTGAAAAATAAAAAAAAAAAACAACAAATGCAACATTAATGAAGATGCAAAAGTTGACAGCACACAGCTGTGTGTGTGTGTGCGTGTGTGTGTGTGCGTGTGTGTGTGTGCGTGTGTGTGTCTCTGTAAGCTGCTCGAAGCAAGGCGATTAAGTCAACGTCAGCGACATCGTCAGCAGGCGTCGTCTCCTCTTCAACTTGTTGGCATTTGTCACTTTCGTTTAGATTTGAAGAGGGCAACAGCAACAACTACAACAGCAACAACAGCAACAACTGTTGCCCATAAAGAGGTGTTGATTGTGTCACACTTGTCGCGTTTAAAGACTCAACTAAAAAAGACGCGATCTGTGCCGCCTAAATATCCTTTAACTGTAACCAATGACACATCAAAGGCGGCACAGCCCTTGCCTCTACCTCTGTCTCTCGACCCCTGCCCCTACCCCTACGCCAGTGTCTGTGCCCCTACAACGGTTGCGCATGCGTAATCCCCGTTAAATGTTTCGTTTTCCATCGTTTTTCTTGTGGGAAACGCAACGAGAGCTGAGCACATTCAACATCTGTGTAGAGCTCTAGCTGTGCGTGTGTGTGTGTGTGTGGGGGCGCGGCATTGAAAATTTGTAAGTCAAACCTGTTGAAAATCGAGAACAAGGTGCATATCAATGCGCTGCCACAGCCGCTAATGATGTTGTTCACCCAGTGCATTGTGTGTTGAGTGTGGGCCGGCATATGCTGCGGATATCCCTGACAGCTCAACAGATGCGAGTCACTCCGCGTCCGACGGACAGCCAGCTCAGGGATATCAATTGCAAGCCCATAATATCCTGTCATCGAGCTGCAGCCGCTGTCAATGCTTTGCTCTACAAACTGTGATCATATTCTGGGAGAATCTATTCCCACCGCATCCACTCTCCTTATTGATGCTTATGCTGCTGGGCGTTTTGTTAGCCTCGAGACACGCCAACATTCATCAGCCGCATTCATTCCTTCGTTTTGCTAACTGCTACAACATCTCAACATGCTCGCTTGCAATTAATAAAGCCGACTCGGGCTAAGCCCTCGCTTGACAATGGCTCATCTGCTGAGGCGACTGGCTAATCAGGCTCTCCAACTGGGCCGTAATTGGCAGCAATTGCATCGCATGTTAGCTAACATTTGCATTTTACATGGCTGTTGGTCGTCGAGCGCCGTTCTCGGCGCTTCTCAAGGCAGGCAGCAACAAGCTCGTTCAAGTTGTTAAACGTTGCACTCCTTTCGCTCTGCGCTGTGGCCCTTTTACCTCTACCCTCCTCCCCCTCTCTCTCTCTCTACTCATTTAATGCCTTTGGGACAGCCCTTTTATTTCGGTGGGCGTTGCGCTGCAGCTTTTTGGGACTGAAGAACTTCTCAGCAAATATTTCACACAAATTCGGAGATACGATATATACATATGTATAGTTGCTTTTGGAGCTCTTTCTTGTGAGTTTTTATATATATTTTTTTGTATTTTTGCAGTTGGTTCGGCGCAATGAACTTCCGTTTTTATGCGCGCCCCCGCCTTATAGACGCTGTAGACGCTTTTGTGGGGCCGGCATTAATTTTATTTTTATTGTATTTGGTTTGTTGTTTTTACTGACATTTTTTCCATTGTTTGTTGTTGTTGTTGTTGTTCGTAAAACCACAGCGAAAGAGCAGTGCAATGAAGCGTTGCAAGGCGGCAACCACGACGTTGAAATATCGCGTCGGACTATTTTTTATGATTTGGCTTTTAAAAAAATGTTGAAAACAACAACAACAACAATAACTGGCTCGGGAGCCGCAACTTTGCTTTAGTTTAAACATTTGCCACTCGAAACGCGCTTAATTTATGCGTTTTTTATGCTGATGAAACGCAGACAGGAACTCGGCTAAACTAACCACGTCAAACCAAAGTCTCTGTCTTTCTTACTTTTTTGATCATTCTGGGGGCCAGCCAGGCCGAGCCCCAGCCCAGCGTACCTGAAGACAAATTCGGAATCGTTAAAGCGCAAAATTTCAAGTCGAATCTCTTGTAAGTCGGCAGACAAAGTTCACTTTAAAGAGAGGTAAAGCTTTTTCGACTACCTCTACTCACATAAGCAAAATCTTAGAATCTCAACTCAAAAACGGATGCATATACTAAAGATATCTTATTGATCCATTCAATATCCCATCGAGTACTACAACATTCCCTCCTCTAGAGCAGAGAGAACTCTGTAGAGTTGACTTCCCATTGGTTCTTTGTTTTAGATTCTCGATCTAGCGAATACATAGATATGCTGCAGCTGACAGTACCGTTCGGTGCGAACCATCTAGTTTGAGTTGGGACTAGGTCGCGCAGTTGGGGAAGGAAAACTCACCTGTATCACGCGCATGGGCAGTCCCGTCTCCTTGGCCAGTTGCTCCCTAATATGGCGTGTCGGTTTCGGTGTCTGATTGAATGCCGTTTTCAGTACCTCCAGCTGTTTGGCCTTGATGGTGGTGCGGGGTCCGCGTCGCTTCGAGCCGTTGGCATCGTCGGGACTTTTGTTCTCCGCCTGAGAATCGCCGCGTCCATCGGGATCACCGTCCAAGGAGCCCTGCGAGCACCAACGAAAATGATAGTTAAATAAGTAACATATTTCTCTATATATATATATATATATATATATATATATTTGGAGTGTATATAAGTGTCTATATAGATATGTGGTCTGGGGTGCGCTGCTCATAATCATTTGCCAATCATTAATCAAAAGGGGCTGACGTCGGGTCTACAAAGTGCGGCCCGCTTTCCCACTCCATGGCACTCCACTCCATTCATTACTTTGTCTACATGCATATGTATTGGATCGAAACGGAAACCTGTTAATGATGCAAGCCAATCCACTTCACTACACTCTACTCCACTGAGCACACACACACACACAGGCACACACACACGCATACAGAGTTAGTTTACACTTAGCTCCCCACACACACACACATTCGGTGTTTATCAAGCGAACTTACCTGATCGGAATCGTCATGCGTATTTTTACTATCGGTGCTCATGCTTTGTACTGATATATCCGAGGTGCCCAACGGTCCACCCGCTGAGTCTGGCCCATTCGGTCCAAGCACGCCCAATCCCAGCGCCGGTCCGCGCAAATGTGGCGGATCATCGTCGTCTTCGTCTTCGCTCGCCGAGCCCATTAATGAATCTGTGCGAGAGATGAAAGATTATGAGTTTCTCTTTACCCTCTTTATACATCTGTTGATGAAATATGTATATATACATATACATATATGTGTATACACATTTATGAATATGTAGTAGAATGCAAATGGAAGGAGCTCTACAACGAATTGGAAACGAATTCTCCAACAAATTGTTGTACAATGCAGGCCGAGAGCCACTTAAAATACAATTGCAATAAATAATATTTGTGCTGGGCTAAGCCAAAAACGACGCCCCGAACGCTCGTTTCGGTCACGTGTCGCCATTTCATGCACTAAGTAGCCCAAGCCCAGAGACCACACCGCACCGTCGCGTACCCCACCCTTAAATCCAACTCCTGCTCCTGCTCCTGCTCCTGCTCCTGCTCCTGCTCTTGCTCCTTCTCCTGCTCTAGTTCTAGCTCGTTCCATGGAGTCACGTGTCAAATGCAGTGGCTCTAGCGCTCTGGTGTTTGCCGCTCCGTTGATGCCCAAATAAGTTGATTAAGGCCCTCTCCTTTACCAAACGGAACCAGACTCTGGTATGCCTGGTACGCCCGTCCGTCCGACCGTCTGTACGTAACTCTTATCGCTGAGCTGTATGCCATATAAAATGCTGACACGCGTCGTTCACATTCACATTCCCATTCACATTCACATTCACGTTCGCGTTCACATCATCGTCATCCTGCAACGCTCTAGATAAGCGCCGCACGAGGCCACAGAGTCGTCCATGGCCATTGGCATAGCGTTGAAACGTGTCACTCAAATGGCTCGATTCGATTGTCTTCTCAGATCTGCAGTTCCCCCCGTTGCTCTAGCCCCCTTTTCTTTGCTTCTTAGCAAATCTGTGCCTGCGCCCCTGGGGACAGTTTGCAGACAGCGCATCCACCTGACTGAGGGTTGCGGTGGGTTGGTGGCCCTCCCCTGGGCTGGCCTCTCAGCCAGTTGGCAGCATTTGAGACTTGCCGAAAAATAAATTACACTTTATTATGCATAATCTAATCCGCAGCAGATGCGGCCCACAAGCACCAGCACGAGCAGACTCGATAAGGGTGTAGCAGGGCGCACGGACGGACGGGCGGACGGGCGAAACTTGGATCTGGCTCTGATTTGTGCTGCATGTCGCGCAATATGCCTTGAATTTGGCGCCCGGCTCGAAGTCATTAGCCTCAGTTGCAGCCAGCAGCCGCTGTTTAATTCAACGTCCCAGGCGAGTCATCCACCTGTCAGACAGTCAGCTGGCAACCGGAGACCCAGGCAGTACCGACTCCGTCGAGATGGCGGGAGGAGGGTGTGCAGAGCCATAGAGCCAGAGTCAGTGGCATCGCCAGAGCCAAAGCAAAGGAGAGCTTAGCGCATTACGAGCTGCTGTCTCTTGCATCAGCATGCAAATCCCAGCCAGATGATGACCATAATGCAGCTGTGTATCGCTTGCCAAATCGCAAGTGACGAGCAGGAAGAGAACACGCTTCGATTCAAATACAAATGCTAATATGCGTATATGCCAGACAGTCAGACAGCCAGACAGCCAGACAGCAGGCCAGCGGACAAGCAAGCGAGTGAAGGTTAATTGCACTCAGGTGATAGAACTGTTGAGCGTTTCGGACAGCGGAAAAAATTGCAAAATTGCTGCGATGCTGCAGTCGGAAATGCCAAAACTCTGTGAACTGTGTCGGAGCTGATGGCCGCTTAGGCGTTAGGCAAAAGCCGTCTGAGAGGCGAAACGAGTGACAGGTTCAGCAGAAGCGGAGGAAAAAACTTGAAATGAAGATCCATACCATCGTGCTTAACAGGGAAAAGTAAGTGGGGAAGAAAGAGACAGAGAGGGGGACAAAGGGAGAGCCTTAAGAGTGGAGACAACTTTCGATATAAAAAAGGGGAAAGAGAAAGAAAGAGGGACAAGGAGAGATCCTCAAGCGTGAAGAGAACTTTTGATAGCAAACAAAGGAATTCTTAGAGAGGAAAAAAGAGAGAGGGTAATGAAGAGAGATCTTCAAGAGTGAAGAGAACTTTGATAACAAAAATAGGAATTTTTATCGAAGAAGAAAGACAGAGACGGAAGAAAGAGAGATCCTGAAGAGTGAACTATCGATATAAAAACAGGCAATTCTTAGCGGGGAAGAAACAGAGAGGGTGACAAAGGATATACTAAAGCGTGAAGCTTCTCATATAATAAGGAGAGAATTCTTAGCCGGTAACAAAGAGAGTGGGGGACAAAGAGAGATCCTTAAGAAAACTTCCGATATCAAATGATATCAAAGGAGCTCTTAGTTTCTGGCTACAAGAGAAGCTCATGATTTTCAGCTATTCACGATAATGACAAGAGGAAGCCAGACTAAGCAACTCCATGCCTATGACATACTTCAACTAAGCCTCCTTAGGCCTACCTCATCCTAGTAGGGAAACACTCGCATCTAGTAGCGCAGTGCCTGCTGCACTTAAGCTGCTTATCTTTTGAAGCAAAGCTTACAATCTGATCACAGCTTTCAGTAGTTGTTTGTTCTCCCCCGAAAGAAGTTTCCCACGAGAGAGCTTCAAGTTGAGAAGTTCGCTCAAGTTGCGTCAGGTGCGCACCCTTCAGGCAGCTCAAAGGCTGCTTTGTAGTTGTATTTTCAGATCAAGCGTTTCTTTATAATCTTTCAATTGACCCGCAGCAGCAACCAGCCAGCAAGACCACCCAGCCAAGCAACTACCCAACCGCCCAACCACCCAATATCAAAACAACAACAGCAAGTGAAACGAAACGGAAACTTGAAGTGTTTACCAGCATCGCTTACATGTCGCCAGTTGACAATAGAATCGAGAGCGAGAGCGAGAGCGAGTGCAAGAGGGCGAGGGAAACCCTTGGACCACAAGCGGAACCATCCAATATGGCATGGAAGCCTGGTCCATGGCGCGCCACGGCGTTCCATATGGGCGCTTTAAGTTGTTGTTAACACATGTTAATAAACACGCGACCGATGGGCGATTGAAGGCGACTCGCCGCTGGAAGGAGACGTTACAGTTCAATGTGCGTGCGGCACGGGGGAGGGTTGTCAGTACCAGCAACAGCAACAGCAACAGCAACAACAACAACAGCAACAACAACTTGGCTGAAGCATCACTCAAATTAACTTTGAAAACCATTCAGGAACACTTCATTTGATTGCCACAAAAACCTTTGCAGCAATGTTTGCCTCAGCCACTGCTGCTGCTGCTGCTGCTGTTGTTTGTAATTGTTGTTGTAGCAATAGCAATTATGCCATTGAGAGCAACCCTCTGCCACACATTGCCACCCCCTGATGTCTGGCAGCGCCTGCCCGGCAGCCATAAAAGTTCAAACACTCATTTTTCGCTTAGGAAAATATATATATAGTAAATTTTTACTTTTTTGTTTCCTTTCGTTTCGTTTCGTTTCTTTCGCTTTTTGTATTTCGCGTTTTGTGTGTCGCCTTTTGGCCCCAGTGTGAAGGAGGCCCGTTCATGGCGAAACGGCTCTGTTTGGCCAGCGCAAACAGCAGCCAGCGGCGTTCTCGAGGAAGTCGCACAAGTGCAGCGACGGCAACGACAGCATCCTTGAGCCTTGAGCCCATCCGTTTGACTGACAGCCAGGCAAACACACAAACAGACAGCCAATGGGTGGAGAGAGAGAGAGAGAGTGAGTGGGGGGGTTGGTTGGGGGTTTACTGGCAAATAAATAAACAGTGGCGCATGTTGGCCAGCCATAGCCATGCCCCCAATTGAACGCCCACTTGCTTGTTTGCATAGTCAAGTGCGATGTTTGGCAACGCATCTTGCAACAGTCGAGCGTTGCGTTGTCAGCATCCCCCCCCACCCTCAACCCTCGACCCGCAACCCCTGTTCTGATTTCAATGCCAAGTCCCATTCAGTTAAGCCCATTCAAAAAGCCTACGCCCAACCCCTGAAAATGCTTGACAAATGCTTTGCATATATTTAGACACACGTAACTCCACGGCTATGATAATACGTCTGCTAGGTTTACTTATCTGAGAATATAGGAAAATGGAACAGCGAAACTGTTAAGGGATAAAATAGATCAGATAATATTACAACTGCCCAAATAAACATTGAAGTAAGGAATTCAATGAATAATAAAATTGGATGGGAGAATTATGAATGAGTTATAGAATGACTCGAGAAGAGCTTAGATGTGAGGCTGGAGCAGAGCGAGTGTCTTCCTCTCATATTGCCCAAGGCAGAGCTCTCTATATACTTATATCTGAGTGAAACATCAGTTGATAGGGTTGCCAACTATATCAAGAGTGATATTCTACATCTTAATGTATATCGTAGAGGTGGACAGCTATTGATAGTATTATCGAGCAATATTTAAGTCTCTCCTGCACTATCGAAGGCACCCACTATAGATAGATATCCACTTTTAGTACATTGTGAATAGACTAGCATGAAGGTAGGATTGCCATCTATAGCTGCCAGGATTGCCGCTCATGTGTGACTATTGACAGTTGTATCTGCTCTACTTTAGTAACAGCTCAACTATTAGTCAGGGTTGTCAAAGCGAACTTAGCCAGCGCTCAATGATTAGTCCGGGCTGTCGCCTATGCGAAAGACGTCGACTTGAGTTTCGTGCGCTATTTCGATGAGCAACTAAATACACCTTTTCGGGTGACAAGTGCACAAGTGGCTCAGGGGTTGTGTGGCTAAGCCACCCTCACACCCTTAACGTGAAATTACCCCACCCGCGCTCCGCACCCCGCACTCCGCACGCTAGTCGAGGAGGGCATAGACAAAGCGCACACACATTAATTTCGAATTAGTTTTGCATCATGTGGTTCACGATGCAGAAAAATCGACTCTGCCGCCGTGGCTGGCAACCCTCAACGATTCTTAGGGGGACGCAAAGTTGATGATGATGATGCTCCCCACCAGCAGCAGCAGCAGGAGTAGGAGCAGCAGCAGCAGCATCGAGCGACTCGATGAATTGCGTTGGCTCAGCTGGGACTGAAACTGAAATTGGGCAGGGCCTGGCGGGCGGGGAGCGTGTGTTTATGGCCAACTATTAAGTGCACACAACGTACGCGGCATGAAAAATGCGGCATGGACGTGGAACAGATCGCTGGATTTTCTACATGAGCGCATACTGAAAGTATCCGTGAGTCGTCGTCGTCGTCGTCGTCGTTGTCGTTGTCGACATTGCCGACGTCGTCATCTTCATTCATGCAAGGCATAGAGAGAGAGAGAGAGAGAGAGAGAGAGAGGGAGAGAGAGAGAGGGGCGGCGCAGCGTGGCTGCGGCTCAAGTTTGTTGGCTGTAAAATTAGGTTAATTCCTGTCAGTGCGTTGCTGATTTGAATTGTCACACACACGCACGCACACACACACACGCACGCACACACACACACACGCACACACTCATATAAGCATGTGAACCATATACCAGTCAAGAGATATGCACCTGGCTCTCCAACAGCTTCAACTTAAACTTGACTGCGCCTCAGCCTCAGCCTCAGCCACAGCTGCAAACATCTTTCGACCATGGGATTTACTTTTGCCATTCCCATTGACGGCCGTTGACGTTTTTACCTTTGCCTGAATATCACTTCTCAGTTCTCACTTCTCACATCTCAGTTCTCAGTTGCAGCTTGAAGTCGCCAGCTTCTCGTTCGCTGTCGTTCGGCTTAGTGCGCCGGCTCTAATCCGCATGCCTCTTGGCTCCCCATGTGAGGTGTGTGATGGGCCTCTGCTTCCTCTTCTCTACTCTACGTCGTGTCGTCGCCGTTGCAGTTGCTGCCTGAGCTGCTCCAGCGAGCTGCGACCTATTTTGTAATCGGACTTGCATCGGCTCAGAGAGAGCTGGAAGCTAGCCAGGATAGCAGCTAGCGGAAGCCTGAGCAGGCCTTTGCCCAAGACCAGACTATCCCGATTGTTGCATGACCGATGGATAATACATTGCGCAATAGATCAATGGAGCTATATATGTATATATATGTACATATATTCAATAGAAATTTCAATAAATGAATAGAGTTTTGCTCATTTTTTAGCTATCGATTTATAGAATCTTTATCTCAAATTAAATGATAATAAATTATTGTTAATTTTTGCCAAGAACTAACCAAAGACTGTAATTATCCAAGTTAACTAAAGACAGTTTGGAGAGAGCTGCCAAAGCTATGCCAGAGAAACTTTGCCAATTCATTGTAAGCTGCATGAAGCTCTATCTTTCATATTAAATCAGGTGCAACTACTTTGTCTGTGTGTGTGTGTGTTTGTATGTGTGTGTCTCGTCTGTGATTGCACTTAATGGATGCTGAAGGGGAACCACTGCTGCACTGAGCACAAACAAATCTGCGAACCACAAATTTCGTTTGGCCTTTGTTGTTGTCACTTTCATTGCCATTGTTCGAAAGCAGAGAGTGAGAGAGAGAGGGAGAGGGACAGAGAGAGAGGGAGAGTGAATAGTTGTAGAGAGTAGCTGACAGTTTATTTGTCATGCAATTTATGCTTTGACGCCTGCTGTTTCAGAGCTCTTCTAATGCTGCTTCTTCTTGTTCTTGCTCTTGTTCTTCCTCTTCTCGTTGCAGTTGCTGTTGAATTGTGTGCAAAGTGCAGCGTCAAGTTTTGCAATTGTTTGACTGCAGCCAGCGTCCCACGCTCCACGCTCCACCCCAGCCCAGGCACTGCCACAAAAGTCAGAGGGAAGTCGGAACCGAAAAACTGAAAACTGTTTTTGACACTTTGAGCAGACTTTGTTTGACGGCCAAGGAAATGCTGCCGACAGATACAGCCAACAGCCAACAGCCAACAGCCAACAGCCAAGAGCCAAGAGCCAAAGTTAAAGCCAAGGCAACGAACGCCAAATGAATTAAACAAACGAATTTCAGTTGCTGCTGCTGCTGTTGTTGTTGACTATTTGCGAGGGTGCAGCAACAGCAGCAACAGCAACAGCAACAACAGCTACAAATACCACAACAATTTGTGACGCCGCATCAAAGCATGAAAAGCGCGCAAAGCAACCAGCAAAAAGGGAAACATGAAAATGCCAACGAAAATGAACTGTGCGGGCAGTAGAAGGGCGAGAGGTGAAGGGGGCGGGAGGGGAGGGGTATGGGTGGCTTAAGGTGGGTGTTAGTGAGTGAGCAACTTCATTTGGCCAGAGGATAGCAGCCAAAGAGCGAAAGAGAAAAGGAGTGTAAAGCAGTGAATGCAAGAGAGAGAGAGTGAGAGAGGGGGGAAGGGAAGGGCGAGCGATGGGGCTGGGTGGAGTTAGTGTGCGTGCATGCCACACTTTACACATCGCTGGGCATGCCAAGTGGCTGACTAAGGGCAAAAGTGAAGAGTGGCTGGGAGTAGAGTGGGCGGGAGGGTAGAGTGGGCGGTTGGGCGTCTTCAGTGGGGCGTCTCGAGTATTTGTCTATAAATTTTAAATGTTGCACGCAACATAAATCGAAAAACAAGCACAAACGAACACAAAAGACAACGGCACAACAAGCCAAGACGCCGACAGCCCCAAGGCGCATGAAATTGGAACAGTTAACGTAAATAGAAAGTGGAAGTGGAGATGGGAGATGGGAGTGGAAATGCAGGTAGAGTTGCCAAACTGTCATTCACAATGGGCAGCCGACAATCGGTGCACCGGACACCGCGAACACGTGCTCCCCCTTACCCCTCGGCTGACTGACCTTGACGTGACGCTCAGCTGTCGCTGTCGCTGTCGCTGTCGCTGTCGCTGTCGCTGTCCCTGTTGACGGACATTAAATGCCAGCAGAGGCGAACGTCTGCCGCTGACATTTCGGAAAATACATTTTCGATCAATTGCTTTCCCGCAATTATAGAGAAATACTCGAAATGCTTCTGGCTAAGCTCAACCATTGACATATTTCCCCAGAATTGTGGGACTAACTAAAGTCGAGTCCTGCCACTCCTGTGCCGGGCCTCTGCTAAAGTTCATCGTCATTAACTGTGAATACCCCACATACTCCCTGGCCATCATCTATATATATGTATATCTATTATCTATTATATATATTGTCATCTATATCTGAGGAGCTATCAATAAGTAAAATACCTAGTTAACTAATAATTACAATCGTAATGTCGATTCCATTGATGAAGCATCCATCACCTGGCCTAGAAACGAGCGGTGAGGCTATTATGGATCTAACTTCTGGTAACTATATGAGGTTAAGAGCTCCTCTCTTATTTATGACCAATTACATAAGGGGGCTCTGTGCTGGGCATACGACTGAAGCTCCCCCAGTCCCAAGTGTCCAGTGCTCAGACCCGATTCCCCATTGGCAAAGGTCCGTCCAAGACTTTGTTTTGATTGGCAGGAGGAACAAAGGCGCCTTCGAATGATTAAGGTATAAGGCAAGGTAGTTAAGGGTTGGGGTTGGGGTTGGGGTCGGGCTTGTGCTAGGCTCAGGGTCGATTTCAGTTTCAGTTTCAGTTTCGGGTTCGAGTTTGGGTTCGAGTTTGGGTTTGCTCTTTGCTCTGGTATTTATTTTTATTCTTTTCTGTTTTTGGCTTGGGCTCAATGCGCTCTGTTACCTTTTGCTGTTGTTGTTTTTGTAATTGTTTTTGTTTTTGTTGCTGCTGCTGCTGCTGTGGCTTGTCGCTTGTGGCAAATGCCGCTTGGCATGGCAGCAACAATAACAGCGGCAGCAAAATTGCTCGCAAGTCGCATCAAAACCGGCCGCATTTGTGGGCATTTGTAAAGTGATCCTTTTTGCCATGTTGGTTTAACGGGCAGGACCTTTTTTTCCAGCCTCTCGCCATGGCTGCCGCTGTTGTTGTTGTTGTTGTTGCTGTTGTTGTGCTTGTCGACGTCACCGTCGCCTAAAGCAACAGGATTTTCAGTCAACGCGCCCTGGCAAACGCGTTGAGCTGTGCCAAAAAGGATTTACATAGAGCACACCCAGGCCTACAGCTAAATGTGTGCGTGTGTGTGTGTGTGTGTGTGTGTGCGTGTATTGTACAATATTTTAAATGCGCTCTGCTCTTATTTTTATTTTCTTTTCTTTTTTTCTTGCTGTTGTATCTGAAATTGATACTAAGTTGCGTCTTTTTCCGTATCTCTGTCTCTGCCTCCCTCTCGCTCTCTCTGCCTCTGTGTCTCTCCCCTCTGTCACTTTCAAGCCCCATTCCCTTTGTTGTTTTTATTGCTGTTGTGTGTTTGTGTGTGTGTGTGTGTGTGTTTTCTGTTATTCTTTCATTTCAACGCGCCTTCAAAAGGGTCGCTAAAGGTGTCTCAAAGACATGCAAAAACACAAAACAACACAAAAACTGCACACACACACACAATAAAAAACCAGGAGAGGAGAAGAAAAACAGCAACGGTAAACTTAACTGAAACAAAATGGCGTCCGATTAAAGATATATATGGACTTTTTGCAACAGAAATGTGGCGTATATTCACAGATCTAGCTGGAATATCTGCAGCCTGTGAAACGTTTACGAATGCCGTTAAGAAAAGAGCGAGGCATACAAAAGTGAGTGTAATTATTAATGGACATACACAGTTGAAAGTTGAGGAAGAACTAACAATAGAACAAGCTAAACTTCAAGAACAAGAGAGAGAGAGAGAGAGAGAGAGAGAGGGAGAGAGATTACAGCAAAATGAGAGAGATAGATAGATAGGCAACGAGACTTGAAGCAAAGTAATATGCTGATTATTGAAGATCGAAAGATTTTGCAATTTATTTTGATTTCATTTCGTTCAAGCGACTTGTCTCTGAAATGCTGTTGTCATGCGGCTTAAGACTGTGAGGCAACAGCAACAGCAACAACAACAGCAACGACAACTCACACACTGTCACATTGTCAGTCAGTCATTCAGTCCGTCGGCTCGTCGCATAGTCGAGCGCAGCTTCGACAGTTTCGCTCTGTGCTCCGTTTATTTAATCCGTAAAAAGATCTGTTTTTACAAATCCCCCGAGCTCGGTTCGCTGTACCATAATCTAGGCGCGCTGATCTCTGATCTATGATCGCGTGGGCAGGTAGACGACAACGACAACAAAAACAACAACAATTGACTGTGGCCCGTTTAGGTTTACGTTGACGTTCCCAATTCCGATGCCGATACCGATCCGGGCAGGCTTAGGCTCGCTTTTCGACACTTTGTTTGGCACGGTTTAAGCCAATTGTTAATCGCCAGCCGGTCTACACCGCAGCCATGGGCGCAGCGCAAGGGGGTTACGAGACCGCCGGGCCGGGACGGGACGGGACGGGACGGGACGGAACGGGCTCGAGCCAGGGCATGTCCATGGCCATAATCCCAATTGACAAAAGTCAACAAAGCGCATCAATTCATTTGCAATTCATGCAGATGGAGATGGGATATGTTGCTCTTGTTGTTGTTGTCGTTGTTGTTGTTGTTGTTGCTACTCTGGCTGCTGTGCTGTCGTTGGCCTTGTTTCCTGCCAGCCTCGGTCGATGTGCGTGTGGTCCTGCAGCTTGTGTTGTCAGCAATTTGTCATGTGAGCAATCGAGCTCTCTGGCTCTGGGCGTGCCGGTGGGCGGCAATAGCGTTCGACTGGAGCTAGCCGCAGGAGGGGGCGGAGGCGTGGCATTGGTAAATCGCTATGATCTAATGTGCATAATTAGCCCCAGAGACGTTGCGAATTATGCTTTTTAATTAATCAAATGAAAGTGAAGATTTTTCTGAGGAAATTGAGATGAATGTAGGCAAATTCTGTTGCCGGGTCAAGCGAAGGCAAAGCTCATTTGAAATGTAGCCCAGTGAGGCAGATTATGCAAGAGCTGTGTGCTATATAGCAATGCATTTAGGATGATTACATTGATATATCTAGTAAATTGTAAATTGAAGTGGCTCGATCAACTGAAATTCCATTCCGTTTAGCTAGTTTTTTTTTTAGCTTTTCAGGCCATGTGAGACTTGTTTAAGTTCGTCTTCGTTTCGTATTTGATTTCATTTATTTGTCTGTTACACACGCAAATGTCCTGCATTTTCCAATTTTCCCAGCGGCCTTCGCTTATCCAATATATATGTATATATTTTTTCCGACTGTGTTTTGTTTTCTCTTTGCGTTTGTTTTGCTGTTGCTGTTGTTAGTGCTCTGATGCCTGTCAAACATATCAATTTCAAAGGGAACAACACATTTTTCCTGCACACACACACATACACACACATAGACAGTCTCAATAGCCCAAATTCGTGTTGGCCTTTTGTTGTTGTTGTTGTTGTTGCATCTCTGTTGCTGTTGTTGTTGTTGTTTATACATAAATTGTCTGTCAGCATTTTTGCCTACATAGATTTTTGACATATTTGTGTGATGGATTGCAACACCTGCCCCCGCGCCCCCGCGCCGTCCGTTGCAAGAAAAACAATCGAAACAAAGTTGAAAAATATAAATCACAGTCAAATTTGCTTTCGGACAGGCTGCTGCTCGTTTTGTATCGCAAATTTATGTGTGTCTACATCTGTGTGTGTGTGCGTGTGTGTGTGTGTGCTTTAAGCCCAGCCAAGCCAAACTACAACTGCAAATCGATTAACACATAAACGAACAAAATTATTGCGAAAAGATTCTTGTTGCAAATGTTCTTGAAACGATTTGCGACACTAATAAATAAGTCGGCCGATTCGCTGGGCCATAACTCGCCGTCGGGCCATATCGGTGAATAGCGAGTAATTCACTCTTGCCGGCTGCTTATTCATTTATTTGCATTTGTATTTATATTTACATATATATTTATATTTATTTATGCTCATTGCGTTTATCATTTGTGACATTCGCATAGCGCCGGCGGCGCGTGGGCTCCGCTCCCGGAACGCCAAAAGAAACGCCCGTGAAATTGTCACAGCTTGCTGATTTTTATGGCCATTCCGCCTCAGCCCCAGCCCCAGCCTCAGTCTCAGCCTCTGTTGAGTGCCCCTCGGTGCCGTCGGCCCGGCTTAAAAACTGCAGCGTCTCGAGCTTTATGTGACTGTAAAAATCTGCGCAAATTTATGCGCAAATGAATTGTGCATTTGATGGCAGCTGCCGATGCGAAAACCCAACGCGGGGTCAGGGGCAGGGGCAGGGGCAGGTGGGGAAAAGGTAGCACTGGGAGGAGAGAGCGAGATCTCTGAGTGAGTGAGTGTGGTACTGATGGGAGGCAGCCCCAGCAGCCCACTTGGTAGCTGGCCAAAGCAAGCAGCAGCAGCAGCAGCAGCACGATGGGGCAGACCGGGCAGGTGGCAAAGCCAGCGGAAGAGTCGTGAAAGCCAACGGCATGTCGAGTACTTGCTGCAGCGCATTCTGAATAATGATAAATACAACTTGATGGATTTTCATGCATTAAGCAGATTAAGACAACAGCTACCAGGCGGCTTTTATGTCATCTCGGATCGGGCTATCTGAAATGCATTCGATAAATATTAAATACAAATATTATGCAAGCTGACTGCCTATAATCTCTATATATGTATATATGTATATATATATATATCTCTATTTATCTATCTATCTATCAGCTTAGTTATCTATTTATCATATATATAGCTATGTATCCATCTATCTATCTATTCATCTACCTTCTATCTATCTATCTATCTATTTATATATCTATATATCTATCTATCCATCTATCTGTCTGTCTATCTATCTATCTATCTATCTATCTATCTATCTATCTATCTATCTATCTACATATATATATATGTATCTATTCATTTATCTATCTATCTATCCATCCATTTATTTATCAGCTTAACTATCTATTTATCATATATCTAGCTATGTATCTATCTATCTATCTATCTGTCTATCTATCTATCTGTCTATCTATCTATCTATCTATCTATCTATATATTAGGTTTTCTACCTATATATCTATTTATATATCTGTTTATCTATCTATCTATCTATCTATCTATCTATCTATATATCTATCTATCTATCATCTATCTATCTATCTTTCTATCTATCCATCTATCTGTTTATCTATATTAATTTTTCTATATATCATTTATGTCCATATATCATATTATATCTATATATCTGTGTCTGTTATCTATTTTTCCAATAACTATATATCTATGTCTATTTTTATGCATCCACATTCATATATATCGAAACTCCTTATATATATAGAACTCTCTATCTGTTATATATATGTTTAATATATCATAAGGAAATTTCGTAATCAATAAATATTCCTCTAGAAATATTTAATTAAAATGGCTGAAGTATGCAAATGTATTTGTGTAAATCCCAAAATTTTACCATATTGTATATACTATACTATATACGTATATTATATTACATTATATATTATACAGTTATTATGCATTCTATATATAACAGAAATATCTAAGTATTTATAGTCTGTTCTGCACTTCTATTCGCATTTATATCCGATGTGCTAAGAACCATAGTATATATTATTTCAAATTCCTTAAGTTTAGAATACAAATCTTTTGTTCTTTTCTCATGATTCCTCTACAATTTCTTTCATATGCTCTCACCTATGTCAGTAGAACCTAGTTAAATCATTTGCAAGCAAACTTAGTTCGACTTCATCTTCAACAGGTCTATGATATGGCAGCTATACGTTATAGCACTTGGATTCGACCCATTTGAAGCTAGTCTCTAGGCGAGTCTTTATGGCAATGTCGCCAGTGAGGCAGCTCATTCTAAGCCATTGCAACACATATCGATGCCTTGCCCGGGGCTGTGGCCCACATTCGCGCTGAAATTGGAAATCATATTTGGCCATAATCATAATAATTAACGTTTCAATCTCCAGTTTCCAGTCTGAAACTCAACGGCAAGAGCCATGAAAATGCATTTGACCCACTTAGCGAGCAATACGACCCACTCGAATGGCTGACTGACTCTGACTGCCGCCAAGCTGACTCCCTGGCCCCCTGGCTCCCTGGCTCCCTGATTCCCTAATTCCCAGACGACCTGACTGACTGCTGACAGTTGTCGTTTAGCTTTTTGTTGTATGTGTTTTCGTGTGCGCTGTGGCTTATCAGTAAAATGCGAGCATATTTCGATTTATTTATTTTCCGTTTCATTTCGCTGCACTGACTCAGTGATCGACTGGCGGCAGGCTGAGAGGCTGGATAGCTGCATCGAGAGTCACCCACAAAGCAAAAACAAAAACTGAGTCACATTTTGGGGCACGGCTCAGTTGCCAGTTGTCAGCTGGCAGTTGGAAGTTTTTCATTTAGGCAAATGACTCACGTCAAATGGAAATGGAATGAGTTGAGAATTGTTGGCCGAGAGCAGCGCACAACTAGCATCTCGGCCAACTGCTGCTGCTGGTGCTGGCTATGATCGTAAGTAGTTGTTATTGCTGTTCCATTTATAGCCACTATTTAACGTTTTTTCAAGCGAAAAACTTTATTTTCACGCGCATTACAAGCACCTCAAAGTCGAAGTCAAGTCTGAAAAGTTAACCTAAAAACAAAGCGCAAGAAAATAAAAAATATACATATACATATACCCAAAACAAAGCAAAGCAAAACACAACAAAAACAAAAACCCCAAACCGAAAACGAAATAAAAAAGGTTTCCCCGGTCGCTGTGTGTCTCTCTTACTCACTGAGGTAAAAGCCCATTAAAAATAGCTTTAAAGTGGCTGTAAAAATAAAGGCAAACTACAAATAAAATAAACATAAAATGCGCACCAAGTGCGGGCTTTGCCAGCAATACCAAAGCACCAAAACACCAAACACGGAATACGGCATACGGCATACGGAATACGGAATACGGAGCACACCAAGCCAAGTGTAAGAAAGTGCGCTCAGGCACTGATGCACAGGTAAAGGCAAAGGCGCAGATACAGGCGATGCGAAACGTGACAGAACCGAGAGGAAACGAACATGGGGGCCAGATCTATCTATCTAGATAGGTCTATATCTGACAAAAGTTTTCTTTTTAATTGGCAGTGACTAAAATATTTAGTATTTGCCTAGAAGCAAAACCTCTTGCTCAAATAGTTCCCGAGTTGAGTTGCGAGGCTTAGCTGGACTTTTCCCATAGTTCGCTTTAGCTTTCATCATAATCAAGATGTATACAGAGTCAGAGCTACCTTTTTAGTTTGTCTGCCATGTCCTAAGAACCCTTTTGAGCCCATTTTCAATTGGTTCTGGGCATAAAAATGCTTTGGTATTCGCAGACTAAGGGAAGTCGCCAAAGCTGAGAAAAAATAGGCAAGGACAAACGGCAATGCGAATGCTCGCAAATGGCAGCAGAAAGGCATATGTACGAGTGTGTGTGTGTGTGTGTGTGTGTGTGTGTGAATAACAACAATTATAATGTCAAAAAACCACATACACACACACACACACACACACACACACACAGGCAACCGCACACCACACACAAACACAGCCACAGCTTGTCATTCAGTCAGCGATGCAGGCAACCGCAGAAAGCAGCCGCAGCATGTAAAAGCCCTCACACACACACACATACACACACGTAGCTTGTGGTGTGCGTTGTACTTGTCAACTGGCTGTCAGTCAAAACTAACAAACTAAAATAAGCCAAACGCAGCTAAAACTTTTCATGTATATTAAGCCATATATATATATATCATATCTACGCTTATACACATATATATAAAATAGAAGCATAAGATATCTGCTGTATATACACACGATATACACACAGTTCCGTTGGCAATCTCACCGAATGGAATTCAGCCAAGATTTGCTCTGAACTTTGCTTTGGGCCCGAGCTTAAAGCCTTCCAGCTTAAAGCGAGCACAAGAATTTCGCCACCGCCCGCCCTCATTTCCTTTGCCCAGGATTGTTGTGTTTTATTTATGGTAACGAGCAGCAGCAGCAGCAGCAGCAGCAGCAGGAAAAGCAAACAAAACAGCAAAGAAGAAGCAGAAAAAATGGAGGAATTTTCAAAATCGATTTCGTATTTTTCGCAATTCTAAGCTTTTAGCCAGCTTTGTGCGGCCTTAAGCCAGCTTCATGCTACAATCCTACGGCACAAGTTGCCCCCGTACCCCGTCCCCACTTACACACACACACACACGCAGAGAGACAAGCGCACATCGTGTTGTCCACCTCGTCGCCGCCTGTGCCACAGACATTTTGTGCACAAAGCTCTGCACATTTCCGTTTCCGTTTTGTATACATAACCTCAATTCAGCATTTTGGCATAGCCAGCACGAAGCACACGTCTTCACCAGTACCCCACCGCCCCACCGCCCCACCGCCCCACCGCTCGACACTCGACACCCGCCCGAACAGCGACCAATGTACTCTGCTCTCGATTTGAACACTCTGTCAAGCCAGCCAGCCAGCCAGCTAGACCTCCCCCTGGCCCTTTCTCTCCTCTCCTCCCACTCCTGTCCAGATCACTCCCAGTGCCAGTTCCAGTCTATGAGCCAACAGCCTTACAAACGCCACCTGCAGCTCTGGCGCTTTGCGTGCTTTTGGTTTCGACAGTTGGATTTGTGCTGCGACCTCAGAGCAACCCCCAATCCATACGCCCACCCACACACCCACCCACACACATATTCGAACTGCTGTTCTATGGCTCAAAACTCCACTCGCAGCATCCATGGCCGCACAATTCTTTTGTTTCGTTTAGTTGAGTTTCTATTTTTTGCTGTTTCTATTGTTGTTGTTGTTGTTGCTGTTGTTGCCTTGTTGTTTTCTTAGCCAGCCGACAACGCCAAATCCGCCAAACCACCCTGTGGGGCTTAGTGCTAGCCAGCTGTGGCCCTCCTTCCGCCTTCCCCCGGCTCTCTCCCATTCCCAGCAACCCCAGCGCTGTGTCTAACACGATTTCTCTGCTCGCGCGCGCTCGCTCGTTCTCTCTCTCTCTCTCTCGCTCACTCGCTCGCTTGCTCGTTCGTTTGCTCTCGTTCTTGTCAGCTGTATCTCTCTCCCTTGCACGTTTTTTTTTTTGGCGCATTTCGCGCGTTTGTTGACGCTGTCTCGCTCTGGCCTTAGTCGCCGGCCCGCCTTTTTTTATTGTTGTTGTCGCAGTCGCAGTCGCTGTCAGCGTCAGCGTCGACGTTGCGTTTATCTCTGCGCTAGAGCCTCAGGGTTGCTCCCATTGTTGTTGTTGCTTTCGGTAGTGTGCGCTGGGCTGGGCAGGGGGCGTTGGCGTTGGCGTTGGCAGCGCCATGTTTTCAGCGACAGTCCACGCACCAGTGGCGCCCTCTGGCGTCTCGTGCCATTTTTTTTTTGTGTTGTTCTTTCGGTTTCTCTGTGTGGCATTGTTGTTGTTGTTGGGCTTTTCAAAATGGTTGCCCATGCTTGAAATATGACACGATTACACGTTGCCCGTTGGCGCCTGGGGGTTGGGCTGGACTGGCCTCGATTTGGTTGGGGGCCAAAGCCTTCGGGGTTGCCTGACAAGCATGGCAGAAGACCCAACAGCAGCAGCAGCAGCAGTAGAAGAAGAAGAAGAAGTAAAGAAAAATGATGGCCTGGGCAGTTTCCACGCCTCGCACGCTCGTAAATCTCACAAGTCGTGTCCCTTAACTTGGCTTGAAACAAGAAAAGAAATGAAAAGAAATGAAAGGAAGAGAAATGTGCTCAACGACGAAACTTTAAGCTTAATTCTTGGCTTGTAGCTGAGGCTGTTTCATTTTAATGCCCAGCCAAAGACAATGCAACAAATTCATATACTAACTAAGCGCGGCAGCCCTCACTCCCCTCTCGTTTAATAGCCACTCAATTTTTGATGGAAGATTTATGGGACAAGCAGCGACAGCATCAACAGCAACAGCAACAGCAACAGCAACAGCAAACAAACAGATAATAAGATCTGACTATAATGTTGATGGGCCCAAAGCGGGCTATGGGGCCTGTCGGCTGTAAAGTTCAGTCAGTCAGTCAGTCAGGCAGTTAGACAGTTAGGCAGGCTGGCAGGCTGGCAGGCCGTTTGGGTCGAAAAGTCGCTCTAGTTTTAACGCCTCGGCAACGGGCTCGACAATGGCCTCGTAATTTGCCCTGGCACATCATCAACAAACACTTTGATGGGGCTCTCTCGCAATGCTTAGACACTTAAATGTCGTTGTTATTGTTGCCGATGTGTGGCGACCCTTTGAATGCTTACGAGTTGTCATTAAGCGCAAGTCGTTGCCAAACTCCCATAAACAATAACACACAGAGCACTAAACTAATCCAAACCGAACCGAACCGAACTGAACTTCAACCTAACCCAATCTAAGCCAAGCGAACCCAACCCAATCCAACCCAGCCCAGCCCAGCCCAGTCGAGCTGTCGTCGTGTCGCACGAGTCGTATAAAATGAGTGGCCGTAACCTGAGGACAGGTGTCGAATTGCCGGCCAGCAGGCGGGGCCCACTCATTCAAATATTGATGGATGAGCCGGGCGAGTGCGAGTGCGAGTGCAGTCGAGGCAGATCTTGAACAAAAGCCGATTTCAGATAACACCCAGCGAGCACAGGAGAGCGAGTGGGAATGGGAATGGGAAACGAAAATGAATCAAATATGCAATTTAAATAAGCACAATACTACATAATACTAACTACATAAATACTGAAATGCTGGTTAGCTATGTGAATTGATAAGATGTATACCATACAGAAAAAAAAGATGGAAACTTCAGTTGAGTGTCTAAAGTATCTCATTCGTATGCCAGGGATGCTACTTTAAATAATTAATTTGTGAATGCATTCACAGTTATAAAGATATATGTGTAGTTATATGAACTTTCTGCATATACCTTATATATATTATCGATATAGACCATCTACATATATACATATATAGACTATTTATTATTTATAGACTATTTATTTTTTTAATTCACATCTCTACCCTAATCGTAAATCACATATTTATACCTCCACAATCTGTGCATATTTACTATGGTATATATATCTTTATATAAATCTATCCAAATACATTCACTATTCATCCACAAATAACAAGTAAATCCATGTCACTCACATAGATCAATTTCAGTCTATTATGAATTTCAATTATTATGTATGTATAGTAATGTATATATAGTAAACATATTCAATGAATACTTTATTTATATAAAATTGCATTCATTATACACCATATAACCCACAGCTCTTAAGATATCATATAATTTTCTTCATCTTACAATGCTCCACTGAAATCATCCACATTTATTCACCTGCACAGTCTATGAATACATTCGAATACATTCGCTATTCATACAGCATTAACAAGTGCATCAGCCACACTCGCAAAGACGTATTCGGGTCTATTATTCATTTGATTCATTCGCATTGCCTGCGAGTATTCACTTGATTTACGACTCACACAAAGCGAAGAAGAAGAAGGCAACAAAAAAATGGCTATATAGTACTTCCGGTTGGCGTTGCTCACAAATCAAAGCGCCTTTTATGTAAAATAGTTGGCAACGCGTGTTTAAGCAAATGATTTACGAATGCGTCTGGCATTAGATATGACAGCGGGGCAGGCCAGGTCAGTGGGCAGCCGGCGGGGCTGGGGGGACTGGGGGACTGTGGACTGTGGACTTATCGCCGCAACAGCATCGTTCGCCAGCATCAAATTTTATTTTATTTTTATTTATTTTGGGCGAAAAATAGCCGCAAATTTATTGTCCAAAAGGCAAAAAAACAAAAACAAAAAATGCCGAAACGTAATGAAAAAAAGCAGAAAAAAAAAGCCAACAGAAAAATATGTGAAAATATGCGAGAAAAGAGGTTACAGCTGCCGCAGCGGCTGCTGAGATGGGTTTAGTTGGACTTTCGGCTTTTGGTCATGCGATGCTCTTGACTCTCACACATATATATAAATATATAACTGTATGTGTGTGTGTATAAAATAACCCAAAGAGTCATAAAAATAAAAAATAGCCCAAGTAAATGTCAAATAAACTTTAACGGTTTTTCTTATTTTTCTTCGCTTACGTGTGTGTGTGTGTGTGTGTGTGTGTGTGTAGCCAACACATGACTGTAGGCCACTGGCCGGAGGGTGGGCACACGCAAGGTGGCCATAAAGTGTTTTTTTTTTTTTTTTTGAGGCAATGACCAAAAAAAGAGGCGAAAAAAAACCGCCACATAAAATACAACAAACTGACCGAAACGAGCAGCAGCGGCAACAACAACAAACAGTTGCTGCCACAGTTGCAAAAACTGAAACTGCAAATAAAAATAGTCCCCCCCCGAACGGTCAACAACAGCACCAGCAGCAGCAGCAGCAGCCGGCAGCAACAACAACCAGAACACAAGAGAGAGAGAGAGAGAGAGAGAGAGAGAAAGAGAGCGAGAGAGTGGGAGAGTGAGTGCCACAGAACCACACATAAGCCACATACTATATATTATGTGCACCGCCAAACGACAACCGTAAATCTGCGGTATTTTTCATGTGGCCATGAGGCAACAGCCACAACAACAACAACAACCACAACAACAACAACAACAACAATGGTCAGTGGCAGCTACGACAGCCTCTGGGCCAAGTTGGTAAGCTGGAAGCTGAAAGCTGTAAACTGTAAGCTGGCCAAAAGGGTCGGCCTGAACTTTGCCATTGCCGTTGTGCACTCTTTAATGTGGCCAGGATTTGGCCTTAAAGAGCCAACAGCAACGGCAACAACGGCAACAACAGCCAGTTAAACTGCTGACTGAAAATATTATTGTTTTTGTTGGCCAGCTGCGCCAGACATGTGGCCCACATGCATCGGCATGTGCAAAAGTATTTGCAGTTATTTAATAAATAAACCAAATATATAATAATTAAAATAAGTTGAGAAAATATTGGGCTGACAATTGGCGAGATTTCTAGGCTAAAAGCTGCTGACTGCTAAGCTTGACACTCGCTGCGTGGCTGACATGAGGCAAAGCGAACTCTTGTGATTATGCATAGGCATTCAGCTAGAGCCGGGGCTTGTTAGCCGAGACTTGGAAAAACTGCACATACGAGATGGAAAGGCTCTTGGAGTGTTTGCTTTATTTATACTAATCGTTTGCAAACTAAACGTTCTTTCTTCAATTTGTGTTTGCTCTCTAGCTCTCTCTCTCTCTCTCTCTCTCTCTCTCTTTCTTTTCAATTCAGTCTCTCTCTCTCTCTCTCTCTCTTTCTTTTCAATTCAGTCTCTCTCTCTCTCTCTCTCTCTCTCGGTCGCTTTTTGCCCCTCTTTCGGCCTCTTATTCCTTATCATATTTCTTCTTTCTCTCTTTCTTTCTTTCTATCTGTCTCTCTGTCTCTCTCACACTTTCTCATTCTTTCTGTTTTTCTCTCTGCCTGTAGCTCTATCTCCCGCTCCTTAGGTCTTTTTCGCTCTATCAAACTCATTATGTCTCTCTCTCACTCACTCTGTCTCTCTCACTCTCTCTCTCTCTCTCTCTCTCTTTTTTTTAACTTTTAGCTCTATTAAAAATCATTCATGAATTTAACTTCTGTTTGATTTCTTATCTCTACGGCTTATCACTTGCTCCCCAGCACTTGAATTTCTCTCTCGCTCTCTCCCTCTTTCCCGCTCACTCTCTCTGCCTCTCTCACTCGCACTCAATTTTTCACACTTTCTTTAGTTTCCTTCTCTGTTTATCGCTCGGCAAACAGTCTAATTTATATGACAAGCCATAAATTCACGCTTCAATTTAGCATTCCATCAATATTTCTTGTTGTTCTCGTTTGCATTATTATTCGCTATAGTTGTTCCATTTGGCCGGCGGTGCAATGCGGCGTATACGCAATTGGCTTAGTTTCTTTTCGTGTATATTTACGTTATGTCTACGCACTTTCCGACGGCGTTTTTCGCGTTGCATTTAGCGCCGCTTTTCCGTAGCACTAAGTGAAAAATCCGTTGCACGTAATTAACGCAATTAAAATCAAAACATTAATGACCTACGCTCGGTGCCAGGACGTCGACGCCGGCGTCGGCGCTGGCGTCGTCGTGAGCGTTGACGTCAGCGCTGACGCTAGAGCCCTCGCACACGTGAGCACACACACACACACACGCACACACACAGAGGCAAGTGTGCTGCAGCGACGTTGACGCTGTCAACAATTTGGCCAACGTAACGCAAAAAATGTTCGAAATAAAATCAAGCCAAAATATTCTCGCTCACAGCTGCTTAATGTTGTTTAATTGCTTGGCAAGTGTGCGTGCGTATGTGTGTGCGTGTGTGTGTGTGTGTGCACCATAAAGCATGCCTACTTATTGGGGCAGCAGTTCTCAGTCAGAAGACAGAAGGAAAAAAAACAACCGAAAACGAATATAAAAATACAGGCAAAGCGCAGCCATTTTGTGGCTGAGCGCAAGGCAAATATTTCAGCCAGCGCTGCCAGCGTCGGCAGCGACGTCGCTGCGCAGACGCCAGGCTGCAGCGCCCCTGCGATGCGTGCGAGTGCGCAGCTGCCAGGAGAAAGCTGACAGAGCTAGCTCGCGCTCTCGCTCTTGCTCTCACTCTCACTCTTTCTGGCTGTCTCTCTCTCTCTCTCTCATCCTCTTGCTCTCTTTTGTGGCCGGCGCTGGCGTCGCTGTTGCCGTCGCTGCTTTCCCCATGCAGCGCGCAGCGAGCAGCGCCAACAAAAATGGCAGCGTTGAAATATTTAACGCCGCTAAGTATGCTACGAAAATATATCCCTAAAGCCACTGCCAGCAACAACAACAGCAACAACAACAGCAACAGGAGCAGCAGGAGTAGCAGCAGCAGCAGCAGCAATTGCTGTAAAATTTAAAATTATTGCAGCAACACGAAAAACAAAGATGATGAAAATGAAAATATTCTGCGGCAGCCAAAAAGGGAATGCGAGGCGTTGCTGCGTGTGACAGCAGTCACCGACTCGCTCGCTCTCTCTCCCTCCCACACACTGCATCTCTCTTTCTCTCACTCTCACTCTGTGCGTGTGTGTGTGCTCAGCATTTAAAGCTTTAATTGGCCCCCATAATTATGTCGCTCGGCAGCAACAACATTAAAGCAGAACCTTTAAGCTACAGACGGCTCTGCAGCGAGCCGACTGCCTCAGCCAGGGCCGTGCGAGCCGTCGTCTGCCTTAGCCAACTTTGCTTTTTTGGGCTTTAAAGCGAACTGCAAAAGTGAAAACGATTGCCAGGCAATTAAAGCGGCTGCAGACTCAAGTGAATTGCGAATTAATTTGTTGGCCTGCAACGATATCAAAATAGATTTTCCAGCTGCAAGTTGATGCATCGTAGTTTTTCTTTCACTATTGTGGACTATGTCAGCCTTCGCTAAGATAAACAGCCAATGTTTTCGCTCGCAAAGGTCAAAGCTGAAAATGTTCTCAGCCGAGTCAAAGTAAAGCCAAATAAATATATTGCAAAGGTAAAGAGTTTGCTTAGCAGACGAGAAATTTGCTGCTGTAAATCGGAAAAGCTATTGGATTTTCTATCGATATATATATATAGTTTATTTATATATAATATGAGCCACATTAGCCAGCTTGAGCTTAGGAAAAATCTATTCACATATGCAAACAAAATGCTTTCAATAAAACACAATTTATTATTGCAATTTAAGACGCTTTACGAATTTTGTTGAACTTGAGTCAATTTGAAGTCAACTGTCTGTGTCTGTGTGTGTGTGTGTGTGTGTGCGTGTGTGTGATTGTTTGTGTGTTTGCTTGGCATTTCTATGCATGCGCTTTGCGTATTGTGCAAATATTTGCCAAGCATTTAGCTGCAAACGCTAAAACGTTTGCCGAGTGACTGAAAAAAAAAAACAACAACAAAAAAAAACAGCAGCAACAAAAAATACAAATTAATTCAATGCCAACAGAGCGAATTAACAGCAGCAACAACAACGCCGGCCACTAATATCAAGAATTAGAATAACAAGCTTAAAGTTATTCCCACGATAATTTGAATGGCAAATATTTCTATATCAAACTATAAACAATTAGTGCAAACAAATGCAGCGCCACGCGACGTTGGCTAAAAATTAAAATATTTGCCCAGGGCAGCAACAACAATAACAACTATTGCAAATTGCGCCTAAATGTACCCAAAGCGTCAACAGCTATCCTCTCGCCCCTCGCCCCTCGCCCCTCGCCCCTCGCTTGGCAATGTGTTTTGTTCCACGCGTCGTATGCGCAATTTTGTATTTATAGCTGATATCATTAGAGAGGCGTGGCGAACGCCCCTTTAAAAAAAGAAAACAATAGGCAAAACTTGATGCCGGCCCATGGAGCACATGGAGCGCCCCATCTCCCCTCGTCCCGCTCGCCAGCCCGGCAGGCGCAATTAGCATAGATGAGCCCCCAGCGAATGGAGCGGAAGAGATTTACGATTTTCGGCCGGGCCGCACTTACCGCTCAGCGAGTTGTGGCCGCAGGATGGCGCCTTGCCCAGCAGATAGTCGTCCTTGCAGATAAACTTATTGTCATCCAGCACGTAGAGCTGCTCGCCGGTGCTCAGCTGCTTGCGGCAAATGCAGCATGTGAAGCAGTTCAAGTGGAACACCTTATCCCTCGGCTTACGCACCAGGTCCGAGGGCGCAATCCCTTGACCGCAGCCGCTGCACTTGGTGCCGTAACGTCTAGGCGGAGAAACGGAGAAACGGAGAAGTGGAGAAGCGGGAAAGATAAGAGATTAGAGCGTTTAGTTGAATGTTTAATACTGTTGACATATTGAGCAGAACTTCTGGGAACGATTAAGCTGTTGCCACAGATATCTATAGCTAGGCGAAAGTTCTTGGGAGTTGGATAAGTCGAACACTCTGGATTAAGGCAAAAGCCTTTTGAAGAAGTAGCTGACATATTGTGTGATTGACCAAGTGAGTGTTAAGTAGTGCTATTGAATGATTGACTGATGGATTGATTGCCTTATAAACACTCTAACTAACTGATTCATCAACTCCAATGCAGCTTGATTGTTAGAGTTACTGATCTATTCAATTATGATATGATGGACTCTCTAGCTGTTGATCGTATCACTGAATGATTGACTGCTGATTAATCGAAAGAGCTATTGACTGATTGACTTGAATAATGGATTATCTGATTGACTTCAATAGTGGACTATCTGATTCGCTAACGGACTGATTGATTGATTGATTGATTGATTGTTACTGACTGAATCACTAGCAATCTGGCTGATTGACAGATTGCTTATAATGATATCTAATTGAATAACTGATTGACTGATGGAATGACTGACTGATTGGCTAATAATCGCAGATTTGTATTAATGGCTGACTGATTGATGGATTGAAAAGATTGAGTTGTAGAATTGAATTATTTACTTACTGATTGATAGATTGAACTAACTGAATCATAGATTTGAATTACTGATTTACTGATTGATTGAGCGATTGAGCTGATTGAATTGTAAAATTGAATTATTGAAAAACTGACTGATTGATTGAACTAATTAAACCATAGATTTTGATCACTGATTGATTAATTAAGCTGACTGAATCACAGAATTTTAACTATTGACTTATCGATTGATTGATTGATTGAACTGATTAAACTGACTTCTGACTGGCAGAGCACTGTTTGATATCTTGACTGACTGATTGATTGATTGACTAATTGAGTGACTAAGCAACTGAATGGTTGACTGATTGATCGCTGACACTGTACTGTACTGATTGATTACCCGCTGCACAGGCCAAGCCCTCAGACCTATATATATAGAGAAATTGCCCTTACGCCCCTTTTCCATGCTCGCTCAGGCCTCAACTTAAAGCTCAGTCACTACATTTATTAGCTCTAAAGCTCAATAGCTTCGCTTCTGTTTGCCAGCGACTCTTGCGCTTCAGCCAAAGTCACAAAAGATGCAAATGAAATGCCCTGGAGCTGGATGGTGAATGCGTTTGCTGATAGCTGGCGACGAGTCTTGGCTATTATTGTTGTTGATTGGCTGTGCCAGTGTCCGGAGTGTCCAGAGCGTCGAGAGTGTCCGGAGCTAACCATTGCCCATTGTGCAAGGCCCTTTGTCAGCTGCCAGTTGGCAATTGGCAATTGGCAATTGGCAGTTGGCTGTTAGCAGTTGGCAGTTGGCAGTTGGCAGCTGCATTTGATTTCATTTGATTTGTGCAGGTGTTTTGCATGTTAATTGATTTCGCTTCTCATTTCATTTTGCTTCCTCATCTTCTTTTGTTTTTTATTTATTTTCTTTTTTTTTAATTTAATTTTTTTTTTTTTTTCAATTAGAAAATGTTCTATGCAAAGTGAAATCAAATGGAAGCGCACAAAGGACTCTTGAGCCAAAGGCAAAGGGTCGAAGCGCTGCTGAGCCGAGCTAACGTTCAACACTTGACTTTTATTCATCAGACTGATTGCTCTGGCTGGTTGCTTTGCTGATTGATTGGTTCGAGCTTTGATTTAAATGGCCGTCGCCAGCTCACTCACCTGAAGAAATCGTTGCGGCAATACAGCTTGGACTCGCGGCTGAAGCATTTGTCTGTCAGGGGCTGCAGGCACTCGCAGCAGCGCACACAGGACGCGTGCCAGGCTCGCTCCAGGACATTCAGCAGAAATTTGTCCAATATCGGCTTATTGCAACCGGCACAAGGATCGCCCACGCCGACCGGCGGCTCGCTGCGACCTGAAAGCAAAAGCAAATGAATCACAATATAGTCCATGTCTTTATATAAACATATCAATATGAGAGAAGTAAATAAAGTTCTTAATGGGAGAATATGCACTTCCTCTCTCTCTCGCACTTGAACAGAGGAAAACTTGGAGATTTGAGCAGAGCCCTTTGCAGGAGCTGTTTACGGGCATTCCCTGCTCGAAATTAGCTTCGAGTGAAAAACGAAACTCGAGTGCTATTGTTGACCTTTGTTATTATGTGCTCTCTCTCTCTCTCTCTCTCACTCACGCTCTCACTCTTGACTGTTGAGCGTTAAAATCCTTTGAGGCGCAAATTAGCACCTCGCAGGTGCCTCAAGTAGAGGAGGAAGTCGGACGACCGACGACGCTCATTAAGCTTGCACATGTGTGCGTGTGTGCGTGTGGGTGAGTGAGCAAATGAGCAATGCTTGTATGGGCGCAAACATTTGACGTGCACTGTGCACGCAACACATATAATTTACAAATGCACAAATTCACAAATGCACAAAAGAGGGAGAGAGGAAGAGAGAAAGAGATAGAGAGAGAGAGTGAGAGGAGCAGGGGGCGTGACTGTGGCTATGGTCAATCCCAGAAAAAACTTAGACAAATTTGGCTAACGCACACAGTGGCAGCACCCGAGGGCTGCCCACTCATTTGCACCTTTTTCACACCGAGTGTCCGACTGAGTGGCATATTTGCGCACAAGTGAATAAGTTTGAATGGTGAATGGGACTGCTTGCTGCTGGCTGACAGCTGAAGCTGAAGCTGAAGCTGAAGCTGAAACTTGAGCAGAAGCTAAGCTGGAGCTGGAGCTGGGGCTCGATTTCACCCTGCGGCCAGTTGGGGCTGCCTTGGCTGTGCTGGGCGTGGCGCACACCCCGATAACTGCAACCGTATAATGATAGACGCCAAGCACGGCCCGGGGGCTGAATCGCCAGCTCGCCAGCTGAGGAGAGACCATAGTTCACCAAGAGGTTCCCCTCTCTCTCTCGCTCCTTTTGGCCGCTTCGGTCAATCAGTCAATGGGCAAAAGGCAGCTCCGCTTTGCGTTGGCCAAAAAAATGCAAAGGAAAGAGCTTGCTGCACCCACGGGGCATATTTAAGCCGGGACCACAGCTAATATATGTATGTATAGGCGGAGGCGTGGTCATCATCATCAGCAGCAGGAGCAGCAGCTCCATATTCAGGTAACAGACCGGTCAGACCGTCCGACTGTCTGTTTGTGTGCGTGTGTGTGTGTGTGCGAAATTTATTTTCATTCAAAAAGTTTTGCACTTTATATGCCCAGGCAAACGGAATGAGTCAAGTCAAGTGCAAAGGCTGGCTCAGGCAGAGGGGCATGGCCTCGCATCCTGGCTAAGCCTGGTGAGAAGCAACTCGAAGCGAGCGCATTAATAATTCTATTAAAGACAAGTTTCGCGTTGCTCATACGCCCCGAGTGTCAGTAGCCAAAATGAATGAATGAATAGATGAGTAAGTGAGTGAGTGAGTGTGTGAGTGAATGCTTGGACAAATGATGGAATGAACAAGCTGACAAACTGACAGCCAGCGCTCTCTGCATTATAAATGAGCGACTGACACACTGATTGATTGACGAATTGACTCATTCAGCAAGCAAAGAGCGGGCGAGCCAGAGCCACAGACCCGAAGCCAGCCGAGACAGCGACAGCCACAGTCACTCCAACTTGGCCGCAGCGTGGAGGGGGGGCTGTGCGAGGGGGCTGGGCTGGTGCTGTGTAGCAGACCTCGCATATGTCAAAATTGACGGATGTTATCAATCATTTTATGCCGCTGCAGACAATTTTTAATGAAGGTTATAGACGTTTATAGACAGACGGACGGCCGGACAGACAGAGAGTTCGACCGCAGCAGCAGCAGCAGCAGCAGCAGCGACAGCGACAGCGACAACAGTTGCTGCAGTTCGTAAGACGTTTTGGCCCAGGTTAAACGGTTGCTTCGCTACATCATCATCTTCATCAACTCGCCCCAGCGAGCAGCCGCATTTGTTGTCTTCGCATTCGCATATTTCGGGGCGTTTACACTGGCTGGCAAACTTTGCGAATCGTTCATAAAACAGCAGCAGCTGTTCCAAAAAGAAAAGAAAAGAACTAAAAGAATTCTCTTAACGAGCTCAAAGAGTTTACGTTCCGATAAGAAATGTTCTGGGAATCGAGCAGCGTTTGTTGATGAATGGAGAATTTATAGAGCCGACTATATAGAAGATGCAGATGCCAGATGATGTCTTAGACTCTACTCGAAATGATCTTTATGGGAACTCTTGCTCTTTGTATTGTGGCAGAGCATTAACAATTCGCTATAAGCTTCTGTTTGCTGCCGGTTGTTGTTTGTTGTTTGTCGGTTGTCGGTTGTCGCCTTTGTCGCTGCCTTCGTTGCTTCTGGCGCGTTTTTAAAACGCGACAAATTGTTGTTTGCAGACGCCGCCGTTGCTGCCGCTGCTGCTGCTGCTGCTGTTGCCGCTTAAGTGTCGCAATTTAAATATTGTTGAGTGCACTTTTGGCTACCGTTGGCCATTTATTTTGCGCTGAAATTTATGTAACGATGTGGAAAAATTGCCGCTACTGCAGATGCGACAGAGGCAGGACGAGACGCGGCGGCGGTGTGGCACGCAGAGGCACGAAGTGAGCTCTAGGCAACGGAAAGAGCGTCCAAAATTCACTGTCAACAAAATGATTTGGTGTCTCGCTCGCACACACACACACACAGACAGACAAACACCCAAACAGCAGCTCCCCTCCGGCGTGGCAATCGCAATCGCAGGTTCATGGATCTCTTTTGGCCACTGTGCAGCCATTGACCGCTGGCAAGGAGAACGAAGCACGTACAAAGCATTTTGCACAACATTTTCCGCGCTCAACAAAGGCCAATAATTGTGTGTCCAGGCAGCCGAGTCGACTCCCAGAACCGCACAGACCTAGCTGCATTTATAATGCAGCAGCAGCAGCAGCAGCAGCAGGTTCTTCATGGCTCGCTGGGTCGGACTGGGCAACACCCAAAAGGCCAGCCCCAAAACACAGCATGGATGGACGATAGCAGCAGCAGCAGCAACAACAGCAGCAGCAGCAACAGCAGCTGCCTGACCAAAACAATATATAAGTATACAATAGCAACTACAACAGCAGCAGCAGCATCAGCAGCAGCAACTTTTTGCTTTGGCTGCGGACTGTGAAAAATTCATTCGACATCAGCGCAAAAAAATCTGCCTCAGCTTCAGCTTCAGCTTCAGCTTCAGCTTTTGTTGCAACTCGGGCCAAAAAGCACTTGTGCTGCAGCGGTTGCCTGCTGCGCCATGTTGGTTACGCCTATTGTATAAATCTCCACCCAGCGCGGCCCAGCCCTCCGCGTCCCCAACGGTCAGCGCCTCCTTGCCCCCTTATAAAACGTGACTAAAATGTTAAAGCCACAAGAAAGAAAATCCAAACCAGCAGCCGTCGCTCAATCGCAATCATTATTTTTTTTTTTCTCTCCCTCTTCCACTCGGCCGCTCGCTCCCTCTTGCTCCCTCTTGCTCCCTCTTGCTCCCTCTTGCTCCCTCTCGCTCACTTTTCTTCTGCTCTTTTTCGATAGCAAATCTTATGCAAAAATCCAAATGGAAATGCAGGCAGCGCACAGAAAAAAAAGGAGAAAAAAATAATAATAGAAAAAAATACATAGAAATGAAAGCAAAGCAGAAAAGTGAAAGATATGGTGGTTGACAGCAGCGGCGCGCTCTACCAGTAGCATTTTGTGGTTATATGCGGCGTATGCGTAATACCGTTTGCCAGCCAGCCAGCCGCAAGACGGCCAAACTGCAAACTGCAGACTGCAAACGGCTTTTGCTCTGCGCTGGCAAGTGATGTTCTCTCTTTCCTTTTTTAGATTTTGGCTTTTAGCTATTTGCGAATGCTAATGAGGCACCCAAAATGCTAGGCGCACACACCGAGCCAGAGCTGCAGCGGCAGCTGCACTGGCAGCTGGAGAGACGGCCAGCGGCTTAGCCAAGGTGGCTTTAAGCAGTGGAGAAAAGCGGCGCATGAAAAGAAATTGCCGAGCTATAAAATGCTGAATAGCTGATGAGGTCTCAGCAGCACGAATCTTGAGATGGGCAATACGAATATTTTAATGAGCATGAGAATCGAATAGAAGAGTTGCTCACTCGGACAGCTATATCATAGTCCGTCTCTCTCTCGCAGCATATCTCTCTCTCTCTCTCACTATTCGTTTATATCTGTTTCTATCTCTGGCTTTCCTTCTCTCTTCCTTTTCTATATCTCTCGTTCTCTCTTCCTCTTGCTCTCACTGTCTCTTTCTTTGCTTTTCTCTCTGTCTATGTTTCGCTCTTTATCTGTCTATCCCTATTTCTGTTGTCCCTTTCTCTCTCTGATTTTCTTTTTGCCTTTATGTCTTTGGCATCATTAAGATCTTATGTAAATTTCCTTCTCTTTTCTGTCGCTTTCTTTCCTTCTCTCTTTCTCTCTATACCCTCTCTTTCTCTACTGTCTATCTTTCTTCTTCACTCCCTGTTTATATCTCCCTGGTCTCACGCTATCCCCGTCGCTCTCTTTGTATTTGTGATTCTCTTTATCTGTCTATTTCTCTCTCTCTCTCTCTCTCTCTCTTTGTCGCTCGCCCTCTCTTTAACACTTCCTCCCTTTCCCTCTCTCTTGTCTTGTCTTTTGCTAAAGCTTTCCAAGATTCTTTGCTTTTCAAGCATATAAATCCAGCAAACCAGTTGAAAACTTTCATGATAAGCTATACATGATATGGCTTACATAGTATATATATCCACATACATATGTTCATATACATATATATGCATATGCACGCATGTACACTACTTGGCCGCACAAAGGCATGCGTAAACCTCTTTATGGGTCTCTGGAGGTGTTGTCACCTATCCAAGTGAATGCCTGCTTGGCATTTGCCTTTCTCCATGAACTGCGCCTTCGCCCCGTTCGAGGCATCTTGTGATGCGGTGCCGACGGTTTTTCGCTCCTCTCTTTTCATTTCTTTTGGGCCTTGGCTACTTGAGCTGCTATTTTTAATGCGATTCGCTGCGCCTGATTTGACATTTTGATTACATTCAGCAGGGCTGCGAGGGCCTAAATAAATTAGTAGCTCGCCAGCACACCTATAAGGGGTATTTATATATACTAAATATATGTACACATACATATATGTATGTCTACAAAAAATCCATAAAGTATATTTAATGTTGCGTTTCGCGCGTCTAAGGCTAAAGTTCGTCATCGTCTGAGAAGCCAAAGTTGTTGTTGTTGTTGTTGTTGTTGATTTGGTTCGCTTGAAATATTTATACGAATCTAACACCTAATTCTGTGGCCTTTTCTTTTCTTTCTTTTTCTCTTTCTCTCTCTCTTTCTCTCTCTCTCTCTCTCGCTGTGCCGCTCACATTAGGCTTGTTAACATTTTAATTACATAATTAGCTGCGATTCCATCGCAAATATTTTGAATATTTATGGAACAGTAGTCGAGCTGTTCTCAGAGCACTTAAAGTGCTTTTAGCTGTCTTCCAGCTGATTTACATTGGAATACAAATCACAAACCAGAACCAGATACCAGGGCATAAAAAACTTTGCCATCTTGATTGATCCATTCGTTGATATGGAAATATGGAACTATATCATAGGAATCAATTATCAAGACATGCTTTGAATACATTCCACGAGAAGTGGATGCTTCTAGCACAGCCATATAATTAAAGTTCTATTTATAGAATTTAGATTTATCTATTTAGATTGTATATTGATATATAAACATACAATATATAGTTCGATTTCTAGGTTAGCATTTAAAAGTCAATAAAAATACAATATAGTTTTATAAAAACTTTCTTCATGGCTAAACTTCTATATAGGGCAGCTTGATGTACGTATATGTCGATATATATAAATATATCGATATGGCTAGACTGGCATTTCCCTATATACGTTTCTACTTGACTAGATTTACATTTATCTACATTTCCTTACAGCCATATAGCTATCGACTATATCTACATGATGCCTATGAAAATAGATTCAGTCGCAGTTGTTGTTTGCTTGCTTGTTTGCTCCAAATATTCGCAGTTCGCTTGCTTTAAGAATCGTTTATCGATATAACATTTTGGGTAGTTGTCATTGCAAGGCAATCAAAACGAGTTGAATGTTGTATATGTATATATGTATGTATGTATGTATGTGTATATGTGCATCACTTTGTTCTTTGCTGCATTGTTTTTCTTTTGTTATCTTTTATCTCTTTCTTAGCCACTTGTTCGTCCAACTCTCGCTATCTCTCTCTCTCACTCGCACTCTCTTACGCCCAGCTCTCAGCCATTTTCGCCATGTAAATTTTATATTTATATTTTGCTACATACAATCTCTCTCCTGTTGTTGTTGTTCGTGTTGCTGTTTTTATTTTATGCGCACACAAGATACAAAATACGCCTCTTTTTCTGTAACTCATGCATATAAAGTATCTGCTAGATACACAAGCGCACAAGGCGACATGAAAGTGGCTCTGCTTTGTTGTTGTTGCTGCTGTTGTTGTCTGAGTGCAGAAGGAGGCTAGGTGGAGAGCTGGCTGCGCTGCAGCAAAGGAGCAGCTCCTCCTCCTCGCCAGCATTCAGCCAGCTGAAAGAAGGCGGCGGCAGCCAGAAGCAATGGCCATTGCCATCGTCGTCTCCATCGCGAAACTGTTTACTTTGCCATTATATTTCCAAAACCAAAACCAAAACCAGAACCAGAACCAGTGGGGGCTGCCAGTCAGCTACCCCCATGAATCCTGTGCCAAGGCAACAACAACAACAACAGCAACAAAAGTATGTATATATATATGAAGTAAAATAAAATAAAAGTATCTGCAGCTATCGCTCTTTGCTTATCAGCTGCCTTATATATCTGGCCAAGCCCGACCGACCGACTGTCATTGCCTATCCTCCAGCTGCGGCCCCCTTTGCTCCCTACAACAGACAAACAAGTATGCTGTTGTTGTTGTTGTTGTTGTTGTTGCTCTGCATTAAAATTCATGTTGCGTTGCAAAATGTGAATGCGAGACAGCCGAGCAGCAGGGGAAAGGCCAGCAAAGCAGAGCAAAAACAAGACAAAGCGAGTGAAAAGAGTGAGATGGTAGTGGCAGTGGCAGTGGGGGGCGGAGGGCGTCTTGGCGCACACACAGGGTCTCAGTGCAAAGCTTTAGCTGCCTGGCATTGAAGACTTTTTGCTTTCCAGCTCACTTGATGTCCAACGTCGTCTGTCGTCTGTCCGCTGTCCGTCCCCTTCCCCCTTGGGACTCAGCAGGTTGCATGCAGCGCTCGAGTTTTTGTTTGATTTGTGAAAAGCGGCTTATTGTTGTTGCACGATCAGTTCGTCAACATGGCCATTAACATATCCATGGCCAGTGACATTACCATACTCCATGATCCACACTCCTTATACTCCATATGCCCATTCCCATTCCCATTCCCATACTCATTCACATTCACATTCGCATTCACATTGCCATTCCCATTTCCATTTCCATTTCTCTGGTCCTCATCTTCATAGCCATCAGTCTGGCTGCCATCGTCATCAACATTGTCGTCAGGACGCACAGATTTTCATTTTTATAGGCTCGGGAGTTTTTTGTTTTTTATTATTCTCTGCTGCGTCCATATCAATGGTAAGCGAGGCACTCTGTCTCCCTCCGACGACCTCTCTCTGGCTCTCTCTCTCTCACTCTCTCTTGCCAGCACGGCTTTGTGGGTGGTTCAGTGAAGTGCGCCCACTCGTTTCATGATTCGCGTGGCTGTCGTGTCGTTGTCTCGCCTCGCTCGCTCGCTCGCTGCGCCCCCTCGCCCACCTGCCCCATGTCGAGCTCGTCCGTGCCGTGGCGCTCGTCCTGCGGCTCGTCCTGCGTGCAGCTGTTGTGGCTGTTTGCGTTTGTCAGCAGACAGATAGCCAATGATAAGCCTTAGCGTATGAGTGATGTGCTCCTGTCCCGGCCTAAGCTGCCCTCTTCCAACCACCGCCCTGTGCAGCCCGCGCATGCAGCCACCCCCACGCAACCGCCCAACCATTTGACTGTTTCTTTTCGAAGTCCTACACGCATACAAAGAAATATATGCGTGGCCTACAGTCAAGTGCGCAGCAAAGTGCTTAAATGCTGCTGTCAAACCTAACTGGCAGTTTAACAAGTTAGTCGCCTGGTGATTGGATTTAATTCTAGAGGTAGGGATTTTCAGAGACAATTCACATGCATTGCTCTTAAAGCTCTTAACGATTTCAAATTCACTCACTAAAATACTTAAATGAAATATAAGGAATATTTACATCTACATCTATTTAGTTGATTATGTGATAGAGGCATTTATCTTTTTTTTTAGAAATATATATATAGACAGTAGCTTAGGCAATAGAGCTGAGAGAGACTTGAGCCCAGTTAATATATTTACATATTACAATTATAATCGATTAGTAAAAATAGGATTATTTGAACATAGCTCTCTGAAGTCAAACAGCAAGAGCAGACAGCTAAACTAAATAATATTATATATCTATCTATCTATTAATATTATTATTATTATTATTATTATACATTATATATTATATATTATATTTTATATATTATATATTATATATTATATATTATATATTATATATTATAGATTATATCTTATCTCTTCTATCTTATCTCTTATCTATTTATATTATTCTATATTATATATTATATATTATATATTTTATATTATATATTATTATCATTATTCATATTATTAAAAAAAAAATAAAATAAAATAAATATTATTATTATTTCAATGTTAATTTTTATTACTTTTATTTACTTATTTTCATCTATGGAATTTCATAACAAAAACTCTCTATATTCAACATCAAATCAAAAATCCAAATAAATTTGCACAAAATATATTTCAGACTCGCATAAAACTGGCTAAATGCACAAAAAAAAAAAATCCCCGGTTTTTTTTTCAACGAATCCATTGCAACAATTACAATATTTGTGGAATGTCTGTGGCAAAAGTGAAGCCCAGCAAAAATCCACAGACGTCTGCCAGCCATAAGCGACGAAGTTGTCGACCCAATGGCTCCGGCTCCTAAACCACATACTCCCTCCCATCCCATAACCCCGTTTCCCCCCATCCCTTCCCTTCGCCTGCTGCTCTTAGAGCGCTGCGGCTGATGTCGCTGACGTTGCTTGTTTATTTTGTTAATATCAATGGAGTTGCGGCTGTGCTGGCAATACCCTTTGCACACACACAGCCACACACACGCACGCACATAGAGCCCACACCCAAAAAGCTGGCAATGTTTGATGTGGCCGTTGGGGTCGGCTTGACATTGCCTATCGGCGCAATATACAACTATATATATATTTCTGATTTACATACATACATATATGTATATGTATGTATGTGTATATATAGAGTATATATAGAATCTATAGCTGACTTTTGTAGTGCTGCTGTTGCTGCTCTGGCAGTCGCTTGCAGCAGCCGCATTGATTGATTTTAAATGCTTTTGGTGTTGGCGATTCATTTAAAATTTATGTATTTGTAAATTTGCATTTTTCAATATTTAATGTGGCAGACATTGCTGCAACACGCACACGCACACGCGCATGCACATGCCTGCCCCCGCTGCCTCGGCTGCCCCTGCCCCTAGCCGTTTAGCTGAATGACTTTGGCAGCGCTTAATGCGATTAAAGGTTTAAAGTTTTGTGCCAAATAAAGCGTACGGCCCAAAAACACTCAGCCACGACTAGCTCCACCCCCAACCCTCCCCCCCTGCCCCGAAAACTATTGTAGCTGCTTCATTGCCTCGGCTGCAAAGTGCATTTTGTTAAATTCGCAATTGGAAATTTTGGCAATGGGCTGGCTCAAAGCACAATGCCAGATGTGATTGTAAATGGCTTTGATTTTCTAACTGGCCTAACAACAACAACAACAACTGCCACAACAACCACAGCAACTGCAACATCATTGAGCCATTTTCTTGCTAACATAATATTATGCTATATTCTAATTATGAACGCCTCCGTCTCTGTTTGCATATGTCACGCTCTCTCACTCTCTCTTTCTCTTTCTGTGGCTCTCTCTCTCTCTCTGTGAAAGTCCTGAGTCTTGCGTTTGCCTTGACTATTTTGCCTATCAAATGTCTTTTAATTGGTTTTCGCATTAATTTTGCAAATTTATTGCTTTCAAGTGTAGAACCGCAGACCTCCCACCGCCCCCCGATTAATGCCGCCGCCCCCCGCCAGCGTCAGCATGCAGCAATGCAATTAATAATGAACAACATGTGAGAAATTCGTTATGTGACTTTGACAGCCCAAATGATATTTGAAATCAACTCTCAAAGCGTTCAGCCGTCTGACCGCAAAACTTTGGTCCAAAACTTTCAATTGCCCTGCAACGCCTGATTGCTTTACTCTAAAGAGCCACCGCACTCTCTCTCTCTCTCTCTCTCTTTAGCCCCTACTGCTGCTGCTGCTGCCTTTGGCCATTAGCTTCATAAGCTGCCGCAGAGTTCACGATAAGCGCAATTTATGCGCTGCTCTGATTCTGGAATTCGGTTTGCTGACTTTCGCCCAAAGTCAAACAGCCGAAAAAAAAAAAACAAAGTTAAGCACACACACAAACACACACACACACGCGCACTTTCAGCCAGCGAGAGGGAAAATTTCGAAAATAGGAAAATACTGAAAATACAGAATGTTCTTATCAGCATATCTCGGGTTCACTCGGGCGATTTTGTGACAAAGCATTAACCTTGACTGCGGCTATGCACGTAGAGCGGAGCAACCCTCATAGGGCTGGAGCTGGAGCCGTGGACTCTGCTTGGGGTGGCAGAAGTCAACCCAGAAGCATTGCCTTATCGCCACCAGCATCTGGAGCAGCAGCAGCAGCAGCAGCAGCAGCCGCAGCAGCCAGCCGCTAAATCTTGCCCAGCTGCCGTTAACGGCATCGATTGTGCACTGAGCGAGAGAGATAGGGAGTGAGGGAGAGAGGGCTATCTGATTACAGCACTTGCAGCCAGATATATAGAGCATAATAGAAATGGCAATAAATTTAACTTGTTGTAGTTGAGTGCACGAAATATGCAAAAAGATTTTTGTTTTTCTCATAGAAAAAGCTAAATTTATGGCTAGTTGATCTAAGAACATTTAGCTGAATTTTTGAATAGAGACAAAGATTTGCTTTATTTCAAAGTTGAAATACTTAGAGTAACGTGTTGCATTCTTTGAATCCTTGAAGACTGGAGCTCATTCCTGTGCATGGAAATGGAAATTGTTAAAAGAGTTAGAGGAGCAGAGATGAGTGTGAAAGAGGATGTTGTCATTAGAGTAAATAGATGGCATGATACACAGATTAGATTTACTTTTTATCTAGCCTTTATCTTGATATGTGAATACATATACAGTAGAATCAGGTTATAATGACTCCGCTTATAGCGTCCGTACGGTTATTTTCGACGAATATTCTGATCCCCAGACAAACTTATTTGAGCAAATTTAAACGGTTATAGCTTTTTTTCGGATACAAAGACGGTCCTACTGATTCTACTGCATGTAGTATATATAATATCCATATTCACAACACTTCAACATATCAGAGCCAACCTGCACTAATTCTCAGAATTCTTAGAGCATTGCGAATGATTTAGCCACTAAGAGCTGTCGTAGGTAAGATGACTAAGGATATCCACAGTGACCAGGTCAGTCGAAGTACGACCTTTACCACTATCTGCTACATATGTAGTTACCATAGACTTACAAGGCTAATACATTTAGGTATTTCGTAGGTTTTGGCGTTTCATAGAGATATTGAAGGGAGCAGGTTTAGGACCTTTGTTTCTTAGGCATATGCTACACGAAAATATTCATTACATTTTCCCAAACACAATTTACGCCGATTTCCCAATTTCAATGTCACAAAATTGATATACTCTGATATAAATCGGTTAGTATTGAGTGTATACCAAATTCTCAATAGTTGCTTATGATATATGATGTACGACATAGAATATGAAAAGTCAGTGCTTAACTCTAAGTTCGTTTCGATTTCATATTAATAGATCTTATATATGGCTGACTCAACTGAAGTTCAGTGCTTCTGTGTTGGAGATTGAGTCAGTTTGGCTGGGTTCGGTTCGGCTCGGACTCGGTTCGGTTCGATTTGGGTTAGGCAAACGTTGCGTTGCAATTCGCTATGGTTCGTTGCCAAACAAATTTCACGTTTACGCTGCTCTTCGATAATGACGACGGCATTGCCGCCCGCTGCTTCTTCTTTCAATACAAATACACACATGTATGTGTGTAGCTAAAGATACATATATTCATATATACATATATAGTTATTTTCATGTGGTTTGTGCTGCGTTTTGATGTTTTGCCGCAAATGATTTGGCAACAACAACAGCAACGAGCAACAACAACAACGAGCAACAGCCGCGACACGTGTATGCGCGCGATTTTGATTAATTAATTTGCATATGAGTATTAAAAAGTAAAAACGTGCCTTAAGTTGTTGCTGTTGTTGTTGCTGCTGCTGTTGCTGGCGATGAGAGGGCGCCTGCAACATGTTGCTGTGCGGCGTGTCAACAACAACGGCAACACGGGACGACGCGTCGTGCAGTCAGCGACTGCCTATAAATACCATTTGCCGCCAAGTTTATAATGCAGCCATAATCAAATTAATAAACGCACAATAAAAACGCATAACAAATTGCCGCTCATTGAGATCGAAGCGGCGCACAAAAGGCGGCGAGAGCCGATTGCCGCGAGATCTTCAACAAATGTTGAGACGAAGCAGAGCGAGAACCGAACTGAGGCTATTCAGATGAAGATGGAGACACACTGCGAAGGTGTTGCTATTGCTGTGGTTGTTGTTGCTGCTGTTGTTGTTGTTGTTGTTGCCGCTGCGATCGGCAAGCAGCGACAGCAGCAACATTACACGCATCATTATGTTGAGCGTTTTTCGGTTATTAATGATATAGACCCGGTTCACAGGGACGCCCGCACCGTCTGCAATGCTTCACTTGCTGCACAGAGAGAAAGAGAAGCAGTGAGAGAGAGAGAGAGGAAGAGAGAATGGGAGAGAGTGCTACACACCGAAAATAAAGGAAAATAAATATATATTCAACCTAATAGGCGCACCATGCAAAATTGTCGAGTTGCATCAAGTGAATTACATGGGAGAACGAAAATTATTTCAACTCTTTAATTAGGAATATTTGTTCTATATGAATAACGATATATGTAGATCAACACGTAAATATATTTTAAGTTCCCTTTAGCTTTTCTACTGGAGCAGAAGAATCTATACATCTTCTGATCTATAAGTCATACAGATAATCATTGTTTCGATATTCCCCAATAGTCTGATATAAATATTTATTTCTTTAGGATTGATAAATCAAAGTCCCATCGCACATCATGCATCAAATTTATATGTATTTCCATATACTTACGTCTATCTTTAAAGTTTAACTATGTCCCTATCTATACTGCCGTATCTACTATCCTCTTTCATTCTCTCTTTCCCTCTATATATATATATCTGGCAAACTATTCTCAGGATTACACTCAATATAACCGTTTCTCTCTCTCGCTCTCGCTCTCCCTTTCTCTCTCTTTCTCTCTCTCCCTCTCTCTTCCTTTGTCCCTCTCTCTAATAGTCATCGTGAATTTTCTGCATCCCCATTTTACTAGCAAACATTACCAAAACTTTTCACAGCATGTTTCACGAATTAAGTAAGGATTATATCGTTTTGAGCAACTTTGTCGGGTGGCTATTGCAGTCGCTGCTGCCTTGACTCCGACTGGGACTACGACTGCGGCTGCGGCTGCGGCTGCGGCTGCGGCTACGGCTGCGGCTGCTGTCGAAGCACTCGGAACTAATCGCATTTAGCTGCGGTCATCTGCGCCGCGATCGTTTTTCTTTGGGCTTGGTTGGTTCCAGCCGAACGAGCGAACGAACCGAAGACAACTCGCAAGACGGACAACCTGGGCGGGGGCAGAGGCCAGGCCCAGTCGACGCTGTCCTGACTTGGACTTGCAACTTGCGGGTTAAAGTTCATTACCACACCCCCTCTGCCCACGTCCCACACATCCCCTACGGCGGGCTGCGGCTGCGGCTGCGGCTGCGGCTGTGGCTGTGGCTGCGGCTGCGTGAGAGCGCGTCAAGTGGCTCAATTGGGAACTCGCTACAAATTGTTGTTCGTTTTATTGGCTGTTTTTATTGTTTATGGGCAATAGTTGTTGTTGCTGTTGCTGTTGCTGTTGCTGTTCTCTGTTTCTCTGCTTTGGCGATTCACTTGGTTATAAATCAATTCCTGAGGCTTTGGCTACCGTTTCAGCTATGGCGGAAGCGAAATTTTAAATGAATAAACTCCTAATAAGAAAACAAAATGGAAAAAAGAAATAGAAAAATAGAATAATAATAATAAAAGCAAACACGATGACAACAACAACAACAACAACAGTTGCCAGCTGCTCATTGCTGAGCTCTAATTAAGGAAAGCGAAAAACTAAATCAACTTTGGTTTGTTTTTTTTTTTTTATGAACTTCTAATTTCTGTGTTTTTGGTTAGTTCTCGAAAATGTATTCATTTACTTCCAAGTCTGTTTCGGTTGCTCGCTTTATGGCCCCCAATGTCCCGTGTCAAGTGTTAAACAACCTGTTGAGTGCATTTAATGTTGTTGCTGTTGTTGGTATTGCCGGGGCTGTAAATCAAGCCAAAAAGGCGATAAGCCACACAAATGAATTGTGGACCAGTCGAAATGGTCACAGACAACAACAACAACAGCAACAACAACCACGACAACAATAACTTATAAAAAAGCGCAATAGAACCTGTTGATGATGTCGACAGCAGCCTCTGCCCCCTGCCCCCTGCCCCTGCTCCACACCGAGCCTTAGCCTAAGCTAGTGAATCCATTCGTGGACTTTCCGCTAAAAAAAAAAGCTGCCTGCGCTTTTTGTTACTGTTTTTTTTTCTTTTTTCATTATTATTGTTGTTGTTGTTGTTGTTCTACGCGAAGTCGAGCTCAAGTTGTGCTTGCACTGAAATTTATGGCGTATAAATTATCTCACACGTTGACTATTGACAGCTCTAAAATAATCGTAAAACGGCAAAGAAATCATAAAAGAGCCACGAAGCAGCGCCGAAACGAGAACAGACGCAGCAGCCGTCGCACCACCGAAGCCATTCAATGTGAATTACTATTTCAGCTTCAAGCTAAACTGCAAATACCAAAAAAAAAATGAAGAAAAGGAATATATATATATATATATATATATAGACTGTCAGACAGGCGACGACGTTGGCCCCAGAGCTACGTCCTATGTGGCCGTGTCGTGGCATAGGCCAGGCCAAGCCCCACCGCTCGGGGCCTGCACCGCACAGTCCTGGCCCAAGCGTTCTGCACAAAATGGAAAAGTTCCCAACAGTTGGGGGCCCATAACTTGCATATCGGCTCAGCCAGGGAGCGGTACGGGACGGGACGGTAGGCGACGACTCGCCGAGTTTCGGAGACAGCTAGCGATAAGTATTCAATTCCTGACGGCCGTCAAATAATTTGTACTTTGGCCAGCTTTCGGCAGGGTCTCAGATCTGTAATGTGCCAGAGATCGGCAGCCATTCGCTACCCTATAACAGCCATCGGGCAGGCAGCCATGATTTATAATGCCAGCGCTATCATTAACTAGAGTAATATATATACATACACACACACACATATATATGTATGTACATGTATATATATTCGCCGATTCCGAGCAGCAGTAACTGCTTTGCATTTCATCTTAAACGAGTTTCATTACGAACATTCAAATCTGAACTAATTTCGCGTTCGTATTATGACATTTGGCATCAAGAAAACAATCTGTCATTCCAGCCGAGAGAGAGGGAGAGAGAGAGAAGGGGGGATATAAATGTGCTCGACTTGCTTTTGTGCATATGTATTTATCGATATATATATATTTATGTTTGTACATTTTAATATATTCCAATTTGGCATTCCTAAAACATTTTAGCTTAGAAGTGCAAACTAAATTTAATTTGTCTTGAAAGCAAAACTGAAATGAAAACCACAAATTTGGAAAAGCAACCAAAATACCTAAATCTAAACTTAGTCTGATTTTTAATTCGTCATTTATATATAATTGTATTTATTTATTTTAACTTTTAAAAATTCAATCTACTTTTTAATGCTATATAATTTTTTAAATATATTTATTTGTGATGATTTAATAATTTCTATTATTTATTTAATTTTTTTAATATTCTTATTTTACTTCTTTATCCTTTTTTATTATAAAACTAAAATTTTTTTTTTTAATAAAGTATTTAATAATGTATTCAACATTAATATATGCATAATTTTTATATTATTTCACATCTCTTTTTGAAATGCCTTTTTTACTTTTATTTATAATATTTTGCCAAATATTTTTATATCCTGAACCTATCATTAAAATTTGCTAATTGCTTTACTATTCTTTTTTTTTATATTTTATTTGTTATTTTAAATATTGTGATTTCTAATTTATTGTATTTGCTAATTGCTTTTATTTATTATTTTATTTTATTTTTTATTGATTTATTTGGTTTATTCCATGATTTGAATGCTCGGATTAAAAACAGAATTTTCTTTGTTTGAAAACACAAAAATTGTTTTCTCATGCTCAAGAAACGATTCGCTAGCTATCCTTTATTTATGTATTTGATATAACATTTTTATTTTATCTATTAAAAGTTCATTTATATAATTTTAATTTGATTATAATATTCCTATATAAATATCTAATATATATAATTTTTGTAGAACTATAAATGAAATATAGAAAAAGAAAACTGCATAGTATATTATCTACAAGTATTATGAATATCATTCCGAATTCTTCTTCTTCTTCTTCTATGTCGGCTATCATAAACCTAGCTATGCGGAGTTCTTAAGGAATCTAAAGCAGCTGGACTCTTTGCAGCTTTAGGAAAGGCACATCAAAGTGAGATTTAGACTTGAAGCGGCCTCAACTATTTTGATGTGACTTGAATCTTTTCATCTCAATATGAGCCGGTTCAAGCTTTGGCCACAAGGCAATTTATTTGATTTGATTGACATTCGGCTGCGATCGTTCCGGGAACAATTAAGACGGAGACTTTGGCGCATAATTTGTTTTCGCGAATTCCCAGAATTTCGCCTTAGCCTTTGCCATTTGTCGCGTGTCCGTTCAGTTACTTTAAGGCTACTGCATAATTTACGCCGTGTGGCACTTTATACAGATATCTACATATATATGTATATATATGTTAACCTGCAGATAATTCAGTTCGAAGGGCACTTAAGCACTCGACTTTTTGCTGTTTGTCCAACTAACTGCCCACAAATTGTGGCGGCCACCCAGTGGGCTTCTCTCTTCTCCCTTTCCTCTGGCTATTGCGTTATTCTTTTTTTCTCTCTTGTGCATCTCAACGGCTCATTATGCTTCATAATTTATAGCTGCTTGCCACACCCATTTGGGGCGGCGGCGGCGGCGGCGGCGGCGGTGACAGAATGCATAGCCAAACATGAAATGCGCAATTCTTGAGGCTAAACGCGGCAGCCGGCTGCCGGCTACGCTTTTTGCCCAATAAATCAAAAGGGGCTGAGCAAAAAATGGCCATAGAATCGACTTAAGACTGACAACTTTTTGTCTATTCAAGAATAGTTGCTGCCGTCGATGTTGCTGCCGTTCATGTGGCTGCTGCTGTTTGGCGCGGCTCGTAAACTGACTTGAGCAACTGTTGACCGTAAAAATGATGAAGAAAATGGCGCATAAAAAATGTTGACGTACTTGGAACTGCGCTAACGTTGACTAGAAGATCAGGCGAAGGTGGCAGCAGCGGCAGCAGCAGCACCAGCAGCAATTGCTATTGCAACAGCAGCAGCAGCAGCAACATCAAATATTGTTGCCTGTGGCAGCTTGAGGCTTCCAGGCAGTTAGTCAGCCAGCTAGGCTCCACATGATGATGATGATGATGGTGATGATGATGATCGTCATCATCAACTCGGGATAGTCATAAATGTTGATGAACAGCAGGCGAACTTTGTTAAAGGCGTTGCTGCGCTTTTGTTGCCGCTGCTGCTGCTGCTGTGCAACGGCAACAACAAAATTGAAAAGATGCAGCCAGAAGATACAACAGAACGAACAAGAAGAAGAAAAGGCAAAAAGGTTGCAAATGTTTTATGACTCTGGGCCGTGCGCTTTGTTCTATGTGTGTGCCCCATCTCTGTGGCCCGTTGCGTCGCATCTCAGTGCCGTTGACAGCTTTGACTTTTGACTTCTGTTGCCCCCCTTTTCGGGGCACGCCTAGCACTCCCGCCACACACTCGCTGCAGCGGCTGTCCGAGCGAGCCCAGCAATTTATGAGTCGTCAGTTGGCAGTTGCCAACTTGCCAAGTTGCCAGCTTGCAACCAGCAGCAGCAACAGCAACAACAGTTGCAAGTCGGCAGTTTTATGGGCCGCTTTGAGTCCCATTTGGTGAAGTGCATGCACAAATCAGCAGGTTTACAAATTTGTTGACGCGATTTGTTGGCCACTTGGACAAAGAACAAAAAACAACAGAAGCGACAGCAGCAACAGCAACAGCAGCAGCAGCAACAGCAAATGCTGTCAACTGGGTAACAAAATGCAAAGTTTTGGGCTGACATTAAACAGTCAGCAAAAGTGAAAATTTGACATGAGAGCAAATGAAATAAAACAAAAGCAAAACAGTCAAACAAACTACAACAACCGACAAACAACAACCAACAAGCGGCAACAACAACCAACAGTAGCAACAACAAGAAAACTTTTTGACAAGTCGCAGCAAACTTTTTCGCCCGCCGCACACAAAAACTTCTGCAAAGGCGCACAAAATGGGCGCAAGCCAAGAAGAAGAAGAAGTAGTAGTAGAAGAATCAGAAGAAGCAGAGGGAGAGGGAGCCGAAGGAGAAGAGGTAGGCAGCATTAGTTAGACGAGTCCAGTGTGGGGTTTGGGGCTGGTGTGATACCCGACCCTGCAGCAAGTTCAAAAGTGCAAAACTTTGCTTCATGCTTAACCCAAAGCCGACGAGAGAAAACTTTTTCTGTCCAGCCAAATCACAATCTTAACCCATGTGCGCCCCCATAGTTAATGCTCGTGAAGCAACAATTTGTAAACGCGAAATATCCACAATTTCAAAAACGAACAAAATTTAGGTACAAATCCCTAATGCAAAACAAACTTCGTTTCGGGAACTTATGATCTATGTTTAACTAAATGAAACGAGAGACAAAGAATTTGGGGAGTTATATGTATAACAATTTCAATGTGGCCTATTTTGCCTCTACATTAAAGTATATTTAGATTCTTCGATCCATAGATATTCAAATGCGAAATCCTAAATCAATAATACATTATGATATATTTTTTTATGACTTATAAAATTTATTTATATCTTCCTCTTTTTTTTAATTTCATTTATTTTTTATATCTAAATACGATATATAAAATTTGTCCTTACTCTGAAATATATAAAATATATATAAAAATATATTTCATTGACTCCTCTTTAAGGAACGTAAAATCCCTCTCGAGCAGCTTATACAAATGAAAGTTTGCAATAGTTTATATAGAGAAATTGAATTATTGCTCTAGATTCTCGTAAAATAATAAACTTGAGATTAAGTATTTAGAGAATATTCAACTCAATATACAGATCGATAATTGGCTAAAATGTTTCCTATGTATCCCTAGTCATTGCTGATCTTTTGGTAGAGCTCGATCAGCTCTTTGATCTCTCTATTTACTAAGCCTTTATAGAATCCCATTGTATGAATAGAGTTCGTTGTACTTTAAATATAGATCGGCAATACTAAAAAACTGGAAATATCATTTTGAGCAAACCTTTTAGTCAGTTTAGTCGCAGATCTTTTCGGAAAGTTCTTTGCGCATGCTCTTGGGTAATTTGGGCATTATTCTTAGGAGGATTATTCTTAGGAGCTTGATCGGATCTGTGCTACTCACCTATGTTGTGCTGATTTGTGTGGAGGACCGCACCAAATGCCATTAGATCCTTGACGGGTGGTGCTCGGCTACCGAGGGCGGCAAAACCGTCGCCCAGAAATGACGCCAGCGCGACAGCCCTGAGGGGCGCTTTGGATGCCTCGGTGAGAATTTTGTTATCGAATATATCGAGGCTGGGGGGCGAGATGATAATGGTCACGCTGATAATGAGACGCACACACACGCACTGACGCGACGAACGCGCACACACACTCACACACGGGGCTGAGCGTAAATGCGGATGCGGGCGCGACCAGTGGAGACAGAGAGGGAGAGAGAGAGAGAGAGTGGGAGACTAAAGGACAAAACGAGAGACAGAGAGAGAGGGAGAGAGCGCGCGAGATGTGTGGAGCACGTGTGTGTTTGTTGTTGTGCTGTGTTTAATGCCGGCGGCAAAACACGCGACAGCTGGCAGCTGATATTTATTTGTTGTTGTTGTTGTTGTTGTTTTGATTTGTATATGTTGTTAAACTTCTTCTTCTTGTTGTTGTTGTTGTTGCTGTTGTTGATGTTGTTGTTGTAATCCACTTGGCACTTTCTTTAGCAGGTGAAGCTTTGTTGTTGTTGTTGTTGTTGTATTCCTTAGCAAGTAACTCACTTGAAAAAAACTTGGGCAACAAATTCTTGTGTGCTCGAAAAAAAATCGAATCGCATCGAAACGCAACGCGACGCTCAATAGGGACGCGCAACGCGACGGGACAGCAGTTGGGGCAGCGAAACAAGAAGAAGAGAGAGAGTGCCAAAGAACAGCTGTTTAACAAATTTGGCTTGCTGCTGTTGTTGTTGTTGTTGTTGTTGGTCTGTTCGGTTGCACGGCTTTTTGTTTCTTATTTTGTTTTCGTTTTATTTATTTATTTATTTATTTTGTTGTTTTTGGCAACGTCTTTCGAAAGAACGGCAGAGGCAACGGTAACGGCAACGAGAACGGCCACGGCCACGGCAATAGCAATAGCAATGGCAACGTCAACGGTAACGGTAACGGTACGTATCGATGTCGATTACGATAACGGGCCGCAACATGCGAGCGCACCACGCGAACGTCAAACAAAAACTGAAAACGGCGACGGCAACAACGGGCAGCAATAGCAACGAGGCGAACACACCGAAAACTCGCTGCGTCGACAGCGACGGCGACGACGACGACGACGACGGCGGCGACGGCAGAGCGAGCGCGAGCGAATGGCAATGCGAAGGCGAAACACAGCCAAACACAAACTGAACCGGTACCCGAGTTCGATACCTGATGCTGCTGCTGTTGCTGCTGCTCGCGTCTGGCCTACCCCTTCGGAGTGCTGCTCGTGTACGAATCGCATGCGCGCTCACTCACACAGACGCATGCACACACACACGCGGCCTGCTCAATGGCAAACAATTTCCCCTGCGTTTGCAGCAGCTGCCTGCGCCAGAGCGAGACAACTAGCTGGTGCACAGTATTGCTGCAAAAATAGCAATGGAGTCTGTTGCTGACATTTGTCGCAGTCATCGGCATCGGCTGCGGCTGCGGCGACAGTTGCTGTTGCTGGTGTGCTGCTGTTGCTGGTGTGCTGCTGTGCTGTTGCTGTTATTGCTGCTGCTGCTGCTGCTGTCGACGTCGTCGTTTGCGGTTAGAAGGGGGCGTTGCTAAGCAACTGGTTTCGGTTTCGGTTTCATGGCAGAGGCGTTCGCATATCGCCGCCGTTGCTGCTGTCGCTGTCGTTGTCGCTGCTGCTGCGCATCCTCTCTGCCAGGCATTCGATTGTTGTTGTTGTCACTGTTGCCGCTGCCGTTGCCGTTGCCGTCGCCGCTGGTTGGGGCAGAAAGTTTGTCGAACCAATGGCATTTTTCAATGTGACATTTGGCGCTTTTGCTCTTGTTGTTACAGTCACGTTCACGTTTCTGTCTCTCTGTCTGTGCACATGTGTGTGCCTGTGTGTGCAAGTGTGAGTGTGTACTTGTTGTCTCTGTGTGTGCGTTTGCTTGTGTGTGAGTTGTTGCCTTGCCAAGGTAAAATGTCAAATGCTTTTGGACTGTCAACTGTTGGTCGCAACTTTTCTTACTTGTGTGTGTGTGTGTCTGTATTTTTTTTTTTTTTTTTTTTTTTTTTGTTCTTTTGCATTTCTACGTTTGCTCTGTGCTTGCGCCAACTTTGCATTGGCAAGACGAAGCCGTTGCTTCTTAAAGCCTAAGTTTAAGCAACAGCAACAACAACAGAAACAACAACAACAGCAACAATAGCAGCAGCAGGCTCTGCTGCCACCGCCAGAGTCTTGTCGTTAGCGTTGTCAAAGCCAGGAGCAGCAGCCACAGCAGCAGAAAAGCAGAAAAATTCAACGCCCCTTTGGCGTTTTAACGCATTGGAGCACAAAGAAAAAAAAAAAAGAATTCACAACACAGGCGTATATATAGATGTATGTCTGTGTGTGTGTATATTTGGTATTCCGGCAGCGTTCGCAGTTCGCATTCAACGTGACATGGTAATAAGCCAAAGATCAAGCGCAATAAAAAATGAGCAAAAAAAGGAAAAGAAAGCAACAAAAATAAAACCTTAAAAAAATTCACGAAAAACTGCAGAGCAAAAAAAAATAAATAAAAAAAGATGCCAAACTTCAAATAGGGAAAGAAGAAGCAGCAGCAGCTGCTTGACACTCCCGAGGAGAGCGAGAGTGAGTGTGCGAGCGAGCCGGCACTATAGTGCGACTGAGAGTGAGTGAGCGAGTGAATGAGCTTTGTTGTTGGCCAGTGGGTGGCGCCCGCTATCTTACGCTGTGTATGTGTGTGTGTGTGTGTGTGTGAGTGTGTTTGCGTGCGTGTGAACGCCATTGTCGTTTGGTGCTGTCGCTGCTGCTGCTGCTGCTGCTACAGTTACGGGACGCAGAGCGAAGCGCTGCCTGCCTGACTGAGTGGCGCTTGGCGGCTGCCGCTGACGCCTGATGCTGATGCTGCCGCTGAAGCCTGTCGCTGATGCTCCTGCTGCTCCTGCTGCTCCTGCTGCTCCTGCTGCTCCTGCTGCTGCTGGCAACGCAGTCGCGCCTTCGCCTTCGACAGCTGGGGCATGTCGAGTGGGTGGGGATGGAACGTGAGCGGAAGCGGGAGCGACTTTGCCAGCCTTCTGTATTTCCTTTTTATACATTTGCTTTGTGTGCTTGCGTATATCTGTCTGTGTGTCTGCGAGTGTGTGTGTGTGTGTGTGAGTCAAAAATATTGCACATTAGGGTGTTAAGCTGTGAAGTGCTTGGCTGCCTCTGCTTGTCCTGGTCCTGCGCCACATTGAGCACGTCTGCCTGCCATTCGGCGTATGTGTTTGTTTCCCACTGTGTGCGTGTGTATGTGTGGGTGTGTGTGAGTGTATTGGTGTGTATTGGCGCTTTAGCATTTAGACCGCGCGCACTCATTTGTCTGATGTTTCACTTGTCAATGTCCTTGTCCGTTGCAGTTGGCCGACTTACACGCGTACCGCCCGCCCCTCCCTGCCCCAACTGCCGCCCACTCACGATACACGCAACGCGTGTCACGAATCCTGCGCCTGTCAGCTGTTGCCATTTAATGCTGAATATTGTTGTTGTTGTTGTTGTTGCTCCTGTTGGTGTTGTTATTGTTGCTGTTAAACGATTTCATATATTCGCAAGGGTTATCAAAATGCGCGATCATTTGGGAAATATTAGAGAAATTAGTTGCTTAAGTTGTTGCTTAAGTTATTGCCTAATTAATGTCTATCAGCAGCTAAGCTTTATCATGTAAAAAGCTGTATTCCTTTCTCAATCGAACGTGGAACAGGGTGACCGAAATACTCCTTATTTCTGTATAGCTTAACAAAATATTTATACCAATTTTGATCAACATAACTCTGAAAGTATTTGAGATATACTCTTATACAACTTCAGCTTGAATTGAAAAATTCATTTTTATTGTTGTATTATTATTTTTATTTTTATTGTCGTATGCTTGAAAACAACTTACACATATGCCAAATTCAAAATACATTTTGGTTTAGTAAATTATGGAACATAAGATGGATTTAATGGTGATTTTTAATTGACATGAAAGAGGTGCAAATTCTCTATGATGCTACAGCGCCATATATGTAATAATATTTCAGCACATCGATATGTACGTCGATTTCTCAATCTCATATTTAAATTGGATTTGCCACGCCTACAATAGGCATAGACATGCGAATGACTCTTTACTCGACTCTTTATTCTTATCAAAAATACATTATCCTTATGAGAAATCGTTTCTATTCTGATTTATTGGTAAGAAATCTAACTACGAAATTTGTGAATTTACTTTGATGAATTTTAATCGGGATACTTTTGCTAAATACTCTTTAGACCCATCTATTCAAAATAAGGACTCAGGGTATTCAGTTAACTTCAATTATATATTTTGTATATTTTATATTACTTCACATCTTAACTTGTTGTCCCTAAACATTCCCAAATTTCTTCAGTTAGATCGTGATTAATGATCATTGAGTTGCAAATTAAAATAGCTAACAATTATTTTACTATATATTTTACTATTTTACTATCTTCTATCTACTATCTTCATTTATTTTAATTTTATTTTAACATTTCATTAACTTATTAAGTTGGGCACGTTTGGCAATATTTCATGATAGAAATGTTGCCCAGAGTCGAATAAATATGGTATTTCAGCGCATTGCTTTGATTCCCATTGAGCTGAAGTGTCACAGAGGTCAAATAATGATTCATATTTATTATGCTTGCCTGTTGAATGATTCATAAATCCATCAAAGTATTAATTACCAAACGAAAATCGACTGAAAAACAAACATTGAATATCTTAACAATTTATCTATTTTTATTTTATTTTGAATGAACAACACTTGTTTTTTCCACCATAGTTGAGCTCTGATATGTTGACTGTGGGCCTGAGCTAACTGGCCTTATGTAACTGTAGAACAGTGCAAAGACTTCAGCTGCAGCTCCAGCTCCGCTCGGCACTTGTCTTTGGGTTTTCAGTGAGCTGAGCTCTAATCTGAGCAAACTTGGGCGCAGCTGCTCCAGTTGCGCTTATCGGGCTGGCAATCTGTTTGCTGCACATTCAAATCGTTTGGCTAGCGGAATATTAGTTTTGGTGGTGCTCGTGGTGCTCGTGCTGGTGGTGCTCACCTTGCGGCGCCGTTTGTTGTAGCCGTGGCGGACGCCAAACAAATGTCAGTTATCAAAAATCGCTGGAGCAGACAAAAACGAGTAGCAAGAAAATGTTGGCCAACTGTTTGATATGGCCAGCAACAGCGGCAGCGACAGCGACAGCACCACGCCCACTGTAAACGGCACTTTGATGGCAACAACAACAGGGATAACCACAATAGCTAAAGCAGCGAAACAAAAGCCGCGACGCTCCATAAAACTTTTGGCTTTGGCGACGCGAGGCACGAGGCAAACAAAAAGGATGCGAGTGTAGCCGAGACATGGCAGCGACCAGGAGTCAAGTGCCAGTGGCCCATGCCCACGCCCACGACCCACTATCTGCCCTCTCTCTCTCGCTCTCTGGGCAGCCCCAATGGCGGGACAACCACGACTAGGACAACACTTGGCGATCGCAGAGCTTAGATATGCAAACACACGCGCGCAACGCCCTCCGCCTCCTCCAGCACCACCTGCCCCACCAGTGTGAAGATGGGGGCCACGGCGAGCGGCCGACGAAGCGACGCAAAACGAGCAACAACAACAATGAGACGACAAAAGCAACAACAATGGAGACAGAAGCAAGGAAATAGAGAGTGAAAAAGTCGACAACTACAAGATACCCTGTAGTCAATATGTTTGGATTGTTATGGATAATGAGTTTATGTTGATTGATAAAGAATGTTTAAATAAATAAAATATATATTTTTTAAAAAGTTTTTTAATTTTAGATCTTGAAAATAAAAATAAAAATATTAAAATTTTACAAATATTCAAGGCTTATTAATTGGCTAAAATATATAAAAATTATACATGCCTAATTATACATACTAAAATTAATATACCCGCTTAATTGCAGTCAATCTAAGGGGTATTTCAAACCAAATCAAAGTCTAGCTAACAGTTGAGAGCGTTGTCGCTGTGTGGGCGGTGCGCAAGTGCCACGCCTAGCGTTGACTGCTTGGCGCCATGAGAGTTGCACCAACAATGACAATAGCTGCAACAACAACATCAACGACAGCAACAACAACAACAATAAGCTGCTGTTGTGTGTCACTTTTGCTTGTTTGTTGCGGAAAAATACTTTTTCCTGAGATTTGAGCTCCGTTCTTAGCTTCGTGTGCGAGCTGCACACAATGGCTCGCCAGTGTGTGTGTGTGTGTGTGTGTTGGCATTGCACTGATATGGCTGCAACAGCTGCACATGTGTGTCTTGTCTCTGTTTGCGTCTCGCTCGCACATGGCACAGTCTTTATTCTAATATTTGCGATTTCTGATTTAGCCAGCGAGCGAGAGCGCTGCCCCTCACGTGCCACAAAATGTGGCACAACAGCACGCCAGCACTGCCACACACACACGCAGAGAAAGAGAGAGACACACACACACACGCACACACACACACACACACACACGCTGTAGCGCATGCAGCGCATTGTTATTTGTTTTGGCAACATAAATGTCACTTGTTTGCAACTTGCTCCCCATCGCCCTAGGTAGCTTTTGCGGGCTGCCTTGCTGCCCCCTGCTGCCCATTCCTGTCTGTCCATTTACGGTATCTTTTCTCCATTTTGACATGTTGTCAACTTCACGTAACGTCATTCATTCCAAGTTTTGTGACATGCATGGCCCCGCCCATCACGCCTCTACCTCGAGCATATCTATCCCCATATACAGTTAGCTAGTACGCCACACGTACACCCGCACACCCTCCGCATGCCACGCCCCCTCCTGCAGTCAGTTAAACTCGTACACTAGCCTTAAATTTTTGGAAAGTTTTTGGATCAGATTTTTGATTTCGTTACGTTTAGACAGTCAAAAAGAGAGATAGAGAGAGAGAGAGGGGAGTGGCAAGAGAAAGGCAAGCAAAGTGGGGAGAGGGAACGAAAGCGATAGAGTATTTCTGAATCATGGCGACTTGGCATTTATTTAGTTGCGTCAACAATTCAAATGCAAATTTTCCCAGTTTGCAGTGCTCGTTGTCAGCCTCTCCAATGATACACACACACAGACAAACGCACACACACACAAACGCATACACAGACTGTTATTTATGGTCTAGTTTTTGGCTTTGATTCGAGTGTCTCTGCTTTGAGCTTTAGTCTTCAGTTTTCGGTCTTATCGTCGTCTGCACTTTGCATTCGCTTGGCAAATGCCATTTTGTATCTGTATCTGTATCTGTGCATCTGTGTGCATCTGCAAATGCAGCAGTATCTGTGCAGCTCTATCTGTGCATCTCGGCTGAGTGAAGCATGCAAAATGCATTGTCAAATTAAACTGTGAACATTTTGCGCATAAATTGTGTCCATGTTTACAGCCAACGCCTTCGCCTTCGCTTTCGCCTTCGCCCTCACCTTCTCCCCTCGCCCTTTGTCTTCGTTGAACGACACAGTTTTCGCAACATATGCAAAAGGTACGCAGACTTGATTTTAATTTATCAAAGCTCTACGCACTCCAGCGATTTGGGATTAATAGAAATTGTTATCAGAACATTGCAGTTCGGCTGCCCGATTAATAATTCAACTCTTACACATGTCTGCCGCCAGTTGTAAGTTGTTGCAGCACACTGTGGCATGGCCCAAACTAATTCTAGTGCTCAACTGCATCCAAGTGCCATTACAGCTATACAGTTACATATATTCGTATATACTTATATGTATATGTATACCTCTTAAATGGATTTTCTACAGTTTGGCTCTCTTATTACGCATATTCAGTCCGAACAGCTATTGTCGTCTTTGTTGTTGCTGTTGTTGCTGTTGTTGTTACTGCAACTTTTCGTCGGCCACAAAGAATAATGTAAAAAGTTGAATATGCATAAAGTTTCATTTGGTTTTTGGGCAGAGCCGTTAGAGCCCCGACGGGACCAGCGCGCGCGCATCTCTCCTGCTCCTGCTTTACACTTTGGCCAACAACAATGACCAAAACAGTAGCGATTACCAAAAAATAAAAGTAAAATAAACAAGTGTTTCCAAGTCGGTAATGAACGACTGCCAGATACGCTGGACAAATGATTGAGAAATTGGAATTATTTACGGAACTGATGTGGAATAGATATCTAAGAGATTTTCAATACTCATGTGAAATAGAATAATCTTAAGCTTAGATTCCTATTTATATAATATATAAAAAAACAACTACTTATAATTAGTTAGTCTTACCTTTAACTATTTTGATTTTACTGTTTTTATATAACTTTATTTATAATCGATACTTTTAGTATTTCGAACACTTTAATTCCATTATCCATTACTGATCTCTATATTGAAATCATTTCGAGTAAAACTTTAACCAAGTTAATGACAGGCATCAGAATCCATTTATGACATCCCAATTCAAATATTTATGACTCTATCAAAAGTTTTTCTCTTTTGCAATAATTGCCATTTTCCACATAATGAAACTGAAACTGAACCTAATTACGTTGATGGCCATCGATATAAGATATCTTTTATACTTATAGGAATTAATATAGTAGAAAATAGTTTATTTGTTTAATTATCCATGCTAAAAGAATTTGATGAAACTGATGAATGGAAAATCTTCCATATTTACATCTCCCATCGCGTTACATACGCGGACCGCAAAGCGTTATACCTTGTCTTGCACCACTTTCGATCGGGCTGAGCGTATGAAAAGACAAAGGTGTTAGAGCCACATAAATGTAACAAGATTTATGTTTGGTTTTCCGGCTGTCTGCTTGTTAGCCTAAAAGTTGGCTGCCTTTATGGTGGACAAAAGTAAATAACTGAAATATTTTGTCAAATACATTTCCCGTGCACTGCAATACGGCCTGAACTCTGGACCCTATGCCAAATGTGGGCTAAAGGACGAGAACGAGAACGAGTACGAGGAGCAGAAGCAGCAGCAGGGGGCCGGGGTGGAGGAACCCATCGTGTTGGGGCTAGGAAAATTGTGAACTACTACACGTCCCTTTGCTTGTTTCATGAGTTTTGGTGTGCTAATAAAATGGGAATCCCTCATGGACTTGACAACGTTGCCAGCTAAAAACGGAGCTTACCTATTCCAGCGCAAAACCAAACGATGCCTGAAACCGCAAGCCGGCCAATGGCGAGGGTGGTAACTAGAGTTGAAGAGAGACAATGTTTTGTAGATGTAAATGAGAAAGAGGGAGAGAGAGGGAGAGAGAGACAGAGAGTGGGATAGGGAGAGAGAGTGAGGGATAGGTAGTCGGACGAAGGCGAGAAATAGAGAGAGAGAGAGAGAGAGAGAGAGAGATAGAAAGAGTAGCAGAGAAAGAGAACGAAAGAGATAGAGAGCGATTTGGGGAATAAAAGAGGACACAAATGAAAAGAAATAAGTCAGAGAAAAGAAAAGAGACAGCGAAACTTGGGAAACAATGACGAAGAAAGAGAGAGAAATAAAAAGCAAGCAGACCAGCAAAGGACGGTCATGAAAAGCAAAGAAAAAGAGAGAGAGAGAGATATTCAAAATCATGAAAATCTCATAGAAAGGCAGCAGAACGAAGTTAAATTGTTAGCTAAGCCTTTTAGATAAGCACTAATTCGGTAGTCGCGCCTTGTGCGAATTAAAACATAAATCAATTGATATCAACGTCAATCTGTAGAAGAAATTCCTCCACAAGAAATAGTGTTCTCAGTCCATAAGCTGATTAATTGATGGGAATTAGCTCATCATTAGTCGCTGATTTCAGCTGAGTTTAGCTTGAGCTGCAAGGAATTTGAAGTTTTGTAGCCCTTGAGTTACCCTCGCAAGCGAGCATAGAAAATTGCTTGACGCTAGCAGCGCTTATCTCTTTCCTTTTCACTCAGTTGCCGTCCCTCTCGCCCCGTAGAGCAACCCAAAAATGTAGGTAAGTTTTGTTCCATGGATTTATTCTTTATACTTTTTTTTTTTTGTTTTATTTCAGATTTTTTTCTTTTGATTTTTTGTCTTTATTTTGTTTTGTTATTTTTGTGTTGAACATGGGAAAATGCTGGAAATTTATGCTTGCACAAAAAACGCTGAAAGTGGATACATTTACACAGAGCCGAACCGAAGCTGGAGCTGGCTACGTGAGAATTATTGCGGCATTCGAAATGGGCAAAACGAATGTGCGGCTGGCTGGCAAAGGATAACACACGTAGCAGGAGCCGGAACTGGAGCGGGCATAAGATCCAACGAGCCAACCGAAGACCAGAGACCAGAGACCGGAGACCGGAGACAGGCGACAGCCGACAGTCGGACGGACACACGGGCACAGAGTAGCTGCATTCCATAAATAAAATGGCGCACAAATGCCAGCCACAGATACAGCTACAGCTACAGCTACAGATACAGATACAAATGTAGTTACAGCGGCCAGAGCGAGAGGCTGCATGCTGTGTGGCGTAGGGGAGACAGAATGAGAGAGAGAGAGAGAGTGAGTGAGCTAGCGTAAGCGAGAGAGAAATATAGAGAGAACGGGCATCACGAACGAAATCATCATGAATGGCGAACGTGACACAAATGACAAAATATCAGCCGCCCAGCTATGACTATGGCTGTGGCAGTGGCAGTGGCAGTGGCAGTGGCTGTGTCCGTGTCCTGCGTCCTGCGTTGTCCTGTGTTGTCCCCATGTCCTGCGAGTCCATAGCTATGGCTATGGCAATGGCAATGGCTAAAGCTATGGCAACTGTTACTCGGCTCTGCTTGGATGCCGCTCCGGGGGCAGATTTGCGACCGACAGACACGCACACCCACACCGACACGCACCCACACACATAACACGAACCACAGGCGAGTCAACTTTCTATATATGTGTGTGTGTGTGTGTTTTCGATTTCGGTTTTATATCGCAACTGTGTGCAGTGTCAGCTCATTGTCCACTCAAGCTCGTCCTCCTCCTCGCCTCCCCACGCCCCTCCCCCACTCATCCCAGCGTCACATACATATCAGCTGCCCTCGGGCTTTGGCCATTTGCTCACTGATTCGGGCCACGCTGCCAAAGACAATATTTCAGATTTACAAGCATTGGCATTGTGCAAGTCATTGCGAAAGTCGTTACAAGGTTCCAGCCACAACAACTCGACTCGACTCTGTCCTCCATGGTCACTTTGCATCGCAGACACTCCTGGCCATATCTTGGCTACCGAAATCGAGCCCCGTGGCCATCATAAATACTGTTGTTTGTCGCTTAGCTCTGCTGCCTGACATAAACTAAATAAGTTCATTTAAGCTGAAACAATTCGCATGGAATTAACGATTTTTATTATTCAAAAATTTAGGATATCTCAACAGGATCTCCTATTGTATTGCAGAACGAATAAAATGAGTGGAACGAGTGGATAGCAGGAGAATGAGTATAAAAGAAAGTGTGTAAAGCAGACAAAGCGGGAGAGAGACCGAGAGAAAGAGATAATGATTAAGTAAAAGAGTGAGAGAGAGAGAGAGAGAGAGAGAGAGAGAGAGAGTGATTGAGAGAGAGATAGAATTATCGAGAGAGAGAAAGAGGAACAAAGCGAGCAATAGAGGGAAAGAGATAGAATTAGCGAAAGAGAGAGACAGATAGAGGGAGACAAACAAACAGAGAGAGAAAGAGCGAGACAGAGAGAGAGAGAGAGAGACAAAGAGATACAGAAAGAGAGGGAGACTGAGAGATTTGTTGGAAGAGCAGCCACAGCTTTAGCATAACATGTGTGGCAAGGCTACTTAAATTTATGTGAAGCGCATAGAGAGGCCATTCTTTGCCAACTAGCGAACATAGAAATAAAATTAATATATATAAAACTTATGATCTTCATCCATTCAGTAGCACTCTCAGCAAAGCTCTTCAATAACTAATTTACTTTAAAATTTGATTTAATATTGATTTCTGTAAAACATATTTAAATATACAAAAACAACAACAAGAGTGGCTGTTGTTTCGCTTTGTTTGTATTTTGAACACGCCCACATTTGGCAATGCCTAATCTGCTTGGTCTGGCATGTAGGGCCGGGAGCCAGTCAGTTTTTGGTTGGGTTAGTTTTTCTGTGTCATTAAACGTTCCATGGCTGCTGGTGCTGGGTGCTGCTGGGCTCAGTGTGGCTTTTATGGGATTTGATTTCTAATAAGCGGCAAGTGAGGCACGTCCAGAGTTGCCAGAAAGTCATTTGAGCGGCGCTCGTAGCTCGCCACTAGCTGCTCGGCATTTTTGGTTATGTTAGCAACGTTGACAGCCATTTTGTAGTTCCTGTTATTACTGACTCTGTGTGTAAGTGGCTGTGTGTGTGTGTGCACAGCAAGTCAGAAAAATGACACGAGAAAAAATTTTACTTTTTGTTTCTTCTTCCGCTGCTCTTTCGCCTCGCGCTTCTCTTTTTCTCTTTCTTTCTCTATTTCTAGCGCTTTTTTCGTTCTCTTTCTTCTCTTTTTTTTTGGTAAGGTTGCAAAAAGCTAAATTGAGTTTTTCCAACAACAACGATCTCTGCTGGGACTGCAAACATGTGTGTGTGTGTGTGTGTGCGGGGAGTGAAGAGATAAAAACAGCTGCCCATACTGCTTGGCAACGCGTACGTGTTTATGGCCACGAAAAGTTGCCGAACTATACGATGCAAGCAAAAAAAGGACAGAAAAAAAGTAAGAATAAGTAAGAATATATACATATATATATGCATATGTATATATATACGTATGTATATACGGAGAGCAAAAAATACTGAAATCAGAAGAAAAATGTGCGCACCGCACCGAACGAAGCAAACAGCATGCGAAAGCAAGCTGAAATGCGAATGCGAATGCGAATACGACTATGAATACGGCCACTCACTTTAAGGTAGGCTAAGGGGATGGGAGGCAGTGGTGTGGAGTGCATAAGAAGCGCTGGAGCAATTGCAGCAATCCGCAGGTCGACAGCACCCAAAGGAAACAATGACAGCTCGCAGCAGAAATGCGCCGCAATTGCAGTGAAATAAACTTGGCTACGCAAAGCCCTGCAGTAGATAAGAAGCCATAAGAAAAGTCAACAAATAAATAAAGTGGGGAAATCAATTCAAGCTAAAATATAGTTATATACCATCTGCATATAAATAATATATTCCTTTATGCAGTCAACATATGACAATAAATAACTATTAATAAATAATAAAATTCTAATAAAATAAAATAACAATAGTTGTCAACCAAAAATATATATACTTTATATCTCTTGAGAAGTCTGAAGATTTTTATATTTTTTATTGGCATTACTATGGGTTGATATTCGAATTATTTTACTGCATTATATTATATTTATTAACAGTAAATACAGTCAACTTTTTATATTAAAAATAATTTGCATGATAGTTAAAAATGTTCAAAGGCAATAAAGCACACTAAATAAAATAAGTAAATATTTTAAATCCAGATTTTGGTATTGTATTTTACTATATTTGATTATTATAATATTAAGACATTATGATTTTATATTTGGCTATATTTTAATAAAATAATATAATATTTTATATAACATTAATATAAAATAAAATATTTTGAATTACATTTTTTAATATACATTAATAATATATCTTGAAGAGATATTTTAGCTTATTGTGCTACATATTAATATTTTTATATTTGTATTATTTTGTGTCAACTTTTACTATAAACATTTCATTAAAATATTTTTCTTATTTTTTACTATATATTAATATTTATATTTTTATAAAATTTTCGCATATATTTGATTTGATAATAAATTGTTAAGAGATATGTATATATTAGGTTGTAATATTTTTTTAATTTGACTAGGTTTTCACTTACTTTTAATATTCAATAAATGTTTCTTTTTTATTTTTTGTTATATTTTAATATTAACATTTTTAAATGTTTTTTTTTTTTATATATCATTTGGTAATAAATTGATAAGACATTACATTGCATATAATATTTTATTGTAATATTTTATTAATATTACTAAGTTTTCTCACAAACTCTTAAGCTTTTGCCTCTCTAGCCTCTTTTTGTTTAGCCGGTTCTTTGAGGTTTCTGAAATTATTTGTAATTCAGCTTAGTGCTAGATATTGGTAAACGTTTTACTGCTTGCCTTAAGCCTAAGGCCAGAAGAAATGAGCGAGAGAGACAGCTCGAAGAGGAGAAGAAGAAGCTAAGATCTAAACCAATGAGTGAGTGACAACGACGCAATCCAAATCTGTGAATGTTTTGAATTATAAATATTGAAAACTATTCTATGTATGAAATTACCTCTACCATTGTATATCTACATAGATAAAGCTGCTATAAACTATCTATTTTACATCGGATTATATACATACATATATAAATGAAATACACTGCAATTGTAATGCGACTCAATCGATACGCCACGCATTCGGATTGTAGCTCAGTGCAATGAAGATGCTGGAAAAAAGAGTGTTTACTTTGTGCTGCGGGGCATAAAGTCCTCGTCTTGCCACATGTAGCTGCAACAAATAACACGCGAATATTGCGAGCCAGCGAACGAACCAACGAACGAATGAGCGAACGAGCTTCAGAATATTTCTCGAGGATTCCTTTGGCTTGTGTTTTTTTTTTTTTTTTTGTTTTGTTCTTTTTTTTTCTTATTTTGCCGTTGCTGTTTACGCAGACATTTATTTATTTACTCGCACTTGTCTTGAGCTTTAACAAGTTTTTATGGAAATTATTTATGGAAATATATGTACGTATGTATGTATGCATGTATGTGCCGGCGAATGGCAAACTAGGCGGCTCCAGCTAGCTGTCCCTATCTGGCACCAGCGCTCAGTTTCGATGGCTTTGGTTAATTTCCAATTTGTGTTGGCATATTAAAAGTATTCTTGCGTAAGAAATTAGATGAGCAGCAGTGGCAGCCGCAACGATTTTCCGTCGGCCAGTGTTGAGCTGTCCAAGCGCAAATGTTAATCATACGCAACGTTGTGCACATAGCCACACACACACACACACACACACACACACACACACACACACACGCCCACTAGATTACAATTTGTGGCTTATTTGTTCAAGTGACGTTGTCTGTGCCTATGTCACTAAGAGCGCAAAACTGTAAGTACTTAAGGCAGCTAAATATAATTAAATATTTAAAACACATGCATGTCACACACACACACACACTCACACACACGCACTCACATACACACATTTGTGCTCTCCTGCAGTTGCTTCAGGGGCAGCGCTTAATAACGTTTTAATGCATTTGCCAAAATTTATCTGCATACTTGCAGGCGCAACAGCAACGCTCATTAAATGCAGCAAATCAAAGCAATGTCAACGTTACCAACAACAACAACAACAGCAGCAGCAACTACAACGACAACAATGAGTCTGACTAGAATCTGCTCAACGGTTGCCAAAGTACTTTAAGCCATCAACAAATTGCGGCTCAACGACTCTTGAATACTCTACCAAATGGGCTATCATATTCCATAAGATTTTTAATTGTTATTGATATAATAAAATAAAAGAATGATGTAATAATATAGCAATATAATATATAATATAACTATATAATATAATGAAATAATGTATGAACTATGTGAGAATCTGAGATGTAATTCATTAAAAATAGAACGAAGAGTGCAAGGAGAGAACGGAAAAGACAGAGAGAGTGAGAGAGAGAGAGAGTGAGAGAGAGAAAAAAAGCAAAAGAGAGATTCTATGATAATAAAAACTCATTCTTAGATGTATGCGATCATTTCATCAATTTCAACTCATCTAAAGTATGCGAAAATGAAGCCAAGCACTTTCAGAATTATATAGTATATAAAGCATATACATATATATAGGTATATATATATAAAGATTTCCCCAGTTGGCAGTGAATAAGAAGTGTTCTATTATTATTCTATTATTGTTATTTTATTACTCCACATTATATTGTTATTATATTATATGTTAGCCAACTTTTATGGCTTTTAGACTCTGCTTAAGCAGTCTAATCTAAATGAGTATGTATATGAGGCAAAGCATATACATATGTACATACATATATCTTAAATAACATCTATAGCTTCAGCTGTTAGAGATGTCGTACATATTCCTCCACAGCCATGCCCAAGTCATTTCAGCTGCCCATCTCAGAGATTCATATGAATATATATGTATGTATATGTATATGAATATATAGTATATGTACACATGTATGTATTATGGCCTCGGCCATGGCCTTATCTATGTTGTTTATGTTAATTATATTTATTTTTGTATTGCCTTGTTTATATGCCAATCGCTTGATTAGTTTTCTAGTCGAGCTAATGGGCCATTCGTCTATGATCCAAATGGTGTCTAGTGTATGACGCTTAAGTGGCCAAAAGTGCAACTTGGTCAGAGAGCAGCCGGACGGGGGGGCCGCCGCAGGAGTACACAACTTTCTGCTGTTGTGCGTAGTCCAGGTCCAGATTCCAGGTCCACTGCCACAATAACAATATAGAAACACACACACACACGCACACAGGCACACTTAAATTACCTGGAGGGAATTTTATGAGTATCGTCGAGCAGCACTTGAAAGTTGAACAGACGCTTCCTGGCGCTGCGACAGCCACAGCCACAGCCACAGCCACAGCCAGAGCCGTAGCCGTAGCCGTAGCCCGTATGCAGGCCAGAGGCCGCAGGACGCATGAGGCGGGCGAGGCAGAGCAAGCAGAAAGGACGAACTCGTTGCTCATGTGTGCGCTGTGTGTGTGTGTGTATGTGTGTGCATGTATATGTGTCTGTCTGTGTGCTAATTGTGTATGCAACTTGTTGCATCAACGTCCTGGCACTGTTTTTGACACACACACACACACACTCACGCAGTGAAGCCCATTTTACAAGCAGAGTGCTGCCAACTGCTGCTTTGTTTGCACACACACACACACACACATACACAGCTACACTTTGTTGTTACTGTGCTTGTCTCTAAGTTACATTGTAAATGTTAGTTTTGTAATTAGAAAATTTTCTAACCAGCTAACGAATGTGATAAGGAGCTGTCAACATTTGGGGGCGAGCGGCGGGACAAGGGCCGTCTGTAGGGACAGAGATTTGAATAGGTTGGCCACTCACACACACGCACACACACACGCACGCACACACTTACGTTGATGTGACATTTATTAGCTGCAACTTTTTTCATAAATCAAATGAAGAGCACGCTGGCAAAAAGTTGCGGCACTGCCCGAACCGAACCGAACCTAACCGAACTGAACCACACCACACCACACCACATCGCATCGCATCGCAGCCGAACCGTGCCGAACCAGAAAGAACTAAAGCGAAAATGAACTGGCATTAAAAGCCATTAAAAGCGTAACGTGCCATTAAAAAAGAAACTTAGCGAGCGCTGCCGACACATAAATCAATTTAGAAAATCAAACTGCAAGCGAACAGAACAGATTTAGTCGTAGCCCCCCCACTAATCTCGGGGGTTTTCGGTCTCAGTTTCAGCTCATTTGTCGGAAAGCTGCTGCGGCTCAAGACCCATAACTCATTCGGCTGGCTGGGCTCCAGCGAGGCTCCATCGGGGTTAGGCGGCCTGGACGGGCCTGACGGGCTGCCAGCCAGCTGCCAGCTGGCTGCAACGTCTGATTGACTGCCAGAGCACTTTGGCCAAAGGTTGAAGATGCGACAGGCAGCGCCATTGCCTCAACATCCCATCGCATCGCATCGCCATCCCATCGCATCGCCATCGCCATTGCCATCGCCACTGACACATGCATTGGCGATTGCCAACGGCAGCTGTTTTGTTGCACTCGCAATGCAATGATTGCCCATGCACGGCTACTCGTCATGAGCTGCGAGCGGCGAGCGGCGATTGCCTTTTGCCAGCCTTTTGCCAGCTGCATCAATTTAACGGAAGTTCCAATTTGCATTTCAACTTGACCAGATCTGGCACGTCGCGACGGTCACGTGCGCTGGCGCCAATTGTGATTTGATACCGTCGACGCAACCAATGCGTCGTATGCGTAATAAACAGACGCTGACAACAACAACAGCAACAACAACAGCAATGCGTACCACGCTGTTGCCACGTTAAGTAACTTGATTTCGTCTTGCCTTTAGTCTACTTGAGATATACGACAAAAAAAAAAAAAAACGACATTAAAGATTCAAGCTCTGCTACTTTAATGTAATTAGATGTAAGCTTATTTGATTTGTATTAAATATGAATAAGATATTCTAAGATATACACCTTGTTAAATCAAAACTATGGCAAAATTGTAGCTCAAATTTATAGAGCAAATCAAAAATTGTACTTTTAGTTTCTGTTGATTATATGTTGATTATATTGGTTAGTGTTGGTCAATGATAAACTATTTTTATTATATACATATCCTGGACTTATTTGAAGCATACGAAATATGCTTATAATAAAACATTAAAGTAAAGAACTCTTAAACTCCATAAACCTATAAAAGAGATATGCAAATCAGAGAGACGATGTGAAAGCCAAGAAGAACGGTCTATATTAATGAAAGAGAAAAAATTGCGTTGAACTGCGACTCGCTGCGAACTGAGCGCAAATTATAATAGAAAGTAAATAAAATCTGAAAGAATTTTTTTGTATATATAAAAGAGAACCCATCCGAGGCATAAACAATAAACAAATAAGGATTTTTTATTTATGTACTCATAAAAGTAAAAATTTAATTAGAATTTCATTGATTCAGGCACGAAAAAATTAAAACAATCTATTGAATATATGAATATGTATATATGTATACCTGTATGCTTGTATATAGATGTATAGATGTATATATGTATGTATATTATGTATACTTCGTTAGTAGTATGTATTCAATCTATGGTCTAAAATTTTCATATATAAAATTTATAAGATCCTATTAACCATATGGTATATAATATTTGGACGTTTTCAAATGTCGCTATGAATATATCAAAGATTATATTAATATATTTATAATGCTATATTTTTCTTTTCTTACTCAACTTTAAATGTGCCCTGAAAAACTTTTCTTTTTGGTATTTGGCTTCAAATATGTCAGCTGATAGCTGCTCCTATCAAAGATTCCAGTTCATCATAGTTCATAATTCATATTGAGTTCCTACATTCCATTACCAAGGAGTCTTTCGGCATGGACATTGGCGAACGAGTCGAATTTGAAATCCCGTCAAGTTGAAACAATTTCCAGTTAATAAATCTAATGGATGTTTCACTTGAAACCAATTGGCATAAATAATATTGGGCTCATCATTTGGCTAGCAAACCTCTATTGGCCCGGCTTGATTAGGAATTATTGAATACATTAACTGTCATCGCCATTCCCTATGCCAGCAATCAATATGCATTCAGTGCGAAGCCTGTGATTGAGTGCGGCGCTCGCTGCACTTGAAGTTGAAAGTTTTCTTTGAGTTAAGTTTATGGGAGTGTCGATTGCCCGTGGGTTTTCAATTTTCCGCTTGTGTTCCATGTTCGGTTCTCTCTATTCTCTCTCTCTCTCTCTCGCTCTGTATGCGTGTGTGTGTGGCTCCTTTGATATCGCGAGTTGGGGGAGCTGCGGGCGCTGCGGGAGTGGGCAACGTTTTGCGTAATGCGCTCGACTGGCCGCTCGGTTTTTATGGGCCATTCTGAGCGTTTTGGCCATTTGTGATTTGTAATTAGATTTGCAGTCGACATTAACAGCAAACAGAAGCTGTTCCGTGGCATGCCCTGGCTACTGTTGCGCAACAAAGTGCGCGGCGGGACACCTCATAAAACGGCACCAACAATTGAAAATTCATTAGAGAGACGGCGACGATGACGGCAACAAATGGCAAATGTGAAAAACGGCCAACAGGCAAATGGCCAGCAGCCAGCAGCCAGCGGAAAAGCTGCAACAATACATACTTGCAGCCAGTGCAAACGTTGCACGCACAAAAAGACCAAAAGCTAATTAGCCAAAACGTTAACGGCTGACGAGAGCCGGGGCTATGAAAAAGCTTCTACTAATGACTCGCTGCATAAAAGTCCCAGCACCAGTTCCTCTCACACACACACACACACGCACACACAGCGCTAATAACACTCAACACATTGTATATGGACCGCACATGCAACGCAACACTGGCAACAACAACAAAAACAACACCAACAAGACATACAAAGTCAACTAAAGGAGGCAATCAATTCTTGAGTATTTAGCAAATGATTTCCCAAAGTTCACAAGGCAAAGAAATCTGGCGTGAATATTAAATGATATGTGTATATATGTATGTATATATATAGTATGTGGTATGTAGTATGTATATATAGTATGCGATATGTAAATAATATAGAGTAAGCCGGCAAATCAATATATATATAAAATCTCTGTCTCATGCTAGCTCCAGAATAATATATAGCATATATGTACATATGTATATAGCATAGGTGCATATCTCTCTCTCTCTCTCTCTCTCTCTCTGTCTATCTCTCTCTCTCTCTCTCTGTCTATCTCTCTCTCTCTCTCTGTTTCTCTCTGTCTCTCTCTGTTTCTCTCTGTTTCTTTCTGTCTCTCTCTATCTCTCTTTGTCTCTCTGTCTCTATCTATCTCGCTATCTCTCTATCCCACTCTCTCTCCATCTCCCTTTCTCTCTATCCCACTCTCTCTCTCTCATACTAACTCAGGCCAATTTCTACAGCAGCACAACTTGTCTAGCTCACAGCAGTAACATCTAATCAGAGGGTATTTATAGTCATTCACTTGATTTACATGAAATTACTATCAAATTCTTAGCTATTTTTGCCACAACTTGGAACGACCACTAAAAATGTTTATCACCATGCTTCAAGTCGAAATACATATGTACGGCAAATAGCTTTAATTGTTGCCTTTCTCTCTCTTTCTTTCTTTCTCTCTCTTTCTCTCTCCTTCTCTCTCTCAATATCTCAAGTCAACTCAAGGCACTTGCTATGCAAAATTTGAATATTGTCTGGGTGGACTGTGTAGCTCATCAGTGGCAAATACTTTTGTAAGCAACTCTGTAAGCATACCGACAAGCCACAAAGTCCGTGAAGACAGCTAATCCGAATCAATATGTATCGATAAGCATCGAACAGCGTATTATGGGTAGCAGGAGCTGAGATCTATGGCAACAGCTCCGCCAGCTAGGCGCACAAACTTTGCTGCTGCGACTCAATGGCTCTGCACAAACACAGACACACGCACACACACACTGAAAGAAATAAAAGTTGTGAAATAAAAAGCTGGGCAGAAGAAGCAGCAGACAGGCAAACAGCCAGCTAACCAACCAAGCAGCCAACCAGCCAGAATGAAAAGAAGGCGCGCTCACACAGGAAATAATTTTGAAGAGCAGCGAGCCAAGCAGGCAAAAGGAAAAAAAAAAGTCAGAAAGAAGTAAAGTACATATAGATAACTCTATATATACATACATACATATATCTGTATATACTGATATGTATATGAAGAAACGAGAGAGAGAGAGAGAGAGAGAGAGAGAGAGAGAGAGAGAGAGAGAGGGAGAGACAGAGGGGGAAGGCAGCAGCTCGAGTAGAAGCTAAACCAAACACGAAAACTAAACCAAAACCAAGACCAAAACTAAAGCCAAGGAAACATTGAAGAAACTTTACGTTTCGGTGGCACGTTTGAATTGCAAAACTACTAAAGCTGCCAGGCGCAGGGTAAGTGGGGAAGGCGCAAGGCGGAAGAGGAGGTGGAGGCGGAGGCAAAGGCGGAGGTGAAGGCGGGGCGGTGCTGTAGGCAAGTGAATCGGTTATAGTCAATGCAAGGGCCAACCAGGTTCAGATTCAGGTCCAGCCAGCAGCCGGCAGCCAGCAGCCATCAGCCAGGAGCAGAGCGCAGAAAACAAACTTCCAGAAGTTATTCAGTTCGCATAACGATAAACGCCCATCGTTTTATTTTGATTTCACAAACGCCCCTTGCCCCCTCGCTGTGTGCGCGTGTGTGTGTGTGTGTGTGTGTGCAGTTGTAGTAGTAGTAGTAGTAGTAGTAGTTTATATGCTGCTGCGTTTTCCGAGATGAAATTATGTTTATGGCTGCCGTTGCCATTGCCGCTGTTGCTGACGCCGCTGCTGCTGCTGCTGTTGCTGCTGCTGTTGCTGCCGCTTCAGTTGCCATTTGAATTGCACTTCTACTATCCACAAGTTGCAATTGCTCTTGCCTGCTGATGCTGATGCTGATGCCGTTTCAAATACCCAGCAGTGTGATATCATAGGTGGGGTATATAGAGCTCTTGCATGATAACTTGAGGATTTGATATACATACATATTTAAAAAATATATATATATATATTTGGTAAACTCTTATGAAAACAAATATAAATAATTATTTAAGCTTGAACAGTTCTTTGACTACAAGCTTGAATAAAATTTGACTGAGATCTTAAAAGCTTATGGCATATATAATATATTACCTATTGGTAAGCAAGCAATATTAATTGACATGGGAAATCATTGATCAAACACGTTTTATACTTTATATACTATAAGAACTTCCAATACTATAAATACTATATACTTATATACTATATAACTTGTTTTACCAATTGCTCCCATTGTACGAAGTGCGAGACCATGGCAATAGCCTTCTAAGAATATAAAATTCACCGCTCTTAAGAGTGAGAATCAGTTCAGCATAGATCGCTGTAGCTCACTCAGCCAAGTGCAGCATAAATCTCTGTAGCTCAGCGTCTCTATTTATATTACATATATAGCTACAAATGGCTATATACATATGTCTGCTCGATTTTCAGTCCAAATTGTATACAATTATTTCTCATAGAGCTATTTAAACGATTTCAAACTCAGATTGAGCCAAATTTGCATAAGTAAGCCTTAGCAAAGTTAACCCATATATATAGATCAATTAATACATTAAGTTAAGCAAATATATAGATAGATATATTGAGGAATTTGTTCTATATGTTCTACAGACATAGTAAAAAACTGGAGAACCTTGAAAAAATTCGTCCACGATAATTCTCCATTATTTAAATTTCTGTATAAGTCGAAAAGAAAAACTGTGCCATTTCGAATTATCGGAACTCGGCTGCATTTGGAAATTTTTTGAATTTTTTATAATTATTTACTTCAAATTTAATATAATATTAAATATAAAAATGCTCTGCAGCGCTTTGTCAACCCCATCAAATGTAGCTCTTTTTCCCAGGGTATTTTAAATGTGAAGTTGCAGTTGTTGTTGTTGTTGTTGCATTGAAAATTGCTTGGGCTATACGAGTGCGAGTGCGCTGGCTGTGCAGCTCAAACCGCAACCGCCCGTAATCACGCCGCGTGCTGCTCACGTAGCGGCGCGGTCGAGAGCCGGGTCGAGTGCCTGGCCAGAGCTTAGACCCCAGTCGCTAGTCGCCAGTCCGCCTGTCCGTCCACAGTCTCCAATATCAAATGGCCAAGCTGCACAAGCTGCAAGCTGCCATAGTCCATGCAGCGGAGCACGTCGCGATTGCGTCGGCTGCCGTTGCCATTTTTACCTTCACTTCAATGAGGACATTCAGCGCACGTTAACTTTTCGCTCAGCTCTCAACTGTGCTTCTGTGGTTGTTGTCGATGTTGTTGTTGTTGCTGCTGTTGTTGTTGTTGTGATTATCATTATATCTGCAAGATTACCAATTATTTGTTGTTGCTGTTGCTGCCTGCGCTATGCGCACTCCTGTTTTGCAACCATATACAGCTCTCCCTCTCCCTCTCCCTCTCCCTCTCTCTCTCTCTCTCTCTATCTTGCTGTGTGTGTGTGTGCTTCTGCTGGTTATTTTTTATAATTCGCGTTAATTTTTCTTTTAAAATGAAATTGCATTGGTGCAGCAGCAGCAGCAGCAGCAGCAGCAACAGCAGCAGCTCCAATCCTCAACAACTCGAACTCGAACTCGCAGCACTCCCGTCCAGCATCGTTGTTGTCTCGATTATGTCAGTCGTGTGTTGCCTCCTCTTTGATGTTGCTTGCTTGGAACACGCTGCTGCTGCCTGTGCTGCTGCTGCTGCTGCTGCTGTTGCTGCTGCCAATCTGAGCGTTTAACTTGGCCCATTCATTCGGCTCGCACTAATATGCATTATGCCCCCCCGCTCTTGCCCGCCACCCGCTCTCACTTTGCCTATGCTGAGTGTAATGGTCGAAGCTCTGCGCTTCGCTCCGGCTTCGCTCTGGCTTTGCTCCGGCTTCGTTCCGGTTTCGTTCATTGAACTGCTCGACGAGCGTGTCGCATTTTTTTGGCCACTGGTCTTCAGATTAGACCCCATTTGGCCGGGGGGGCCAATCAATATCTAAGCTCATCTAGTCAATTGAACAAGAGTATACAATATTTTGGCCACGACTGTAACTGAGCGAGCACAGAGAAATTTGAATAATTGCACGCAATTCCGATTTTAGTTGAATTCAAAATTCAGTGGAGAGAACTTCAAGACACAAATCTAATTTCCTCTCTGTAGTTTTGCTCTGCATTGTGCAGGATATCTCTCAGTCGAGCCGTCTAGACTGCTGTCTGCTGCTCTCCTCCTCTTCTTCTTTTTCTGCTTTTTTTTTTGCTGAATATTTTTTATTGCTTTCGTGTTGATGGGCAAAATGCATTTTGTCATTATTGCCATAAATAAATATTTGAATTAACGAGAGCTGGCGACAATGGCAACTTGCTGATGGTGATGACAACAACAACAATAACAACTACAGCACCAATAACAACAATAACAACTTGCATAAAAATAAAAATAATAACAATGGCTTTAACTATGGCAATACATAGGACACGCACATACATATATGCATATGTGTTGATATTGTATGTAGCAATTTCTGTCAATATACATATATATATAAATATATATGTATGCATATGTGTGTGTGTGCATATATTAATGTTGCATATACATGTTGCATGTGTTTGCATTGTGTTTCTCATACACTCAAAGCGGGCATTGCGCTGGCTAAGTGAAACATCAATTATCGCTTGGCTAGAAGAGAGCTCATGTGACAGACAATATATTGTCATACATACATATACCGTATATTTAATAAGCTGTATTTGTTAACTATATTATATATAAACCTATATCATGCATTTGATAAGCTTTACCTCTGCTGCTTAATAAACATGTTGTTTGCTTAGTTAAATCTATCTACTTTTAGAAGGCCATAATTCTATATATATCACAGTCTTTACATATATCAGTTGGGCAGAAATGCAATATTATTTATAGACTATCTGTATACAGGGCTGTCTATATTCGACGGATCTTTCTGACAACCTCACAGGGCTGCCTATATTCGACGATCCATTGCTTATGTTTTATTTTTAATCAAAGAAGAACACGATTTTATTGATGTTGACGATAATAATCATTTTATTTGGTTCAAGCTGATTTGCTAATATAACTCGAATAATCTAGCTCGCAAATGGCAGTGAAGCCTATATGGCATATCGTGCCCGCCTCTGCCTAGAGGTATAGGATTAACAGATAAAATGTATATTAATATCTATCGATATCAATAGACCCTTTACCTTCTACTTCAATAAGTGTTATACGAAGGCCATACGATAGGCTCTATATAGTAATACTGATCCTCACATATATCAGCTGAATCGTATACTGAAAATAGAAACCCTTTTATTAAAAGTACTCTATAGTTCTTTCATAAAAATCGAAACATTTTCTCATTCAGAGCTGTCGCAATTACAGCCAACAACAAGAGCATTTCAACTTCAGGGTTCACTCTTAATTTTCTTTATTTTTTTCATTTTCATTTTATTTTTTAATACATGTTGCCATGTTGTTTTTTGCTGTTGCATATGTACATATTTTGTTGTCGCAATTATTTTTGTTTTTTCTGCAGTTCTGATGTTGTTTTTGCTTCCTTTGCTTCCTTTTTCATTTTTTTTTTTTTGTTTAATGTTTTTTAATTTCATTTATAGATGTTTGTGCTGTTGCCCCTGCTGGTCCAATTACAATAATAATGACGATAATAGTAATAATAATAATAATAATAATAATAATCATTTTACGCCTCTGCAGTTTGGGTAAATATTTGAGTTTTTAAGCATATGCACATTCAGCTTCATTTCGTATTTTTCCACACGTTTGTTTGCTCTTCCCATTGTCCAGCAGTCAATGTAAACAGTCTGTCAATATTATTTAATTTTAAATTGCTTACGCCGTTGCCCGATTCCACGTTGAGCTGCGGACAAAAAGAACGCTACATTAATTGAGTAATATCAGTGGAAAACTAGTAAAGCTTTACATCATTTTTTGGCTATGTGAAAGGGCATTGAAAGAGAGGAGATATTTAAAATATTTCGATTAAACTGCATAGGCATAAGTCGTTAGGCTTTTTTTTTAGGTAACTAAAACATAAATCACATAAATTTATAAATGACTGAAATTTAGCTGAAATCTACAAAGTAAATTCTGATTTAAAATCAAAAATTGTGTGACAAGACGAATTTTGGTAGAACTGATTAAATCCTTCTTATTTTATATAGTTTAATATTAAAATTCAGCATTGCAATATCAAAATGTGTTTTTTTCCTTTGAATTATTTTATTTATTTTTTTTTTAAATTTATTTACTTCTTTATTTCTTTTAATATTATTTATTTTTTTGTTTACCAATTACAGACACTCAAAATGTAAGAATTTTCTTTAATACTTTATATCATTTGTATTATAAAATCCAACGTTCCATGAGCTTCTGCTTTTATCATCAGCCTGCTAGCTGTCTCTTCTATTTAAGAAGCATAAAAATCAAATGGTGTAAGAGCATCATTATCAATCTTCTGCTTTATCGCTTCGATCTGCAACTTCTACTTTAATACACAGCGAAAAGTTTGAGTTTTCTTGTGAAAACCAGAAAACTTGACTTTTATTTTAAAATCAATTTCCATTATTAATTCACATACGATATATCGTAGCAAGTATAAAGAGATTTACTAGCTGATATACTTTTGCCATTTTGGCAGTCAATTATTGTAGTAAATACTGTTTCTTAGTTATGATGGCAAAAGCTATTCATATGGATATGCGCATATGGTTAAATAATAAATCCGTTGGCTGGGCTGGGAAAAAATATAAAAAAAAGAAACGTAAAGTATACGCCCCCTTGGCCACTGGGCAGGGCTCGTTGGGCACGCTGCACATATGCCATGTAAATGTGGCACGTAATGTTAATACGCGGCGCGCACACAAATCCGCAAATACATTTTATACATACATATATAGAGAGAGATATATGCATATATAAATTCTATTATATGAGCAGTTGCACATATACATACATATATGAAGTATGTGTCTGTGTACTGGCTCGCATGAGATTAAATTGTAATTACTTTATTACTTAATAACAAAACCATTCATGCTGCTGAAGCTATTAAGAGTTATAAACTCGATTTTATTATTTTATTTTTTTTTTTAACTTTTTTTTTTTTTTTGTATCTTTGAATTTTTGCATTTTATTATTTTTTGCTGCTCATTGCTTTAATTCCCAATTGATTTTTAGTGCAAATCATAAATGATTTAAATTTAATTGCAAATGTGACTTCGATGATCAGAAGTGGGCGTGCCGCCGCCTGCTCGAAGCGCACTCTGATTGCAATCTTCGCTAAGTACGACAAATTAGACGTTTGACAAAGAAATTAATAGCGGAGAAAAAAAGCGAAGCGAGAAAAATGTGCATTAAAATGCAATATTTTATGCGATTTATGGGCTTTGCATTTTAATTGAATAGATTTCGATAGTCCGGTTCGGCCCGGCAAATGGGTGCTGCGCTCGATTGCTGTGGGCGTGGCATGCATGCTTTTTGCATGCACACACACAGAGGGAGGGAGAGGGAGCGAACGAGTGTGTATATATGCTTTTTGCAATCAGTTAATGGAATCTAATAAACGTGCGCGTATCTTACGGCCACATCTAATCGCAGGCGCACGACAGGGCTTGGCCAGGCCAGGCAAGACGGCCGCGGGGTTGGCTACAAGTACAACCAGCTACAGCTACCGGATCCCGACTCCCGATATCTTCCCCTGCCACTGTCACTGCCACTGCCGCCGCCTCTTGCCTCCTGCCTCCTGCCTCCTGCCTCCCGTATCCCATATCGATGACGGTCGAAGCAGCTCATATGCACTCAACGCCAGCTACAAATGCTACTGCCAGCAGCAAGGCCACAGCCACTGCCATTGCCATTGCCACTGCCACTGCCACTGCCACTGCCACTGCTGCTACAGAGACTGCCACAACCGCTGGCAAGTGGTGTGTACTCTGTAATTAAGTCACATGGTCAGCACACGGAGCGCACTGGGAAATAAGGCAACGCAGCAAGTAGCTCGAGTTACGCAACGGCAATGGCAGCGATCGACCCAGAGCATTGAATGCGGCAAAGGGATGCAATATTTATCGATCTCAAAATGTCGGACGTCAGAGGTATCGATGGTGGAAGAAGAGTAACTAATGTTAATTATGGCTCATATTTTCTGGTAGTATATGTATATATATGTCTACATGATAACGCACTAAACTCTACCCAATTTAATTTGGAAATTGACGTCGGTCAATATTGCATATAGTAAGCGATATTTATTGTCATCGAAAGCGTAAGCATTTGCTGTATTCGAAATGAAAGTAGCTGACAATAAGAATTTATGACTAAAGAAGATTTAAATAAACATATATTTATATATATTTTCAATATTTCCGCCCATTAAAGACAATTTTTATTGTAGATTGAATAGGGTTGAAACTGTGGGCCAACTCTTCTAAAGAATGTGACAGAAACAATACTTGAAACTTGAGCTAGGCCAGCTGCATGACAAAAGCTGAATGTTACATGACTCAACGTAAGGTACATCAATGCCATGACTGAATAATACAAATCATGGCTCAAGAAATGGAAAACATATCATGACCCATAGATATATATTCATAGAATTCATTCATATATTCATGCGCTTAGTTTAGATCTTCTTTTTGGCAGAAGCTAAATGCTCCAAGACTACATGACAGAAGCTGACTGATATGACACTCTAGCAACTGGAAATATTGATCAGAGTTTGTGTTATATAAAAGGCGTAGTCTTATGAATTATTAAGAAATGGTGCTTAACTCTTCCAGTGAATGTTAAAAGAAAAACTTGAATCTTGAGCTAGGGCAGCTGCATGACAAAAGCTGAATGCTACAAGACTTAACGTAAGGTACATCAATGCCAAGACTGAATAATGGAAATTCTTGGCTCAAGTAATAGAAAACATATAACGTCTCATAGATATACATATATTCATAGAATTCATCCATATATTTATGCGCTTAGTTTAGATCTTGCGAGTATATGGCAGAAAATAAATGCTCTAAGACTACACGACAAAAGCTGCCTGATATGACACTCTATGCAACTGGAAATATTGATCAGAATTTGCGTTATATAAAAGGCATAGCCTTATGAATTATTAAGAAACTGTGGTTAACTCTCCCAGTGAATGTTAAAAGAACAAAACATGAAACTTGAATTAGGGCAGCTGCATGACAAAAGCTGAATGCTACAAGACTCGATGTATAAATCCTGAACTACATAAAGCATTTTAAGTCTATAAGTTTAACAAGATTTCGATAACTCCTTCAATAACTAACGATTTATTGATATTGATAGCGGTTTTATCGATATCTATACCAATTTATCGATCTCGATAACAATTGGTCGATATTTCAATTGTTCAAATATTTCTGATATTAATTAAATGTGTTTATATTAAGACAGCCGCCTTGGCGCTTAGAGCAAGCGTACTCCAATTTAGTTCCAACAAGAAGCGCTCTAGTTCGAACAGAGATTCAGTTATTTATATTGTATCATATTTATATTGTATTTATTCATATTTATATTGTATCATGCAATTATAACTTAATATAAAGTTGACTTTTGAGTGCTCTTCCACTGCAATCTTGTCTACATTTCATACTTACAATATGTGAAAGAAAACTCTCCCAAAAAAAAAAGTCTTTGAAATATCTTTTGCAGGCAATAGTTTGGCGTAAATTATCTAGACTCCCTCAAGAGTCATTTTCTCATCACCTTCGCCGTCACCTTCAGGAAATGTGGTTTCCAAATGACTTTTGCGCTTCAGTTTCAAATTTTCGTTTTTCGTTTTTCCTCATTTTTTTTACAGTTGCGGGCAAATTGCTTTGCCTGCAGTTAATTAGTTGCTCGCCAAAGAAAGAAATTCAATTTCAAATTTCAATATTGAAAATATGTTTGGAAATGTTCTAAGAGTTTCTTTTTTCTTAAAATTTTTTTCTTTGATTGTTGTTGTTGTTGTTGCTCTTTTAGTTTTTGACAATTTGGTGTGATTTGTGACGCGACTTGTTGGTTGATTTTTGATGAGATTTTCCCATAGTTGTTCGTTTGTATCTGGTTGTTGTTGTTCCACACACAAACACACACACACACACACACACACACACACACATACACACTCAGAAATACATTTTGCTGCTGTCGCTTGAAGTGTCAGTTTTATTTCGTGTCCGCGTCAGTCAAGTCGCCAACCGTTTTGTAGCTGTAGTTGGAGTTGGAGCTGGAGCAGGAGCTGGGACTGGGAAAACCAACAAGCAGGACAGGCTAACAGCAAACAAAACTATGGGGACGGTTTGGGCACCCAATGTCGGCTCCATGGCATAACCGCCGCGACTCTCCAGCCAACCAGCTAGCCAACTGTCGCCCAGCTCCCACAGCTCCCCCGTCCACTCGAACCCCCATCAGTGCCCTTAACATCCCCAGCGAGCAGCTGCCATCTGGCTGTCTGTCTGTCTGTCTAGCTGGATGCCTGCCATTTGTTTACTGGGCCTGTCCATCTTTTTGTCACGAGTGCTGTCTGCCACGCCCACAATGGAGCGAAATTAGTTTGGCAGCCAGTCCACAGGTAGCACAGTGTACAGCCAACAACAAACAACAACTTTTTATTACAAAATTAATATTTACAAAAAATTTAAAAATATATATATATTCAAGTACATTATATTAAACACGATTATTATTTTTATTAGATTTTTAAATTTTTGAAATATTTATCATTTACTTTGTGCTTTATCACAGTGTGCAGCGGCCGTTAATTAGCCCAGCTCAGCCCCAGTAAACGCGGCTGAAAATCTATTCGAAATTCCATTATTTTGTATTTTTTTTTCGTGCGCTGTTTTCTGCCTAAGTTTATTTTTATTTTTTTTTTTTTATCATTTTTTCTTTTTCGCCATTTGTTTGTTAACTTTAAGATGCAAAGGCGATAAAAGCCGAGGGCATCATAAAGCGCTACAACAACAATTAACGAGGGCAACAACACGAGGTCGAGTGTGGGTCGAAGAACGCTTCTTCTTGTTGTTGTTGTTGTTTGCCTGGCCTGGCCTCGCCCGGTCTGGCCCTGTGGGCGGGGCAGCACTTGGGCTGCCTGCCTAACTGACTGACTGACGGACTGGCTGGCTGGCTGGCTTATCGGCAGCAAGACCATCTCAATGACTTACTTAATCACATAGAGCAAATCTGGTTACAGGATATCCGCCGTGCACGGAGGCCATCAACATCAACAGGCGTTGACGACAGGACAGGACCTTTGGCAACAGCGACACACGCTCACACACACACACACACACACACATACACACGCACGAACGGAAAGTCGCAGGACTAAGGACGGAAGGACTAACAGGCCCGGGCAGGAGGCACACAAATTGAAGCTCATCTACTTAACGCGGCTCGCTCGCGGCTGCCAACGTCGTCAGCGATGCGCTCAATGTGTAAGTGTGTGTGTGTGTGTGTGTGTGTGTATGTCCTGCGCTCATCGTGTTGCCATATCCTGCGGCACAGTCATCGCCCTCACACCATAATGCTCTATCGCACTTGGTCTCTCTCTCTCTCTCACTCTCCCTCTCTCGGTCTCTCTCGCTCTCTCTGGCTATGGTGTGCGTGTGCAGGTCTAAGGATAATCTTTGGCATAATTATTACAATGTCACCATGTTTCGGCCGCTGTCCGGGCGTCCGACTGTCCTGCCCAGCCTGTCCTGCTGCCGAGTCCCACAATTTTTGCTCTCATCGCTATCATCTCATTTATTGCTTGCGGTGTTTGGCACGTTCCCTTGTGGTTTACAGCGTGAAATAAGATTTTCCTATGGCACAGCAGCAACACACAGCAGCAGCGGGACCTTTCTGCTTCGTCTTCTTCTTGCTCATCTTCTTCTGCTTCTCTATTATGATTATTTGTGCTCGTGTGCGTGCCGGTTCGAGCCCCGGTTGCCATGGTCCGGCAACTCTAGCTTCCCACACTTGCACACATTATTGCTGCCCCGCCCACTCCCAGCTATGGCGACAATGGGCGGTGACCTGCCACGTCAGCGCTTGGGCGAGATTTGGCTCCAGGTTCAAGTCACCAGCTCAGATGCTTGACACTTGCCTCGTCAGCGCCGACACTTGACACACGACACTGACACTCGCCACCGCTGCCAGCCACGTCCGGTGCCCATGTCCTGCCGGCTCGCAAGTGCGTTGATGCGTGCTCGTTGGCTCCGGCTCCGGCTCCGGCTGCTGCTGCTGCGGTTACCGCCTCCTCCGAGAGTGGGCTAATCACGTAAGAAATGAGAGAAATTCAAGAAAATCAAGAATTTCATGATTATTACAATTATAAAACTAATACTATGTGGTCTGATGTGTTTTCTTGTTGTTAACCAAATGCGTTTGTAATCGAAACTCTCTTTCGATTAAATCTGGGAGAGCTTATTAAAATTACAGCTAATTATGGGAGAGTTGATTTAATTTGACAAATCGAATGCTGAAGCATTTTTGGCCTTATTGAAATTGTTGTGGAAACGCTATATAGTAATATATATATATATATATATATATATATGCTAGATTAGAATAAGAAGCTGAATTCACATATTGTAGACACGTCCATTGGTCTGATATCATCCTTGTGAATTCTAAAGAGCCCACAAAAGCTCGAGGAATTTAAAATTCAGTTTTAATGCAGTAGGCAGAGCAACGTTGAAGTGTGCGTGTGTATATATGCATATTATGTAGAAGAGAAATAGAGAACGATTGAGATAACAGCTCTTCGGTTATTCACAGAGAAATGTTGAGATGTGCTCATAGGGTTAAGGGTATAGCTATTAATGTATATGCTACGTATGTATATGCGATTATATCGCTCTTATTTTTTCATAACATTTTTGCTTTAAATTTTATTTTATTTTTCTATTTACTCATACTTATTAAAGCTATTTAGCTATAATTTTATTTTTAGTTTTATTTTTATTTAATTATTTTTGATTATTTATTATTATTATTTTATTTTTAATTCTTAATTTAAATATTAATACTGAGTGTGGTTTGCATAGCAAATATTTTAAATCTCTCTTACTTGTAATTCAAATATGTATTTTAAATAAATACTGTCATGAAAATAATATTGTATAAGATAATCAATATATTTTATTATAGATAAAGACATGAATTCCTTAACAAATATCCCCTTTCTAGTGTATACCAAGTAAGCATAGTGAAACTACGTTTTGTCTCGGTTCCATTTCGTTTGAAGTAAGTTTGAAGTTTTTAGCCAAGTTTTGAGGCAGCCTAACTGTGTCTTGCCATTTATGTTGTTGGCAGGACTTCAGTTGTTGTTGCCGTTGTTGCTGCTGCTGCTGCTGCTGATCCGGAATATTTGAGCACGCACTGACAGCAGAATGTGGGCTTAGGCCGTGGCAAACAAATTGCCAACAATAAGTCAGCAAAATTGAGCAACAACTGGGCGCAGGTAAAAATCGAAATACTAGCTAAAGAGGCTGCCACGATGAGAGCCAGCTTAAAACCCTTTGCACATAATGAGAGTGAGGCAGAGGCAGAGGCAGTGGCAGAGGCAGAGGTTGTTTTTGTGATTTAAGATAGCAAAGCGACCGGAACCCATCAGCTATCAAGCGGCACCCGCACTTGGCACTCTCAGTCGCTGTCTCTGTCTCTGTCTCTGTCTCTGCCCGACTCTGCCCTCGACTCTGATGCGGTCCGAGCTGTGGCTTGACAAATGATGATGAGCCGCACGCGCAGCAGCAGCAACAACAACAACATGAACAACAACAGCAAATGTTTAAAGACCATGCTGGCTGGCTTTGTATGCAAATCACCGTTGACACTTGCCGCTGCCACAGGCCGCACTCGGGTGCAAACTCTGTCTCAGTTGCAGAGCAGCGGCAGAGGCGGAGGCAGAGGCACGGGCCGATGGCCGAGGCACAGGTACAAAGTGCAACCAGGCAGCAGCTGTGTGCCTCACACTAAGCTGTCGAGCTTAGCGACAAATCCACTCGTTGTTGCAGCCTCCGCAGCTCTTTGTCAGCTACTACATTCACATATGTACATATAGCTAGCTTTCTCGCTCTCTCTCTCTCTCTCTCTTTCTGTCTCGCTCGGCGTGTGTTCCCATCTGTTCGCTGTGGCCGCTTAATGTTTAATGCGCTTTTCGCATATCACACAAAATGCAACAACAAAACTTTTACAACACTTTTGTTGCATTGACATTTTCGCACCTCTCGCACCTCGTGCAGGTCAATGAAATGAAATGCTCTCGGATTTTAGCTGCAGGCTTATCAGTTTTTTACTGCGTAAAGTAATTTACCATCTGCATTGATGAAAACTATGCTCGATATGCCATATAGATCTATTTGAACTGCTGCTCTGCACTACTCGATGCTGTCGGCCAGTCTGTCTATCGCTATGATTGGCCAGCTTAGATCTATTCAATTTTTAAAAATATTTTATATCTATATAGATTTGTATAAGCAATTGATGTTTGTCAAGTTTGTTTTTGAATTAAAATTGCATTTTGTTAATTTGCAGCGCTGAAAGCGAAAGCCAAACAAGCTGCAATCGACAATCGAGTGGACACAGCCACCACAGCAACCAATCAGAGCGAGAATCAGTCTGAAATTTATACGGGAATCTTGTCAAAACATATGCGCATATAGTGAATATAACAATAAAAACAATATAGAGAGAAATCAATTTATGCACAATGCACGCTGTACGACAGAATTTGAGTTAGCCATAGAATTATGCTATGATTGAGGGATCATCTTTAAGCACAATAAACTATTAGATATTTGTCAACAAATCAAGTTTTTGTATTGATTATTATTTATAAAAAATGTGCTAAAATGATCGGAATTGGCGAGAGTATATTTTAATCTATATTTGAGTTACAGCAATTGAATTTATCATATATATATTTATCATATTCAATCTTTTTAATAAGCTCTGCTGCAAGAGTGAAGAATTTTGTATGGGAAAACATTTATGCAGGCTTAGATTTTTCTTACAAGAAAACCTGTATTTAAATATTTTTAGTTTTTTAATTTTTGTTATATTATTGTATTTTATAGAGTGAAACTTTGTTTAGAATTTCTTTTTAATTTTTTTGTCAAAGTGAACTTACATTAATAATATAACTTATTAAATATAGAAATATAGTCTGTGTGTTATTTATTATTTTAGAACTGTAAATTGTTGTATAAATGTATAAATATATTAAATGTCTATAAATAAATTTTTATACAATTTCTAAAGAGTGTACATTTGTTTTAAATTTCAATATTTAAAATTTATATAATATATATAATATAATATATAAATATAAATATGTATTAATATTTAAAATATTATTAATATATTAGAAAAAATTTCTCTTGAATCTAATAATATTTAATTCATTAAAATTGAATTGAATAATCAAGTTGAATGCATTTTTTTTATATATATATATATATATATATTGCCCAAAAATATCTAGTGAATTGTGGTTTGAGCTCCGCTGCGCTCAAGCTCCACCAGCATCCCGTGGATAATTAGAAAAAATATACGCACTTGACTTGATTTATGCATAAGCATCTATCCAATTTGCCCGAGTTCGCAGTGGCTCGAGCGATTCTTGCGTATGTTAGACATCAATTTCGAAATGTGCTCGTGATGAGTGTTTGAATAATTTACGCTTTTACATATAATTTAAATTGCAATTTATTTTTTCCTTTTTTATAATCACATATTTTCCACATCTCATCGTCATTTTCTCATTTTTTTCCTTTTTTTTTTTTTTGCGCTGCTCAAATGAAGCAACAACCATTTTTATGACAGCTTTTCCCCACCTACCCGGAGGAGTCTTTCATGACAACTCATCTGCATACAACAAATTGACGCATCAGCAATTCACGCACACACACACACACACATGCTCAATCACAGTTACGCATAGATGTTACATGACAGCTCCTCATAATACTCTATAAAGTGCCGAGCCATGGATAATACTCTAGTTTTTTACTGCTGAAAGCTGTTCGCCAATCAATCAGCATATCTGAGAATCTTTGAGCATTTCTAAGAGTTATTAGAGATATTTATTTAATTGAATCTAAATATATTTTTAGTATTTGGGAGAGTAGTATCTCATATTCGCATTCCATATATTTTGCATTACATATTTTATATTATATACATATGTATATATTTAATATTATACAATATATATGTATGTATATACACCGATTTGTTGTTGTTGTTTTGCAGTCGGCGTTCAATATATAAAGCTGCGCGCGTGTTTCTGTAAATATGCACAACTGAATGCGACGTAATTTTCTATTTAAAATTTCTATTTTAATATAAATAAATTGTGTTTGACTGTGCACATGTGTGCATGTGTGTATGTGTGTGTGTGTGTGTGTGTGTGTGTGTGTGTGTGTGCAGAGCACGAAAAATTATTTTAATTTTCAATAAAAATGCAAATATTTTTTATATTATTTATTTGATGCCGCATTCAATATGTGTGACACGCACATACGCACACACACACACATACGCACACTCACACACATGCATATATAATAGATATTGCAGCACATTTGTTCAACTGTTCAGCGGATATTGACAATGTGGCAGCTGCTGCCTGCATTGACAAAGCGCTCATCCTTCAATTCATCAATTGCCCCAATACATACATACATAGATCCGATATCATATATTGCTATGTATCTATATATCAGCGTGCATTTTGCCCATATAAAACTAATATTTATCTCTGAATCATGTGACTAAATATATGAATTTGCACTGAAATACCTGCTCAAGCAGATGGGATAATACTCTATAGAGATGATTTATTTAAATATGTAAAATTTTATAGAACAATGTTTGTACATATATTTTGTGTTTTATTACATATATATATGTATAATATATAGTGTATAGAGCAATGCATCAGACACTTTTTTGTTGGGCAATATAAGCCAATTTAATAATTTTATATTTATATTATTTTTCTTTATTTAATTAATTTTTTTTTTTTCTTTATTTATTTATTTATTTATTTTTTATTTATTTATTTTTTTTTTTTTGCATGAATGTATATGTAATATTTACATGTTATATATTATTTATAATATAATGCTATATTCCATAAATTTTCTAAATTTATTCCTAATTTTAAATTTGTTTTTATATTTCTATATTAAACTTTATTTCAGTTTTTTAACAGCCTTTCTCTTTATAGATATCTAAACTTAAATTAATATATGTTAAACCTATTTAATATATGTTATGTATAAATGTAGATATATATTATAATAATTATTTTGATTATTTTTATTATTATTATTTTTCTAAATTTATTTATTTATCATTTCATCACATATATTTCATCTAGACTTTGCTGGTTATGCTCTCGCTCTGCATCCGTTAAAATATCAACTAGTTATGCATAGAATAATATATATTTTTGTAATTATTGCCTAATACTAATTTATTTCAGAGTGAATACGTCGCGACCACGCCCAAATTCACATTGATAGGCGCTGACCGCCGATAACATGGCCAACAACCGTGGCTATGCAAATTTTCAAAGCGTTTTGAATCGGAAACGGAAACGGAAAACGTTATACGAGCATAGACAGGGCAGATGCGACGGCTGGACAGACATAGGGGCTCACAAATATATTTAGAAAAAAAAAAAAACACCATACATATATGGCCAATAAAAAAATAAATATACATAAACATACATATATATATGTATAGATGTACACGTGTGTGTGTGTGTGTCGACCATATCCGATTAGAGAGTCTGCCGGTCAATTAATATTTTGTTATTTTGCTGTTGCTGTTGCTGTTTTGCTTCAGTTTCGTGGGCATCTGAAGTCGAACTGGCTCGTGTTATGGTCACATCAATTTCCAGCTTGCTTTTATTTAAACGCATTTGTTTGCATAAATAAAGCGGGGCGAGCGCTACAAATGAATGGCAGAGGCAAAACGCCAAAGCAACCAAATACAAATTTCGAAAAAATACAGAAAAAGAAGATGAAACAACAACAACAACAACAAAAGCAACTGAACAAACGTCAAAACTTTTAAAATTTCAATTTCCGGTGCAACAACGGCAGGGAATCTTTACAGATCTACACACAAAAAGAGATAGAGATAGAGAGAGAGAGAAAGAGAGAGCTGGCCACAGACCCATTCATAAAATACAAGAAGAGCCAAGCGGAGCAGAGATCAAGATCCTTTTGGGCTCGCGCAGCATGCGAGGCAAGTGCAGGGCCTGACTGAGGTCGTTCTCTGTATCTGTGTGCGTGTGTGTGTGTGTGTAAAAATCAACGAAATTAATTTTATTTTGATATTTGCGCAACAAATTCCCCAGCGAAATTATCACAACAAGTTATTTTTCAACGCACAAGCAACAACAATAACAACAACAACAAAGGACACAATCCGCAACGTTGCACGTCAAATTTATCAAAAGCGACAGCCGTAAGAATGGAATCAGCGAGCAGTGCTCCATGCCCCATGCCCCATGCCCCATGCCTCATGGCCGTCTGCCTGCTCCAGTCGAGTCCAGCTCGAATGTCCAGTGCCTGGACCCGGACCTGGATCTGGACCTGGACCCGGCTCTTCTGGGCATCTGTCAGTGGCATAGCCTTGGCGAAATGTGCGAATCTTCTGTGTTTGCTATTTGCATTTATTCAAAATTAATCAAAAACGCTTGTGATTTGTGATTTCCTGCTGTGGTCCAGCCCTATGATGGCCACGGCCTCAACAGATCGTTTCCTCGCCAGGGCACAAGAAGAAGTAGAAGAAGAGGTAGAAGAAGCAACGCCTGAATGAAATGCCCTTTAGTCTTGCCATGCAACTCCATTACTCAAGCTTGGAAATATTATCAAATTGTAATGCAAATACAGCAATTCCAAACTCAAATCAAAGTAAATCGAATCTTCAAGCATAACTCAAGGTGGGCTATTTCGTTAGATAGGGAATCAGAGCTGCACTGAGTGCAATGGCTCTAGCCACAAATCAAAGCTATCCAAGTGCTTTGCATATGCCACACGCAGCATTCATCTGATTTGCCCTAGCAGGAGTTGCAGCAGAGGCAGGGGCAGTGGCAGGGACAGGGCGCATGTGCCGTAAGAGAAGACAACAATAGCAGCCCATTGATGCCGGAGCAAGTTGGAGCTCATTGAGACTCATTTGTAGCTTACATATCGCATATAAAGCAAATGTGGCATGATCATGCGGCAGCCGAGATCCAAATCGGAGCAAGAATATGGGAGCAGTGCGTGACGAGCAGCGACTGGCTCAGTCGACAGATGTCAGGAGGCGGAGTGTTGTGCGGGGGAAGGCATCATAAAGATGCCTGGCGCTTGATAAGCGCGCGCACACACACACACACACAGACATACGCACAGTTACAACTAGTATTGAAGCAATCAAGTAAAGAGTATACATGCTCGTATATGTATATCTGTGTCTGTGTGCGTGTGTGTGCGTTGCCTAACTTTCTGGCCTGTTGCAGGCTTCGCACCCGCTCAGCGACAAAGATAAACAAAATGGCGCCCCAGCTGCAAGCGACAACAACAACAGCAACGCCAACAACAACTCCATTGGCCATTGGCTAAGTTATGGTTACTGGGCAAGGTCTGATCTGGTCTGGTCTGGCGCGGTCTGTGGCACAAAAAGGTTTTGGCATCGATATGGGCATTGCATGCAAATGCAACATATCTGCCTCTCACTCTCTCTCTCTCTCTCTCTCTCTCACTGCTCATTGAGCTTGGCTTTTCCCCCCCCTGCACGTCTGCAGCTGACATGATATACGCTTTGATGTCTCGTTTTTTTGATAAAGTACTCAATCTATAAACGCCAAGAGCAAAAACGAAGAGCCGCTTTTGCATTGCCTTCGCTCCACTTGCCCCTCGCACCTCGCTCTGGCCTGGTCTGGTCGGCCCTGCTCTGGGGGTCAGTGCAAAAATATGATATGAATTGCCTGGCTGCCCAGCGACTGCTCAATGCTCAATGCTGACTGCCAACTGCCAACTGGCGACTGGCGACTGGCGACGGCCAACTGCCAACTGGTCACTGCTCGCCGCTGACTGGAGAATGGATATGAAATGAAAAAAAAAAAAGATAGAGAAAGAAAAAGAGAAATACCAAGTGAAATAACAGAAAAAATGGCGCGCTTGCAACGCTTCAAAGGTAAACACTTCGCGTACGGCAACCGGCAACAGCTTTTGGCTAATTCGCGCGGCACCAAAAAAGCGACAAAACAAACTTTGCCCGCACCACGAATGGAGAATGCCCTAACCCCAGTGAAGGGAGATGAATTCTGAGTTCTTTCGTATAAGATTTCAACTGTAAATCAGAGGCAGCTCTAATTGATACAATGGGCATATTTCTGATGCTCCTAGAAGTATGCTACACTTTTTTAGTTTTCCATTATCAGTTCCAGTTGATAGTTGAGTAGTATACAAGTTAACTCCAGTATATATATTGTATATTCTACAATTCCAATCATCGTATATTTCTATATTCTCATATTTTCATATTTTGATGTTCTTTTATTCTTATATTTTTACAGTCTTATAAATTTATATTCTTATAATTTTACATTTTTATATTTTTATATTCTTATGGTCGTATATTGTTATGTTATAATTTTTATTTTCTTATACATGTATACTCATATACTCTCATATTTTGATATACCTATGTTCTTATATTCTCATATTCTTATAGTCTTGTATTCTAATGTTACTATAGTCTTTTCTTCTAATTTTTTTTTTTTTTTTCAAATTAAATAGTCACTCTTAAATTCTGTTTTCATTTGTTTATTCTCAAATTTGTATTTTTCTGTTGTCAAACATTTTTACAGTTTTCCTTAAGTTCTTTTTTATATTTTTATTCCCTATTTTAATTTCCTTATAATCAACTATTTTTATAATTTTATAGTTACTCCTAAATTTCTTTTTTTTAATATATTTATATATTAATAGTCTTATATTTTTGTATTTTTAATTTCGTGAACTCTTCTACTCATTCGCGCTCTCTCTCTTTCAATCTTGATTCTCCTATATGCCTCACAAGCTTCACAGCTGTAATCTCTATTATTTGGCATATTATTCACTCACAATATAGTATCAACTCCATGCTGCCCTCAAGTGTCACTAAACAGTCAATGAAGTGCATGTATCTCGCGCTTGGTTAGGGCAGCCGTAAGCCAAAATGTCATTCATAAATCATACGCAACGATGCTGGAACGACTACGATTCCATTGCTCCAGCTACGTTTTGACTCGTTTTGTTTTGGTTTCTTCACATCTCTTGCTCTGTCTCGCCCTCTCCCTGTCTCTCTTTTCATTTTTGTCTTTTTTTTTCTTTGGCGGGCGCTTTAAATCGATTCGCAAGCAAATTAAAACATTTCAAGATTTATACGCACAACTGTCAAAAAATGTTCAAGTTCGTTTATCAGCGTATTACCCCTGCACCTGCACCTGCCCTTGCGCCCTTGCGCCTTGCTGCCTGCTGCTTGTGGCACAGCTTCATTCGCTGCATGCGCCCCTCCCACCTGCACCACCTGCACCACCTACACTTGCATTTGCAATCGCAAAGCACTTCCGGCATTCAATTTGAACTTTGCACACAAAAAGGGCACACAATTTGTTCATATGACTATATATATCTAGATATACATACATATATATACATTACTCTATATATGTAGGTATAGCTGTATGCAGATATATGCATGCGTACATTTAGATATTATTTTTGGTGCACTAAGCCGCGGGTGTTGCGTCTGAGTCGAAACTTTTGTGCGTGCAGCGAAAACATAACCCAAAAATTGGCTTTAACTTTTATGATTTTCAATGATGAAAGTTTTCCGCAGAAAGAGCCAAAAAAAAAAAAAAATAGAAAAAGAAAACGAAAACGAGCTGAAAACGTGCAATAAAACGAAACAGCTAAAACAATTAAAGTCGAGTGCACTCGACTGTCCAATATCCGTTCGCAATCAAACGCAAATCATATTTCAAATAGTTTGATGCGAATTTCATGTGAGTTGCTACAGCTAACTCTCTCTCTCTCTATCACTCTCTCTCTTTCTCTCTCTCTCTCTCTTTAAAGCCTGTTAGCCAATATACCCCTTTGCCACTAGAAATAAGCGAGCATTGCAAATGGCAACAGCCACAACGCGCTTTGCACAAAGCTCTGTGATAATATTTTTGCATAAAACGCGAAACTACAAATGAAATCATAATTTCATTAAAATCCAGCACGCACACACACACACACACTCAACTGAACACAAATGCGCAGCCTTTCATTCATAAATTTCGAAATTTATTTATGTGTATGCAGATACGCATACATGTGTATTTATAAGTAAATGCAGTTAGATATTTATTAGCGAGCTTCGTCCTGCCTTGAGCAATCATTTAAGACAGTTATTGTGCATATTAATGCATTTTGAGTTATATTTGCTAACAACTAAGGCTCCATATGGCAAAACAAAATTCAGCAACATTTAAGATATAAGCAATAAGAACAAAAATTAATTATTTATTCTCTTCCACAATTGACTCTATGCTTATAATATATTTTTTCACTGCAGTCCTTTTTTTAATTTAAAAAAATATTCAAATTTTATTATTTTCATTTTGAGCAAAACTGTGTCACAGTAGAAAACCAATTTTTGCTTACATATTAAGCCGTAACGTTCTACAGCGCCATCTGTTGTCGAGTAGCTTTTTGTGCCTCAGGGTATGCAACGCTTTCCAGCACACAAACCACTTAATAACATACGATATTACATTTTACGATATTGGCTAGCATTAGCAGAAAATGCTACCCCAAAGCTGCTGTTAACTCATTTTCAGTTAAAGTTTGAATATGAGAAAGGTATAAAAATATATTAAAATTGCTGTAGAAATGAAATTATAGTTTTTATTTATATAATTGTGATTAATTTAGCATTTTTTTAAATATCATTTCTTTGAAAAAAGGCATTTAGCTAAGTTAACAAAAAGCATCAAGCCGCTCTAATATAAATCTTAAATGTCGCGTGTCACAGCTATGCGTGTGACTGTGTTTTTGTGTGTGTGCGTGTCTGTCTGTCTATGCGCTCGTGTGTGTGTGTTTGTGTGTTGCGAGAAGCCGTTAAAGAAAATATCCAAACGATATTCTATGCCATATCCGAAGCAACAACAAAACTTTACGCTTGCTGCGTCTGCGCGCTCCAAAGACAACAACAGCGACGACGCCGTCAAAGACAACCGGTTTTTAGAAGAAGATACACTGCCTCAAGCGAGCATATGCACTACATGGCCTCAAGTGCAAAAAGATAAATATATAAGTTAAGTGTATGTAAATTTGTATTATCAATTTCATCCATTTTATAGGATTAAAAAATATACATTTATAATATAAAAGCGATAAGCTTTAAACTAAGATCAAAACCGAAAACAAACTGAAAAAATGTGACTATAGTATATTCAATAAACGCGTCAAAGATTTAAAACTTTCGTAATTAAAAATAAAATATATGTTATAAATAAAAGTATAGTTAAAAAATATAGAAATAAATAAAAAATAAATAAATACAAATAAACTTTTTCCGATATCGTTTTCGCAGTCCTCGCATGTCATAAATAAACTTAAAAAAAAGTATTATATAAAAACAGGCATACTGAGTATAGAAATTATATAGAGATAATGAAAAAATAAAATAAGATTCTCTTTTCAGATCTACATTTAAAACCTCACAGCTGCCACACTGGTTTTTGATTTTAGATTAGAGTTGCGCATCTGAAGCCATTCCAGAAATGATTTCATATCATGACAAAAAGAAAGAGATAGAGAGAGAGAGACAGTGCGAGAGAGAGTTAGCTCATCGTATTATAAGCCAATAATATTTCATTTCCTTTTCACTCAATTCTCCTCTCCTCCCTCATCATCGATTTCCCAACTCGATTGTTAGGGTATTATAGTCGTCGGGGTGGCTGTGGGGCAGCGTTGGTCTACTTGGTTTCTCAGTGAATGTTTTGGACTGGCGTCTTGGCTGCCGCATGTTGTTATTGTTGTGGGCCGCTTTGTTAGTTTGTGCGCGCGACTCGACAACGTTGGTTGTTGCACCAATCAGCGAACAACGTACAACGTACAACGAACAACACCAAATACCAAAATACCGAACCGCAGTTCTAAAACCATTTATCTATACATTTTTTTTTTATGTTCTGCAAAAGTTCTGTTTTGTTTTGTTTTGATTGAATCTATTGATATTCTATCTATTTGCGACACTTGTTGCCTGCCCAAAAGTCCTGCGACTCGAGTGTGCAGGTTCAGTGCCTCGATAATTGAGAGCACGAGAGAAACGTGAGTGCAACTTGAACATCTAAAGTGTGCGAGAAAGAAAGAGAGAGAGAGTGTGTGTGTGTGTACGCGGGAGAGCACGGGAGTGAGCAGCTGTACGGGGCGGACGCAGCTAGCGGGTAAGCCAAATCTTCCACAACTTCCGTTAGATGATAAAAACACATTTTAAGCCAATTTGCTATGTGTGCCTTTATGACAGAACACGATCTAAATTTGATGACTGTGAATGTGCACACACACAGACATCTCTCTGTGTGTTGCGTGTGTGTGCCACATATCTACAACAACAATTGCAATGATGCTCAAGCTGTGAAGCTTCCATGCATATTGAGTCTATGCGGTGTCAAGCTGTATGCCACGCCCACTTTCTAGACTAGCATTCGCCCATAAACCAAAAACCAGAACTCAACAGCATTTGGCCAGGTCTATGAACGAAGCCTGAGCTGCATCAAATATGTCAAGTAATCAGCATGAGAAGCGCCGAGAGAGGCTCAATTGTGACTTTTGTTCGTATAGCAAAGCCTAGGCCAACAATAACTGATACTATAGCAGAGAGTTAAAGCAGGTGTTAGCTCAGGAATGTGCGAGGTGTAGGGCACTAACTAGAAAGCTCTACAATTCTCTATAATCTATAGACTTATATATAATACAGAATGTGCAGAAATGCTAAAGAAAATAAAGTTATACATATATGTACATACATCATATATATGTACATAAAAAATATTGTTAAATTCGATAACAACGCTAAACTTCTTCATTTTCGGTATAAACAACCCGCTCTTAACTCTATGATAGATGATACTTCCTAATTCCAACTGTATAAATTAGCAAATCAAATAACAATAGACTCAGGGTAACTGAAAATTTGCTTAAATTCAAGATACATCACAGAGGCTGCGCTGTCTAGAAAGTTGCATTTGCCTGTTTAATTAGAAATGAATGCATGTAAGTAAAGCCAAGATATGCATATGCACTATGTGGGTCTGTACCTAGGAAACTTATAGCTATGCAAATGTATGTAAAAAGCCAACACACAAAGACAATGAGCGGAACGGTAAGAGATAGAGAGAGAGAGACAGGTAGAGAGAGAGAGAGGGAAAGAGGGAGAGAGAGGCATGCAGAGAGAATCGCAACAGTTGCCCAGCTGAGCATCTCGATACATTGAGAATTGCATAGAGAGGCGAGGAGCAGTGAGCTGCGAGCTCGAAATGACTTTGACTCAAGACATTTGGCCTGAATTTTGTTTTTTTATTTTTTCGGTTTGCAGGTTTTTCTTTTTTTCGTATCTCTTTTTGTTTTCGTTGCTTTTCACGCTTCTCGGCTCAGCTTTGCGCGCCAAGTGAATGGGCTCTTGGCGATGCCAAGAAGGGGAGCGAGTAGCAACCGCAGCGACAACAGCAACAGCAGCAACAACAACGACCATAACTACAGTGTCGTCCATCGCATTAGGGCAAGAAACCTTTGTCTATTAAGCCATGCTGAGGTGTGCAGCATACATGTGTGTGTGTGTGTGTGTGTATGTGTGTGTGTATAGGTAATTAAACAGACAACATCTGCAGTTCAATTCACAGCCATTACTGCTGCCCCAGGTGCTGTTGCTGCTGCTGCTGCTGCTGTTGCTGCGATGCGTTGCAAGATTTATTTATGACTTGACCATTCAGCCGAGGAGCAGCTCGCTGGGCAGTGGGAGGCTGGAATGGATGCTGCACAACAACTTGACGCGGCGCGGCTCTAAATTCATAAACAACATAGAAATCAAGTTTAGCAGCAACAGCAGCAGCAACAGCAGCAGCAACAGCAGCAGCAGCAACAGCGCAGCTGCTGCTTCAACGGTTGCACCGTTGTTAGAAGGGACTGTGGCATGGGCCGGGCCGGGCTGGTCGAGGTGTCCAGTTGGGGTATATGGCAATTTACTGTGCAATTGCTGCGACGATGGCAGCCACGCAAAATCAAGATGTTGCTGGAAAATTCTTCGACACGAGCATCTCTGTTCGCCTCGCTAGCCGCATCCACATCTACGTCCAGCTCGGCGAAAAAGAGTGTGTCTTTGGCTTTTCGTTATTTATTTTTATCAGCATTTTTCTTGAGCGCAGCAAAACAAGTTTTCCAGCATATTTATTTGGCTTTTCTCTCGGCGTGCTCTCCGCCTGGATTCTCTTCTTGGTTAATCCCTTGCGCCCGGCCTTAAAGTTTTCGGCATTTGATGCTGTTTTATTGTTATTGGTATTGCCCAACTATTATTTTTATTACTATTACCATTACTATTGCCGCATTGCCCAGCACAAAATGTCAAATAAATCATGGAGCCAACTGATTTTTGCATAGACAACTCGTCTAGCGGGTTTTCGTCGTCTCTGGATGCTGCTAACTCCTGAGGATAGCAACAGCAGCGCCATCAGCATTGCGGCTGATTAAGCAAACGGCCTTATGCATCTTCCATGTGCAACAGCGTGAAGAGGCCTGTTACCTGCCACACATGCACACACACACACTCATACGCACATAGACAATTATGTTGGCAACATGAACATCAACATTTATAGCCCAGTCACGCTTCAATTAAGAGTCCTCATAAATACAGCGAGCAATTAAAATACCATTGATTCTACATACATGTAAAGTTCAGGCTAAGGAATTCTATATATTTGATGTAAATACCTGGAACACAGAGTTAGTCGACAGAAATTCTTCAAATATATCAGATGTTTCGAAAATTGATATATATCTTGAGAACTTTACTTCAGGTTTCATTTTCATTGCAAGCAAATCTCAATAGACGTTAATTATCGATAACATAATTTTACACACATTAATTAAATACTTTAAATTATTTTAGAGAATACCCCCACTAAAAATACTTACTATCTCATTATTGCTAACAATATGATGGCCAAAATGTAATAAAAAATATACATATAACGATGTTTTTTTTAGGTACATAAGTTACAGGAATACCCCTTTTATGATTTTTTCCCAGATGCACGAATACTTTAATTAAATATTATGTACATATAATGCTCACTAAGAACTCTGAGTAAAAATACAACATAATAATGTTTCAGCTGTAGGAATGCCCCTATTAGAGACATATACGTATAATAGATACCCATTTTATTAAACTCTCAATATCCCCAACATATTTATGGCTGAAAAAGCAAAAATATCTTTACTATTTACTTTTGGATATGTTATATGTGTTTCATTTACAAGAATACCCCTATTACACTTATATATTATTGCTAATATTGATTATATATTAAGTTCTATCTAGCAACTGCTGATTATGCTAAATTCAGATTCGACTGGCTTATTTAAGTGCGAATTCGCCTATATACCATCAAGATCTATATATGCATCCAACCACATTAACACAATTTCCAACCTCCAATTAAATTCATTTTAACTGCCTGTTAAACTTGACTTGGGGAAATTGCCAAAAGATTCCCACACCCAAACGAGAGAGAGAAAAAAAAAAAACACCGACTTAAGTATTAAGTGAATTTGACACATTTCACTAATCCATCATCAGCTTGGCTTGGCTTGGCTCGAGATGACATTCCACGTAAAACTTTCGCACAGCTTTTTAAATGCCAAAACTAGCCGAAAAGAGTCTGACTCTTCCTATGGCTGTGTTCGTATTTTGTAATCTATTCGCGTTTAACTGTCAAAATCAAATCAAACAATCATTTAATTAGCAGCAGAAAAAGGAGACGCAGATGATGATGATGATGCTGCTAAAGCCGATGATGAAGTAGAAACGAGGCCGCCAACTTCCGCACGCTATAAAGTCACCCAAAAAAAAAAAAAACAAAGAGACAAATAAAAAATAAAAACAAAAATTAAAATTGGCCACTTGGCTGCTGGGCCATCATTGAGAGACGTCTGTGTCGGAGGCCTGGGCGTTACCCTATTGGTGTAAACTTTCTAAGCTTTCAAGATTTTTAAAGTGTGCAAATATTTCCATATAGAAAGTAAATGAAATTTCTGCGCAAAATAATTGCCATAGATGCATGGCAGCGGCCTCTGTACTTGCTTGTTAATACATATGTATGTATGCATGTGTGTGTGTGTGTATAGCATACACCTGCAGCAACAATGCCAAAGGTCTGCGTCAGCACCGCAGCCGACGCTAACGTCGACGTCGTCGCATTGTCAACGGGCAATCAGTGAAAGTTAAATCGAACAATGCAGTCGCCTCTTCAGCTTGCGCCTTGCTGCCTTCTCCAGCACCACCAACACACACACACACACACACACACACACCCGCTCTCCCTCGCGTGTGTGTGTTTTAGTTGTTCTCTCTTCTTTGCGTTTCTTCACTCGCGCTCGCTCGCTCCTGCTCTAGCTCTCGCTCTCTCTCTCTCTCTGCCTGTCAGCCACAGCTGGGAGCTGTCGTTGCTGTTGTAGGCGCGCCGCAGGTGCTATTGTTGTTGTTATTGTAATTTCACACTCTCAACGAGCAAAAGTGAAAAGAAAAGAATGCTTACGCACACGCACATGCACACGCACAAATACGAACAGCTCTGACAGTCAGGCGGGCTGCAGAAGAAGAAGCAACGAAGAGGAAGCAACGGCAACCAGCAGCCAGCAGCGAGCAGCGAGCGAGCAGCAACGGCGACAGCGACAGCGAGCGTTCATCAATTTAATTAAGGCGCGTGTGAAGCGCAGCAACAACAATGGCAACAACAAATTTGACAGCGCTGTCAGTTTAACAGTTAAGCCAAAGTGTAAGACAACACAAAAGAGACAATGCCAAAGTAGTACAATAAAAATTTTCAAAATTAATTTAACTGTTTCGTATAATGAAACAGGCGAAATGCCGAATATCTGAATAAACATCATCACAACAATAATAATAATATATAATAATAATAATAATAGTTATAGTAATAGTCATAAAAGCTCTTTGTAGGTTAGCAGTTGTTCGGCTTCACTATCTCAATCTGAGATAAGCTTAACGCGACTTTCAAGGTGGCCCATAATGGGCCAAGTCTGAAAATTGAAAAGGCGATGACGCTACATGAGATGGGTAATATTCTGGAACAATGCCTACGGCTTAAGTTTTCCAAAATGAAATATATCATTAAAAACGGTTTATGACTCTATTAGAACTTTTCACAGTTGCTGAGAATTGCGTAGAGAGATAGAGAGAGAGTGAGAGAGAGAGCGATTTTAACAGTAATTACAAGTATATATTTCTTATTGTATATATAGTGGAAGTAGGAGTTGCTTGCAAACTCTTCGAAAGTTTTCGAAATAAACTCATTAATTTTGATAGTTTTGAAAAATGAGTTTTTCAGCAGATTTGTATATGAAATGAAATGCTAACGGCCACACACACACTCACACACACACACACACCCATTTTTCGTCAATGTTTCGCCAGAGATATGTATGTATATCCGCTGTCCAGGTGCTTCGCCCGCATGCGGCAGATTTGTGCATCTATCAAATCAGAGTTCGCGCTGCTCTTTGGTTTCTTTGTTGGTCTAACGAAATTACAATGCAAAATACAATTTATTGAAGGTGAACGGAAATGTGAGCTAATTTTTGAATGATTAATGCGTTGGCTTGGGCTCGCTGGCCAGCAGTGATTTACTTTAATTAATTAAAATGCCAAGATACTCGTTAAGCAAAACAGCAAACCAAATAAAAAAAAAAATAATAAAAAAAACAACACCTGGAAAACGGAGCCAACGAAGCGCTCAAAAGTTTCTTGACCTTCACGGCGATGTTTTCTTTGCGCAACAACAACAACAACAACGACAACAACAACAGCAATGAGCGATAAGAGCTGTAACAGCAACCGATTCATAACTCACGACTTTCGCGACAATTTTCACCTATAACTCATCTAAATGGTAACGAAAAAACCCGCCAAAAAAGGCCACACACAAAAACCCGTTTGCAGCCAAAATCAACGTTGTTGTTGTTGTTGTTGTTGTTTTTTTTTTTTTTTTTGCGATACTCTTGGCAGCAAGTGAAAAGCGTTTTGTGAACGGGTTTGCAGCGTAATCAAATTAAGTACACGTACTTATATAAATGCACTCTATTAAAAGCCCATGACTGCCTTAACTAAACTGCTCCAAAGAGCATCATCAGCTAACATTGAATTATTGTCAACATAATGAATGCACTTATATGATATGATGATACACATATGTACATATATGGAATTAAAATTTTATACGAAACATAATAATCATAGCTATATATATATATTATAGATCTTGATTATCAATCATAATATGGGACAAGAATATTGAGTTCTATTTAACTATATAAGTTTAATTTATTTTTTATTTAATTTGTTTCCAATAAATATTAATATGAAGATTACACCTTATTAAATTTAAGCATCCAGATATGTATATAAAATATATATTAACATTGAACATATAAATTTGTATTTTAATCAAATTGATATAATCTAAATATTTTTTCATCAGAATCAATAAAAATATATGAGAACGTGATTTACGTATATGAAAATAGATCAACAAAGTTTTAAATTGATAAACGATTTTGGCACATTTAATGAATGATCCACTTTTCTACTAATTATAGTTAAATCATATTGCCAGTTTTTGCGGTCGAATGTAAGTTGTATTATTGATAAGAGTAGACTAAAAGTGGCTAAAATATTGTGGATAACTGGAATACCAAATAGTAAATATATTTAGGTATGACCTCTTCGTTCTTTGCTCATCCATTAATAATTTGGCACAATAACGTAAACAAAACTAACAAATTATGTTATTTCGATGCCACGAAAAACTATTAGCTTGTCAAATATGTAGTCCATGTCACTTATGACCAACAATATAAACTACTATATGAACTTGAAAATATCCTAGAAATATGCTAGATAGAACTGCAAACATGCTAAATTTATGGCTTTAAGCAATTTATCACATTCAAATAGGCTAGATCTAGCCAGAAATAGTCTAAACTGGCAGCACTTATTATCTAACCTGATCGATATATTATCGATAAATGCTGTCAATGCAGAGTATTTCAGTTTCGTCGCTCAATGCGCAAGTTGCTTAAACTCGTTTTGGAGCATTTGTAATATAATAAATATTGCATTTTATTTAGACGTAAATTAAGTACTCGAACGACAGGTATACATATACATACATATACATTCATGTATGTACATACGCAAATTCATACAGATATATCTATGTAATTAATTTCAAGTCTGTTCGACGCGATCACGGCTCACATAATTCAATATTTTTCTGACTTTCGCATATTAATTTGCTGCATAAATTTGATAATTTTATGACAGGATATTTTTTTGTTGTTGTTGTATTTTTTGTTTTTATTTTTTATTTGAATTTCTGTTGTAAATTTAGCTGCGGCTACGACTACGGCTGTTGCGGTCAGTGCCAAAGGCGCAGAAATATTTATTGCAAAAAAATATATATATAAATAAAAAAGAAGAGATTTTTGTTCATTAATTTACTTTTATATTTTTTGTGAATTTTCGTTTTTGGTTTTGTTTTTGGGTTTGATTTTTATTTTTTGGCTTTGGTTTTTATTTTTTATGTGCATCATTAGAAAGTGAATTGCGCGTGTGTTGTTGGAGTTGTTTTACTTATAGTTGTTGCTGCTGCCGTTGTTGTTGTTGTTGTTACTGGTTTACTGTCTGATCGGCAGCACCTTTCTCTTAACGAGAGAGCGAGCCGAGAAACAAAAACAAAATCAAGCCAAGACGAATAAGATGAAGAAGAAGAAGAAGAAGAAGAAGAAGAAGAGAAGAGAAGAAAAACAGCTCAGTGCCAAAATCGATTCGCTTCGGTTGGAAATGGCCAGACTTGGGTATCTGGCCGATGTTGTAGCTGGCATCGGGAGTCGGACAGGGGGCCGTCTCTCGGAACTTGGGAATGGTATGGTACGCCAAAGGCAACGGTAGCAATGGACAATTTATGGGGGGCGCACTGTCTGCATTTTATGGCAAAAATAAATTAAATGCAAATTAACAAACGTTTTTCGAGCGCTGAAACGAAACTGAAACAAAACACATTTTCAATGGACCAAGACAAGAGCTCGGCCAAGAAAGCCGCTCCTATCTGCCCGCCTAGCCATCTAGCCATCTAGCCATGTAATAAGCATTGTCAACGGATTCGCTTTGCCAACACCCTATCAATTTTATGCTACTCAACTTCATGTCCAATCAAGGCGAAGCCCAATCACAGTGCTTGGCCAGTAGATTAATTATGGCCGGCGTATGTATTTAAAATTTTATTTTATTTTATTTTTATTTTTATCTTGCATGACTCAAGCCAAATAAATGGCAGTAAAGGGGGCACCAATTGTTGTTTGTGGAATTTTGTGTAACAGCTAGAGCGCATTTCCTGCCTTTATCCTAACACACCAGCCACAACAGTTCAGCATAGAAGCAGACCGAACAGACTCCAAAGGATGGACGATCTCTATCTTCCTCATACTCTCTGTCTCTCTCTCTCTCTCTCTCTCTCTCTCTCTCTCTCTCTCTCTCTCTCTCTCTCTCTCTCTCTTATTCTCTTACTCTCTTCATTTCATTTTCATCTCAATAATAAAACAAATCCTCAGCTCCACTAAAATCATCTTCAAATCGCAACTGAGCAAAGGCAAAGAGAAAATGCATCGCAAATCAGAGATTAAATTTTATATATTCATAACAAAAATTTATAATAAAAATCAAACTCTAATTAAATCAAAAGAAGGTCAGAATTAGTAGTCGTTAAAGCCTTTCTAATAATATTATTAAGTTGATCTGAAGGTTAAGGTGTCTGTATTAGCCCAGCAATTAAAACAAAGGTATAAATAATATATATATAAAATATATATATATATATAAATAATATTTCCAATATTTACATTTTAGCAACTGTAAGACTTAACGATATCAAAAAGCCTTCTCGGAAATAATATTTTGTATAATTTTTTTGTAACTATGTACATTTCAGAGTCCTAAATAAAATATTTTATTTAGATTGCACTGGTATTAATAAAATAAAGTACATAAAAAAAACACAGCAATAAATTCTTTTTAAATGTTAAAAAAAATCCAAACACATCGTTAACTACTTCTCATATTCAGCTTTAATAAAATGTTAATATTGGATCTCACAGTCTTAACGCTAACATGCAACTAAAAGTGCTTTACTAACCAATCAATCGTAATCGAATCCACTTCCTTCAATACACATTGGAATATATATTCCATTGCAAGCTCATCTTTGACTTCAAAGCTCAAAAGAAAAATAAAAGTTGTCGCTATTTATGGACTCGGTCGGCTGGCCCGTCCCTTGATGGGCAGATCCAGTTTGTTGGTTGTAAACCTTGTGGCTTAATTAAATGTTAATATAACCACTTTTAGTTTTCAGAGAGCCCATGGCACGGGCAGCCAGGCACTTGGTGTCCAAGTCCAAGTGGTCCCCGTTGACCAAATCGTGTTTCACTTTTATTTTCATTAAAAAGCATAAAATTTCGTTGCTTGTTGCTTGCGAGATTTTTGTTGCTTTTTTGCTTTTTTTTTTCTGCTTTTCATACATTTTTACGTTTGCAGTTGAACAATTCGCAACGGCACTTGGCTGACCCGTTTGGGTGGGGGCAAGTAGAGAGCGTGGATGACGACGGGCAGCGGGCAGCGGGCAGCGGGTGGGTGGCTGCTGCTGGGGGCATTTCTATGTTTCTCATGGCAAAATGCTGCCGACATGCGACATGCGACAATTGAAAGTGTTGTCAATTTTGCTCGTTTTTTTCGAGTTTTTTTTTTTTTTGCTTTTCTGCCACTTTTTTCACTTTTTTTCTGTTTGTCTGTCTGTCCATGTGTCAGCCGGTCTGGTTGTTTGGCTGGGCGCACTGCGTCCACTTGGCGGCCACTTCAGGGTACTGCCTCAGATTTCCGTCATTACTGTCATGCGACATTAATCTTTGTTGTTGCTGTGTAGCTTGTTATTTTTATTATATATTTTGTTGTTGTTGTTGTTGTTGTAGTTGTTATCATAGTTGCCGTTGCTGTAGTTGTTTTCCATTATTATGATTATTTCGCATTGTCTTTTTGGCGGCCGCGACAGCGTCCACGGCTCAGTTGGACAACCAGTTGACCCGGTGCCAGAGCCCCAACAGCTCTGACGTCTTCCACTCGCCACTCGCCACTCGCCTCTCTCATAGCGTTTTCGTTTTCATTATTTTGCTGATCTTTACAGCTTTGCCCAGTGAAACAAGTTTCAGTTTTACCAACAGAAATAAAATAATAAATTTTGATATAGTGTATATGTACATATTTTTTTCGAAATAAAGATGCACAAGCTTTTGACAATTAAGTGCAATGCCATGCGTACAAAAAGTCTACAGATAGCCCTTGTTTTTGGCCCATCAAATATGATGCAAGAAACCTCAAGAGCAACGACAAAATATGCATATTTCATTAAACAAAATTTGGTACAGCAAAAAAAACTCAGATTAGGTGATGAAAAAAAAAAAACAGAAGAGAAAAAGACAGCAAGAATCAGAGAGACATCAGAGATTTATAAAAGCTAAAGAGAGGCATAGTTAGGGAGGAAGCAGAGGGTGACTCACACTATAGAAATATTATATAGGAGCCCACGTAGCGACTAATAGATCCAGTGTGTATAGAATGACAACGAAGTAAAGCAAAGAGGGACAGAGAGAAACTTTTAAAATTCTGCAACGAATAGATCATCTAAAAGGCATTGTATACAATTAGCAGAGTGAGATTAAAGAATGCAGAGAGAGGAGAAAGTAAAGGGAGAAAGAGAGAAAAAAAACTCCTTAAAAAAGGCACATGAAGAGATACTGTTAAGCCATTTGATAATAATATACACAGTGTCAAGCAATGAGAGCGACATTTGCATATGAATTTGTTTGAGAAAAAACAGAGAGAGAGAGAGAGAAAGAGAGGTAACAGCAGGAGTGAAGAAATGATTGGAGCTGAAAGACAAAAAAAATAATAATAATATATATATATAAGGAAATATAAGTAAAGAAACCTCCACAGAGAAAGGAAACGTAAAGGCGGATAGAGAGAGAGAGAGATACCGCAGAAGCAAATCATAGTTGATGATAAACAAAGCCATTAAAGTCTACAAATCATATATGAATTTATGAGAGCCGCATAGTAATGCACTAAATTGTTTCTAGTTACTTTAACCTGATATAAATCATACATGTTAATACATATATGAAATTGGCCCTCACTTTGCCATCCATTTAGTTTCTTGATCAAGTGCAATTTACTCCGCTTGAGCTCGGCTGCATCTGCTGTTAGCTGATGAGCATTTCCAAAGGTTTCATTAAAATCACCTTCAATATTTGATAGTTTGTGCAAACTGCTGACTTCTGACCCCGCTGCAGCCCACCTGATCGACCCAGTTCAACCTCATTGTTCTTGTTGCTGTTGTTGCCTTTTAGCGATGTCAAGTGTTGTGCACAATCGATCGGATCATGGTATGACCTTTTCGGCATATTAAACAAAATGGATTTTACTATTATTTATTTATTTTTTGTTTTTTTTTTTTCGATTCAGTCTCTCATACATAAAAGGCCAATCAAAAAATGTAGTCGTGCAGCGTCGCTGCTGTTGCCGTGGCTCTGGTCGTATCTGACTTCTTCAATGACCCACTAACCGTTGCTGGTTATCGAGCACGGAAGCAAAGCGTTTTGTATGCTTTTCATTTTGGCTACACAAGGTAGATGAGAATATACATACATACATATAAATAAATATATAGACATTTATCTGTTCTTAGACTCGCTCGCAACACTTTGGCTTGCTTCACATATACAATCAATATTCACCGCAAAAATAGCTAAGCAAATTATTAAACCAATTTAGCGCACTTTGAAGCATGCTTGTTGTTGTTGCTTTAGATTATTTTGCTGCTTTCAGCTACAACAATTAATAGCTTCTATTGTTGTTTGGGGCCCAGTTCGGTCGGCGCTTTTCATGCCATAATTTTCAGCTTCCGCAATTCGTAAATAATGGAAAATTTGGCAATAGAGAAACGAATCGTTGAATGATTCATGAGTTTATTTATTTTATTTTTTTCATTTTAATGCAGGTGATTTGCTTGAGTTTTTTTTTTCTATTTGATTATTATTTTCGTATTGCGTATGCTCACTTTTTATGCCATTATTGCTCGATTACCATTAGTATGTATGTTTGTGAATGGAACAAGTATTTGAATTTTAACCAAACTGATGAGCTAATGCTCAGTTTTTAGTACAGATTTGCAGAGACACTCGTCAGCCTTTGCCTATTCAAGAGTTTAGACATCAAATATTTCAATTACATTCATAATGATGATGATTTATAGAACCAGTTATTGTTGCTGTTATTGTTTTTGTTGTTGCTGATGTATATTACGCGTGCTGTTGTTACCTTGACCAGCTGCGCGTACCACGTAACTGAAAAGTTCCCACAGAGATCCGAAAAATACGAAAAAAAAAAAAATGAACAAAATCAAAAGATAAACACGAAAAAATCATTTCCCGCTTCGAATGCGATTTCAAGGCGAAACCTTTCAATCTCTGCAAAGGGTGCACGCGCAAGGGGCGTGCCGGGGGTAAGAGAAAAAATTAAAACCAAAAACCAAAAAAAATTAAATGACAACAACAGCAACAAATTCACGAAGGCTACAATGCTGTTGAAGTTGAAGTACGCCTCAAGTCGAGAGACAAACAAACAGCGCGAATGTTGTAAAAACATATAAAAGCAAATCAGATAATCCTGTTATAGCTAAAATGCTGCACTTACGCATACCCTCGATGGTTGAGGAAGAGTTAAGAGTTCCCTAAATGGAAATTGCGAATAAACGTGAAATGCGAAGTGCCAGTGGAGACTTGACAGGTTGATATATGTATGTATGTATGTCTGTTGGTTCAAATCAGAGCTATGAAAGTCAAAGTCTTCAGAAGGCTTGAATTTGAACAAATTTATAGATCATTTATAATAGTGTGAATTTGATTTTATACAGAATTTTCTTGGACTGAAAACTCATTAAGACTTCACACAAGAATAAAATATTTCCGCTTGGTTCTATTTGTGTTTCTGTGCCTTCAAATTGTAGCTAAGGTACTCTTCTTTTCTTTTTGTTGTCTCTTTCTAATCTATTGAGCGTTCACTGTAGCATCTCATGCAGTTCAACTACAACCGCCATTAGAGCAGACTGCAGCCCACACATGCAATTAATGCGGGCACTTCCGTAACGGAATTTGAGGCCCACGTCTTGAGGGCATTGCACCTGCCCCAGAGGTCAAAACCAGATACATTAGACCGATAACAGCTGAATAAAGACAGCCAAAGGCACATACACACTCATGTGAAGCTCAATGGGCTTGAAGTGCTGCTCGAAGGAAATACAATGGAACTATTAGAAGCAATCTGATTTCAAAGTATGCAATAGATGTAATAGTTGTTATGATAGCAGAGATACTATGAAGGTTGCCAATGGAGAGTACATAGAGTATATGGAGTGTATAGAGTATATAGAGTATATAGAGTATATAGAGTATATAGAGTATATAGAGTATATAGAGTATATAGAGTATATAGAGTATATAAAGTATATAAAATACACAGAATATAGAGGGTGTGTAGAATATATAGAGTATATGGAGTATTTAAAGTCTATAAAGCATATGGAGTATATCGAGTATATAGAATATACATATAGAGTATGTAGAGTATATAAGTCAATAGAGACTAGATAGATATATAAAGAGTGCACAGAATATATAGGGCATGTAGAGTATTTGGTGTATATGAAGTCTATAGAGTGTATAGAGAGTATAGAGTTTATAGAGTATATGGAGTATATGGAGTATATGGAGTACAAAGAGTGTACAGAGTATATGAAGTATAGTAGAGTAAATAGATTATACAAAGTTTATGAACTATATAAAGTATATCGAGCATATAAAGAGTATATAGAGCTTGCAGGGTTTATAGATTACATTCGCACATCTATAGATAACTCATTTATATTTATGGAGAATTTCTTATCACCGTAATTCATTCACCTATTAATCCCCCACGGGACCAGTCCCGCTCAACAACTTACCCAGTTATTGAGTGGCCCAAGCTTATGGAAAACTCAATTTGAATCGCCTTGTTTGAGCATCAGGAAGCGAACGGGCAAAAGTGTGACATAATAACGAGCAGCAGCAATGATTGGTGGATTCGTTAGTTTCGTGAGTATCAATGCAAAGAGCACGGACATATGGCATGAAATCATTTGCGGTTGAGTGCAGCGCCTAATACTAGACAATTATTGCGATTACGTGCTGGATATTCGATAAAAGACTGCATATCCATGCACACGCGCCCCCCTGCCCACCAATCGATACCTGTATTGAGCACTGAGCACTGTGTGCTGCACATATCGATTACATCGCATGCAAACACTTCCCCATATAGCCAGGCCCAGGCCCAGGCCCAGGCCACACTCCCAATCTCAATCTCAGCCAGGGTTCGAGTCGACTGCACACGAAACGAACTAAAATCGAAACCGAAACCAAATCGCAAAGTGTACGCAAACAAAAAAAAAAAAAAAAATGAGACCTTAATTACAACAACAACAGTAATCACAACAAATGAAGTCAAGCAAAACCTCAGACCCAGTCAGCACTCATCAGTTGTGAGTAGTACGCAGTGTAGTGAATAGTGAATCGTCTGTTCCAGTTCCAGGCAGGGCTATCATATGACCGCAAGTCGAACCATTGAAGCAATGCAAATTTTCAAATACCCTGTAGTCGTGGCTGTGCCAAGGTGTATATCAGCACAACAGATATACGCTACAATTATAGAACAATTATAATATAGTAGATAGGCTTGCTAACTATAGAGTATGGCTAATAATCGATTAGAAACTATATATATAAATCGATATTTAACGTCATCTATCACTATTTATCGATCAATAGTTGACTTGACTTCCACTCATGCTCAGTATAGGGCATCTTCTCGTCTGGCATTCTCGGCATATTTGCATCTTTGATGTTTTAGCACAAAACAAAAACGCGTTGGGCCGCCTGAGACGAAATCTTGGACTGAGACCCAGACTGAGAGTGGAAACAATGCTGGCAATAGTTAGCTACGGCAATAGCATCGGCCCTGTTTGGCGCCCGTCCATTGTCTTTTTGCGGCTCTTCGATTATAATGATGTGACGCCAATGGATGATGCAACAATCCCAGGCCCTGGCGGACGTAATCGACAAACAGCTAAGCAACTCGCCAGCGCGTCGGCAAAGCCAAGCAACAACTAAGCAACTTTGCTTAATTTGTTTACCCCCGATGCGGTTGATGCGACGCGTCGCTTCCTTTTTGGGCTTTTTGCTCAATTTCAGTTTCAATTTCAATTTGAGTTTCTTTAGCGTTATCTGCAGTCCGCTTCGTGCCTTATACAAAACATCATCCATAGTTTATGATGTTGCCTCCATACACTTGCCGCACCAAATGCCAAACGACTTGTATAAGCAAATGTCATTTCCACTTCCAATTGAAAGCCAGTTGACTTTATGCACAGTTTAGCTGTGAGTTAATGAACTAAACTGCGCCATAAACGACACGAAAGAAAAGCCTGTTCATACCCTTGCAGAGCTTTGATTCAGTTGCTCACGTAATGCCATAAAAGTCTCGCCATTCAGTTCCTGTAGTTATCTACGTTTGCGGCTTGTTCGCGATGTGGAAAAAAGTCGCATGGGTTTTGTAGAATATTCATCTGGGTTGACTTAAAATATTTTAGAACATATACATTTGAATTTTATAAAGTTTGATTTAATATTTAATAATTAAATTTGTATGTGAAATTTGTTTAATTCATATTCAAGTGAAGAATAAATATTTTATAATTTATAAATTATTTAATATGGCGCACTTCGAAGCCCTTTATTAAAAAATATATTATAAATTAAATATTAATTTTTTAAAATTTAAATATGAATAAATAAGCTGTCAATAAAAAGAGATCTTATAGAAATTTGTTTTAATATTTAATAATTAAATCCTTATGTGAAATTTGTTTAACTCATATTCAAGTGAAGAATAAATATTTTATAATTTATAAATACTCTAATATGGTTGCACTTCGAAACCCTTTATTATAAATTAAATATAAATTTTTTTATAATTTACATATGAATGTGTGAAAATATGTATATTTTTTTTTATTCATAATTTTGATATATTTATTATACAAATGCTGCTGCGTGTGTTTAATGTGCTGACATTTATGTAATACAAATTTGTTAAATAATTTTTGATGTGTATTTATATACACATTCATAACATAAATTATACTGCTTAAATACTACGGAATGTGTATGAAGTTATATGAGTAAAATTTGAATTCATATGATAAAAAAATAAAATAAATTATTTAATAAATATATATTCAGGCATGCGTATACTTAATGACATAAGAGAACATTTACAGTCATCCACATTAACTTCGGACATCAAACACATTTAGTACAGGCCGTTCGCTTTGAGCTACTCTAAGTCCACCTGCCCATCCTTTTGTTTCAATTGAAATATTAAATATATGTATATATTGTTAGCTTCAAGCTGTCAATAAATTATCAAAGGCAATTAAATATATGGAATATTTTCTGGTCTGTCGCTCGCTGTCGTATACGTAATTACGTATACGCCATGCAGAGCGCATGGCAATCGCGCTCGTTTTTGAGGTCTGTTATGACTGTCATCCTTGACAAATTTGTTGTTTGATTTAATTAGCACTTGACTTTTAATTAGTGCAAATGTGTCAATGTTGTTGTTGTTGTCGTCGTTGTTGTAGTTTCTTGTGTTTTGTTGTCATAGGTTTGAAAGAAAGCGTGACTTGTGCTTTCAATGCACTCAAACAATAAAATGAGTTGCCCAAAATCGAATAAGTTTCGCCCACAAATTTCATAATCGAATTTCGTAAGTTTTTATTTTCTGTTTTATTCATTTTTCTTTTTTTTTTTTTAATTTTTTATATGAATTGCTTTGGCTATGCGCTATGTGAATTGGGCCCTGCCTCGCAGCCTTGTGCGGCTTGATTAGATGCAAAGAATTCTGTTAACTGGCACACAGTGGGCGTGGCATGCAACGGCTTTGGGGCGTGGCTGGCACAGAGAGCGAGGCAGTTGTGCATGATTTTGTCTTTTTTATCTAGTTTATTTTTTTTTTTTTTTTGACTTGATTTGAATTATTTTCGTTGGTTTTGGTTTTCATATTTTTACCCACGCTGGGCAAAACAAAAGACTTAGGAAACGAACTTGCCCCCAAGCAAGTGACGCAAAAAGACAAAATGTGGTACAGCAGCCGCAGCTGCCGCAGCAGCAACAACATCTACGAAATGTGAATAGGAACAAAATGCTGCGGCGAATTAGTTGCATGTTTGCTCGACTTTTTGTTGCAGTCATTGCTGTTGCTATTGCTGCTGCTGATGCTGTTGTTGTTGACTCAATTGCCACTGCTGTTGTTGCAGAACAAACCGCTCATTAGACGCATTAAATGCAACTGTGCATGTTGTTGTTGCTGTTGTTGTTGTTGTTGTTCGCTACGTAATTACCCGACAACGCGCAACTTTAATGTTGACACAAATTCTTCACGCACACACACACACACACACACGTAGTCATGCATATGCACACTCTTGATATCTTTCACATCTCATGAGCATGCATATGTCTAAGGTGAGGGCTATTCAGAACTCGTTTTTGCTTGTCAAATATTTGATATAACTGCAAATACTACCATTTGCTTAGCTGTTCTGGCTCTGGGTCCTTACCCTGGTCGAGGAGCTAGCTGTTGTTGGCATCAAACTGCAGTTTACATAAACTTCAGCTTTGTAATAGACCTGAGCGTGACTCGTCGGAATTCTAATTTGAAATTTAGCTATTCACAACTGGCGCATGCAATTCGCAATCTGGAACAGCAATTTCAGCCATCATCTTCTTTGAAGACGCATGCACCGGTGATTCCTCCAGCTCATAAAGCATTATTTTCTGTAGATGATGTTTTGATGAAAGTTTGTGAATTATCCTTGATTTAAATGCAACAATTCTGCTTATTAATGGATTGATTCTACTTACCATAAAATGGAAACACTTACGAACTGAGACGGCCAAAAAACATCCTTTCCGATTGTTCAGGTGCGAACATACATACACACATGTATATACGTTGATCGTATGTATGCCTGCTAAGCACTCAACGACTAGAATAGATACGTGCGCAATTTGTGACAGATGAACTATGAGCCTGACCCTCAGCGAAAAGAATATATATAGAAACAAATGCTGAGGCTTATAAGCCCTGCGATAGATATAAGGTATGAATTTATGCCCGAGTCTGACTATATAAAGCCGTACTCAGCTGTCAAGTGTATTCGTTCACTGATCTTCAGCTATGTATCATTAGGTCGATTAAGTAATATCGTTTGATACCAACAGCTGATCTTATGATATTTAAACAGCTAATATAGTAATACTTGTCTGTTAAAAATGATGTTAAACTTTTTGAAATGCTGTTGCTTTGTTGCCCTATCGAAGATGAAAGATTGACAGCATTTTTAGCATATTTTTTACGGGGTTGCAGGCGAAAGGGTAAAAATACAGTTAAAGTAGGGCGAAAATTATGTGAAGTAAAATCTGTTGACCGATTTTGATACTAACATATATGTATACATACATACTGTTCAGGCATGAACATATGAATATACGATGATCGTATACATGCCTCCGACGCACTCAGCGACTAGCAGGTAGTGCGCTGTGATAGCGATAAGGGCCACATGTACGGACTGCATAAATATACAAATGAAGACCAACCCTTGCAACCCCAGAGTCAGATTACGAAGGAGACGAGCGCTGAGCCTTACAAACTCAGCGATAGGATAAGAATAGCTAATAGACCAACGCGGAGTCTTACACACTCAGCGATAAGATAAGAATATGTAATAGCCCAATGCTGAGCCTTACACACTCAGCAATAGATACATTAGATTTAAGGGTTGAAATTATACATGAGTCTGGGTATATAAACCCAAGCTCAGAATAATAAAGATCAATACGAAACTAAACACCATCATAGTCAAGTGTATTCGTTCACATACATATACACATATATATATATACATATACATATGTGCAGTATTAGGCCCATCTTCTATCTAGCAATTCATCCAATATATTTTTAATTCCCTTAAAGTTGACTAATTACTTTTTTATCCAAATATCATGCATAACATATACTATTTCTTATGCACATTTCCTACAATTTGGCTTACAAGCTGCAGCGGCTGATGTTAACAGATCTCACATCAGAATTGTTTCTCAGCTAATTAGCTGACTCTGTGAGCAGCTCTCCCATTTACAGCTACAGCTAACTAGGTAACTGGCTAGGCCCAACCAACATACATGTGTATGTATGTGTGTATGTGTATATGCTGGCTGCATGTATTGTGGGACTGTGTCAAATTGTTGCTGTTGCGGTTGCTGTTGTTGTTGTTGTTGTTGTTGTTGCTGCTGCTGGTGCGGGTGTGGGAAAAGCTGAGGAAAAGTGCAGCATCTTTTGGCTCGACTTGGCATTGTCTGATATCTAAAAACTATTTGCCATGACATGAGAATTAGGCGCAAAAGCGCAGTCAAGTCGGAAGAGAGCTTGTGTGCTAGATATGCCTGCTAGTTAGTGTCTGACATTATTATTGTTGTTGTTGTTGGTGCTGTTGCTGCTACTATTGTTGTTGTCTTTGTCTTTTTCTATTGGGGTAACGTTCATCACGTTTGTCGATGCAATTTCACAGATAACTGTTTCTTCATGTTTGCCACTCGTGCGGTTGCATAATCCAGCAGCACCACCACCAAGCACCGCCAAACCAGCCAAAAACAATGCAAGCGCCTTAAAATGCCGCAATTATCCAGCTACAACGACAATTGAAACTTTTTTGGCCAACTGCTTCTTTGGCTGCTTCCTCGCAAGCTGCCAGCCTCCTCTACTGCCAGAAGCCGTTTGCTGTTGTTGCTGTTGTTTTTGTTGTTGGGGCTGTGGCAGTCAGAATATAATTGTTGTCGGTTTGTTTATTTTTGTAGACAATTTTTTCTTATTATTTGTGATTTAGTTATCTTTTTTTTAGCAGAAATATTTTCTGTGCCGTGGGCCGCTTTGGCATTTGCAATCGCACTTTTAGTTTATTTTTTAACTCTTTTTTTTTTTTGGTGCTTGTTATGACATTTTTGTGTCTTTGTTTTGTTTGTTTATTTGTTGTCGTGTGACATTTGAATGATTGCCTGACATTTTGTCACTGCCAGATCAAGCGATATGCTGCCAAGAATTGCTCACATTTATCAAATGTTAATTGTTTATTTTATTTTCCTTCTTCTTCCTCTTCTTTGCAGATCTGTTACAGTTCGCTTGGCAGCTCGAGAGCATGTAAGTTAATGAAGCTATTTATTTTTGGTATTTTATTGTGATTTAATAACGTTATTCAACAAAGCTAATATTTTATAATAAAAACTCTAAATGGAACTTCGTTTGCTTTCGGCTGATAAATTTATTATTTATTATGAATTTTCAAGTAGTAAAAGCTCGCAGCCATTCAATAAATCTTAGTTAAGAATTTATATGGAATGAGGTTTATATGAATGAGGTTTTCTTGCACTTTCTTCGCATATGTTTCCCCATTCTTCAGCCTATTGTGGAGAGAAAAAACATATTGCATAACAAAGGCTAAACAAACTCTTTTCACTTTCCCAACAATACTAATAATAATAATAATAATAATTCAAAGAAAATGTTTAAAATGTTTTGAAAATGTCATGCAGCAGATGGGAAAAAATTTGTTTAAATATTTAATGCAATTTGATATTTAAATGCATTTTGAATAATATTGTGTTGCTGTATGTTGTGTTGTGTGGCATTGTCATGTTGCATAGTTTCACATGATTTTCCAAAATGCATTTGACAAATGCATCAACAACAGCAACAACAACGCCAACAACAGCAAATAGTAATAAAATAAAAAGCAACACAAAAGCCGCATTGAAATGACATACAAAATATTTGGGCGCTAATTTGTTGAGGCAACAATGGCAACAACAACAGCTGCGCATAGAAAGCTAATGTTAATGAACTATTTTTGTAAGACAACAACAGCGACAACAACAACGACGTCAATGGCAGCAAATGGCTGCAAATGTACGCTAAATGATAATCAAAAATAAAGAAACACGACAAAAAAAAATAAAAACAAAACAAAAAATAATCACCTAAAATGCAAACTAAGATCAGCAACAACAAATAAACAAAAACCACGTTGTGCATTCAAATTGAAGTTCAGTTTGGCAAGAAAATATTGTGTTAGGCAGCGCGGCAAGCAACAGGTGGTAGCTGGCAGAGGGGACGGCGTCAGGGGCAGAGGAGGCGGTGTGGGCGCCTCTTGATGTCGCGTCAAGTGGACACTTGGCAATCACAAAAAATAAACAGACAGACAGACGGACGGACAGACAGACAGACGGTCAAATAAAGCGGCTTGCACAATGCACAATTTAGGCATAGTTTTTAAATGATTTGCTCAAATCACATGCCCTGCATGCGGCATATTAGCTGGCCCAAGCCATTGAAGAGAAGTCGGAGCTATCAGCTGTTATTGTTTTGGCTATGCTAGAAGAAGCACTGCTATTCCCTCTCAAGCACTTAACCTGTTATGCCATGCCTGACAATAATCTATATCTCTGTGGTTCCGCATTGAAACCAGCTCAAAACAAAACAAAACACACTACAACAACAACGAAAACAACAACTAAATAGGACTTACTTATGATAGAACTGGTTCACAGGCATTTCCCCAAGTATTTCAGAGCTAATAACTTATAACGATTTAGCACACGCGATAAGCCAATTTAACATATTGACAGTTGTGGTCCTGATCTACATATTAACAGTAAACAGAGACAAAGAGAGAGATGGGAGAGAGAGAGAGAGAGAGGGAGAGAGAGTGACGTAGAACTGGTTCAAATATCTTTTGCAATTAATCACTGAAATCAAACGAGATTTGTGACAGTAAAAGTTATAAATGGCTGAAAGTGCCCAATAAATTTTCTATAATTGAGAATATATTTAACTAGTCACAATATAAATCAGTGTATAAATAAATAATAGAGAAATTAAGCAATAAGAAAGTATAAATAAATATAAATTCAAAATGTTTTAGATATTGGTATTATATCATATGCTAGCTTGTCTTTATGGACACCTCCCTCAAGACAAGTATACGTAGTAGGTATACGAAGTAATATCTATGATCTACCACTTGATCTGATTGATCTGATCTATTTAGCTCACATTAATTATAGAGTATCCACACGCACACATTCACATCCATCAGCTACTCTAGCTACTCTAGAAATTCAACTCCTTGTAGCAGCACTCTTCAAGTCTCAAATAGTTACACTTGCAGCCCAATTAAAAGCTGTCGAAATGGTCGGGCATATGCAAAGAGCATACCATTTTCGAGCCACTCAAACTTAGCTTTCCACTCATGTCGCTGCTCAATTGCATTTTAACCTTCAACATTTCTCAATGAAATTTCAGCAGAGACAAAGCCACAGAGAGAGAGAGAGAGAGAGAGAGAGAGAGAGAGAGAGAGAAAGAAATATAGGAGCAGCAACTTGTCTGCATGTGGACGGCATTTGTGATTGACATCGCTGGCTGAATGTCTGTTAAATTTTGTCGCCGCTGCTCAGCATGCATAGATAGCCTAGCCAAGAGATGGAGAAGTAGAAGGAGGAGGCTCCAATGCGTCGAGTCGCATGACATGAGAGTTTTGTTTTGTGCCAATGCCAGGCGTTCGGTGAAAGTTGTTAGCCCCTGTCATTTCGGGGCTCGTTGAATGTTTAATTGCTCATCGCGCTTGCCAAACCTCTTTGGTATTGACCTTTTGGGCCACGTCCTTCAGCGATATGTGCCAGCTGAATTGGTCAGGTGTTTGGCCGCTTCACTTGCCACCACTTCAGCTGGCTGACTTGGCCGGCTGTCTGGCCGTCTGTCCGTCTGGCTGACTTGGTGAGTTGCGCTTCTTTTCTCTTCTCTAGCGGCGCTGCGGTGTGGCTGTCGCCTTTCTCCTGCCACTTTTGCATGACACTTTGGTAATTTTTTCGATAGGTTTCGCTGCCATTTTTGGCGTTGGTTATGCGAGCAGTCGAAATTAACTGTCTGCCAGGTAGCCCACATGCTACATGCTCGCCTCGACTGCAATTGGCGTCAACTTTCATTGATTTGCTGGCTGAAAAAAAGAAAAGAAAAAAAAACTGTTTATACATGTGTGTGGAAAAATCAACAAACGTGGCCCGAAAGAAAAATACTGCTGAAAACTGAAAACTTATCGAGACAATTTCACTTTTCATTGTTTTGTTGGCTTTTTTTTTCATGTCTGCGACAGTCTGCCTGTATCTTCAGCTCAACCCCTGGCGGATCGTGCCAAAGCAGTTCAGCTAGCTTTGAATGCCAGCAGCAAGTTTGTTGCCTAAGTCTTTTGTTTCATTGTGCGCACTGTGTCCTGCCTCGCTCGCAACGGCCGCACCGTCTGCTGCCACTTAGAAAGTTGCCGAGACGCGCTCCTAATTGGCCAAAATGTAAATATCGCAGCCACAAATCAAAGTCAAAATCCTAGGCATACGAAAGGCCATTAGCTGTGCACGGTTGTGTGTGTGTATGTGTGCGTTTATGTCTCTCTCCCTCTCTCCTGTCACCCATTTAAGTGCCGATTCGCCCATTTTCAGCTGCCGTAGCATTAGCATATTGATTTGTATTCTGCTACAGGTTGGCTAAAATAGAACATCGTTGCGGCTTATATAACTCAGCATACACATACAACTGTCCATTTAATGTATTTATTATGTTCCAAAGATGCCAGCGATAAGACTGGCGACTCTCGAGCAATCGGCTTATTTATGTTAACTTGGAACCCAACACTTCTGAAGCCCATTAACATAATGGTGCTACCAGCTATTAAGAGTTCAGATCTAGTTCAAAATAGATTCGATATAAATTGTTAAACTACATTTAAGATACCAGTACATACATATCAATAGATCTACCTTTGAATATACACATATCTAACATTATTTTGAGACTGATCAAATCCCACAATTTGTTCTAAGAACTTTCTCCAGAATTAAGTTTTCCAACTAAATGTAAAGAACTTACTTTAAGCTCACCTTAAGCATATGCAGATCGAAATTTAGTATATCGATATATAGCGCCATAAATACGCATATGTTATGTGATCGAGTTTAAGAAGAGTATTTCATTCATAAGCCTGCCTTTTCTATTGATCATTTTTATTTGATATTTGACTTGGAGATGAGATGATGGAAGTCGTTGATCGTAGGTGGCCTATCCAGAAACCATACGGTATGATCACAACTATTATATAATAACTGATTTGTGATTATCGTATGCAAATAGAGCTCTATTGTTATAAAAGCAGCTCTCAGTTAGGCCCAAGTCTGGGCTGAAGTTTTTGGAAAAGCTCTTGAAAGAACTTTCTCGGAAAACAAAGCGACTTGAGCTACAAATTTGAGGTGTGGGCGATGCGTCGTGAGAGTTATGCGTACGTGTGTGTGTGCGAGCTCCATTTATGGCTGTTAGCTGATTTTACAGTTACTTCTGACCATGCTCTAACGGCGCATGCAAATTGCGTGCATGACAACGACAAAAGCCAAAATGAAAATAAACCAAAACTCAGGCCAAAGAAAAAACATCAATAAATATTGAGCCTGATTGATTGGAAAGGTACGCACGCAGCTAACGCGAACCAAAGCAAAACAAACTAAATTGGAGAGTTTATTGTGAGGGTGTTGGGGCAGTGGCAGGGGCAGCAGGCCAGACAATTAACCTTGATTTGCAGTACATGCAATGGGCAGAGACCAATAAATAAAACAAAGCCAAGCAAATACACAGTAAAAAGTTAAACAAAAAGTCATAGCGAGAGCAACAACAACAACAACAACAACAACGGCAACAGTAGCAACAAAAGTCGTGCAAATGAAGTCATTTTCAAGTACAAACGCCTCAAATGAGGGCAAGCAACAACAGCCAGCCAGTGCTCATGACAAATGTGCCAAAATCTGAGACCATTCCCAATTCCATTTGAGACTCTGGTGGGAGGGGGATAGGCGAACGGGGCATGAGCTTTGATCGAGCAGGTGTTGCTCGCTAGAACAGCCGGAAATTGCCGGCCGGAGGCCAAAAAGATACTTTTCAGCTCTTAACAGTTTGTTGCACAATAAGTCAAAAGCTAAGACGCAAACCGGTTATAAAACGAAACCGAACCAAAAGCCAATTAAAGCATCTAATTGCCTCTAACTGGAAATTATTTGGTATATATTTACTTCCATTTTTATTAGATTTGTTGCCAAAAAAAAATAAAAAAAAAAAAATGAACAAAAAACAATATGTTTATCCATACGTCTTGTATATAAAAAATATATTTTGTATATAATATTCATACAAATTCCATAATTTACATTTAAATAATAAATTTGATAAAGACACAAATTATATATGAAATAAATTATATATATAAAATAAATTATATATAAAATAATAAATGAATATTTTTATATGTAATCAAATATATTTTTATACCTAATACATTTTTTTATGTATACGTATTAGGCAAATGCACATAAATTAAATAAATTTCTGGTATTCATGTTATATTCCCAAAAGGGCTTGCTCGTATTAAAGTTAGAGAGTTGAAGAATTTAATTTAATTTACTCTTTGATATTCTTTTCTTATGAGCTATTGAACCTTTTTTATTATTTCCACAGAGGTTATGGCAAATATAGAAATACTAAATACTTTGTGTAACAAAATTGTTTCTATATAAACCCAGGCTATAGATAGCTTAGATACGTCCTATCCTTTTATATCAGAAGCCAGTTCAGCTAGGCCTTAAATAAAAACATTTTTGCAAGCTGAGTTAACCTTTTGAATAGAAAAGAAAAGATAAAGAGGTATATTTAAGTTCAGCTACAGCTTTCTTATCTGCTCTCCATATAACTTACATACATACATATGTATATATATCTTTTTTTCATTTGACTTTTTGACTCTAATCCAAGGCTCAATCAACTGACTGCCATATCAATCTAAATCTAAATCGCATTTGTATTTTTTAACAATTTGAAAATCGAGTTCAGCTCCTGCACAGCACACGATTACTCGATTTCAATGAAGCTTAATGATATTTTAAAATGCTGTGAAACGAGAAATTGTTCACTGAATATTTTTGTAGAATTCCAATACGCATTGCTCTTTCTCTCAGTGTTTAACGACTCTTTTTTTTTTTTTGCCTGGCTGATAAACAAAACGTTTTAATTATAAATGTGAAAAACCGGCTACCAAATCCTGTCATGACATCAGACGTGATGAAGGCATCGAAATACCACAGCCCAGCAGCAGCAGACGAGCTAAAGAACTAATAATCATCATCATTATCGGCATCAATTTCTAAGCAACAGCCCACAGAAAAACAACAAAAAAAACAAACCCAATACAGAATTAACAAAGAACCTGTGAAGCAAAATGAAGAGAGTCAAAAAATACCCAACTGAAGATCAAAAGAAAAATACAAAAATTAAATAGATATTTTTTAATTTGCGGTCGCCGCGGGGAGAACTTTTAGCCGCAAAGAATCTAACGATTCATGGGCACTGAAATCGTCTTAATTTTGCTTCCACTTTTGCAACGGATCAGGCTGAAATATTTGGAATTGCACGGCGAGGGGTAGCAGGGCAGTAAGAATAAGGGGCGAGTGCTGCAGGCAGGAATACATTATCAAGTGTCTCAGCTTTCCTTAATGTATTCATTTCATTACTCCATTTCATACGCTGTGCCATATCCAAGTCGATTTTCCATTTCATTCACGGATATCTAGAATATTTCTGTAAAAGTGTTCAGCAACCCTCGTTTCGCAGCACACACTTGACTTCTGCGGCTGTTGATGATGGCTGGCACATGTGTATTGTACTTGTGTGTTGTGCGGCGGTATCATCCTCATTGTTAATGCTATCTAACGTTGTTGGCTCCGCTGTTGGTTCGCCTCCGTCTCCGTTGGCATTTGGATTCAGTTGCTGTGACTGCGCCTCTTTTCACAGTTGGCGTCTGGCGTTTTGGCTTTTGTCAATTCATTGTCAACAAGTCAGTGAACTTGTGTGTGCGCGTCGGGTATGGTAGCACAGCACTCAGAAGAAGGCTAGAAGACAGCCGAGACAGCAGAGACAGCAAAGAAACAGCAAAGGCAGCCAAGCGACCAAGTGGGCTATCGGGGTAACAGGGTAGCGGTGGGCATGGTGTGGCTCTTTCTTTTACAAATAATTAACATAAATTAATAGGAAATGAGTAGAAACAGCGCATGGCACACCAGCAGCCAGTAGAGGTCGGTTACAGTTACAATAGCATTAGCATGGCCCGACGAAAATAAAGAAATACATAAAGTTCGTGTCTTAAGTCTTTTGTTTCTTTCGTACATATATGCATATAGCTATTTTTTCCTTGTGTCTACATATACATATGCGCATTTTTTGTTCGCCATTTTTGTCTGTCTAGCATCTTGAGTTAGCTAGAGGCTGAACAATTACATAAGCTACCTCGAAATCTCGCCTAGTTATTTATGAGGCGCCACACACACACGCACACACACACACACACACACAGCGAGAGACGCAGAGAATAACGACAATCGTAAAAGCGTACAAAGTAACACTAAAACGCATTTGAGGTAAGTCGCGAAAAATTGCAGCAGCCATTTGGATGCATTCATCGTCGCGGTGTCAGCCAACTAATCAGCACCTGTCATGCGTGCAGCGCAATCAGGAAGCAAACCTAACCCACTGTGCAATAGTCTGACGCAGTCGCAAGCGCAGTCGCAGTCGCAGACACAGCCTCCGTCTCAGTAACTGTAATGGCCTGTGGCTGGGACTGCGAGACTCGCACAGATACTGCAACTCCGACTGAGGAGACTGGGACTCCTCCTTCTCTGGCACAGCCCACTGTAATGTGATTAGGTATGGTTTTTTATGGGCTTACGTATGTTGACTCTGTCATGATGTAATGTTTATATGGGATAGCAGGCAGCTAATATGTCGGCGACTAGCACACACCCCAATAATGAACAGGCCATCAATAGATTGCTAATGAACTGCCAGCCCAAACTAACCAAAGCTTTTAGCTTTTTGGCAGGCACACTCACAGCATTGTTTTTGCGGAACCATCTAAGAAGCCAAGAAAAAAAAATAAACAGAGAAAAAATTAATTAGCAAATTATGTTTCAACTTAATCTGCGTTCTCAAATGATTTATCTATTAATGAGTTGGCCGAGCACAACAAAACTTTTCAGATTTTATGATTGATTAACATTTTTGAAGCCCTACAGCTGTTCGACTTATACCAAGTACTCGAAGACTCTGAAATGGATTGGTTTCCGGATAGCACTGGGCAGTCAGTGAGACCTAATACATTAATTAAACATTTAGCTCAACTTAGTTTGACCAATTACTGGTAAAGGATTCGTGATACTTAAAAACTCATGTTTCAACTCTTCAGCAAATTGTTAAAGAAGAATGAAGAGTCGGCCTTGCACGGCATCATTATTCTAACTAAAGTCTCTCGTGATACGCAAATTATCTTAATCACTAGGCACAACAATCTGTGCTAGAAATCGCCAAAGTTGATAAGTTTGCACTAACAAGAAATATCAATAAATTGAAAGGAAACAATGAAGAAGAAAAGTACAAATATTGACTTGAATGTACCGAGGAATGAAATCTAGCCACACGTACTTGCCAATAATATACATACATATGTACAGCCTCATCCCATTCGATGTTGAAATTTAATGAAATTACATACAAATTTCTATTTATATAAAAAATTATTAAGTGAAAGTGCAACGATCGAGCCAGACAAACAACTGCAAGCAAACAAATCAATTTTTGTGATTTCTGTTTGCGAACAATGAGCAAAAATTTATTTGCTTGCCTTATGTGAAGAGCTCTCCCCAATGAGTATGCTAGGCGTATACAAATAAACATATATATATGTGTATATTTAATATATTATAAATGTATAAATCATGTACAATGTGATGTGTGTTGATTGATTTATCATTTGTTATGCATGTGTGTGAGATTTGAGAATTGCTGTAGCCAATCTAATGATCATCATCTTCTTTATTGTATAATAAACCTGAAGTTTCGAATAATATTTACTTTTAGAAGAGCAAAGAAAACATAAATTCCTGAATACAAAATTGTAAAAATTGAATGCCAAAAAGAGAGAGTACAGCAGGGAGAAAGAGGAGCTCGGGAAAATGACAAGGATAGGCGAGATACCCTCTCAAGTGCTTATGTAAAATGCGATCTTTTATTACAGCGGCCGGCCTCAGGTGAACAGCATGATTATGCATGCACAGTGTATAATTATTTTCTACGACACACTTTTGTTTAATACCCTGTGATTAGCTCTGCAGTCTTAATCATTGGCCAGGCATGCGAGGCTGCCGCCTTTTTATACGCATTTTATATGAGCGCGCATCAATCGAATCGCTTCTCAGCTCTTGAGATTGATTGTAAAATTTGTTGGCTAGGAGGCTTTGATGCAAATTAACAAATGACAGCCATAAAAACCGGGCGCTTTTGCTGGTTATACAATCGATTCGACACAATGGGCAAGGCCATCAATGCGGCTGGCCACGCCCCTTTTTTACTAGCTGAGTGGCAGCAAACACGCAAACGCATCCGCAGATAAATTGATTGATAAACCACACGCACTTACACACATGCAGATGGGCGATCAATCAAACAGGCCCATCAATTGAGCACTAACTCTACTCTATTCCATTCGCCGCTAGATGGCGCTTTCGGTTAGTCGTTTGCTTATTTGGCCGGAAGAAAGGTTTCGGTTTCTGGAGCCATTCGCAGCCGCAATCAAATTGGACAATCTTTACGCGATGTTAACGCTTCGTATGGCAGACAATTACCAAAACCAAAAAACAAAAACAAAACTGAAAACCAAGAGCAGAGCTGCTGAAACAAGATCTTGTTGGTGCTGCGCAAGTACGCGCACATCTGTGATCAGGCACAGCTTAACTCAACTACTCTATGCCATACCCAAAACTAAATGATATAATTATGCTCCGTACAGTTCCCCTATCCAGCTCCTCATAAACGTATTTTTGGCTACCTACTGAACGTTTTTTGTTAAGCTTTTTCGCTGTTGTGCTTCAAGAATTTTTCTTTCTGTACTTTTTTTGTTATTTAGGGCGCGTGTCTGTTCGCAAGGGTCAGAGTATAATAGACTTTATAGCCCCTTCTAAATTTTGGTTTTATTTTGCTTGAACTCTGTGCAGTTTTCCAGGAATTTTCACAATTGACAGCACATGCCAGATGCCACTCACTGACTCCAAGCTTTCAACTATTAAAGCCAGCCACTTTGATCCATTTAATTCGAGAGAGTAAAAGAGGCGATTCGTTTAACAGTTTTGGATGAATTCATTACACATAAATCGAAGAAAGTATCGGTACAGATACAGATACAGATACAGATACAGATACAGATACAGATACAGATACAGATACAGATACAGATACAGATACAGATACAGATACAGATACAGATACAGATACAGATACAGATACAGATACAGATACAGATACAGATACAGATACAGATACAGATACAGATACAGATACAGATACAGATACAGATACAGATACAGATACAGATACAGATACAGATACAGATACAGATACAGATACAGATACAGATACAGATACAGATACAGATACAGATACAGATACAGATACAGATACAGATACAGATACAGATACAGATACAGATACAGATACAGATACAGATACAGATACAGATACAGATACAGATACAGATACAGATACAGATACAGATACAGATACAGATACAGATACAGATACAGATACAGATACAGATACAGATACAGATACAGATACAGATACAGATACAGATACAGATACAGATACAGATACAGATACAGATACAGATACAGATACAGATACAGATACAGATACAGATTACAGATACAGATACAGATACAGATACAGATACAGATACAGATACAGATACAGATACAGATACAGATACAGATACAGATACAGATACAGATACAGATACAGATACAGATACAGATACAGATACAGATACAGATACAGATACAGATACAGATACAGATACAGATACAGATACAGATACAGATACAGATACAGATACAGATACAGATACAGATACAGATACAGATACAGATACAGATACAGATACAGATACAGATACAGATACAGATACAGATACAGATACAGATACAGATACAGATACAGATACAGATACAGATACAGATACAGATACAGATACAGATACAGATACAGATACAGATACAGATACAGATACAGATACAGATACAGATACAGATACAGATACAGATACAGATACAGATACAGATACAGATACAGATACAGATACAGATACAGATACAGATACAGATACAGATACAGATACAGATACAGATACAGATACAGATACAGATACACCGACATATCTACACATCCCGCCAGTCATTCTCCTGCTAGTAACCGCAGAGACAGATATTAATATACCCTGTAATCATAGGCTAAGTACTAAGTAGCCGACACGTTCGACGACGACTCGCAGCCCTTTGATGATTACAGGGCACGGGCGGGAAGTCCAAGTTGGTGTGATAGTAGCTGCTTTTGATCACGGACTCTCCCTGGTGATTAAGCCGCAACTTAACCACAGCCTCTGGGTGCGTATGCAGTGCCAGGAGCAGCTGCTGCCACGCCCCCAAAAACAATCGAACATTATTCATTGTGCGTGTTGCTGACTGTGTGTGTCTGTGTGAGTGCTGGGATTGTCGGTTGCGTGTTCGTGCTCGGCTCGAATCGGTGCTGAGTTGAAGTTCGCTTATGGCACACCCACATGCGTTTTCACCTAATCAATCGCAATGCTCAATCAATGAGCCGACACGTTCGGAGCCCCATAAACAACAAACAAGTGGAAGTTGTCTGTCTTCGATCGGTGAGCCGAGCCAAGCCAGGCCAGGCCAGGCCAAGACAGCTGGCAGGCAATTTATATGCGCGCTAATCATATGAAATAGATCAAATTTCTATTTGCCGGGGCAGCGGAGCGATCTTCGCTCATGTGGATGGGAGTTGAGCGCATTAAGGCAATTTCACTTGCCTCGCTGTGGCATGCAACATGCTGTGTGTATGTGTATGTATATATTTGTGTGTGTGTTTGTGTTTGTATCTGTGTGGGTTGCCATCTTATAAGCAGGCAGTTAAAATGTTTTAATTTTATTTTCTTTGACTGCGATAGCGGCTTTCGGCTTTCGGCTTTTGTCGCACTCTCACCAACCGCCTAATCTATGAACATACAGATGTGGGAATTGGAATTGGAATTGGAAATGGAATTGGTTAAAGATGTTGGCTAGTGGATTGGAGGTCGTTTACTGTCCAGCACTCTAGCTGATTGGAAGTTGCCATGCCGCACTGCCTTAGCATCAGCAGCAGCAGCAGCAGCAACAGCATCAGCAACAGCATCAGCAGCAGCTTCGGCCTCAGTCGCGGCACGCTAATGATGATTACCCACTTTTACCCAGGCGCTTGTGCCTGACATGGTGTACATATAAAAATCAAAAGCGGTTTAACGCGTTTCTCGTTCGAGCAACTCTTTTTCATTGCAATTCAATTAAAATCGCTTAGCAGCTGCTGCACTGAGTCCCTCAGGTCCCTGGTCGCCGATCGTCAAGCAGATCTCTCGCTCGCAAGTCGTCGCACCCAAAAGAAAGCCACTTGTTCCGAGGCCGTCACAAATCAGTTTCTCGTGTTGTTATTGTTGCTTTTACTACATGTAGTAGCGACATTGACTGCCTGCCAGAAAGTCAGCCAGCCAGCCAGCCAGCCAGCCAGCCAGCCAGCCAGCCAGCCAGCCGGCCTGCCAGGCCGTGGGCGTGGCAGTTGCTTCTACCTTTTGATTTAATGGCACACAGCGATCGACTTGGACGCATCTCGGCCTTGGCCACATGCGCACTGCAGACTAGTTGGCTGGCCAATGGGGCGAGCAGGAGGCGAGCTGCCTGTCTGTCTGCCTGCCGCAGCTCTATAAAAGCGAGTTCGATTTTTGCACTGGGAAGAGCTTTCAGGATTTCACCAAAATATGTATACACATATATGTATTTATATATAAACATTTATTAAGAGACTGAACAAACTTGATTGCAACGAAGCTGGAATACCCTACGTTTTTAGTATTTTTTCTGAAAACATTCTTTGACTTGACTCCAAATTTGTTTAAATTTGTATACATAAATATTTGTATATACATATATATATGTATATATTTGTTTCTTTTTTTTTAAATTATATTCTAATATTTATTATAAGTTTTAATGATACGATGCAGATAGTTATCTAAAAAAAAAAAAAACTTAAACAGTTCTGAAACTATGCATACCCCTAGCCAGCTAGGTGGAGGGAAATGTTAATAACGCCTTCGATACACTGTGCAAAAACCCGAGTATATTCATGCAACTGTTATGCGGCACAGCCATCAACGAATTTAATAGCAAATTATTAAGTGAGCGCATATAAAGTTTTTACTATCATTATTATTAGTGTCATTATTATTATTATTATCATTACTATCTTTCGCTTTTTTGGGCATATTTTTGTATACTTCTTGTAGTTTTTCCATGAGTGAAAAGTGAAATTCCACTGTTGCTTTTTTTTATAGTCGAAGAGGCGGGGCCTTTGGACCAATAGCATGTCAGCAGGTTAGCAGGGATTTGTCAAAAGAGCTGGTGAAATCTCTCAGATTGCAATTGCCATTGAGTTGTTGTTGCTGCAGTTGTTGATATTATTATTGTTGGCACGAAACGTGCTGCAAATGCATTTCGGTGCAACGTCTATGCGGCCAAAAAGTAATCACAATTCGCTGACCAAGGCCAAAATTTTAATTTACGCTCTGGCATTTACAACAATTACTGCGCAGGTCGGCCGGGTAAGACACCTGTGCATAGTATCAATGGAGAGCTTAGCACGCACATGCACAAGATATTGAAGAAACTTGATTTCATTTCATTTGCATTCATTATGTGTGCCTAGGCAAAACTTTTCTTACAACTAGAATTGGAGTAAGGAAAATTCAAATATAAAAAAAATACTGAAAATATTAATAAAGCAAATTAGAACTACATAAAATGCTTATAAAATAATAAAAGTATCATATAGAAACAGCTCATTTTATGTTTGAAAGACTTTTCCAACTATTTGTAAAATCAGAACTTTTACCGATCTCTGCTCATCTATTACTAAATAAGGTAAATACAAAACTTTTTTGAAAATTACCTAAAAAAAAAGAAATAGCTCACAAATTAATTGCGGAAACGTGTAGCACACATGATTTGATAAGCCCATAATCATTGAGCTTGAAAAAAGGGGGAAAAAAAGGAAAGATGTAGCACTAAAAAATGACAAAAAATGGAAAAATAAAACCTTATGACATTTTTCCACTTAGAAGAAACAACAAACAAGATGTGAGATAAGATAGAAGCAATTAAGGCTGCTTACGGCCCATCTTAAGTCGCAATTAAGCAATTAATCTACGTGTACTTACACACTCACACACACACACACACAAACAAACAGACAAGCGCCGACAGTTGCTCGTTTTTCCGCCATTATGAAAAGGCTGAGAGGAAAACTTCTAAGACATTTGGCCTTAACTGAACTGGTTCACAATGCGCTCGCATTTCGAAAGTCTGTTGGAAATGAAAATGTGTGCCAGCAGCACCAACAGCAACAGCAACAACAACACCAAGCGCAACAGAATTGTATAAATATCGACACCTTTTGGCGGCAACTGTCGACTAAATTTGAGCATTTCCGTTTCCGTGGCCAAAAGCAAAAGCAACAGCAACAAACTAAGCCATAAACAACAACAACAACAGCAACAGCAACAACACAAGATGTACGCTTATAGGCATATAGAATAATTTTTGCAGATTTCACTCGCCACTGACAGCCAAGCCAAATACCAAGTTTTTCAATTTTGCAGCACTGCTCAGTGTGTATGTGTGTGTTCGTGTGTGTGTGTGTGTGGTTGGAAAACTTGTAGAATGCATGGAAACGATGACGGCTTTTCAAAGTGCTCAATGCTATATCAATAACAGCAGCAGTCGCCACAGCCACAGCCACAGCCAGAGCCGCCTGCTGCACCTGTCTAAGCCAAAAAAAAAAAAAGAATAATAATAATAAAAAATAAAAATAAAATTTACACAGGCAACAGCAACATCAACGGCAGCAACAACAACAACAACATGCATTGGCCTGGCCAGGGCCAACAACAACGTTGCCGCTGCGCCCAAAAACCCAACAACTTTTAATTTCAACACATTCCAGCCAGCGCGGCTTCGCAGCAGCAGCAACAGCAACAGCAACAGCAGCAGCAGCAGCGGCAGCAGCAGCGGCAACAACTCTGTACGTGCGACTCGACTTTCTTTGCGGCGGCTTACAGCAACAATAACAACAAAGTCACTCTGTGTGTGTGTGTGTGTGTGCATACCTGTCCAGCAGTTCGCCAGGCAGGCAGCCGCAGCGCCAGTCGCTCGAGCTGAAGTCAGTCAATAACAGACGGCCAAAGCGTTGAGACGTCGTCAGTTGCGGGACGCGTAAAACGTGCTTAACGAACATAAATATCAAACACATAAAAAGCCAAGCGAGCAACGGAGCTAGCATTTGCCAACAACAACAACATTGAAGTCGCTCTTTTTTTTTTTTTGCTGTGCGCTGTGCTGAGCAAGCGAAGGTGTGTGAATAGTGTAAACTAAAGAGAGCCAGAGAGAGTGTGAGAGAGCGTGAAGAGCGAGTGAGAGAGCGAGGGAGCATGCTCTCGCGCTGTGCTGTGCTCTTGCAATTACCGTTAATCAAATAAGTTTTGTAGAAATTTAAACGCCGTGAGCAGTTGTGTGTGTGTGTGTATGCTTCTCTGTCTGCGTGTGTGTGTGTATGTGTGTATGTATTAAACGGTTCATTGATCGAGTTCAGCTAAAATGGAGCAAATGCCTGTAACACAACAACAACAACAACAGCAGCGGCAAAGGCAGCCAAACAAACGCAACAACAATAACAACAATAATAAAAACAGTGCAAGTGCCAGAGTCGATGTGCGTATGAGTATGAGTGTATGTGTGTGCGAGTCTCTGTGTCTGTGTCACCAATTTGGTTCATTTGCGGCGTCTTCGTCAAATGCGCTTAACCCATTTTAATGAGAACACTTTGTGTGTGCGCGCGCAAAGCAAAATCCAATAAGCGAACTGAAGAGAATGCCAAAAGAATTACCGAAAGGGGGCGCTTTAGTAACAACAACAACAGCAACAAACACCAGAAAACAGTCGCGACTGCGCCGAAGAAAGCAAAGAAACGTGAATGAATGGATTACATACAAATGTGTATTGAATGTTTCATTGGTGCTTTGACGCCCATTTCTATTTTTGGGTATAGCTAATTTCGGAAGAGACTGGAGGAACAGAGTTGTCGCTTTCTTATTGGACTATATAGCATAATATGCGAAGAATATCTTCGAGTACAGCTAGAGAAAAGAAAGAGTAACAGGTGTTGTCTATTTGACATTAATTCAGATATTTTAGATGTAGCATGATAAAAAACAATATACTAAACATGTGTTCAAACTGTTTTTTTTTTTTTTTTTTTTTTTGCATTAATCAAATTTTTATAGTACATTCCACCATTTCATTTATCAATATTTTTACGTGATATATAAAACTTGGGTCTACAATTACTCATAGAAAAACACTCAGTAAATATTTTTTATTTTTGAAATGCCTTACTCTAAAGTACATAAAATACCATAAAGACATACCCAGACAATATTAGTCATATCCTATAATAAATAAATATGTACGTAATATCTGGTTAGTCACATGCACATTTCGCATGCAATTATGAAACATTAGATTAGATTATGTGTTTATCTGGAGAAATGCAACAAATTGGATATACTCAGGCGCGGCCATGATGCAGGCAAGGTATATGCAAAAGCAATTGGAATTTCATGTATTCCACTCACGAACGATATAAGCACGAATGCATGAACCCACTCTTTATCGGCAAATAAACACAAATGACTGCGAAAACAAAGCGAATCAAGTAAAAGTAACGTCGTGGGGCGAGCTCGACTAAGAGATACTCCAAAGAATCATCGTGAGAATTGAGAAATCTTTGAAGAACTTGAGCTAGCTCTGAAAAATACTTTAAGAGAGGGATTAGTTGAGATCTTTTTTTTCCAATATGTAATAACTTATATAAATACTAAGTATACGACGGTTTTGGAAGAGCTTTGATGTATTATAAAAGTTAATTGAGATAAATTAATCGTTATTTATATGTCTATATGTTTGAAATGCTATAATACAAATTATTTTTGGGGAGTACTGAAACACTTACTTACTAAAACAAATTGTTTGTAGACTAAAAGAAGTTATTAGTATGTGAAGAAGTGTTCGATCTACACACATTTAGAAGAGATCAAAGGAAAGATATTTCATTAAATTTAAACACATTTAATTAGTACAGACTCTTAGATCTTTAGAAGGTCTCTTTGACAGTGAGGCAAATACAGCTTTTTATACTACATACATATGTACATATATAGAATATGCATGCAATATCCCCGTTCCGCTACAGTGTGTGCATAACAAATGGATGACATCAATTAAATTTTTAACAAGTTCTCAGTCAATCCGCATGCAAATGAAACTTGAATACCAAATGCCGATATGAAAGAGCAGTCAGAAAACAAAATAACAAAAAACAAAAAAAACACTCAAAATATAAAATTATATTTAAATGTATATATTTACATATTGTTTAAGACAAGTTCTGCGAGCGTCTTGAAATCAAATTGAATGACCAAATGGCATATCAGATGATACGCTGACACCCGACACTTGAAATCATATATTGAACAATCCGAATATCGATATCAGGAATGAGTCACAAGAGCGATACAAGTTTTCGGCTTCCAATATGTTCGCATTTTTTCAAAAGTAATTTTCGTGGCAGTTCCATGCTGTTCCCGCACTTAAAGTGTTTCTCTCTCTTCATCTTTTATTTATTTGATTTTGTTGCTGTTTCGTATCGGATTTTGGCTTGAACACTAATGCGAATATCCATTAGTTTCGCGTTATTAACGGATTTTAATCAAAGGCCAACAAAGTTAATTCATGCTAAAAATAGTGACATGATGCATATTCAACGCGTCTAAATAAAACAAAAGCCAACGATCCGCTCTCAAAGATATAAGTATAAAACAAAAGTGTGCAAATATAAATACATATATGTATACATACATTCCGGTATATACATACACATATGCATATTTCCGCTTGACTATTATCACTTTATTAGCACTCAAATTCAGGGAATACGAAAGTCATTTGTTGATCGCTAATTTTATACTTGAATAAATTAACTTTGCATTGTCTTGAAATGCCACAAAATCGAACCTATTTTGAATATATTTAAATTTGAGAAACTTTACTTGAATTATATACAAGAAAATATACAAAACAAAATTGATAATTAAGATTATTATTTTGAAGCTGTTTTGATATTTCGTATCTGAGCTTTAAGATTTCTAGCTTTGCAGCGTGTTTTGAAACTTTATGCAGATTATAGACGGGGGCGCAGTATACCTGCATATCTATATATATATATTCATATATATACTGCAGCAGAACGCCTACTTTTAGAACTTTTGAGCATGAGTAACGTGTAGGCTCAGGGCCACGCTCAAGTTCAGCCTTCAGCTGAAAGAAAAGTAGAAACGTTGCAATCGCAATCAGACAATAAAGACTTTAGAATGAGTGTGTACTCTGTGCAGCTGTAACTCTTAACCGAAACGAAAATGAAGCTTGTTTATTGGTTTAAGAAACTGCATTAAAATTTTATTTAATTACTCTCAATTTATAATTTATTTTCGTGCCCAAAAGAGCAAAACAATCTGTTACAATATATAAAATATATAAATAAAATACAATAATAAATATATAAATATATATATAAATTGGAAAATTCAGTCTGATATATTCTACATTTATTTTAAAAATTTCTTTCATAAATTTGTGACTGAAAAAAATTGAAAGAAATTTTTAATATTAAATTTAATAATTAGATAAAAATATTGAAAAATTCTGAATAAGTATATATGAAAAAGCTAAAAATATAATTTAATAATTATATAAAAATACTGAAAAATTCTGAATAAGAATATATGAAAAAAGCTAAAAATATAATTTACAATTTTTTAAACTATAAACAAAATTAAAATTTGATTGATTCGTTTTTTTTTTCTAATACAAAATATTTCTATCTAGTCGAAAAAACAAAACAAGTTAAAGATTCCGATGTAAGCCTATGCTCTATTACTCTGTCTTCCCTCCCTCTTTCTCTCTTTTTCTCAGTGTCTGCCCAGGAACAATGCATCAATAGATTACAAGAATGTAAGCTTCTGGAATTAGTCGATGTAAAACATAACTTTGGGTGTTTTTCCGCTTTTAGTTCAGCCTTTTTTTTCGATATTTAAAAATTAATGTGTGTGTTTTGAGCGTGTGTCTGCCTGTCTGTGTTTTCTTCTAACAACATACATTTTAAAAGATTTTTTGAGGTTAATAATTTCGTTTGTTTAGCAGCTTTTGTGTGGTTGTTGTTGCCTTTGTTGTTGCTGTTGTTGTGACTGTGACTGTGGCTGAGGTTGCGGCTGCTTTTGTGTCATATGTAAATTTTAAAGGCACACACACACACACATGATGCCGGCCATATAACATTGATAAATATCTATAGGAGCCTGTGTGTGTGTACAAAATATATTCAGTTGAAGGCAAGAAGAAGAAAGAGTAGCAGCAGTAAAATAACAGAAAAAAAAAAAAAAAACAAGATTCTTTTGGCCTACGCAAGACAACGTCGCACAACAAGTTGTACAGGCTCATCGATTATGAATATTATTGAGAAGATATACGAGTATATAAACGACGACAAGTCTATACTAACATACGACTGGTAGATACACACATATGCACAATGTGAATGCCGTTGCTTGTTGTTGTTGTTGTTGTTGCCCACTTTCCTATAGCACCAGTTTTGTTTTTTTTTTTTTTTTTGCTTTATGCATATACGCCAGGCATTTTAGCCATTATGACACAACAGCTAGCTGAGAATTGGAAATTTTTGTCTAAAAATATGCCGTTAGAGGAACGCAATCATGCTACCCATGAGCATAAATATTAAGCATTCCAGTTAGTTTATGCTGTGACTGCGACAGCGTTCCTTTCCCAATTCAACTCCAATTAGATTTTATGTTTAGTGGCGAAATAAATCCACTTGACGCTAAATCTTCAGTTTATTACGTGCTCTCCGTGCTTGCTGATGGATAATCATCCCCTCAGCCATAGCAAATGCCATATTTAAGACACACCTGACTGTTTAATACTAAGAGGACTCATTTGAGCATTCTTATGATGCTCTTAGCTGCAATTATTTAGCATTTTCATGTCTTTTTCTCTTGCCACTTGAACTGGGATATCTGTATTCTCATTTCATTCCGAATAGTTTTTGTTTTTCTTTATATAGGCAAAGTAATCTTAAATGTATTTTTATATATTTCTTAAACTTTGTTCATCAGCTTTACTGCTATACATATTTTAAAAAACTTTTAACACTTTTTTTTTTTAATGTATAATACAAAATTATAAAGAGAAATAACTTATATATCAAGTATATTATATATATCAAGCTTATGAAAACAGAGTGCTACGATTGGAGCTAGGCAATACCCTGAGCCCTGCTCACTTGTTATATGAGCAGCATTTACGTTACTTAAGCTATGTTGAAATGAAAGATCGAAGACTACGTTAGATCGAGATCATTCCGTCTATATGAGCTGAAGAACAATCGGAAAGATGGACAGAGGCACGAGGCAAAGGCACGAACGGACGGACAGACAGGCAAATATATGTACCTTAGGTAGACTCAACTAGTGGGCCGTATCAAAGCTATGACTTCTTCTGCCTGCCAAAATACCCTAAATTCCCATTTCAATGGGAGGACAAATGCACGCTCTAAGGCAATATTAAAATATTATCTAGAGAGCTTAAGTATACTTATCTATTACTATATCAAAAATGTATTCGACACTTTCGTTAAGCCTAAGAACTTCCATTAATTTCACTCTTTCATCTACATAGAAGATGATTTGATCTTTAAAATTAAAGCTTACACTTTTTATTTTGTTTTTATTTTTGCAGATGCTGAGGTGTACTTGGTAAGCGTCTGGGCAGCCATAAATTGAAGTCAACTGCATAATCTAAATTGATCGCTGACGAAGAAGAAGAGGTAGACGAAGAAGAAGAAGAAGAAGTACAAGATGGCGCTACGTTTGCGTCGGGACGTACAGAAGGCCTCCTACTATGTGTGGTTCCTGGGCGCCGAGGAGGCAAAGGGATTGCGGGGCGCCCGCGTCATTAACTCAGTGCTGCCGTATCTGGTGGACAGATCACGGGGCCAGGAGCCGCTCAAGGTGACGCTCCAGGTCTCGCACAAAGGCATCAAAATCGTGCAGGTAAGTGCTGAGCATACGCCACACCCCAAAAAAAAAAAAAGCAAACACACACCCGCAATACACACACCCCTTCTACAAAACATTCCTCTATGTTGTCGTTTGTTGGAAACAGGGCTCGTCGAAGCATTTAATACCACACAGTGCCATAACCAGCTCCGTGCAAACCGATGACATCGTTGCCTGTGTTTTGCTCCTCTACAATCCGGCCACCAAATGCCCCTTGCATGTGCACGCCTATCGTTGCGACTCGGAGACAACGGCCGAGGCGTTGCATCTACAACTACAAATCCTAATCAATCGGCCCGACAATCAGAAGCGCTTTGAGGAGCTCGAGACCAGGTTAGTTTCGAGCTAAATGTTATAGTACAATATATTATATTATTATTTATCTCTGGCCTTGGCCTATGGCTAAAGCAAGAGTTTGTATTGGCCATTGCCCATAGCTCTAAATTTAATTTTCAAATCACAAATCATATTTTTTACACTCTAATGCACAATAGCTCATGATGTGATTCCCAATTGCTTATAAAATGGCAAAAGCTTGTGATTTCATTTGAAATTCGCAAAAGCGTATGACTTATTTCCTAATGTAAATAACGTTATATTGGGAAACCCAATAAACGAGAGATAATATATGAAAATGATAATAATAATCGCAAAAGCTCGTGATTCCCAATTCAGATTATTGGTTGTGAAATTTCCTTCCTCGACTTTCTTTTTAAAGTAAAAATGCTTATAATGAAATTCTTAATACAGAACAAATATACACATTTACAATAATATTCAATTTCGATATCTATACAGCTTAAGAATTTATATATGCATATGCATATATGTATATGTATTTATGTATATGCAATATGTACATAATTAAAATTTTAATTATAAATCTTATATTCTTTTAATATAAGCGAAACTGCTAAGAGCTTTCATTTTGTAGAGATTTCTTCAAGAGAATCGACTGAGTCTTCCCATCAGGTTGATGTTATGTTATGTAAATGAAGCCCTGCTTTCGAAACCAGGTGTAAATTGTGTGTGGAAAGGCAAGAATTTCGATTTTGCGCTTGACTTCGAGAGAATCTTTGAGTATTTGCTGGAGCATTAGATTTGTATACGCGTATATAGTATAGTATATGCACGTTGTTCTGAGACTCGTGGGAAAGCCAGCTGCAAGTGCAGTGGCATCTCGGTGTCATTATCATGAGTAGCAAATGAAACGATCTGCCGCAACGGGCAGAGATCGGATAATGGATTGTCTAAATGTCTAAACGTCTAAGTGGGCAGAGTTGGCTGCTTGGCTGGCTCGCTGCTTGCTGCTTGCCACTTTGTTTCCTGCTTGTCGGGCCGCAATTAATTTCAGCTTTGCGGTAAATTGTAGAAGATCCCCACATAGCCGAAATGTGAAGATGCCATGAGAAACCGTTTTTCGAAGCGGCAGCAACTGAACTCTGTGCGAGACCACGCTGCTCGATGGGTGGCAAATGCCGAACCTGAGCAGAGTTCAAAGCGTTTCACATGTGCAAAGTTCTATTTGGTTACCTGTAACTAGCGAGCATTTTCGAATTATGTAGAAATTGGAAAGAAAATCTATGCATAGTCAACATAGGGAGCTGAGTTATCTTAGTGGATTTTAGAAACTTAGTTAAGAGTAATTTATATTAATTTAAAGTTGTTTTTTTTTTTTAATTTTTTATTATGAATAATTCAAGTAAAATTTTTTTGTAATATATTTTATTTGCACTATACTGCAAATGGTATGTAAGATAATAATATTGACATAAATAAGAAGAAGAAAAATATATATATAATATATAGATATTAATTTATTAATATTTTACCTCCTTAACATTGATAAATTCATCTATCTGCCTATCGTTAAGAAATGCGAGTCATAAAGTCACTTAAATAAACTGAAAAATATTCATAAAATTTATGTAGAGGGCAGAAATGTGATAGAGATGAGTATAACTATATACAAGTGGGTATAGGACTACATATAAGTACAAGATAATACACACTTCAAAGTGCCGCAGCTAAGCATCACTCTGAGTAGACGCCCCCCTAAACTTATCTTCTCCTTTGGAGCTGTCGCACTCATTTCTGTCACTCGCAATGCTGTGCTCCCATCCAAAACTTCTAGACTTTACCTTTCGCTGTCTATCGAAGATTTCTCCGCAAGCGCGCAGCGTCTTTTGTATTGTCTTTGTGTTTGTCACAGCATTTGAATGGGTAATTAATAGACCGAATGAGATATTCGTAAATGATTGGCCCAAGAGCTGGCACGACAGCTTCCAATAGCAAGTTTTCAGAAGAGATTTTCTATGATTTTCAAGTTTTCTCTTTATAGATACTACGCCATAAATTAACAACATAAATAAATTAAAACAAATTTAAACATGCTTTCAGCTATGCAAACTAGACTTCAAGTTAGAGAAATGTTTCAAAACAAAGACCAAACCAATAAAAAATTGATTTTCTTGAATTTCATTTTAAATACATACGAATCGCATAAGGCTTTTGTATATATGTACATATATGTGCCTATGTATACTTGTATATTCTTGCATACTTATTTGCTAGCAGCCTCCTCTTACCTCGCTCATTCTCTATTTTGTCTTTTCACCTTGCAGATTGGGCATTTTGCCACCGCTGCCCGCTGGCGGGCCTCTGGGTCACAATGGAGGCAGCAGCAGCAGCAGCCACAGCGGCGGCGACAAGCGCCACGAGTCCGGCCACAAGTCGTCGCACCATCAGTCACAACAGCAGCTGCACTCGAGCGGCGGCTACTCGCAGCAGCAGCAGCAGCAGCGCCGCCACGAGACGTCGCCGAAGCGCTTCAGCAGCTCCTTGGGCAGCGACACGGGCAATAGCACACGGGAGTCCGAGTGCAGCGAGGAGCACGGCCTGACCGGCTCGCCAGTCTCCCGTTCGCCGCCACATGGCGGCAGCAGCAGCACCGGCAAGCATCATTCGTCACACCATGGCTCGCATCATCCGCACGGCCATCCGCCACTGACGCCACAGCAGAACAGCGATCTGTTCGACTCGCTGGCCGCCGAGCTGCGCGCCAAGCTGAACGGGAACGGGCCGCCGTTGCTGTTGCCGCCGCGCGACTACGACACAGTGCATCGCTCCAAGGGCAATCTAACGGCAATCGAGCTGCGACGCTGTCGCAATGCTCTCATTGTGGGCGGCGCGGGCACGCCCAAGGGCCAGGTGTCGCCTGGCGCAGGACCAGCAGCACCAGTAAGTGCTGTGCCCGCGACGACGGCCAATGGCAAGCAGGTCTCATCGCGCGGCTCCTCGGGCATTGGATCGGATCTGGCGCCCAGTCCAGAGCGACAGGAGCTGAATAGCTCAAGTGGTAAGTTGGCTTCCATTCAATCCATATTCATATGCATATCCATATCCATATCCATATCCATATCCATATCCATATCCATATCCATATCCATATCCATATCCATATCCATATCCATATCCATATCCATATCCATATCCATATCCATATCCATATCCATATCCATATCCATATCCATATCCATATCCATATCCATATCCATATCCATATCCATATCCATATCCATATCCATATCCATATCCATATCCATATCCATATCCTCATTCATATCCATATCCGCATTCATATCCATATCCACATCCACATCCACATCCGTATCCATATCCATATCCATATCCATATCCGCATTCATATCCATATCCACATCCACATCCACATCCGTATCCATATCCATATCCATATCCATATCCGCATTCATATCCATAAATGACGTATCCATGGATATCCACATTCATACCTATATACAACATATTCATAACCATATCCAAAATATCCATGTAAATATCCATATCATTGTCCACTTCCATCTGGAACTTATCCAATACACTCTTTTGCATTGCAGACGACGAGCACTGGTCGAATGAAGCGGACAACTCGGTAATCGCACTGAAGCCGTCACAAATCGCGCTCTCGCATCATGCGCAGCTGAAGCGCAAGAGCGCTGTGCAGCCGCCGGAGGATAGCTATCTGCGGGATCTGCCGGCCAAGCCGTATGTGCCGAGGCAGAGCGAACGCGTCAAGACGCCGTCAGCGCCATCGAACAGCAAGTCGTGGTCGCGCGAGGACGAGATCAAGCCGATCATCATGCGACCCGCTGACTACGATGCGAAATTCAATCGGGTGATGCAGCTGGAGCCGCAGCCGGCCAAGCATGAGGCGGCGCCCAAGCTGCGCGACACCGACAAATACAACGAGATCAATCGCTTGCTGAACAAGAAGCTGTCCGGCCACGATCGGGATCGGCTCAAGGAGCGTTCGCTGCACGACGACGATCTGGACGACTTCGATGACTCGGATCCGTGCAGTGATCCGCCGCAGAAGTCGCTACCCGTTCCCAGCTATCGCAAGGAGAACCTGACGGACAAGCAAAAGTTCATGGAATACGCGTCCAAGAAGCAGCAGCAGCAGCAGCAGCAACAGCAGCTCAAGTCCTATGCGGCCGAGGAGGCGCAGCGCTATGGCGGCAGTCGCCATCGCTATGTGGATCCTGCCGAGCTGCCGTTCGAGCAGCTGCCGCCAGTGCCGGCGCACAACAAATATGCGGCCGTGCATCGCGGCGCAGAGCAAACGCGCAGCAGCAACAGCGTCGGCGGCGGCAGCAGCAGCCACATCAATGGCAGCAATCCAGATCGACTACGGGAGCGTCATGACAGAGACAGAGAGCGCGATAGAGAGCGAGAGCGAGAGCGAGAGCGGGAGAGGGAAAGGGAGCGCGATAGAGATCACGAGCATTCCAGGGATCGCAATCCATACCGCGAGGCAGAGAGCCTGCCGTACATCCAGAGCATGGAGAAGATGATGAAGTCGACGGGCATGCGCTACGGCGAGGAGCCGCCACGGAAGCCCAGCAGCCGGGATAGCCGCGACTACGTGCGGGAGTATCCGACTGCGGCCAGCAGTCAGGTGTCGCCGAGCGATCGCTTCCACGATGCCATGGAGCGTAACGGCGGCAGTCGCTATGACCTGGACGAGCGCGACAGCGGCAATGGAGTCGCAGCGGTGCCGCCCACAGCCGACTACAGATCATCGTCGCGTCGGCGTCGCGGCTCCGTGGAGCCGCCCAGCTACGATCAGTGGAGCGACGAGGAGGAGGAGCCCGAGCAGCAGCTGCCAGTGCCAGTGCAGCAGCCGGAGCCGATGATGAGTCGTTCGCGTGCTCGCTCGCGCGACCACTGGGAGCAAGAGCAGCAGCATCACGGCAGCAATGGTGGCAACATGCGTCACGGCCAGGAGCGGGAGCGGCGCGAACGCGACTATCCCATGCGACGCGGCGACGACATGCGAGAGCCGCCACACGATGGCTATCGTCTGGATCGCGAGAGGGAGAGGGAGAGGGAGAGAGAAAGGGAAAGGGAGCGGGAGAGAGAGCGAGAGAGAGAAAGGGAGCGGGAGCGAGAGCGCGAGCGCGAGCGTGAACGGGACCGAGATCGGGAGCGAGAACGGGATCGCCATCAGTCGCAGTCGCGCCATCAGATGCGCGCACGCTCGCGAGAGTATATGCAGCCGACGGAGCCGGTGCCGCCCGTGGCCAAGTCCAGTTCGTCGCGCCTAAGCCATCACGCCGAGCGCTATCCGTCGCCGGCGCCGACGCCCAACAGCGGCAACAGCGGCAGCTCCAGCTCGGGCAAGCCGCTGGCCAGCATGCCCAAGGGCTATCGGCACAGCTATGCGGAGCCCGTGTTCGCGCGCTCCGGCGGACGTGTGGGCCTCGCTGCAGTCAATCCCTACTGATAGCAAACCACAGCAGCAACAACAACAACGACAACAATAATATTGCTTAATGAACATACTCAATAACTGTACATTACACACACACACACTCACACAAAGTGGACGAATCCCCCATGCGGGGGGGATGAGCAGCAGCCACGGATCCAAGCGCCACAAAGCAGCTGGGCACCAAGTGCTTCGGCGGTCAGCGCCTGTAATTATGTGCCTTCAAAATATGTTTTATATCAGTGCAGATGCATGTATATACATATACATATATACATACATACACAAATACATTTGTATTCATGTATATCCATGACTATATAATGCATGTATATTTTTTATTTAGCTAAAAAAAAAAACACAAACAAACAAAAACAAAAACGAATCGCGAACAATCACAGTTGATATATGCATTTTTTTTTTTTTTCATAGCCCTAAGTCGTGCGGTTGGTTGGTATATAAATATATGATATATTTACATATATATATATACTATACACATATATATGTATACTTTTTTTTTGTAATCAACTTAATATTTGATACGTGTATGCATAATAAACGTATATAGCTGATGTATCTATTGTTATCAATTTGATATTTACATTAATAAAGCGCTAGAAAAAAATTTAACTGGGTCTTTTTATTTGTATTTAAATCATATATGAATTGATTACATTGTGAAGTTGAAAGTTTATAATGCCACGGTACAGAAATTTTACTTGTAATCAAATTCAAATTTGCCGCTCTTTGATATTTTTGCTTTGCAGCAGCAGCGCCATCTATGGTCAGTTTGCATACAGCTTGCGCGTGTATCAACTCTGCGCTGTGTGGCGGCATGTCGATAACAGTCATCAGTCACGATCAGTTAACACGAAAGTACAAAGCATATTTGTCATTGTCTTACTGATTTGAATCTCAATTAATTATTATCATTAATTTCGTATATTATATACATGATGTTATACGAAATTAATGATAATAATTAATTGAGAATCAAATCAGTAAGACATTTAATGGCAAATATTTTTAAAGATTTGAATTTGCCTGGACTGATGGCCAATCTGTTAAATTTATAATTTTTAATAGATTATATATTTCGCTTTTGCATCCATATATCCAAAATCGTCCAAAATAGATTTACACCCCGACTTGGATACATCTCTTGGTAGAAATGTTTCTCCAGCATAGACCTTCCATTCTCCCCACACCTTTACAATGAAAATTTAAAAACATCTTTAATCTTAAGGACTAACCACATTTATTCCTTAACACATTCTATACAAATTTCGTCGATTTTTGTTTTGTTTTACATTTTATTGTTTAATTTAAAAACTCTTTGTTTGGTTTTCACAATAGTTTTTGTTTTTTTGTAGATTTTTTTCAAAACAAAAATAAAGAAGAAAAATATAGTTTAGTTAATATATTTTTATCCTTTCTCTCTCACTTGTGTTTTTTCATTTTTGTTGTTGTAGTTTTGTTGTTGTTGTTGTTTTTTGTATTTTTCTTTGTTTGTAATAATATTAATTAAAAATATTGTTTTCTTTTTGTTTTTCTTTCGCAAGTTAATTTAAGAAACAATTAATCAAGTAAGTTCTTATTTAATTATACAAATTTAAAAAAAATAGTAATTATATAATAATAAAAATAATATTTATAACGGGAAAAATGCAAATAGCTCTTCTTCATGTTGTTGTTGTTGTTGTTGACTTCTCAAGTTGCTATTGTTAGTGTTTGTTTGTTGTTGTTGTTGTAGCTAGTAATAGTAAGGTTTCTTGTTTCTCTCATTTTAATGCGCGCAAAGAAAATATGTTCTTGGTAAGGGGCGTGTGGGCGGGGCATTTACGACCAATTGAAAATATTGATAAACTAAGCGAATAATGGAAGTCAGGATTTAGTTAGATTGATTGATTGTGTGATTGTCGTTCAACACTTGAATGTCAAAAATCATTTTCATTTATTTTCTTTTAACTAATACTCTCCATAAATACACACATATTATTTCCCGTCCTCCACTTCTTCATCTATACAAAAGGTCATTTGAAAAAAAAAAAAAAAAATAAACAAAATAAATTTAAACAGAAGTTGCAAAAATGCTCGGCCAATGGGCTCGCATCTATATATCAATCGAATTGGTAGCTGGCTATTGGGGAGTGGTAGGTGGCGCGCTGCGTCGAATTTCATGGTGGTTAGATTGGCTTGGGATATAGGATTTAGGTTCCATGTTCCGTGTGTGGGGCGTGGGGCGTGGCGAGCGCCTTACATGTTCTCAAACTGATCGACGCGACGCTTTGTGTTGCCCTTGCGGATCTCGCGCAGCGTCTTGTACTTGTCGCGTCCCTGGCGCACATTTTCGCGATGAATCTTATCGTTTGCCGTCTCTTTCGTTTCGTCGCGTGACTGCGCCAGGTCTTGCTTCAGGGCCTGCAAATAGCGCGAGAGAGGGAGAGAAAGAGTTTGAATTAGAAAGAGATGAAGAGAGATAGAGAGCACACAAGTAATATATGAAGTATGATGTATACCTAAATGATGAATCACGGCTACTCAACTATATTTTTTTTATATTTAGAACGCATACCTATATGGAACTCAGCAAATATGTTTTATCTATAACTTGGTAAACTATGAAACATAACTAAAAGTCCTGAGAATAGAGACTGAAATCTTTATATCTAATTCAATTCCTACAAATATATATGATATTATATGTAGTTGTATCCAAAACAAAGAAATGTGCTTTAGCGTTATCTACCCTTTACACCTTCTGTATAGAACATTTGACAAGCAAATATTTGCTTTACACATAGTATGAATATGGCAATGCCCGCTTTTTAAACTAGGTAAATTCTGTTACATTCCTTAAATTCTTATCTACACCATCTAACATATAAAGAGCATACTCAATATTTTTCCTTATGTTGTCTGTTGTTGGTTTTGCCACATAAGCCAAAAGCTTTTTGCCATGCCAATTATACAAAAACTACATTGCCTGATAAGATAAATAAACAAAATGTTTACTGCGCCCACATAAACAAAACAAAACCGAAAAAGAAAGAACAAAACCCAAGCGTGTTATCTGCATATTTCAAGAAAGCTATCTAAGGAGGTTATCTCTATGGGGGTGCGTAGCACAGTCCCCCTATCTCTATCGCTAATGTTTGCACGCACCTTAAGCTGATCGTGCAAGCGCTCGTTGCGCTCGGCCAGCGTGCGTCTGTCCTCGATGGGATCCTTGATATGCTCGTCTGTGTCCAGGTCGCGCGACACATCGCCGCCGGCATCGCCATTCGTCAGCTCCTCCTCGTTCTCGTTCTCGTCCTCGGCCACGTGATGGTGTTGCGGCGTGGTGGATGCCGCCAACAGCGCAGCAGCAGCTTCGGCCTAGAAAATTACAAATCGGATAAATAGATAAATAATGCCGATGGGGATGAGGGGTAGACGGAATTCACCTGCTTGCGGCGTGCCTCCTCGACTTCGTCTTGCAGGCGCTTGGTCTCTTCGTCCTTGGCATTGACTTCGTCCTGAATGCGTTGCACCTCCTGTTGCTTGGCCATGATCTCCTCCTCCAGCTTGGCCTTCTCGACGGCCTCCATGTTCTTGGCCTCCTCCAGGCGCTGCAGCATCGATTGCAGCTCCTTCTGGCGCAGCTCAAGCTCATCCTTGGCGGCCTGCAGCTGCTTCAGCTGCTCTTCCAATCGCCGTATCATCTCCTGTGCCTCGAGCAGATCACGCTGCGAACGCTCCATCTCCTCTTGCATTTGCTTGAGTCGATCCTCATACTCCTGCTGCTTCTTCTCGGCACGCTCACGTGCTGCCAGCGCCAGCTGCAGCTTCTCACTGTGGAAGAACATCGCATCAATTAGAGAATATTTCATATATTGGAAAAGTGAAGCTGCTACGACTTACCGCTCCTGCTGTTTGGCATTCTTCTCTTCGCGCGCCTGGGCCTTCATTTGCTGCACATCGATCGTGTCGGGCTTGCGACGACGCATGTAGAGCTCATGGTTGCCCATGCAGAGGGCCAAGATGCGCTTGTTGATGCGAACGCGCGGCGCAAAGAACATAAAGTCCGGCGCCTTCTTGTCAATTGGCTTGATGATGAACTTCTTCTCAGAGAACGAAATGTTACGGATCTCGGACCAGGGGAAGCCAATTTTGGGCGTTAGTCGATCGTCCTGCTCGTAAATGTTCAGGCCGAGCGCATCGACGCCCAGCCAGAGGTCGGTGCCCTTCTTGTTGCGTATCTCGAAATAGTTAACGCCATACATTTCCAGATCCTGGGCAATCTTCAGATACTCCATCATGGCATCCTCGCGCAGCATGCTGCGATGCTCCTGCCACCAGGTCATTATCGATTGCTCCCATTCGTCCTTGGACATCTTGTGCTGATCGATGACGCGCTGTGGCAACAGTCGATCGTTCGCTAGGAAACCGGCTGTGTGAGTGGTTTTATTGTGATCGCCATGGCGCGCCTGCACCGCATAGGAGGCCAGCAGCACCGACGTCTCCGGCGGGCAGTAGATCTCATCGGTCAATATGGCATTCTTCACTTGCAGATAGAACAGGCGCAGTGTGATGTCCTGTATGAGCTCCTCGGCCACATCCTCCGGATAGAATTTGGCACGGAATCTGAATTGCAACGGATTCTCCTTTTTCACATCCTGATTCATGACCTAAACACACACGAATGAATCACAATAAAAATGAGATTAGTACACAGGCGAGCGATATTGATGCATTTTCCTATTCATTCAAGATATTTCATATATGTATGTATATATATATAATTTGGCACATTATGGGTTACCCATGTTGAGAACGGCATTGATCCAGTCTGTGCGATTTGGTTTCAAGTGTGTGCAGCATGTTTCAATAGAGAATCAATCAGAGATCAATAATAAGAATTATGCATATATTCAGTTTTTACTCGTTAGACAACTCTACAGAGCTGGGGCTGGGGATCGTTGTTGGCATGCAGGGCAGAGTCTACAGACAATCTACATTCAGTTATAGATTATGGCAAGGTCAACTAGAGAATCTTAAGCTAGACCTGGACCTAGCTGGGAATAGGGTTTTCGCTAAGGCCACAAATAGCAATAAACATTTGTTGGGATTTATTGATTGGTTTTGGCTTTGAGATGTCGCCCACCATATCGTCGGCATCATCATCTTCCTCGCTCTCGTCCGTCTGATTGTGTCCATTGCTATCAGCGGTCTTTTTGTCCACATATTTCTTAACACGTTTCAAATACTTAATGGTCTTTATGGCCGGCGATTCTGGCTAAACAATACAATACGTAACACCGCATTATTCTCTAAGCATTTAACAATATGCTTGGGGCGTATTAGAAACATTGGAGTACTTTCATTTGTATATATATATATATATAGTACTATATACTTTAGGTATATTTGTAATGCTTACCTTTTTGTATAGCTTAATCCATGTGGAGTCACCCTTTGAGTCGGTGTACTGCAGACCAAAGAACCAAACCTCACGCAATCCAATCGTCTTGACCACCTGATCGAACAGTTGTTTACCGGTCGTTGTCGACTGAATGGCAAACTCCAGTTCAGCGTCCATTGTTGTGACGCGCACATTTAGCTACAAGAAGAGAAGAGAGAGAGAGAACATATTAAAAATAGGATCGTATGTATGCAAATTTCTCTCATACATTGGACTAGTTCGCTCTTATTCATATATCTCTAAACTACAGATCTTAAGAAGAGCACATATCTATTATCGATATTTATCGGTTACTTATTATTAACGTGTGAGTTGATTATTTCAATTTATCATCATCATTAAGTCATCTTCATTAAAAACTTATTGATCTCTGGTATGTTATCGATACTCTTGATGAATGAATGCATGCCCATGGCTTTCATATCGTAATTATAGTCCTCCATCAGAGTTCACATGTCTGCTTCATGTGCTTTCTCTCCCCTTTCTATGGGTTTCACCTGCCTCGCTCACTTTTTCCACTCTGCCGACGTTAAGCCCCTCTCTCACCCACGCGCTGACCGAATTGGTCAAGTGACATACAAACACAGAAAGAGTCTCGCTCTCTCGCCCACTCTCGTTCTCCCTCTCTATCTGTATGCCTCCATGAGCCCATGTGACTGACTGTCTGTCCGCTTGTATAACGTTTGACACACACACACATATACACAATAGCCAGTCAATCCATTTACTATAAATGTCTGATGTTGCTGTCATGCTTGATTGCTTCTTTTTGTTGCTGCCGTTTTCCGAGCGTGATTTTCCTAGGCAGCTTTTCCCGGCCAGCCGTAATTAGCAGACACGTGCACTTCTCACATGTTTGGCGACTTTTACTGCCATAATCCACCTTTGACACTTGCCGCGCTCTCACACTGCCAATCGCAATGCGTGCACTAATTCGCATTAAATGATCAATGGGCAATCGATTGTTATCGATTCGTGTGAAACCTACTTTGCTCTAATATAATATTGACTAATTTGATTTATATAAATTGTCTAATTTTATTACAGATCGAAATTCAATTGACATTTGGCATCTCAACAACAGCTCTGTTATCGATTAATTGCAACTTTAATTGTGTGTTGACTGTACATTAAGAGTTTGCCTGCTTTATGGCAATGTCTAAAATATCTGAGTGCACAAAATTTGAACTCAAAAGTTGAACGTGTTTTCCGACTGTAAATCGTAGAGGGCAATCATAATTTTGTGCCTTTGTCGCGCTTTGTAGTAAAGTTATCGATAACAACGTTTTTGTAAGCTCAATAATTTTATACATTTTTTTTTGTTATTTGCCGAGACGCTTCCAATTCTTGTTGATTTTTTTTTTGCATATGTTTTGCTACGTATTTTAACGTCTCTTTTTTTTTGCTATTTTGTCTCTTTGTTTTTTTTAGTGCATTTTGTCGCAGTGCAAATCAAACGTGACACAATGCAAGGAAATTGAAAACGTTCATTTCAATCCAATTAACGTTTTTGGGTTAATGCATGTTGCTGCTGCTGTTGTTGTCGTTGTTGTTGTTGTTGTTGTTGTTGTCATGTGTATGGTACGTGCATACAAGCATAACTCACTCATTGGCCCCACTGTGCAAGCGAGTGTGGCAACGGAAACAGCCGCATAACCAACCAGTTGCCATCTCGCCTCCCAACTCTAGCTGCTCAACCCCCTCTCTCTCTCTCTCTCTTTGCTTCTATCTCCCTTCCGCTCACTCCTAGTGCTACTGCAGCTGTAGCATGACAAATTGCTCTCAGCTATGCCAAAATGTTGACGTTACTTATACATACATACATATATGATTTGACTCTAGTTGTTTCTGTCAAGCCGGAAACCATAAAAATGCATCACAACAACAACAACAAGAACGACACGAAAATAACTGTGCAAAAGTCGTATATTTCATGTAAATGCTGCTTTAAATTATTCAATAAATTCGTCATATTTTATATAACTGCAAATCCCATTGATCGTTTGTCAATAATGTTAAATGAACTATCAGAAAGTCGAATGACACATTGACTGAATAGCAGTTAAAAATCTATAAATATTAATGATTTATATAGATATTAATTATAATGAAATTCTCTACGAGATTACTGGGAAATACTTCATTAGGCAAAATTATCTATAAAATATATTATATTTCTTATATTCTATTTTTAGTATTTAATTTTTAAACAAATATGAATAGCTCGACAAATCAGTGCATATCACAAGATAAGATAAGATCACAATATCTTTATAAATATTGATGTATGTATATATGAATACAAATAACTGTATCTATCAACTATCCACGGTTCAAGCTAAAGACACGTTTACATAGCCTAAAACAAGCTAAAGAATTCGCTTAATGTGTGGAAGAACAAGTTTCTCTCTCATTTATATGATAATTTCTGGTATTTTCATAATACAAAACTGTAAAGGGGAAAATGTGCTATGGAGAACAGAGAACACCAAGATCAAAGAGCAAAGTGCTGAAACCCTTGACAGTATAAACCCTGCAAGATCGGATATTAAGAAATCGTAACTTTTCTAGATGGAATATATACAGGAAATTGAACCAAAGACTTGCTAAGAAATCTAGGAAATAGAATTAAAGAGTAAAGGGAATATAAATCTATGAAACCATTTAAGAAATTCTGTAACTCCAATTCGAACTCCTAAGAAATCTAGAATATATGTTAAATAAAATTAGAATTTCAATAGAGAGCTCTGCAAAATAATCTTATACAAATCAGAAACTCACTTAAAAACCCATACAAAAACCCGACAAACTCTCATTTATTATTTAAAAAAATGTATATATATAGTATAATAACCCTCATAATATTTCATAGAGCAATAGCTTTAACTTTCAAATGATATTCTGGAACTGAGTCGTATCCAATTAGCGAACGACAACTGTCAGTAATAGCCTAGGCAAGCTGCAACTGCGAGCATTCAGTATACTGCGCCCCCACCTCAAGGGTATTTCAAGGGGATCAAAATGGGAGCTTGGAGCAGGCTCAACGCCGTACCATTTTACGCTTAACGCTGCCGCCATAGCGCGAAAGACGCGCTCGACTGGTATCGGAGACGACGACCATTTTGGACGGCCAAGCGTTTTTCAGTAGCCTTTGAATAGTTACAAAGTTTTGGATGGCGCGTAATGCGCACACACATGTATATTACACACACACACACACACACAAACGCGCGCACGAAGAAGCAAAAAAATAAATAAATGTAATAGGAAAATCGTAGAAAATTCCAATGCGCGTCGTTCTGCTGCCCAGCGTCAACTGAGGAAAATGGAAAAGCGACTCTAGGCTTTTAACTTAACTTAATGCAATGGCAAAGTCGAAAAGACCCCAGGCCCAGCCCCGATGCCAGACCCAATCGGGGGCTGGTGGCTCTTAGGTGAAGGCAGACAGAGCAGGGCAGCAGAGCACCCACGTCAGAGCCCAACAGCAACTGTTCAATTTCAGACAGCAATACGGGCAATAATGTGCCGCTCGCTGAACGACAAATGCTAGATTTATATTTTCATTTTGCCCCCCCTCTGCTTTCATTTCGGTTCTTTTGCAATTGTACGTTAATTATGCGGCCAAAAATAGACACTGAGACAGATATATATGTATATATAGATAGATCTATATATATACTCGCATGCATACACAGTTAGCTGTGCTTTCTCCCATCCGCACCTTGCTGACCAACCAATGGACAGCCATCGCGTTCGAAGAGGCCCGGCCTGGATAAACAAATCAACGTCAATCATACGACGCGTTGGCTGTCAGTCCTATTAGAGCTGCAATTAGCCAAGCCCATTAAGGTAAATACATCAGGCACATAACTATGAAGGGGCCTATACATCATATTTGGAGACCTATTATTTTCACCGTTTTATTAGCATTCACGAATAGGGCCTCATCAAATAGTCATTCGAGCTGTAGGTCCACATTTGAATATGGAAGAGAGCCCGAAATGGCAGACGATATGAGAGAACGTTGTTTGAGTTTGAGAATAGATTAAAAATGTGTTTATCTTTGGTAATTATTGCTAGATTTCTCTCTTGCTCACTGCCTTTATCTTCTCTCTAGATCTCTTGTTCTTGGATTCGCATTTCTATTTAGCTATGCCGTTATGTTATCTTTCTCCAAATATTTACATTTCTTCATTTCACGCACTCTATCTCTATCTCTCTTTTTCCCTCTGCCATGCTACCATTCTTTTTCTCTATCTTTCTCTTCTCACCTATCTATCCCATCTTTCCTCATCTATCCTCATTTCTCCTATTCTCTCAATCTTACCTCATCTGTTCTCTTATCTTCTATTCTCTCAATCCCCCTTCATCTTTCTCTCTCTCTCTTTCTCTGTCCCTTCCTTCATCTGCTTTTTGCTCTACATGCGTCTCTTTCACATCTCCATTATTTTATCTCATTAGTTTTTCATTATTTCCATCTGCCTTGCCTCTCCTCATCTCTCTAATCTCATACTTTTCCTTATCTCCATATATGTCTCAATTCTCATCTCTTTTTGCTCCCCCTTCACTAAGCTTTAGCGTTATCATTTCATTATACTCGCCTTCACTTCCACTGAAATTTGTAAGATCTCAAAATAAATCATAGAGCGATTTCTGAATCACTTCCTTAGATCATATAAAACAAAACAAACTGCAAATTTATATATATTATAATATAAATTTAGATAAATGCTTGTTTATATATGGGGCAGACGGAACCCCATATGCCATATTTAATGAATCAATAGTTTTAGACAGTGGGCAAAGAAGGTGACACTGAATGCGTTGACTGATTTATTGTCTGTCCTGTTCGCTGTCAATCAAATGAAATGAAATCGAATCAAATCGAGGCAAATCACTTTTCAGTCGTCAACTGATATCGACAGTCAGCGCCATCACAAGACGGCCAACAGAGACGGCAATGGGTCAAGTGGGGATTGTGGGGGACTTTTCTGTATTATGACGTCGTCCGCAAATCTTTGACGTCATCAGACTAGTTGTTGCTTTTCTTTTAATAGTTTGGCGTAGTGCCAGAAGAGGAAAACACCGGACTTCTTGTTTTTTTTTTTCTGTTTTTGATTTGCTAGTTCAATGACGCTGCCTGCAGCTGACGATGACGTCTTTCATATTTTTCTACTACTTTTTTTCTTGCTTCTGCTGTCAATCATCTAGTGATAAGAAAGTACACACTCGTCGTCCTACTCTTCGTCCTCTTCTTCTGCGATTTTATTTGTGGCAGTATCTGTGCTTGATAATCTATCGAAATTTACAAGCTGCTTGCGATTCGAATGCTATTTTGGTTTTCCTTTATCAGCTGCAGCTGCTGCTGCTGCTACTGCTCCAAACACGAAATGAGTTTCTCATTAATTTGATTGCGGCCCCTGATTGATTGCATAACGATTCAAATTCAATTTGATATCACCATTGTGCATACCGCAAACAATTTCCGATAATAATGTTTTATGTATCGCGAATTTGATTCAAGTAGATATTCGTGTCACATTCCAGCTCATTTTGTTAAAAGGATTTCATGTTCTATGTTCTTCTGCACGTCAGGTGGCAACGCTTTGACTTTACTTTTGTATGATATGCTTAGGATCTTCAATTTTTATGTCATGTATATTTTGAAATCATGTTCTAATCTTATTTTTCTCGCCTTTTCTCTTTTCTCTTTCTCCTTTTATCCTCATTAGGTGGCAACCCTTAGCCAGTCTGAACTTGACTTTTGTAGAATATTGATTTTATCTCAAATTCTTATTTAAAGATTGTCTTTGCTTTACTTTTATATCATCTTTCTTCACTTTTTACTATATTTTCTCATGAAAGGGTGGCAACGCTTAATATTAACACTTAAGCTGTAACATATTATCATAAAAGGTTTTTGACTCATTTCCTTCTTGTCATATAGACGAAATTTTGTTTCATTTTAACAATTTACTCCATTTTACATTGATGCATTCTATCTACAATGTGGCAACGCTGTCACATATACTCTCCTTCTCACTCCCTCACTCATTAACCAACACTAAACTTTCATTAACCTGATTATGCTTCTAGCTAAGTTTCTCTACAACATTCTGTACTTTTGGTAACTTTATTTCAGTTGGATTTATGGCATAAAAACTTTGGCCTATTAACAAAAATCCACTGAAATTCGATCATTCTAAGCTTTACTTACCGATTTGGGCGACATTTTGCTGCTTGTCTATCCTCACCCCGTTGTTGATAATGGAATTTGTTGGGGACGTCTGTGTTGTTGTTGTTGTTGTTGCTTTTGTGTTTTGCTACTTGTTCAGACTGAAATGAGAATTGGTTGTAAGATAATTGATTAATGCTTAATAAAAATGTAGAGCAGTTAGTATTAAATACAATAAAATTCGTATGAACGTGTTTGTGGTCAATTGGGTAAAGTTCTTGGCCAGTTGCTTTCTGCACGCGTTAAGCGACTGCAAATGGAAAGCTCACGATCATAATTCCTATATATAGGAACTGTTTTGTACACAGACACACACACACACACACACACATATAGCACTTGGCTCATTTTGCTATATCTGGTATATAATATTCGTTTATTTCTGATTTCACCTGGCACTTTGACAAACCTCTAAAACAGCGAGTTTTTCATTTTGGTTTCCTTCTAATTAACAAATCGTGTGCACAAAAATTAACTCAAATTTATTTGTTTTATTTAATTTATTTTTCTTTTCAACGCAAGCCCTTGAAAACTTTAGATAACATTTTGTCAACGGAAATGCAAAACAATTAAAAACAAATATAGTAAAATAAAAAGTCCAAAAAATGTTTAGATTACGACAGCGTATAAAGTTCTCCACTTATCGTCATAAAAATATATATATATATACATGTATATATATATATACATTTTTTATATTTGTAAGAATTTTAATAAGCTGAGCTTTTTTATTGACAGCGACCCAGCGGAGGAGCCCTTGAACCCAGTTACAGGAAACCCGTAAGACCAACCATTTGAATTTGATTTGAAAAATCACTTTAAAAATTCTTATTAAATTGTTGTTGTTGTTGTTGTTGTTGTTGTTGATTGTGTAAGCCGGTGCCTTCCATAATGAAAATTCAATTGACATTTTGACACCTGACATTTTGTAAGCGCTTTGAAAGCAACTGTGACGTCACACGGCAGAGACGCCATCTTCATTTGATTTACGAAGCAAATATGCTGTGTTTACACACACACACACACACACAGAGAGAGACACACACACGCTATATGCTTACTGAAACTGGCTTGAACAAAACGGTTTCCGTCGAAATGCAAATTAATAATCATTAGCTGCAAAGGCAAAAGACATTCCAAAGTTTCGATTTTGTATTGTTGTTGTTGGGTTTGCACAAATTATGACATCATGCCTACTTTATTATCGCTCCTGCGTGAACTTCGAGTGTACACAAATACATATACACTCCAATATCTACACTCACACACATACACACACACACACAGACATGAAGACATAAATAATATATATATGAAGTTATATTACACTGTTTTAGTTGTAGACATTCATGAGTCTTGTCGCTTTGTCTGTTTAGTTACACGAAATATTTACGAAATTCCAAAGAGGTATGTGATAAAAAACAAACAAACAACAAAAAATTCTCTATAATTCAATAGATGAGTGTTGATAAGTATTCAAGTTTTAGCGTTTGCCTTTTTTTCTGATCGAACAGTAATCAGATTTTGCTGTCGGCTCTGATAAGAAATTCAATTTCAGACCCAACAATTGGCGGTTGTAATAGAATCATGATAAAGCTCTATGTATACTATCAGCAGTATCGCGACAGTGTTGGTAAACCTACAAATGATTTGCAAGTGCAAACTATATGGAATAGATGTATTGTCATATATAGAGTATTCCATTAGCGTTAGCTTGACTTTCCAGTTGCTTCTCATTTTTTTTTTATTATTATATATATATATTTTTTGTTTTTATTATTATTTATTTGCTTTCAAGTCAGGGGGCCAAACAGTAAATTTGAAATGAGCTCATATTATTTTGTTTTTATTTTATTTTATTTGATTTTTTTTTATTGTTCCAGCTGTAAATGAGCGAGAAATTCTTTCAGCTTGAATCAAGAGTTGAGACCCAAAACGTGTCGTCTATTGGCAGATGAATCATACAAATGTCAAGTGCGCACAATCTGTCTCTCTCCCTCTCTTACACACACACACACACACAGCAATGCATCCTGCACATGCGTCATTTCCTACTTCAGTTGATTGCTATTTGATTTAACTTTATTATGCTTTTGCCTAATCTGCGACTGTGATTTCTTCTTTCGCGCACAACTAAGAGTGAGAGTAAGTGATAGCGAGCCAGCGAGCGAGCGAGAGAGAGACAGAGAGAGGGAGTGTAAATCTAGCTAGGGCTTTCAAGTTCGCCGCCAGAAACGGAAATGAAAATGATTCAGCGAAAATGCGTAGTTATATGGCTTTACACACAATAGTTCAACAGTTGAAGTTCAGCTTAAGTTATCGATAGCGCTGCATGGCCCATAACTGTCCAGTTGGGGCTATGGCTAGTTATATTATGTTATGCACACGTTTACATAATCTCCGGAGCAATGGGGTTAACCCACGCGCAACATTTGCTCATTGTTTTGTTTATGTTTAATATCCATTAACTGCATTTAATGAGTTCAAGCTAAAAGCAGCAGGGCAAAAATCACGTTTTCGTTTACGTTTACGTTCAGTGCTTGACCACCACCGGAACCGCAAGAGAAAAGCACGCACATACACACACACACACACATACAAACAGAAGCATACAGAAATCCGAGCTTACTACACACAGGCAAATGAGCACGCAGCTAATGAGATTTTGAGCGCTGAGCGGCGCACGCAAAGAGAGCGGCAAGAGAGCAAGGCAAGGCAAAAGTGACGCGACGCGGCGAATCCCTCGCATTGCGTATGCGCAACGTAGTGGAAGCCAAATAACTACATAAAAGCGAAATGACAACAACAACAACAGCAGAGCCAGAGGCAGAGGCAGAGGCAGAGCCAGAGCCAACAGAAGAAGCAGCCGCAGTCGCAGCGTGTGCCGTCATATTTTTTCTTTGCCATTCGCTTTTACTTTTCATTTACATTTGGTGTCGCAAAACAAGCATAAAAATAATAATAATAAATAATCATCATCTAAATAGACAAAACAATTTCTGCGCCAAACTTTTAATTTCAACAATTATGCGTCTTTTCATGCCGCGTTGATTTAGCGCAAATCCCAATCGCACGCTCTTTCTTCATCTTTCATTGTATGTGTGTGAGAGAGAGAGTATATGTATACGTGTGTGTATTTGCTTTTTTTTTTTTTGTGTGGTCAATAATTAAAATGCGGCAATCAAGCGTACGAATGAATGGCTGACCAAGTAAACTGTTTATTTTCGCATACCCTGTAAACACTGAGCAGCATAAGGGGCATGCGGGGTAAGAGCAACTGATAATAGCATAGTCAATAGCAATTGATTAAATGTATATCAATATATACTTTCTTTGATTCTGTTAACGTGGGCAAATTTTATGTATTACAGGGCATTGTCTAGTCGCATAATCAAACATAGGCACTTCTCGTTTTGTTTTGTGAATGAGTAGAGGTAAAACATAGGGCAAACAGTCAAACAAGCAACTTAGCAACAAATGTTAATTACAGGTTCAAAACAATATTTTTAGAGCAGCTGTTAATTATACCTGTGTGTGTTTCGATACAAATTTTTACTTCTTCTAACTTTGCTTTATAATGTGTAGATATACATACATACATATATACATATGTATCGAAACACACACTGGCCAACATGGGGATAAGATAGACGCATTAAGTATACAAATGTGACAATTTAATGAAGCAAATTAAGGCTTAAATGTTCTTGATAGCAAACAAATGGTACGCGCGCACGTAAAGAAAATAACAGCAGCCAAAGCCGAAACAACAAAAGGCAACTGTCAAAAGTCCGCATTATATACAAATGACAGCGAGTGCGAGCAAGAGGGGGAGAGCAAGATATATAGACAAGACGACGGCAGCAGCAGCAGCAGCAGCAACAGCAGCAACAACAGCAGTGGGTGTAGAGCAATGGCGCTGGGTTAGAGATGGGAGAAAATAAAAACATCAACGCGACCATAATTAACAGCGACACGCAAATACAAACACACATACTACAACACTCATACACATACACCTCTACACTTATGCATATCTATGAAGCTGAGTGCGTTCGACATATTTCGAATAATTTCTTTTGACATTGCGCCTCACTTGGCGCATGATTATTTTAATTGCCAACATATAGAAGCAATTACTGATACATGTATACATACATACATACATACGCACATACATATACTCAATGTTATTATTCAAAATTTAAGTATCATATAAATGAAAGCGAATTGGCAATAAAGCGCTTAAGAACTTCATACATTTTTTTGCCATGCCAAAAAGCTTGCTCTCTCGCACGCTACGCTGAAAACAAAAAAGCTCTCTCCCATAGTTCACTTGAGCACCGTTAGTTAGCCACTAAGCTGGATCTTCGCTTAGCTTTGCTAATTGTTTTGGTCAATTTGGCATGCAAAACACACAAACAAAGCCAACATTGTAATTGACAGTAGTTTTTTTGTTGACAATTTTATTTACTGTATTTTTCTTTTCAGCTATTTGAAGCTTAATCAATGGAAAGTTTTGATGCGAAACCAGGTGACCGGCTAATTTGAGTCAATAATTACGTGTGTGTGTGTATGTGTGTGTGTGTGTGCGTGTGTATCGTACTGTTCCAGTTAATGATAATCTCAATTGGGTCATATTACGTAACGGAGACGTGCCGGTTATCAGTGTTGGCAACGTAATGTCATACTACGTGCATTCAAAAACTTAACTGATATACACAGACACACATACACACACGTATTTAAACCGTTTCGTTTTGCCTGCTTTATTGGCGTGCCCGCAATAGGCAATCAAATTAATGCTCACGTTTTTGTTTTCAGTTTTATTTTCATTATTTTTAAAAGTTTTTTTTTTTTTAGTTTTAGAGAACGATTTGCCTTTTGTTGAGCATAGCATATAGAAAAGCCGATGTAATAAAATGAAATTGGCATTGCACTGAGCTTGCCCAGTATTATTATTATTATTAATTATTTCGATTGCTGTCAACGTCACTTCCGTTGGCAACTATTCTCCCATATTTGTACAATGAAATCATGTGCATATCTTATCTAATATATACACACTCATACATGTAAGTCAATACACACATGTACACATATTTGTGTAGCAATTGCTCCAAAAATAATTTATATCAACATATTTCTATGCGGTCCGTGCCCGAAAAAAAAACTAGCTAACAAAACACAGAGTTCCGAAAAGGAAACAGAAATGTTCTAGGCGGGAATACTCGGCTAGAAGATGACCTAAGCCATGCAGAACAGAACGATACGTCGAAAAACCGAGATAATATATGTTGATCAAATAAATTAATTCTAGAAATTCGAAATCAGATTAAATATATTAATAATTTTATATTTCTATCTCTCTGTACCTTACACATGTTACATAAAACTAATATACCTTGTCAACTATTTTGTGGGGTATAAAAACAATTACAAATTGGCAAATAGACATATAATGAATGACAAAAAAACAGACAAACAACGACAGACAATTGGGTCGCTTGTTCTTCCCCCCTTCAATTTCGCGCTATCGATAAACAAAGCCAAGCACGCACTCACGCACCCGCACCCACACCAACTTTGCCTCACCTCACCTTCCCACATTCTGTCGCACATACCTCACAACAACATTGCGTATGCTGAATTCGTCTACTCTGCTGACGAATCAGCACATGCAAAGGGAGTGTAAAGCGCAGCAGCTATTGGTTAACTGTAGCAAGTCACGCATGAGCATAAGCGTAAGCATATGCAACCCTGCTTTCACATCCTTAAGAGAGCCAGAAGACAATTTGACAGCGTTGAGCAAAATTCCCTTTTGTATTTTCGTCTGCCCGTCCATTAGCTGATGCTCGCTCTAGTTTAATTCGCTTTAACTCCAGCTTCATGGGTTTGCAAATTGAGCATAAGCACTGCTTCGTTTACATCCTTAAGAGAGCCAGAAGACAATTTGAGTGCTTTGAGCAAAATTCCCTTTCGTTTTTCTGTCAGTCCGCCCTTTGGCTCACGCTAAGCTCACTCTCTCCCGCTCACTTTCTGTAGTGTAATTCGTTTTAACTCCAGCTTTACGGGCTTGTAAATTTATGCACATTTTTATGTCATATTTTGCTGGCATAAAAGCTTCACATTTTTCTTCGTGTTTTATTATTATAAAACGACGATATTTGCATGCAAAACTGTGCGCCGGTTAATTTTATGATGCAATACAAGCACACATGCACATTCATTCATTAAGCTTCAGAGCAACAGGGATACAGATAATAGAGACAAAGAGACAAACAAAAAACTCGCCACATCTGCCATTTGCTGTTATTATTTTTATTATTTGCAACTTATTTTATGATAGCCGCAACCGCAACTCGTTAGTTAATTTCATTTTACCTACAATACAAACGCAAATATTAATCGTCAAGACAACAAAACCAAATACAGCACAATAAAAATGAGAGAAAAACCCCACAAACAATAGAAACACACACACACAGACACCATAAAAAAAAAGCAAGTATATAATATGCGTGACATTGAGTTTTGAGGTTATGCATATGATATGCAGCCGCAGCCGCAGTCACCGCCGCCGTCGCCACCGCAGTCGCTAAGCACTTGAACTGTAGAGTTGCCCTAAGTCTCCATTGAGTATGATATATTTATATACTTGTGTGAGTGTGTGTGATGCTTTACTAAACGTTAGTTGATTGCCTATGACTCGAATAGGAAATTTCTTGCACTTTTTCAGGGACTTATGCTCTTCGCTTGATTTATGAAGTCCCGAAATAGGGAAGACCGAAAAACGAGAACAGCTTAATGAAAATATGCATCGGCAGCGACGTCAGCAGCAAGATCGTGCGCGTCACAGCTGTCATTAAAACAACATTAAAACTAAAGCAAACAGTGGCACAACAAATTAAACTCACACATATAAAAAACAAGAAAAATAACAAAACAAAGTAAATAACACTCTCCAATGGATCCCAATTCGATACAAAACAAATATTAACAAAAGGCAAGGCCAAGCACAAACACATTCGCGATCGCACAGAAGTTAAGTGTTGGAAAACGCTGACGTCTTTGAAAAGTTCTGAAGCCAGCCTTGAGTTCAAGCTAAAAAGTCAAAGGAATTCTTAGACCAAAGGAATGTTGGAAAAACCGTAATTAAAACTTCTAATTTCTAAGCAAAATAACAGTAAAACTAAAGTTCCTCGAATTCTATGCTAATTGTGACTAATTGGCTAGCTCTGCCAGCTCCGCTATTTTGGTACAGTTGTCAACACGTTGCCAGTTAATCAATCAATCAGTCAATCAATCAATCAATCCCCTTGGCCATGTACCACTCTAAGTAGGCCAAATGATAGCGAAAAAGCAATCGAGCAAGAGAAAATCAAATTGGTAAGAGCTGCGAACACTTTATACGGCAAATAAATTAAAAATATTCTCGAACAGGTGAAGAGTCGAGCTGAACGACTGCCAGATACCACGGACAATAGGAAATTGCCAAGACTTGACTGAAACAGTTGAAGATTTGTTGTTTGTCGAGTTATACCCTATTTAGTCATTCAATATGTACAGGGTATACCGAAAGAGGCGCATGCTGAATCACAGACTAACCTTTTTTTCGGGCAAGTGCCGCATGTGGGTGTGTTTGAATGGGGGTTTATACACAAATACACACAACATAGTATATTGCCAGATATTTATCGGCTTGTCTAACTGAGTAACCTGGCTATAAACGCGCATTGCCGTCATTGGATTCTGTTGTTAACTGATTCATCATCAAGCCCGTCAAGCTCCGTTCAAATGAAATTGTTTACCTTGACGCATGCAACGGCAACAAGCAAGCAACGGAATCTAATGAAAACTGAAAACAACTAAAACGAATATATGGCAGAAAAAAAAAAATCACAATTGTACAATTAGTCATTTCATCAATTAATAATTAACTATTTTTAAACGTGCGCGCGGCGCTGCTCCATTGGCTGATGAGCTCAGTTTGAGGCAATTTCCAAAGCACGAGAGAGCGAGATGGAACGAGATAGCGCGCGACACACAGCGCACATTTTATATAAAGTTATTAACAAGCATGTTTCAAGATTTATCGTATTTTTTACACCTTGAACTTTGACGCAACAGACTTAAAAAAATGTTTTTTCTTACATGAAAAAAATTGCTGTGCAAAGCTCGATAAAGCAGCGAGCGCAGCTTGACAGCTTCTTGCTATGCGCGTGTGTGTGTGTGCATGTGAGCGTGTGTGCTCTATCAACAAGTATTTGCATGCAATAGTCCCAGCTGCACCTGTTACAACAACAACAGCAGCAACGGCAACAGCCGAAAGCTGTGCACATTGTTCGAAAATAGCAGCTAATTTAAGAGAGCCTAGCGCGCCAGGCGAATTGGCCAATTCGCCTCGTCTATTTGCATTTGACATTTTCCAATGCTGAGAGAGAATGTACGAAACGAAAGAGTTTGAGCGTCAAGCCTACTCTTAAGAATTCAGCACCGCATGACCTTCAGAGAGATATTTTTTGTTTTTTGTTTTTGTTTTGATTTTACAGTTTCTTTTAACTCTTTCTTAGGCGCATTCGCTGGGATGCTTAAAAAAAGAAGAGGAAAAAACACACACACACAAACAAAATTAACATAGCTCAGCTGAAGAAAGCTGCAATAAGACAAAAGAAAGCTGCGGAATTTTAGCAATGCGGCCAACACGATGGCCAATGGCCTCCCCAGCCGCCAACACAAGGCCTTAACAGCCAGACCAGTCTAACTATGCAGAGAGCGAGAGGGAGATAGAGAGAGAAAGACAGAAGCGAGAGAAAAAGAGAGAAAAAAGTGAAGATCGTTCATTGCTGTAAGAAAATCAACAAAAAATGCTGAAATAAAAACATAAATATATATAAATATACAAAATATATATGTATATATTTTCATATATATTTATGTATGTCTATATTGGTTATGTCTTAACTACATTAAAAGCTCGCATTATAACTAAAACGAGGCAATTTAAATGCATTCGAACACGCGCACACCTCACATGCCAGAGTCTGGCCATAGTCTATCTATGATGGGGTATTACCACTACCATTACCATTACCATCCATAGTTTTTGACATGCAATCTCTTGGCATTTTCTCAATATATAGTATTATGTGATCTCTGTTCGATTCTCTGCACAGCAAACAAACAGCTTAATTTGTTCAATTATAATTTCAGTTCGGTTTAATTAAAGTTGAATTCGAGTTTGTAGAATGTTTAATTTGTTTGAGAAATGATCTTAACTTTTCGAATAGCTTCAGTTGATTGAGAAAGGGAAATAGAAAGAGAGAGAGAGAGAGAGAGAGAGAGAGAGAGAGAGAGAGAGAGAGAGAGAGAGAGAGAGAGAGAGAGAGAGAGAGAGAGAGAGGGAAATGGAGACCTCTAATCACTCACAAGCTTGAAAAATAAGTGGGATAAAAAATGACATTCCATGGGATTTATTTTCTACATATTTTACATATACTATATACTATATATGTATATCAATCTATAAATCTAAATATCTTTATAATTCTGACATCTCTCTCTCTCTCTCTCTCTCTCCAACTTCAGCAAGATTCACAGAATTCAGTAATATTTTTGCATTTCTTGAGACTTGCCAATATATAATACATAAATGTATATATGTATAGCTAGTTGATAAAGTTTTGTATTGCTGTAAAGATGTCCAGCCAGAGACAGTTGCTCATAATGGTATACTCTTACTATCCATGGAGTCAGCTCTAGTTCGCTTCTTGTTTATCAACTTTCATATGGTTCACTATTGCAGCAACATTTTTGCGTTTTACAACACCTTTAAGTTGACAGATATGGGAGACTTTTGCCAATAGATACGTATATACATATATACACATATATATACATATATGTATATATAGGCGACTGTGGAGCTGGCTGAAGTAGGCATGATTGCATTTTTATTTACAGTTAGTCGCTTGGCCAAACGAGTAGCTGAATAAAAAGCATCGTAGCTATTGCCTCTGCCAGCGTCTCAGTCTCGGTCTCTGGCTTGTCGCCGGACGCCTCTGTCGCGCTGCCACTGCCTCTGTCGCGCTGCCACTGCCTCTGCCTCTGCCTCTGCCTCGGTCTCTGCTGCTGCTACTTGACTGTCTGTGGCTGTCTATCAACTTGTTTATGAGGCACTGTCTCTGTTTCTGTGTCTCCGCCGTTGTAAGCTTGACTGCTGCAAGCAGCAGGGGCACATTTGCTGTGGCACTTAGCCATTGCCATTACTGGTTGTTGTTGTTGTTGTTGTTGTTTGTTGCTGGTCAGATTTGCTTGGTGTTGTTGCTGCTTGTGCTGCTGCTGCTGCTGCTTGACTAGCGCTTTTAGAAAGTATGTCAATTTAGAAAAGCCGTTGACTGGACAACGCACACACACACACACACACAAATACACGCATGCAGACCTGCATGCACACACACGAGACATAGCCACATACAGTGCACATCTCTATATACATATAAATATATTTATATATAAATAAGCCAATATATTTGTAATACCAACCCAAGCAAATTTATTGTTGTTCTTCTTGTTGTTGTTGTTGCTGTTTGTTTTTTTCTTCTTGCAGTTCTGTTAATTGATGTTGACTTCATACAAATCGCACTTGAACACAACACACGAAAAAAAACGACATTTATTCAAATTGCAATTTCCATGGAAATAAAACCCAGGCGAATTCGAAACGTCACTATAAAAACTTTGCGTCTAATTGAAACGAGCGCGCCGTCGCGACTGTCTAACTAAAAGCTTGCTGCTGCGGCTGTTACTTCGGCGTCGTCGACGCTGCTGACTCCCAAAAGAGAGTGTGAGAGTCAACGAGAGAGGGAGAGAGTGTCAGAGTGAACGCGCGTGAGTGCGGGCGGGGTAAAGCTGCTGCGATGCTGCTGCTGCTTCTTCTTTAACTAACTCGAAACTCTGCTCAGCTAATAATCGTTGCGTGCGGTGCTTTGTACAGACGCGTTAGCAAGTTTGCTGCTGACTAAATGGCAAATTTTATAATAGAGCACGTTGTGCGCTGAAACGACACCAAAGCTTAGCAGCAACAGCAGCAGCAGCAGCAGCAACGCCAGCTTACGCGCGCAGCCACAAACAGATAGAGAGTAAGTGAGTGCGAGAGAGCGGAAGAGCAAAACGAAGCAAGAGAGCAAGGAAAGACAGTTAACAGCAGTCAAATAGCATTGTTGTTGCTGTTTGTAGATAGCACAGGAAATAATATCACACACACACTCATGTAAAGTAAGAGAGAAAGAGAGAGAGAGCGAGAGAGAGGGACATGCGGCATTTTATGCGATATGAGCGCCAAAACATATCAATAACAGCGAGCAACGTGAAGGGGGCATAGTTGGAAGCTTACGGTTGACACCGGTGACGGAGGCAGCTGCAGTCAATTGAAAGTTCGCTCAATGTCCCATAGATGGAGCTACAGCTGCAGGTGCAAGGTTGTACGGAGAGCAACAGCCAATAATAAAACCAAAGTCTACACTAATACACACACATTATGAGAAGTAGATAGAAACAGCCGCGATCACAACCAAAATTAGAACATTACGTACATACATATATATGTTTATAACCACTGTGAAAATAGTTTATCAATTTTGTTGTTCCTTCGCTTTGCTTTGATAAAAAAAAAAAATATTTATTAGGAAAAAACAAAATGATGAAGTAATGATTGAACTGGAAGGTTGACGAAATTTGAGAAATATTTATATATGCGCACATAAAACTATATATACTCCAATTGAGTTTATACTCCACGGGGTTTTTTCTTCCTCTATATGTATGCTGTACCCAAAAAACACATATATATGCCGCATGATATATGCCTTAACATATCTAAATAGACCAAGTTCAGTAATTTATCTGTACTCTTATTTTATGTGTAAATAAATAAGGTATTTTGATATACAGAAATATTTAACAACATACATATGACGGACGCCCTTTCGAGGTTAAGTTCAGCGGAATCCACAATTGCAATTCAAAATCACTTACAAAAGCAGAAATAAAGGAGAATGAACAATCGTTGTAGTGTTGTTGTTGCTGTGTCTGCCTTGAATTACACTCTCCACATTCATCTCTCCACTTCAGTTCACTCCTTACGCATTACCCTCGCTTGCACTCTCATTGTAAGGTCAACGCAGCTTGACTCTCGACTGTCTGTCAGTCAGCGTCGCAGTCAGCCTCGGTTCACTTTCAAAAGCATTTCGAGCAAAAGTAAAAGCTCTCCCACGCAGTTTTTAATGGTGGTATTGTTGGAAAGAGAAAGAGCAAAAGCAGGAGCAAGAGCAAGAGCAAGAGATCGCATATCGTAAATGTTAACGTTGCCGTTGACGCCAACGTTTTAAGTGTGCTGCACGCAATGCTTAAAGACATTTTTGTCCACTGTTCCCAGATAAGATAACGAGAGCGCCAGGCATTGCTCTATGGGAGGGGTTTGGCTATGGGACTGGAGGGGAGGTGAAGAACTGGTTAAAGTTGTATGTGGATCGGTTTTGGGGCGGCGTCGGAGGTCGACCGGCGATTGACCCACTAAACAACGTTGATGACGCAGCGGGTCTCTCAGAGAGCTTTTGACGTTGATTAATTTCTCACACTTCACTAAGTGGGTTAAGGGCAGTTCTGATTGGGCAGAGCCGCTGCTGCTGCTGCTGCAAGTGATAGCACAGCACTTTTAAGGCGTTGCCACCCACCCAGTCATACAACAACACAAAAACTCACACACATGCTTAAATTTCAGTTCCAGAAGTACACAAATATTTGTACTTACATGCAAATAATACACAAATTATAAAACGATAAAAAGCGCGCGCCAAAGCTTTCGCTCGCAGCTGCGCTCGCGCTTTTGCACTCGTACTTGCACACGTGCAAACAAAAAAAAAAAAAATAAACACAATTGTATATTTCGACAATTTTTTTTTATTTGCTGCTGCGCTGTCCGCTGACTTTACGTACCGAGAGTCAAATGCGAAATGAGCCGACGTCGCAGCGCAGCGCAGCGAATGCGAACATACAACGTTTTTATCTGTGTGCAACGGATGGGGCGGGGGATAAGGGGTACAAGGGGTGGCTTTCGATTCTCGAGAGATGCTCCACGAAATTGTAATGGCCGGCCAGCAGCCCAAAAAGCAAGTCACGCGGCTGACTTGAAGCTTCACACACACACAGGCAGACTCACACATATGCACAGCGAAGTGGAGAGCGAGAGATCGCTGAGCGTAACAAGTGTCAGTGGAGCTGCTATCAGGTGGCAACACTGGCGCATTGAAATTTGAAAGCAGGCGCCCACTTTTAACGTTTTTCGTTTCATATTAGTTTTGTTTTGTTACGTAATGCAGCCGCCGTCTACGCTGCCGCTGCCACCACCACCACCGGCTTTGCTTTGGTGCTGTACTCTACGCGCCGCTGCGCCCGCTTAACTAGTCAAGCATAACAACAACCCGTTTTGGTTAATTTACATAAAATACGATATAACAACAATAGCAAGTCGCTGCACACTTGTTGCGCAGCCCCTCCCACTCTCCCTTTACCTAACAATAAAATTAAAATGAAAATCTATCCTAGCGCTGCGCAGTCGACGCATGAGCAAACAAACTGAGTGAGAGTGCCGAAACAGCGGCGGCTGCGCAGCCGACTGTTGCGCTTCATGGCTAGCGCACGTGAAAGTACAAAAAAGAGCCGAAGAGAGAACAACAGACAGAGAGAGGATTTTGTTTTCAAGTTCGAAACCAACTTCGAATTTTTTGTGACTGAACGTCGACGTCGACGCCGCCGTTGTCGCATCGCTGTCTGCACTCAAAATGCAAATTGTAAATTCTGTTTTATTTCCATTACCTAAAAATATTCGCCTCGAAAATAAATTCAACAGGCAGCATAGTCGATGACGTCAGCGCGTCTTCTGCTGCTTTGTGTTTGTTGCTGCGCTGTGCAAAATTTAAGCGAATTCAATGCCAAACACATACACACACATATGCGCCCCTGAGGAGCAGAACACAATATCCGAAGACCAAGGCGACGACGAACGAACAAACGATAATAGCGTCGCGGCGTAGGCGCAGCTAGTGATGTGCACATTACTAGTCACGAGGGAGTGCACGTGCTTGAAAAGTGAAAGCCAAAAACAATTCTCACATCTTCAACTTGTGGTGTCATCAGTCCTAATTACACAAAAGTCAATTTGATAACTTGAATTGCAAACTCAAATTAACTTATTTTTAGAATATTTAACACAAATGAATATCGGATATTCAAGTGTTACTGTGTTAATTTATATTTCACGCTCACATATGTACATATAACACGCGCACATCAGTAGCAGCAGTAGTGGCAGCAGCGTCAACGTTGGGTGCTTACCTGTGGCTGCTGTTGCTTCTTCACAGCGTTTTGTTTTCTTCTCTTCAGCCCAATAAAAACAACAGAAAATCGTTGGGTAGCTACGCAAATTTCGCACAAAATGGCAACGCTGGCACACAAACTGGTTTTGTCTCAGTTTGCTGGATGAACAGCAATGAATATGTGGATATATAAGTACATAAATCATAGAAAATAAGGTGTTAATTGATGAGAGCAATGGGAGAGCGAAAGAGAAAGAACAAGAGAGAGTGAGAGATTAAGATAGAAAAAGATTTTAACACAGCTTCGGTCACCCGCCCATTTTGGACATGTTCAACAAGCTAATTACGAATCGTTCTACTTTTGGCCGATAAATCAAATAATGAATGAACAGGCTTGCTCTCTCTCTCTCTCACACACATACATACATACATACACACACACAGACAGAGAGAAAAAGAGCGCGTTGACGTTACCAGTAACTGAGCGAGTATAAACAACTGAGCACAAATGAGCACAACTGCGCCGCAGCATCCGCTGCTACATCATTTGCCAGTGCCTTCCTCTCTCTCTACCGATCAATGTTTTTTGTCTTTTTGCCTCGAGCGCACGGCGAAGAGCACGAAAGTGGGAAGAGCTCGGTTGTTGTTAGAGCTTAGAGTTTGGTTGCCAATAGGCTTCGGTTTTGTGGTTATTTACTTCTTGTTTTGTCTCTTTTACGCTGCTTTCTTGCTGCCACAAGGCAAACCGTTACAAATGGCATGGGAATGTCAAGCCATTGAGATGCTGAACAAATCAGAAAGAACCAGAACAGCAAAGCGTTTAACTAATGTCCCGGTTCAATAAAATTCGAAAAAAAATCTCATACAACACACATATGCATGCGTGCGTGTGTGTATGGTAGAAGCAGGTCAACCGTCAAACCAGTGCTGCCAGCTTTTTTTTCCAGTCAAATCAGGATTGGGAATGTGAAGTTATTAGATCTTATTCAAAACTCACACAGAATCCAAACAAATTCTGTAAAATGAAGAAAGAACGTTCAGCTTATAAATTGGAACAATGTTAAAACTTCTAACTGGAAAATGCGCCTTTATGCTAATGAGATAATATGCTGTTGTTGGGCTAACTTATGTGTAGACACACATACATACATATAAATATACTTACACGCATACATATGTGAGTATGTTTGTATGTATGCGGCGACATATGATAGACGGAAGTAAGCGACCTGCAGACACAAAGAAAGACAGTAACACAATATAAGACGACGCAACATAACGTGTATATGTATGCGTGTATGAGTGAGTGAGTAAGTGGAAAAACTTTGAACGACCCGCTGGAAAAACGGTGGTTGCGAGACGGCATTGACTGCAATTTTCACACGCTTTGCCTAACACAACAATAATAAGCAGCAAAAGGTAGCCGGCGGGCAGCGACAGTGATTTATGGCAGCTGGCACACCAATAACAAAAACATACATACGTACATATGTATGTATATATATATACACATACACAAAATACAAAATGCATATATTAATTCTCACATTATTTTCCATTGTCTCGCTCTAGCGCACAGCGCGCGCGCTAGCTACTTTAGGGAGAACTCAAGCTTGGCACTGAAATTCAAATATTTAACAGACTTTTTGGCGAATTTGATTTAAAGCGGCGGCGGCAGCAGCAGCGGCGAAGAGAGCTAGCATGCAGCGAAATGTCTCTCACTCTCACTCTCACTATCTGATTTGTTGTTGTTGCTGGCAGACAACGATACTGTGTTAGTTGCATGTTTTAGCAAGTAAATACAACAAATATGAAGTGTCAACGGCAAATTTGCCAATTTGCAATGCCAAAAAACGGAAAACGTTGACACAGCGGCGCGCGGGCCGGTTAATGACTCACTCAAACCACTTCAACTCAAGTCGCGCTCTCTCACACTAGCTGACATGCACGCATACTAGCGCACACACACAAACACATATATGCACACTGACGCCGCGCACACCGGTATTTCAACATTGCGTTACACACTCATTCCGTTTGCTCGGTTGCTTTCTTGCCATCCCACTTCATTTTTATTGCCATTAATGCTGCATGATCACACACAAAAAAAATATTTAAAAAACTGAAAACCTTTTGTACTAGGTATACCCGTACGACTGCATATAATGAACCAGGCAAACGTGTAGGATATGAAAACCAATTAAATTGGCGGAACTCACCTGCAATTTCGGCTGACACCGGCAGTGTTTGCGTGGAGTTTTCCTTTCGTTTTAGTTTTATGTACAACGCAGCATACACTCAAACGCCAAAATACTATCGTTGTTTGTTATTGGCTACAAAGTCGCAGAAAATCACACAAAACTTGAACGAAAAAAAAATAATAGAATAAAACTGCTTCAGTGGCGCGGCGGGCACAAAAGCACAAAAATTACTTCGTTGTCGCTGTCGCTAGAGCTGCACCATAATCGATAGTATCGATAGTTCTGTCACCCAAAGCGAATGCAGAGAGCACCACCGTCTGCTGGCGGTCGTTCTCAGTGTGTAAAAGTATGCTGAACTGCTATTGGGTGCCTTCACTTATGTGCCTATACAGACTTGCGTATGTGTGTGTGACGGTGACTCAATGCGAAATGCGATGTAATTTAAATCTGACTCCTATTTAAATTGCCTAGCGCGCAGTTTTTTTTTATTGTTATTAGCCACTTAGGTAAAGGAAAGCGAGCTGGCGATCATTAATATTAGAGATGGATACATATTTCGACACATAGAAGAAAGAACTCGATATGATTTCGATATCGTAGGATTAGTTTACTTTATCGGCAGCTATTTCTTACTGCTGGTATTTATTCGCTTGCCTCCACAGTTTATCGATAACTGTGTTGGCGCGTGCAGCTGGTATTTGAAAAATGTCGGCCAAATGTAAATTTAGATACGAAAAAAAAAACAAATTTATTTAGCTTCAATTGAGGTGAGTATCGGGCGTCAAAAATAACTTATAATGCGCAACATTTCATGCTGAGCTCACTAATTTTGTACTCATCGAGGTCACATAGAGAGAGAGATAGAGAGAGAGATAAATGGAAATAGAATCAACTCGAAGTAATTAAACAAAAACACTTATGCTACGTCCAGGCGCTCCCGCAGCAGGCGCTCGCGACTCTCCTGCGGGTTGAGCAACACCTTCACCAGGTGCTCCACCGTTGGCCGCTCCGCGGTGCACAGTACTTTCAGCCCCAGCGACTCCAGGGCGCGTCGAGTGCTCGGCCCAATGGCCACCAGCTTCCACTGATCCGGCGAAATGTTGCGGGCCTTGAAGTATTCGTAGGCACAATTCACACCGGAGGGTGAAAAGAATGCCAGGAACTCAATGTTCTCCGCCTTCAGGGCACGATCCATGCACTCGGCCAGCTGTGGATTGCACTTCGTCTCGTACACCTCACACGCATCCACACAGAAACCATTCTCCGCCAGCTTCGAGAGTAGCGTGTCCGTGGCTAGATTGCCGCACGGCAGCAGCAACGGCAGATTCCGTGATCCATCGAAGGTGTCCACAATGAAGTCGCCCAGATTCCGGGCGTTGCCCGTCTGCTTGCCGTGGGTGAATAGTTGCTGCAGTGTGTTCATGGCCAGATTGTGCGTAACCTCGCCAACAGCATAGTTATGCAATAGCTTCCAACCGCTGGGCAGCTCCGCCAGCTGCAGAGCCTCGGCAACGGCCTCAACACACCTCGGACTGGTGAATATGATGCCCGCATATTTGTCCGGCGTCTGCAGCTTGGCTCGCAACTGTTCAAGATTCTTAAAGCCGAAGCTCAGCGTCGGCACGAACAGCGGCTGAAAGTTGTGCGCCAGCAGGGTCTCCGCGTAGACATCCGTGCTCTCCGATTCCGATTTGAATATAATCACCGTCCGCTGCTGGCTGCTCATCTTGCTGTTTGCCGTTTGCTCTCTGTCACGTCACGATCGATCGCCGTTTTTCGCTATATCTATATATCTAAATATGCCGATTATATAGTAAATGCAGTCGCAGTTCCTATGCAACTGCAGCGCTTTTTTTTTCCTTTCTTTATTTTCTTCGTTGTGCCTCCTTCTTTCTTATTACTGCCGCCGTTGGCCAGTGGCCCAACGATTTTTATTTTATTTTTATTGTTGCTGCTGCACTGCTCGCACAGCTGTTTTGCCGGCCTGCCGTGGAGTTGCCAGATAGTGCAAAAGTAGCTCCATCAACGCGTCAAAGGGGCCAGAGGGCGAAAATTGATTTTATTTGAAACTTATACACGAATGTAGAATACGAAACTTAATTTTTTCATAAAATTGATAAACTGATGTAAAACTTAAAGTAAATATTTCTTGTAAGTTTGGATGCGTTTTATTTTACAGCATCTCATATATTTTTATATATCTTCTTTATTCAACTTTATATCTTTAGATAAAAACATCAATATTTTCAATCAGTTAAAAACGCATGTATTTAAATATTTAATGATGAAATTATAAAAAAAATAGATATTTAATCAGTCTCATAAGTTTTAATCTCTTGTTTTTATTTTAGTTATTTTTTTGATAAAAATAAATTTGTTTTCAAATATAAATGCTATATTTGTTTTTGTTTTCTTTTTTTCATTCGAAACCTGAAATATTGAGATATTTGTTGTTTCTTTTATATATAACAATACTTTGGCAGATTGTAATAAATACTTTAACTATTCTGCCCATTATATGTTAGGATATCTTTAAAAATAATTTGCTGGGGAACTGGACCGGGGTGGTTAGTATGTCTATGTTTTTTTTTTTTTTTTTTTTTTTTTTTTCAGATTTTGTTCTGTCAACATTTCTTAAATTGTAAGATCGATCCAGTTCGGTTAGCTCTGAAAACTATTCTACAATTAATTATAATTTTAGTTTTAAAAGATATCATTAAGCAAGATGTTAGCCTATATAGTAAATATATATCTATGAAGCGTCCTTGATTCCTGAGTCGGTATACTATTATAGTTATATAGCTACAGTATTATGGTTAGTGTTTCGTGTTTTGTTTTTATTGTTCAAACCACAAAAAAAAAAAAAAAAAAAAAAAAAAAAAAAAAGAGAAAATAAAAAAGAAAATAAAAAGAGAAAATAAAAAATAAAACATAAAAAGAGAAAATAAAAAATTTTGAAACCAAAAACCTGAAAATTTACCGAAATAATAAACACAAGATAATTAACTAGAAGAAGACTAGATCAAGACAAATCAATCGGTCTTGGCGGCTCCGTCGCGTTCCATCCACTTGCGCAACAGATCCCCGGGACGAATCTCGTTTACTCCCTGTCCGGCGTACGACGAGACACGAGGCGACTGCAAGCGCAAAGGTAATGTGTAATCACGTCCCACACCAGCATTAAGATTTTTCAACGATGACTGGTCCTGTCCTGAAACTGAGCCAAACTGTGACTCCAGACGCTGATTGCCCAGCTGCGACTCGAAGCCTGAGGACTGGGACGAGGTGCATGAGATGTCGCGAATGTTGTTGTCGTTGCAAAGCATTAGATTGGCGGTGTTTGGCTCATCTAGCAGATCCGGCTGCGAATGGATACAGGTGGCGTTCACCCAGGCGGAGATGTTGCTTTCGCGCTGCTGCTGCAATATGAGGTGCGACGGACAGAGCAAGTTGTTGGTGGAGCGAGTCATCGGACGCTGATCATAGCCATTGGTGGTCCGTCCAGAAGTCTGATAATTAGAGTTAATGCCGTTAGTGCGCTGCCATATACCATCCCCTGCATGCGTGTTCATGCCCACAGCATAGTTGTTGCGCCAGTCCTGCTGGTCCACGCTGGCGGTCGAGTACACGGAGGTCTGGGTGAGATAGTTAGTGCTGTAGCTGGTGGCTGGCATCGGTGAAGGCAGTGGCGATGCGGACATCGGATTGAAGTTTGTGCGCTGCGAAGAGACACGCAGCGAACCCATAGACAGGACCGAAGGTGCAATAAGTGGCTTGCCCAAACTGTTGAGGCTGGCGCTGCGCAACTGTGGGGCCGGATTCGATTTCAGGGTTAGAGCTGGGATTTGGGTCGGGGCCGGGCTCGGGGTCCGACAGTTGGAGCTCAGCACCGACAGGTTGCCACACTGGCTGGCATTGCTGTTGTTGTTGTTGTTGTTTCCATTGCAGCTCAGCTGCTCGCTGATCATGCTGATTGTCTCCTCGTCATTGATGCATTCGTCTGTACAGAGGCGATGGAAGCTTTCGGACGCCGACATCTCCTCCAAGCGACTGTCATCACGCATATACAACAAGATCAGGGTGAACAAGCTGCCCAACAGCTTTGGCAGGAATGGGATTAGTGAAGCTCGGAATAGGAATCGATATGGAAAATTAAGAGTACTCACAATGAATGTAATGCCATTGATGGCCTCAGAGATCAAAACGGAACCTTTGGCATAGATGCTCCACAAGACGAGCAGCGCGGTATAGCGACTCAACTTGAATCCAGAGACAATGTTACTTATAAAACTGATGACCAGCATGGCATACGGATAGAAGCTGCTGTAGCAGCTGTTGAAGGTGAGCTCGTCGGCTTGGGACTGCGGTGTGCCCACGGAGTACAAGATCAGTTTGCCCACGATGGCGGCAAACATCCAGAGCTTTGAGAGGAAGTCCTGTTCGGCCAGCCACTCGCTGGCATAGGCGACGGTCAGATGCAGCATGGTCAGGGCGTGGGTATAGACGAAATAGGTGGGCTTGGCCAGTTTGTTGCCCAGCATCTCGTTGAACTGCTCCGATGTGGCCGTGGGGAGAGTGCACAACAGACAGACGATGTTGACCATTGTCATTACCTTCATCCAGAGCTTGTAGCGCATCAGGCAGCGTTGCTTCTGGGCACGAGCGAGACGCTCATAATGCGGCTGCTTGAGCAAGGCGGCGCCCTTCATAATGAAATTCAGCAGCTTTGCGCCCAGCACCATTTTCTTCTTGTCGTGGAGCACGCGGTTGACATGGCGCTCACAGGTGGTGCAGAGGCGATAGCGCTGTTCCAGCTCTTGTCTATGGTCAAGCGAATGAGTGAATCTATGAGGCAGAAGGGAACATTCTCTGGACTACTCACTTAAAGCGTTTCAATTCCTGGTCGAAGCGTGCCTCGCTACGTGGCTCGAACTGAGCCAGCTTCTCGACCTTCAGGCGCTGCGCTTCATTGCACTGGGCGCACAGTCCGTTGTCATTCGGTGGCGGCTGTCCGCCGGCCATGGCATTGCCATAGTAAGCATTGGCACAGAGCCCGGCGTTGTTGCTGTCCATGGAGGAGTTGGCATCGGAACGTGTGCTGCAGTCATGCTCAGTCAATATATCACGGTTATAGTCGCCATCGCGAGTAAAGCCATTATACTGCTCGCATTCGGGACAGTTCCAGCTGTTTCGATCGGCGTACGGCACGCAAGAGTTTGTGTTGCAGAACCAACAGTTTACCGTTATGCCGAAACGTGAGCTAACCACGAATATACATACATATACATATCAATTGAAGCATAATTGTTACCTCATGTCCCATTCCAAAATACATACATACATACATACATAATATGAAAAAAATTTCTGCCTTACTTACCGCACGTACACGTACATCTTGAAGAGCATTAAACAGACCACAAAACTAAGCGCCAAAATCGGCAGCGCCTTGGCAGCAATCATTAATAGAAGAGATTTCATTGTATTTTTGTTTGTTTCCGGTTTTAAAATTTTCTTTTTAATTTTATTTGACTAGAACTACTTCCAATCACAGTCACGATAAAATGAGAGAAAACAAACGTCAAACTATTTATATATACGTATGTATATGACAACTACAAAAAACCGGGCAGTGACAGCGGCTAGTTCTTGTCCTTTTATGTCAGTTTGCTTAAGGCAATATCGATGACGATACGGGAAACACGACTGAGCGATGCGATAGCCGGCACTATTGAATAAAAATTCTGAAGCTATGTAGCAAGGTATGCTGCTCAAAATATGCATGGCATATTTTCACAAATAAATATTTACGCTAGCCAAGCTACCCAACACACGGCATTGCACGGCATTAAATAAGTAAAATATTTATGAAAATAATTTGCATACTAATTATAAATCTGCGTACATGCAAGAATGTTGACTGGCTTTGATAGGTCTTTGAATGAAAATGCTTCTATAAGATTAATTCAACTTAATCAATAATATCAATTTTTGATTAAGAGCAGTAAATTAAGCATTGCTATCCTGTCATGTTTTGCATTCAGCATATAAGTTGCATAGCCAAAATGTGTATGTTATCGATGAATCGATTATGTTAGCTGGCCACACGAAAACGTTGACAAGCGAATGCTTAACACGAGCCGTGTGTTTTGAAAGCCGCTAGCACGTTGCACGTGTTAACAAAAAGTGTTTAATTTGATTCATAATATACAGAACAGGAACGTTAAATCAAAATATTGAGACAAAATGCAACACGACGATGTGAGTATACCAAATTCAAATAAGTTAATCTAAATAAAACTGTTCGCTCTCGCCCAGGTCGTTTGGAGCATCATCAACAAATCCTTCTGCTCACACAAAGTCAAGTAAGTTACTATAAATTGAATTAAAATGGAAATGACATTGAGAAGCAACAAATTTTTTCTTGTAGAACTGATACGCGCACCTTCTGTCGTCATGAATACAATCTGACGGGCTTGTGCACGCGTCGCACCTGCCCGCTGGCCAACTCACAATATGCAACAGTACGCGAGGAAAAGGGCATCATATATCTGTTCATTAAGACGGCGGAACGGGCACATATGCCGAGTAAGCTGTGGGAGCGCATCAAGTTGTCGCGCAATTTCGAGAAGGCCATCCAGCAGATTAACGAAAACCTCGTTTTCTGGCCCAAATACATGATAGCCAAGAACAAGCAGAGATTCCTGAAGATCACACAGTATCTGATGCGCATGCGAAGGCTGAAGCTGCGCCGCCAGAAGCTGATTGTGCCGCTATCCACGAAGATCGAACGACGCGAAGCGCGCCGTGAACAGAAGGCGCTCATCGCGGCCAAGATCGATAATCACATTGAGAAGGAGCTGCTGACGCGCTTGAAGAATGGCACGTACAAGGATATCTATAATTTCTCACAGACGGCGTTTAACAAGGCGCTGGAAGCGGAGCATGTGGACGAGGATGAGGACGAGCGCGAGGAGGAGGACGAAGAGGAAGAGCGCGAGCATGAGACGGAAATGGAAGTGGATGAAGCCAGGGAGCTGCGACGTGCACTCAACGATACAGAAGAGTTTGTCGAGGCGGACAGCGATGATGATGAAGACGAGGACGAGGATTATGGCGATGAGGATGATGAAGATGAGGAGAGCGATTCAGGGCAGCGCGAAGAAGTGGAAATGGACAGCGACTTTGCGCAGTCCGACGATGATGATGACAACGAAGATGATATTGAGGTACAAATTCAGATAGTTCACATTTACTATGTTATTTTTTCTTCGTTTTGTTTTTGTTTTTCACTTCAATTGGCAATTTAACATTCGACAGAGTTTATTGTTGACATTTGCATCGTTCAGAATTTGTTTTGTTTCGCATTTGTTTCTTATGCAAAAATCATGCATTGCCCAAGTCTAATTACCATAATTTGCAATGAAAACAAGACAAGTTTGTTTTTTGTTTTGTTGCCGGCCGGCAGAAAGTAGACGACAGCGCTGCCGGCGTCACTGCCAACGTTCTCGACTGCTGGCTGCGGCGCTGATAGCACCATGCACATCAAGCGACGACGGCGACGGCAGTCGATGAACGCGCGCGCGCGCATATTGACTCGCAACCTGAGGCGCGCTTTTCGAGTGACAAATTGCCAAAAAAAAAGACAAACGAAAAAAAAAATCATAATAGAAAAGAACAACTATAAAAAGCAGTGTTAAATAACGCAAATGTTTTATGCAGGACACCCACGTGCCGACGAAATCCACAAAGAAGCGCAGCTCCGAAGATAAGAAGTCAAAGACAACAACAGAGGCAGCCACAAAGGATACAACAACAACAACAACAACAGTTGCAGCTAAGCGACGCGGCAAACCGAAACTGCAAGTGGAATATGAAGTTGAATATGAAGCTGAGGCTAATCCAGCACGGCAAATGCGTCATAAGTGAGGTAGAAATAACGTTTAATAAAGCAGAGGCAGACAGAAGAGCAGATTTAAATAACATACGACTATTGTTTTTGTTTTTTTGTATAGATCTAATTAAATGGTAATGTGAATAAGAAGGAAAACACAAGAAACAAAAAAAAACCAAAGCTTTTAAGATTCTACTCTAAAACGAAAGAGATAGCAATAGCGATTGCATATCAAATTTCATGCGTGCGTGTGTGTGTGTGTGTGTGTGTGTGTGTGGTCAAATATGGCATGAACTTGACATTGACATTTGTTGTTGTTGCTATTTGACTGCCTGGCTTTAAATGTTTGCTGTGAAGTCGCAAAAACCAGTTCGTAGTAACTACAAATATTAAATTGCTTAGTTTTTTTTTACATTCAATTACAACAAAAGTTGGCTGGCCAATTAAAAAAAATTAAATAAAACAAAACAAAACGAACAAGAACGATAAGTGAATATATCTATGTATACATACTTATGTATGTATGTATGTATGCATATAGAATGCACGCCAAGTTCAATGCAGCTGTGGCGACGCCAACTGCGACGTCGACGTCGACGCAGACGCCCCTCAAGGCTTTTGCTGAGCCAGCTTCAGCTTCAGCTTTGCAATTGTTTATATTTTGTTATTTACTCTCGTTACGGGCTACTGACGCTAATATCACTAAAACGACCAAAGGTTCTATATATTTTAACACACACACGCACACACACACACACGCACGCATACCCACAGATAAAATAAAGTCGTCAACAATTGCCAATTAACAAGATTTTATGATTCTCACTTTTGCGGTTCAAACTGCAGCACTGAAGGTGAAGCGATTGAACTCAATTTGTTTAGCTAATGGCAAAAACTTCATTTTCCTTTTAGACTTGGCCAACATCAATTAATATCAAGTGCTTTGTTTCATTTATAAAATCTAAACAAACAAAAACCAAATGCAACGACGCAGCATCCAGCTAAACTAGTCTTTATTGGTTAAACCGTTATGCATGAGAGTGGGAGGGACAGAGATATACAAATATACCTACATGTATGTATGTACATACATATATGTATATTTAAATAGATCTTGACCGCATTTAGAATGAAATTAAAGTCGAAACCTTTCTAAAGCTTTTCATACCGCGTTGTCTAAACAGATATGCATAAATATGTATGTATATGTACATACATGTGTGTACACATACATACATACATACATATGCTGTTGAGGGAAATATGTATATATGTATGTATGTACATATGTGCATATATATTTATAAAGATCTTGACTGTTTTTATAATGCAAGCAAAGTCTTAACTTTTCTAGAGCTTTTTTGTTGTACTATGTGATAAAAAACGCTAAAGTTAAACACGGTAGCACATGGGATTTTGTTGTTGTCTAATAATATATTATCATCCTAATTGCAGATAGCTAATCTCGTGTCTCAGTAGTAGAAGTATATAAGTATATATTTTTTTCATTTTTTTTTTTTTTTTTCAAATGATGTATACTTTTAGTCATCAAAATATAGTAAGAAATGAAAATTGTGATGCTATCTAGTATTAGACAAATTACATTTATCTATATAGACAGTTTTACTACTATTTGGATTATACGAAAATGCCAATTCAAGAATGGGAGTAATTGGGCGTAATAATGCTCTAAATTCTGATTAATTCAATGCCAAGACGACTAAAGCAAGGGTGCTCTATTTAAAGTTTATTTAGGATTTACGAAGTAAAATTCTGATTTTGTCCCAGTTACTTATTTCACGCGCATTTTATGCCAGAAATTCATATAAATTACACTAAATAGTCAAATAAAAGTTATACACATTTATTTAGCTTCTTCAATAATTTTTTATTAAAATAAAATATGATTAAGGTTTTTCTACATATCTCTCTAAATCAAAATAAAATTATGTATTCAATAAATTTTCACTTCAAATTTCGCTTAAGACTACATTAAATCTAACAAAGTAGGTCATAGCATTTATATTTAATTGGGACTGCGAGAAGAGGCAAGCTGTCAATACGGCAGTATTCATTCAAATAGTAGTGGATGTGCTTCTGGAAAAAAATAGACAAACCGAAAAAGATTTGCTATAGAGTACAATTAAAATACAATGATTGACAAAATTCAATATGTATATATGATAATGTTGTACAAAATGAATATTAAGATTAACATATATTGAGGATAAGTTATATGTTAATATCGTGCTTAATATCCATAGCTCATTTTCACTACTGTTTCGATGACTGCCGCCGTATTGACCAGAAATACGCTTAAAAGTATGAATGCATTACAAAACGATGACAATCTTAATTTTCTAATGCACAAGAGATAAGTATTTCTGTAATTGTAACAATTTTTTACATAAACTTGTTGATCTCTTACTTATTATCGCCCCAATCAAATACAAATGCTATGTATATCTATACACACATAGATAGTAAATTAATCAAAGAACTTTTTCACTTAGCTTTATATATTTATATATATATAAAAAAAAAAACAACAAAAAGTGGTAGAAGCAATACATTCACTGCCTACGTTCAGGTAAGATTGAAATTAGAATCCAAAATTCGTACGAATGGGACGCATCTCACACTGCTGCTAGTATCAATCTCATTTGCTTTTCCACAATGTAATTAGTTGCAAATGACTTGATTTATTGATTGATTACTGACTAAATCAGTGCACTATCTTTATTTCGTACTTTTGCTTACTGTTGTTGTTGTTGTTGTTGCTGTCGTGTTGTTTTTATATCTTAAGCCCATTGATATTAGGCTATAAGTGGTATTTGGTTGCGTTTGGCTAGTCAGCAGTGGAGGCCATCTCAGGCATTTGGACTGAACGCCGCCTGACGCAGCAGAACATAGATCTTCTCCTTGATCCAGTCCTTGTTGTAGGGCGCGTAGGTATTGGTGCTCTTTTGATAGACCAAGCAGCTAATGTCGATTAGCGTATCGATAAAGTCAAACAGCTGACTGATGTCGTACGTAATGGTGGGCGTGTTCGGATTGCGTCGCTTCAGATGCTCCTCATAGATCTTGCAGACGCCTTCCATGCATTCATTGACGCTCTCATAGTCGCAATAGGTTCGCGTCTCCGGCCGTGCGCCCGGCTGTACCAGCAAAATGGTGTGCGACATATCGATGCTATCAATGCAGAAAAACAAAACTAATATAAAGAGAAACAGAACATTAACAACAGAACATTAGCAACTAAAAACGAAAATTGTAACCAAAAAATTTGCGCCTAGAGCAAAAGAGTTTTGGGTTAAACTTCATGCTTTTTTGTTTGTTAAATGCTTACCCTTCTCTTACTGTACTTCTTGCCTCCGCTTCTGTCGCAGTTGTGTTATTGTAGTTGTTCTTGTAGCTGTTGTGAAGTTCGTTGAATTCAGTACAGCAAATGCATGAATTCTAGAAGCGAAAGGAAAACACAAACATTATTGTACACACATGCTATGCTCATCACTTAAGTATGCAAATTCAAATTAAATAATAATAACACTGCAATTTTCGTCTATTCTTTTGGCATTGTCTGTTCGTCGCTAAATTTACATACATAGATTGCGATGCGAGACACCGGCAGCGCCAGCGGCACAGTTTTACTCCCTCTCTTTTTGCCGCCAGCTCTACACAAGCAAACATGCGTATACATGTACAGACAGCGGCAGCGTGCGGTGACTGGTAGCCAGAGTTTGAGTATAAAACTAATATGCATTTTATATGGCCAAACTTACCTGATTATTAACGGAAAATCTCGTGTACTGTGTGGGTTGTGTGTATAATGTATATATTAAACGTTATAATTTTAATATTTTTCTCATGGCTTGTCGCTGCATCTGCTGCTTCTTCTGTGCGGTTAGTGTTGCCCAATAGTACAAACCAGTGTTGCTGTGGTCTCACCGGCTGGGTTTGTCTGGCAGCACTGAGCGCATACGTTGCCACCTAGCCTGCCGTCCAGAGCGGCCAGTTAGACACAGCTGATTCAAACTGATCGTCTCCATGGACCAATTGGAGAGCGGCGCCAGTTGCGAGCGAGCGAGTCGTTTAAGTAAAATTAAATTGCGGTTGTGCCTGATTTTGCGTGTTGTTGTTATTGTTATTGTTTTTGCTGCTGTTGACTGCTAGCTGCTGGCTGCTGTCGCAATGTTGCCGCCGCATTGGGCAAGTGAAATGCAAAGTGAAGGCGCAGCCGCAGCATAATGTTTTGTGCATGTGGCACAAACATATTAATTAAACAACATAAATAACAAAATCATAGGCATCGTTGCTTCGGCTGTATATATTGTTTCGCCTGCGTTTATTTATTTTCTTATTTTTTTTTTTCCGTTCGTTTGGCTCCCCTCTTGTGCCTAATTTTTTTTTGCCGCTGCCCAACGCGACGCGACGCACGCGTGTTGAAAGTTTTTGTTGCTTTTTTTTATTATTTATTTTTATTTTTTATTATTATTTGTTGTGTTGTGGTGTGTACATACATATATATTGCAATTTGCCGCCTCTGAGCGTGCTATGTGGTTATTCTAGTAGTTAATATTATTGTTTTACTTGTGCGCTGCTCTCTGACAAATGTTCTCTGCGGCCAATGGCAAAATCAAGGTGCTGAATCCAATTCCCAATATGTGATTCCAATTTGAATGTCAATTGGCGACCCACGCATACATGTGTACTGATTTCTAATTGGATTTATGCTTGTTGCAGTTGCCGCCACACGAGACGGACGTCGTTGCTTCGTCGACGCTGCGCTGCCTCTTGCACGGACCCTTCCGCGATCTCCACTTCAATGTCTCCGATCACCGGCTGATACCCGTGCACGATGTCGTCTTCCTGGACGACGTCGAGCGCAATGTTAAGCCGCTCATCTACAGGCCGGTGCTGCCCGATACTGTGATAACGACGTCGACTGAGACGTCAACAGAGACGTCGACAGAGACAGCGTCGCCGAAGCCAGCTGCTGGAACAGCCAATGGCAGGTGAGTGTCTCTGTGTGTGTGTGTGTGTGTGTGCTTGGCCTTGAACTTGTTTCTGTTTGTGTTTTTTTTTTTTTATTTAATTTTTGATTTTGATTTGTCACGCTCTTTTCTTTGCTCTTTCGTCCGGTCAGTGTGTCCCAATCGCACTCTCCACTCGCCACTCTCCGCCATCCTCCTATTATTCAGTTTCCAATTGATTTGACAGCTGTGCCAATTTTTAATTTAACAGTTATTCGGCGAAAAAAGCCGTTAAGCTTTGGCATGTCGTTTATGACTGCACTTGGATTTTAAGTGTTGCATAGTAGACGACGAAGAAGAAGAAGCTGTAGCAGAACAGTTCGCGAATTCTATTCAAATTGGAATTTTCCTAATTATAGTTTACTGTTATAGTTTTACTGTTAATTCAATTATTTTTATCACGGTTAGTTCAATTTTCAATTGTTTAGCCCATTAAGAATTAAAGTTTTTTTTTTATAGTTTTTATTTTTATTATTTTTATTTTTTGCTGTGAAACTTGACTCTGGGGTTTTACGAACTCGTTTCCTTAGTCTTATTTCGTATTTCGCTCAACCAAATTCGCAGTTTTTAATTATAAATTTATTATAATTATTTCCACATTGTTAATTTAATTGCAAAAATGAATTGCTTGAAGAGCTTTAACTTGCTTTATAAGCTGCTCAGGTTAGTTACCTTAGATAACATTAATAGTAAGCATATAAGATATCGTTGAACCCATTGTCCTTGTGAGGCTAAAACTTATAAATGTTTCCTTATTTGTGAGTTAATGTGGAGTGATGTGAATGAACTTTTATCTAGTTTCTCAAATGTTATGCTAAATTTTAACTGGAATATAATTTTGAATGTGCCTTTAGGAGTACCTTTTTAAAAGCTTTATCATATTTTGTAAAAATATTGAAATATATATGATATATAAAAAATTAAAAAAAAAAAAAAAAAAAAAAAAAAAAAATATATATATATATATATATATATATATATATATATATATATATATATATATATATATATATATATATATATATATATATATATATATATATATATATATATATGATTAATTCAATTATTGAATATGGAATTATGCAAATATAAAAAATAACGAGCATATAAATAATTTTATTAAAATATAATTTTTGCTATATTTAATTGATATATAAAATATGCATAAAATGTATATAAAATGTTCTTAAATCTCCAAAGTATTTTTAAAGTATATATAAGATCATTTTTGTCTTTATAATATAGATTAAAAATAAAATATATTTTTGATATATATTTTCCAATCAATAGCATGTACCTATTAGATCTCAATTATCATTTCAATCACAATCTGAGCTAATAGGATAATAGAAACTCAATCATAATATAATATAATATAATATAATATGGACATACGCCCATTCTTTCTCATATTACTTGGGATCGATTGTTTTATTATTATTAATTTATAAGTTCGTTTAGTTTTTAATTTGAGACATTTTTAATAACCGGTTCGTGGCGAAAATCATGTTGGGAAATTGAGACCTTGTCACCTCGCACACTAATTGAACGTGTTTAACGAGCGTTTAGTGGTGCTCGCGCAACCTGTTCGACGATAAGCAAAGCAAATGCTGATAACGTTGCGTTATCATTGCTATCAGCTCTGATCTGATCATCGTCACAGGTGCGACGTCATTGAAATTATAATTATTTTTAAATTACATGTGAATTTGCATTTGTTGTTATTGTTGTTGTAGTTGTTGTTGTTGTGTCGTGACTCTTTCGCACAGCTGGAGGCGACATAACCAATTGTATAAGATGTGCACATACATACATATACACATGCATATATATACATACCTGCGTACATGTGTGTATATAGATATAAATAATTAAATATATATTTACGTGCCCATGAGTGTGTGTGTGTGTATATATATACATATATTTGATGTAGGTTCATTTATGGCTTGTTGAGAGGGTGTTCCTCTCTGTATGTGTGTGGGTGTGGGTGTGTATGTGTATAGCAATAGTCAGAATTCGCAACGTGGGCTGCTTATCAAATTTGTTTATTTTATTTATTATATGTAAATACATATATTTTTGTTGTTTTTCTCTGTCTATTTTGATTTTATTATTATTATTTTCCATTCTGACAGTTCTTACTCTTTGTGTTCTCACAAGTGTTCAGTTAATGATTGATTTTTAAATACCCTGTAATTAGTATTTTGTGTGTAAATGGAATTTTGATGTAGAAGACAAAAGTTGAATATGAGAGAGAGAGAGAGAGGAAAAGAGAGAGAGAGAGAGAGATAGAGAGAGAGAGCGAGAGCGAGAGCGAGAGCGAGAGAGAGAGAGATAGAAATAGAGATAGAGATAGAGATAGAGATAGAGATAGAGATAGAGATAGAGATAGAGATAGAGATAGAGATAGAGATAGAGATAGAGATAGAGATAGAGATAGAGATAGAGATAGAGATAGAGATAGAAAGAGGGATATAGAGAGATAGAGAGGAGGAGAGAGTTCTAGAGAGCTAGATAGTTAGAGAGAGGGAGAGAGAGAGAGATAGTAAAAAATAGATAGAGATAGAGAGTAAGAGAGATAGAAGATAGGGAGAGTGACACAGAGAGAGAAAAACAGAGCGAGAGAGAGTAGTGAAAGATAGAAATAGATAGAAAGACAAAGAGAGAGAGAGAGATAGATAAAGGGCGTGACACAGACAGATAGAGAGAGACAGATTGCGAGAGAGCGAGAGACTGAGACAGATGAGTAACAATTTAATGATGGGTATTCCATGAGCATGTTCCATTTAGCCTCGCTCGATACATTTACGAGCTGTTTCTGCATTTTGTTGATGTTATTTTTAATTCCCTGTCTTGCTTGAATTGGCTCCAATGCGCTGATAATGGCCGTCAGCGTTTATGGTTAACACACGGGTTTCATCAGCATTTTGTAAGTTTCAGTGCGCCGATTGAGAGAAAGATTGCAAAGATGCAAAGATGAAGATGATATAATGAGATGAGAAGATGAAGACGAACACCTTTCGTTGAGTTTTTGGCCGCTCTGTGCTCCGTTTTCGTTCGCTTCAGCCAAATATGGTCGATCGTCGTCTGGCCGCGTCAGTGTCTCACGGAAGTTGGCCTTGACCGTGGCATTGGCGGTGCCATTGGCATCGTCGCGTCATCTCGTCGCTGGCCTCTTGGCAGGCAGCCATATGGGAATCGCCTGTCTGCGCGTGCAATGCGCGTGCAACGCGCTTCACTTAATTAATTATGCGTTTAAACAGACATTCGACATTCGAGCTGACATCTATAATTGCCATTAATCTAATTGCCATGCGATACTCTGACCCAATGCATGCCTCGCCCCCCCCCAAACGCCACTTGCTGACACCGCCTCTAGCTGCGCCTTCAGCTTCGGCTCTGGTTGTGGCTCTGGCTCCAGCTCCAGCTCCAGCTCCGGCTCCGGCTCTGGCTATAAATATCAGCAATTGCAAAAAGCAATTGCATGTTGTGTCAATAATACACGTTTACCTAATTACCCTCAAATGCTCCACATTCATTATGCTCGCCATTGTTCATTGGCCTAATTAGCTGTGGCATTCACTGCATGTTCGCCTTTTTTTGCCAGGCGGGCTGCATACAGGCAGGAGGAACTGTAAAGGCTTTAAGGTCTTTAGGTCTGGCATACCCGCTCAAGAAGTGAGAAGAGCATATTAGAGTCATATAATGATCAATTGATACTTTCTGATTGGATCAACAGGATTGGGATTGGATTGAAAGTGGGCGTACTTGGGCCGTGAATCTATCTGAAATGCTATTACTAGAGGTGCAAGAGATTTGAAATTTTATACAGTAACTATGTGTATGTATGTGGCACTGGTGGGCGTGGCAACATATCCAAACTGGGAGAGATATGAGAGTCTACAGTAAGTCTTTCTGCACTAGTTCTTTTCTCTAAATGTTTAAATAGACTAGGGATACAATGAAATTAACTAGTTTATATGATGCTGAATAATTAAGTTAAAATTAGATCTAAACTGTCTCGTTCGAATATGAGCTTGGCTGTGTTTTGCCCTGGAATACCCAATTGGAGAATCCGAACGCCCAAGACGATTGAAACATGATCAAATTTGATTCATTGAAATAGATTATAATATTTAAATTTTGCTATACCAATAAAATTCTATAGCTTTATACTTGTTATCCATACATCCAAGATCCGAATTCTTAAAATCAAACAATTTGTGTATACTTAAATATGTTCAAGCAATACATATGTACATATCACTCGCCATGCACGCGAGCCACGTACAGGGTATAATAGCATTTTCAGCTGGCTGCACACTGCGCCTTGGCATTGAAATGGCTCATTAAATGCGCGCGTTTTTTTGTTTTTTTTTGTTTTTTGCCTTTGTGTCTTGGCTCAGCTCATTTTCAATTTTATGGTTCTTCTGGCTCGCCGACAACCGGAAGCCAGAGCCGCCGCCAAATCGTCAAATGGCCAAACAGGCGAATCGCCAAACAGCCGACCGAGCCAATATGCGTATTACGTATATGTATAAATTTTAATATGCTTCAGTTTTTGCCTCTGCCTGCAATTAGCTCACACAGAAATCAATGAAACTACTGGCTAACGTTAGTCTAGTGATGCGCTGTAAGCAATAGACTTGGCAGACCATAAGCAGATACCCTGTAAGCAACAGCCAATGGCGAATGTGTAAGCATATACCCTGTAAGCAGTCTTAGGTCTTCAAGTAAATGAATTCGCATTCAACATCTATTTGGGTACTCTAAGTGGGTTTTCCCCGACTAGAAGATACGCGGACTAGCTCTAACTCACTCTGACTCACCTGACTAAAAAAAGTGTTCAATATTCAATTTCTGGCTATGTTTGAGCAGCAACTTGATATCAACTTTGATGACTCAAAATATAACTCTTGGCAAAACTTTGATATGAGCTCAAGTTGATATCGATTTATATAGTTAATTATGAGTTCTAGATCTCATATATGGCCCGATCAATAATATTCTTGCCCATGTCATGGAGATTTAATGAGTCAGTTCCACGCCTCTGCACACTGCACCTTATATAGGCGAACTATACTGGATGAGCAAGCGCATCGATTCATGCTTCACTCAGCAGAGTGAGCTACAGTGATCTATGATCTATGCTAAACTGAACGCTGCATTGCAGATCGACATAAGTGTTCTCATATGTCTCTTTGCTTGATCGATACTCTCAGATATGCGAATACACACTGAAGCGCAGAAAGAATTTTTGAACTGGTTCAACCAGTTAATATGTGATTTTCAGATGAGCAAGCTACAGTGATCTATGCAAAACTGGTCGTTGCTCTGTCTCCATGTTTGATCGCTTTGTTTAATGCTCTCTCGCTCTATAGAGATATATTGAATTTATTTAAACAGTTACTGTTAAGATAACAGAAGTTTGTAGATTCTGCTATAAGTTGAACAAACTTAATGAAACCAAATTATTAAACTTGCTTAGCCAGGAACTCATATATTCTTATACATTTGATTGACTTTGAGTTCAGCAAGATATATGTGTACTCACATACGTTGAATTATTTGTTCATAAGAAAAAAAATTAGCCCATTTCCTTTATTTACTTTTCTATAGAATTCAATTGTGCTTTGTGCTTATGACTGAAATAATTGCGAATGAATGAACAAGTGCGCTTTGTTCAATATAATAATGAATAAGCAATTAAAGAAGAAATTTACTTGATATGACATGTTAATGATATTCGATATGATTGCTTGTGATAGATATATTTATCTATTTGCAGTGAGCACTTGTCCAAACATGAAAATATTCTTTCAGGGAAAGCATGGGGCAACAGTTGACGATCCTCATAGCTAAAACGATCTACTACAGGAATATAAGTGTAACACCTGTGCCCCATGCTCCAATTACCCGCCGTGGAAATCCATGTGAATAGATATGATATGATATATATTTATATAACTATCAGTACAACATAATGTGTTGTAAGTTAAGCTTACCTGTAATTGTATATTCCCTAGTCAGATAAAAAGCATCTTTCAGATACAAAAATAAACTATCTTTTAGTTAAAAAAAAAAAAAAACATCTTTTAAATACAAATATTAAGATGCAGATACAAATCAAAAATAATTTTAATAAAAACTATACAATCATCTCATTTTAAAAACAATCTAACGGATACAAACGTCACGTATTTAATCATATCTTTCAGATAAAAGATTTGTAAAAGAATCTATCAAATACAAACATAAAATTTTAAAAAGTATTTTTCAGAGACAATCGTCACATATTTAAAAATTTCTATCAGATACAAACATAAGACTTAAAAAAGTATCTATCAGATACAATCGTGACATATCCAAAAGTATCCATCAGATACAAACATAAAATTTTTAAAAGTATCTATCAGATACAATCGTCACATATTTAAAAGTTTCTCTCAGACACAAACATGTTTTAAAAAGCATCAGATGCGGACATCTAATTTTAAAAAGTCGCTATCGGATGCGAAAGAACATAAATATTTAAGTATCTATCAGATATAAAATTTTAAGAACTATCTATGAGATACAAACATCAAATTTTAAGAAGTATCTATCAAATACAAATTTCACATGCTTGAAAATATATCTTAGATATTATAGCTTTCAGATCCTTCAGATACAAGTATCTTTCAAATATAGAAAATCATTTGATAACAACTATCTCTCAGATACCAAAATCAGTTATTTATAATTAGTTATCCTTCAGATAAAGTCATACCGTACTCCAAAGTATTTTTCAGATACAAATATCTCATATTAATAACTGTCGCCCAGCTCTTGAATCTGTAAGATACTTTGTTGCAAATGTATTTCAAGTTTCATTTTGTTTTGTAGCCATTGTTGTTGTTGTTTTGTTTTTGGCCACAAACTGGGGCTTCCTACTGCTTAGCCATGCCAGCTGTAATGGCCGCCAAAAAATGTCGCCCCCAAAAATCGCTGACCCCATTAAAAAAAAGCAAGAAGAAGAAGAAGCAGAAGCAGAAGCAGAAAAAGCAATACTCACAGCTACAGTTACAGCTAGACATTTGCCCGCACTCTGTGGCTGGGCTAATTGAATTAGCTGGAATGAAATCACCTGGCGGCCTTTTCGAAGCCCCATCGAGTCAATTGGCCACTTTGGCCGCTTGCTGCCAACTGGCGACGCACTCGCAGCGCCAATTGCAGTTTTGGATGCGTTCGGTGCAAGTCTCTTCAGCGTGTGGCAAGTGTCTGTGGCAAGTGTCGTGTCGTGCGAAGAATTTGATTGGAATTGAATTGGAATCGAGTTGGAATTGAGTTGGAATCGAATTGGAATCGAATTGTCTCGAATTGGATTGGATTGAATCACTGTTATAAATCGTGCCACATATATATATATATATATAAATATATATATATTCTTTTTTTTTGCTTGTGCGTGTGTGTGTGTGTGAGTGAGAGTAACAGAAAGAAAGAGCGAGCGAGAGGGCGAGAGTTATCAAGTCAAGCGATAGTAACAATGCCGGAGCGCAGCATTAGCCAACGCGATCTCGATGAGATCGAGATCGAGAGCGACGAAGAGGAGGAGGAATTGGAGCAGGGCGTCGGCCTGGCCGTACAATCGACAATGCGTCGCCGTGCCGCCGCTACCGCCCAGGGGCGTGGCAGCACCAGCAACATTAGCAACAGCAACGAAGGCGGCCAGCAGAGCCGCGAGCGCAGCCGCGAGCGTTTCGGCCCGGTGAACGCCGCCCAGGAGGCGAGGTTCTATGACGACGACGAGGAGCGACGCGATGGCGGCTACGATGACAGCGACGATGAGGATGACATTGAAATGTTGGATTAGTAAGTGGCCTGACGCATGTTTTTATACATGTTGTTGTAGTTGTTGTAGTTGCTATTGTTGTTGTTGCTGTTGTTGGTTTTTAATCTAATTAGCCGTGCGGCTTATGTGCATGCCAGCCTCTGCCTGTGTGTGGGTGTAACATTTCTATGGCCCATTTCGTATTTTCCGCAATTTTTATGATTTGTACTATTATTGTCGTTCTTCTAGACGCCGCCGCCGTTTCTGCTGCTGCTGCGATTTCATTTTGCTAGTTTTAGCACCACCCATCGCCCGCAATTCCTGGCCACGCCTCAGTCTCAGCCTCAGCCTCAGCCTCTGCCTCAGCCAAGCGCACATTTCATTCCCTCGGCATTTTCATGGCGCTTTTCCTTAATTTTATTTTTTATTTTCTGTCTGCATCGCACGCGCGCTTCAATTAAAAAATTTCTTAAATGGATTCTCTTAATTCCAGCGCATAGGTTTCATTAAAAGATATATGTATATATTTTTATACATCTGTCTTTATAAGCATATCTATATATATTTGTATGTGCTTTATATCTCCTTGCATTCTTCATCGTCGCTCAGCTTAAGTTCTTGATTGTTAAATGAATATTACTAACAGTTTTACATCTAAAGACTGAAGGCTGTCAAATATTTTTAAAATATCGTATCGATGATAATTTAAGCCTTGAAAAAGTATCAATATGAGATTTGCTATGCGACTTTAAAAATATCGATATATCAATATATTTATTTCTTTGTTCATTCCCACAGTAAAATTATAGTCTGTCCCAAAAAAATAAAAAAAAAATTAAAAAAAAAAAAATAGCAAAATAATAAGAATAGGTATTTTTTTTACTTAAACTCAAAAGACTTCTCAACTCCAGTACTCGGCATTCAAAAGTGTCATGCTGCTTGTTTTTCATAAGTGACGCTATATATAATGTGCTAGCACTTGTTTTCATTACTTTAAGGCATTATTAAACTCAAAATAATACGTTTATCCATGCAAATATATAAAAAATATCGCAAAGATATTTGATATTTGGGCAAAAATTATTCCGATATATTTATATTTTTTGTTAAAAAATTATCGATATATTGATATTTTGATATATTTTCAACAACTCTAGATACCATAGAGATTTCCCAAAAAATGGTATATATTTCGATATTTATGCACCCCAAGTTCCAAGAAGTCTAGAGCTAGACTCTGTTTTAAATCCCAAATCGGTTCAACTTAACGAAACCAAGACAGTATGCTTGACTATTAGATACTCTACTGCACTCATCCAATGCAGTATTTATATCAAGAAAAAAGAAAAGAAGTTTCACTTTTTTTTCAAGTACATATATTTAGAAAATTCAGGATTTCCTATCTGATGAATTTGTCGCCTTTGCCCAAAGCAACTTCTATAAACTACCCAACTGTGAACTTCACCTACTTTTATTATTTGTATAGTTGACTTAATTCACAGGCCTCATACAAGCTGATATTCGCTGCCATTACAAACGGTTTAGGTCATTTGTCAGTAAGCATTTAGCAGCAGTTGAAAACTAGGGACGGCTCGCCAGGCAGCCAGGCAGCCAGCCAGCTATTAATTCCACAACAATTTGCAACTTTACTTCGACTTCAGGTTTTCACCAGCTGCGTCCAAGTCCTTCATGGTTACTTATTTAAGAGTTGGACTTTAAGGCTTGTCACAGTTCCGCTAAAGTTGCTAGCCGAATGCTGAGCTAAGCTCTCTTAAAGCAACCCTTCACGCAAATGATGCCCCGCCTTTGCGCCCCTACGGTTCTGGGTCCACTCAGCTGTCGGCCTGAGTCAAACTTCAACCATTTCGCAGCCAAATTGAAATGTTTCAAGTTTTGCGGTTTTTGCGTAGCGCCAAAAAGTTAAATGTATGACATGAGATCTACATAGATGCTTATTTATGTTCATGGTAGCAGCAACTCCCTGGACATATTTATTTACAAGGCGTCGCCTGGAACAACTAAAAAAGCAAATAAAACTACCTAAGAGAGGGTAATATTATGTGTAGATACAAATTGAGAGCCAGGCCGGGGGTAACTGGAGTCGAGTCAGCAACATTTATTTATTATTCCCTTGAAAATCTCAAGGTTAACAAAAAAAAAAAAATGAAAAAAATTGGAAAAAAAAATAAAACGAAAAAATGCCAGCTGGCAAATGGCAAAATGTTGCAAGTGTAAAGAGCTAAGAGCTAAAAAGCCCGCGACTAATTTGTCATTTTCAAAAGGAAAAAAAATGTGTGCCTACTTTAAGGCGCGTCTAGGGATGTGCTCGTGCCTCAGGAAAAATGCCGCAAAGAACTTGATCGAAACGAAAATTTGCAAAGCAAAGAAACAGAGAATAATAAATATATTAAAATATAAGTTTGACGGAATAACTTTATTAATTAACTTAAGGGAAGAAATGAAGAAAACCCTTTCACACTTTTATTTATTTATATTTTATTAATTAATATTTTATTTATTTATTTATTTTTACAAAGAATTAATTCTAAATAACATGTTTTAGGCCAGAGCGACAAAGACCTTTAAACGGTTAGGAATAGGATTCGATATATTTATAAAAATTATATATATTTTAATCCTTGGACTATTTTCTACTTAGATAAGCTACTCCTAATATGCCTTTGATATAAATATACGCCCTTAGCTACGCTTTCTTTTGCCCTTTAAATTTGTAGCTCTGTAGCATCTGCAGACATTGCGCAGGATGTGAAACACCTTCTATATATGTATATATATATTTTATTTGTTGGTTGTCCTGTTTCTAGTCACCTTCAGTCAGAGTTCAGTCAGCAGTCAGCAGTCAGCGCTTGCCACTCACCCGTTAGCTGGTACCATTTACCAGGTGGCATTGGCACAAAAGTTGAAATTTTTACGGCCTACCTCACATTTTGGGGCTCACTTTTGTGTCATGCTGTGGGCGCTTAATTAAAATTAATGAAGTACGTTGGCTTTTTATCCTTTGCTGCCAGGACGTTGGCAGCAGTCACATTGGCCACCATCTTGCGCCCAGCCACCATTCGTCACACACACACACACACACACGCACGCACACATATACACCTCTTCATTTCCACATTTGCCCTAGCCAAGTATTTACCATTCTCCAGCTGAAGTCGTTGTAAATATTTGCGACTGACTTTATTTTAAGTCTGTTAATTGAGCGGCAGCTGTCGCAGCGCTCTCACTCTCGCTCTCTCTCTCTCTCTTTCTCTCACACTCTTTATGTTGCTTGTGTCATTTCGTTAATTTAGTGCTCTTAACTGTTATGATTGACCAGAATAAAGGAAAGGTCTTGAATCAACCTCACAGTCTGATTGATTGAGTGAATGGCAGATTAACTGAAGCACTTATGCTTCCACAGCGGAAATGATAAGTTGATTGACGCCATTGAAGCTGTTGATTGACTACTAAAGATGGATGCCTCTCCGAATGAGTGACGATATGGCTTAAAGAACTATTAATATATTGATTGACAAATTGATTGATATAAACAAAGTAAACTGAAAGCGAAAATGAAAGTGACGAAAGAGTTGATTGAATGATAGATTGCATTGACTACATTTTTCCCTATAGAGAATACTGTTTGAATTTGTATAATGATTATCATCATATATTTAAATATACCCTAAACTAAGCAGAAACTGCATTCAATTATATTTTAGATTTATTTTCCTCTGCTCGCTCCCTTTGCTTTATATCACTGTCACGGCAAAGTGCAGTGCAATAAATATTGCTTTAACCTGGCCTCGGCTTTTTGTGTCGCTTGTTCAACATTTCATAATTAATCATAAGCTTAAAGCCGTTTTTTGGCTGCATTTGTAGCTGCATTTGTTGGCCTTTGCATTGGGGCTTCGCCAGCTCCAAAAACGCTGCAAGCTGAACACTGAAAATGACCCAGAAAATGTATTCTACATGCACACGTGCCTCCCCCTCTTTAATCTCGGTGTCTCTGTATCTGCCTGTGTGTGTGTGTGTGTGTGTGTGTGTGTGTGTGTGTAGCATTTTATCTTGCTGTCGCAGCGATAACAAATGAAATATTCATAACATTGTTGCCATACATAAATTTATATACACATATTGGAGCAAGTGGAGTGCTGTGAGTACCTTCCAAAAAGAAAAACAAAAAAAAACTTAAAAAAAAAAGAAATACTTAAATTGATAAAAGCCCGAGACAGAAACAAGATTAGGTAGAAGCAAATCCTCTTATGATATTATGCAAAATGATTTTATCTCATTAAAGAGATTAACCTTAATTTATTAGTTTATCTTTGGGCAACGAATGAAAACAGTTTGTTTATTCAAATATTTCAAATGTGAAAACTATTAAAAAAAAAATTAAGCAAAGACCATTCGAGTCGAAAGATAAGATGAGACAGGGTGAAAAGGCACATTTGGCTTATACTATTAATGATAAAAATAATTTACTTAAGTAGGAAATTGAATGTTGGATTGTCTTCATCAAGTGGGTATAAAATAGGCTAGTATCGCTGTCAGCCAACATCGATTTTGATGCTCTTCTAGCCTACTCAAGTGTCAATTGCTGTGTGTGTGCGTGGAGATGTGTTTGAGTACCGTTGATATGTTTTGGTTTCTGTGCATGACTTGATTGCGTACATATCACTCTACTGGAAGTCTGCTTTGATGTAGTTAACCCAAAGTGTTTACCGTAGTTTCAAACTGGTTTCCAAAGTGCTTTGTATAGAAGTGCACCAAGAATGATGTGAAAATCAGTTAAATGTAGATATTTTATTGAATTTTCTATAGCAATTATGAGTTAAGAGATATGCATTTTTATAGACAGACAAAGGCTGCTGAATGGATCAGGAATGGGCTTAATATTTCTAAAAAGCCTGGCCCGACTTATATAAATTGTGAACCGTTTAGTTCTTTACGATCTCGTTGCGCTGTCAACCGAATACAAGACGGATCTTGCACAGAACTAATATACTCGTTTCACTTTTGCGAATGAGTATAAAAATCATGTACTTCGGAAGCTTTCGTGTTTTGTTTACTGTTGAGCGACTGGAGATGTACTCTTCCTGTATTGCGATGCGATTGATGTTCACACATTGAGAGTCAATACAATACACTCTAATCTCATACTCTATTGAAATGCTTAGCGAACAAGCTCTAGCATACGCAAAAAACCTGAGTGGAAGAAGGGGTTTCTGTTCGATCGCAATTGAGCTCGATGCAGAGCCGATGCAATGTATTGCTCTTTAATTTTTTTTCTCAGACTTTGAGTGAAGCACATCTATTGGCAGACATCGATAAATGGTCCACAAATATCTTTTAGCTATAATTTTAACAGAATTTTAGTTCCTTTTTGGGACCAGAATTTTCGTTGCAATAACCGTCAGGCCGTTATAAGTGGAGTCGTTATAGCCGAATTCTACTGTAATTCACATTCACATCATGATAAATTGCTCTCCCCCAAAAATTTCAATAATTCATAAAAACTGTTGCCGCCTTGGGCAATATTCATTGGCTCGTAAAAACTCCATAGATTTCGGTGCCGTCGTTGATTCTAGGAGATTTATTTATTTATCGATGGAATTTTTTGCTTGAAATTTTTGCGAATTTTGTCAATTTTTCCCTAGGCGACAACGAATTATTGAGGTTTTTTTTTGTGCAGCTTATAAAACTCTGTACTCGAATTCCGAATTCCGAGAACAGAATTTTAAATGATATGAGAGAAACCCCAATAATGCGTTGTCGCTTTGGGAAAAATTTGACTGCTTATAAGAAATGTAGAATAGAATAAAGAAGTAAGTAAAATAGCTCCCACAGTTTAAAAGTAGAATGGAATATGGGAATATCAGCTCTTTGCCGGGCTCAGAGGATCTCCCAGTCGAGCAGCCTCGACTAGGGCACACTTACTAAATTAATTATTTAGTTCATTAAGGAATCATCTGTCAATGAATAAGAGATAAGCAGCAAAGCGCATGAAGGCAGCAAGCATCTCTAGTATAGATATATGTATATGTATATATAGCTGCTCATCTGTCTATAGATATAGCTGTACTCATCTATAGTACATATATGCATATACTGCATATACAGATAGAGGAGATCTAACCCAAAGTTGGCCGTATTTGACTGAATTTCATTTGGCCCTCAAATAGTTTTGCTACTTGCATCACATATACGGCTGCTGTCCAATATTAAAAGTGAAATGTTGAAAGTTTTTATGTGGTATTCGTGGCGTCTTAGCGCTGCAGCACCACCACCACCGTCACTTGAATGGCGCAGAGCGTCACACTAGGACAAACACATAAAATGGTGGTGCGGCTGTCGCATTAAGCTGCAGTGAACGAAATATGCATGCCGCATGCAGCATGCAAAGTGCAACTGCTGCTCACTCTCCAAAAAAAAATATGAAATATATGCCAGCGAACAACAACAACAACAACAATTCCTGCAATATTGCAACATGAAGTGCAACAAAAACAAAATATGGTCCAACAATTTAAAGTAAATATGCGCTTAGAAATTGTTGGCAAACAAAGCCATGAGCGTCAAATACTTTACTGCATCTTCACTTTGACTCGCAAGTGTGTTCAGCACTCTATGTGTGTGTGTGTGTGTCCATGTGCTCGCTTGCTGGTCTTTGCACATGCCTGCTACATTTCTGGCGCCTGTAAAAATATTTGTTGCCTGCAGCAGCAGCAGCAGCATCAGAAGAAAACTGAAAAACTACAACAGCAAAGCGTTGACAGGCCAAAATGCTTTGACCTTCAGCTTTCAAAAAGTTTTCGGTTCTTTTTTTCCTATCTACTCATTTTGGTATTCGTTGAGAAAAGAGTCAGAGTGTTCATGGAGGCAACATTAAATATATATTGCAAATATATAGAGTATCAAATGTATTTGCGACGAATTGAATTGAGTCAGCGAATATAAATAGCCATTATCATATGCGGCCAATGCAGAGGAATTTGTTGATTAGAAGATGTGATAAACTGGAAAATATATGTTAAATAAAGTAAAATTTTCTGTATGTATAAATTACAAGAAATAAGAAAAAGTTGTATTGAAAGCTTTTTTTTTAATTTTAATTTATTTTTTATTATCTAGGCGATGCTGGAGCTTTATAAGTAGAGTAATGACAGTATCAGGAGCTAATGCCATTGACGAAAACTTAAGCTAGCTTTTACTATCAAGATTTAAATCATAAGATTCAAGACAATGAAGAGAAACAAAATAAAATTCACATATGTGCTTTGTATTATACTATAGATATATACATATATATTACTATATCATTTTTATTTTATTTTTTATTTCATTTTATTTTTTATTATATTTTATTTTATTTCTTATTATATTTTATTTTATTTTTTATTATATATTATTTTATTATATTTCTTACTTTATTTTATTTTTTATTTTTACTTATTTATTTTATTTTATTTTGTATTTTATTTTTATTATATTTTATTAAACTTATTTTTTTTTTATTTTTATGTATGTATATAAGTTTTCGGTTCTCTTTTTCCTCTCTACTCATTTTGGTATTCGTTGAGAAGAGTCAGAGTGTTCATGGAGGCTACATTAAATATATATTGCAAATATATAGAGTATCAAATGTATTTGCGACGACTATATCATTTTTATTTGACTATTTATTTTATTTTATTTTTTATTATATTTTATTTTATTTTTTATTATATTTTATTTTCTTTCTTATTTTATATTATTTTTTTATATTTTATTATATTTTATTTTTTATTATATAATATTTTATTTTATTTCTTATTTTATTTTATTTTTTATTTTTACTTATTTATTTTATTTTATTTTATTTTGTATTTTATTTTTATTATATTTTATTTTTTATTTTTACTTTTTGTCAATTTTTTTATTTTATTTTATTTTATTTTGTATTTTATTTTTATTATATTTTATTAAACTTATTTTTTTATTTTTATTTTAATTATTAAATTATACTTTATCATTTTGACTAGCCATTTTCTGCTATATTTAATTTCATTAAATAATTAATTTTCTTTCTCTGTATTCTGACAACTAAAATAAAATTGTGTTAGGCGAAATTTTAGTCATGTTCAATAAATGGCGCTTTCGTTTGACTTGTTTATTTAAAACAAATCCTGACAAGCTCTCCAAGTTGACTAGAGAACTAGACCAACCCACACACACACACATACACACACACAGCTTCACAGCACTAACAACACTTTAAGTGAAATCGACGTGTGAAGAAAGTTTTGCCACGTTGACAAGCTAATACCAAGTCTAAAAAAAAAAAATAAAAAAAAAAAAACGAACAACAACTGCACATATTGCGCCGACTGCATGCAAAATTAGATTTATAAAATATTTATTACTAAATGCACTTCATGAATTTGCTTTTAGTTATTTATTTCCTATGCGAATGCCATTTCTGTTAATTGAATTCAATCAATACTCCACTTGGCCCATCCTTTGATTATCTCACAGGAAACAGAAACAATTTGCAACTTAGATGACATCCTGTACTTGTATGTCCTGTTATTATTTGAAATTTATAGAACGAGTTGAGCCCGCATACTGGAGCATACGTGCAGTGTGGCTACAATGTGACTTACAGTTGGGGGTCTTCTCATTGCAGCTTAAAGTTTCAATGTGGCGAAGAGGTCAAGCTTCTAGCCTCGAAATATGAGTTGAGTAAAGGTATATTGCATTGAGAAAATATATACTATACATATGAGTGTATCGACTGAGTTTAGCACGTTTCATGTGGTATAGTACACATAGACATGTACGTAGACTTAACTGTTAACATATCTTATTCTGATGCCAGGCAAAAGAGTTGCAAAAAGTTAATAGATATTGGACAACAAATGCGGATGTTTCCAAAGACGGCATTCGGCAGAGCACGGTGTTGAAGAGAAGAGGAAGCATGGTATCTAAAGTGTATACGTGGGTGTATTACTAAGATACCAAGCATAGATAGAGATGCCCCTAAGTTGTCCTTGATGCATATATGTAATATATAATATAGCCATCTAGCTATCTTTTCATCTATCTATCCATCTTTCTATCCATCAATCCATCCACCTATCATCTAACTTAACATCTATCTATAAATATTTTTATCTCTCTATATATCCATATATCTATCTATTCAACTATCCTATATTTTTATATAATACTCAATGCATTTTATTCCACATTTTACATTTTATTTTCTTTTTGTTGTTGTTGTTGATTTACTCTATTTATCTATCCAACTAATACGATTTAAATCTTGTTTCATTGCAGTGATACGTGAGTAGAGCGATGCATATTAAATGTTTTGGTACTTTAAGCCCGTTTATAAATAGAATTTCGCCGAAAAATATCAGGTATTTACAGTGAAATCTTTGAATGAATTGAAATGCCAGCATCGAATTTGCGGTCTATTTAATAAATTCCAAATATCCGTTTATCTCTTGACCCGACGCAAACTATTTGTAATATTTACGTGTTTGTCTACACGCGCGAAAGGCGAATTGCAAACAATGCTTTTAATTTGTGCTTAATTATATAATATAATTAATTACGCATGGCGCAGAGTTCATGAAAAATTTACACGTTTTACGCAACATAATTACAAAACGAAGAACAATCGAAAAACAAATTTCAAAATAAAATAAAACTGACAAAAAAAATACATATATAAAAAAGAAGAGGAAATGACAATAATACTCTTTCCAGTCGAGTGATAAAAGATATATATGAGGAAGGTCTTCATTGAAAAGTAAAACACAAAAAATACTATTAAAATTATTTTCTAGTTTCAATAAAAAAAAAATAAAATAATAATAAAAATGAAATAAAAAATAAATAAATGATACAACATTTTAAACTAAATAAAAATATAAAAGTTAGTGGGAGCACTTTTAATTTTGTAGATAATAGATAAAAAAATATTAAAATATATATATTTTTTATTTATAATATATAATAAACAAATTCTAATATATTAATATTTCAAGATCCAAGTCAATATTTAAAGTTTGAAAATACATATACATATGTATACATATGTATATATAATACAAAAATAATAAGAACCATAAAAAAAAAACATTTCCAATGCTTTCATCCTACATAAAAGAATTATTTTATAAGAAAGCCAAATCAAATTCAATATAAAATAATACAGATTAAGAAATATTTTTTTTTTTTTTTTTACAAATATAGTAACATTTATATATATACATATTTTTAATTTTCAGCCAAATAATTGGTGTAATAATCTAAAATGTAAGAGATATATTGCGGTTAGGGTATATAGCGTATTCATGTAATATTAAGCAGGCATTATTTATTGTTTATATGCATATATGTACATTTTTTATGCATACGCACATGTCCTTTTATATATGTTATATACATAAACTGCCACGCCCACACAGCAGACAAAACAGACCGGGCAAGCTTTCCACCTGGCACTGTTCTGTGTCAACCATTGTAATCATATTTCCCTCTTCACAACAACAACAACAGCAACAACAACGCATAATACGAAAGCGAAAAAGGCAGCTGGGATTGTGAGCAGAAAGATGTTTTGATTATGGTGCGACTAGGTAATGTGGGCGGTGAAGGGAGGCGCGGCGGGCCGCCGCTTGGGTTGGCATGTTGGGGTTTTTGTCACCAGATTAGGGGAGGTGGGGTGAGGTGGTTGGCTTAGGCGCCGCAATATGCTTTATAACGAACAAGAAAAAAATCTATAGAAATTCAACAGAAAATCGTTTAAATATCTTCGTTGCCTTTCTTCACCTGTCCCACATCGAAATGGATATTGATGTTCTTTAAAGCCTTTTTAAATGAGTATTTGAGAGTATTTTTAATAGAGAACATGTATCGTATTTATTGTAAATTTCTTCTGTTTTCTTTAATATACTTTTTAAATATTTTTACACTCTTTCAAGAAAGTTAAACGGGCATATTGATGGTGTGTAAGATCCAGCTTGCTGTCCCCATGAATATAATATATATACTTGAAATTCGAAAAATACTTTTGTGCATACCCTCGAATCATCAATTGGGGGCGTGGCAATTCGGAAAAAGTGTTATCTTGCACAACATGAGGGCTAGAAAACATTAATTTGGCATGTGGGTTACTAGTACGCGCACTGGGGGCGTGGCCAATCGGCTCTGAATATGTACACTGTATTAAACACTCTTCTAATTAAAAATTCTAAATTTGACGACTAAATTACTGTTAACACCCTCTATTATATTCCACAATTCCCAAGCTGAGAATGAGTATTTTGCAGTCGGTAATGCTCGACTGAAATGGCCTTACTTGTGCTCACATAAATCCATGCCCCATCCACTTACCTTAAATTTGTTGCATTATTTCGTTTGCCACTTCTTGGCACTAGATTCTGGTTACGCATACGACGCGTTGTATTGGCTTCTTGGTTTCGTGCACGTCGATTTCGATTTCCTGTCGGCAGAGTTCTTAGGGCCCGTAAAATGTCTTACAGCCAATGTCAATAAATTGCTGGGGCCAAAGACGTGCGCCAGTTACGTGGGAAATTGATATCATTGCATAATCGTTGTTTGTCATTTCTGTGACCCACAAAAAAAAAGCATTTGCTGTCGACAGCCAAAGGGAAGCACAAATGAAGTAGAATAAATGTTAAGGGCACTGCCAAATAGTAGCTTTTATTTTATGAGCCACGAACATGATACCACCAAATAGAAGATCAAAATCAAACACAAATCCCACCGCTATAGTTGCATCAATTTAAAAATAGAATCTAATGCTTATAAATATTTATATATATCTTTTACTCTCTCCCTCTCTCTCTCCCTCTCTCTGTATATATAAATATGCAAATTTTTTGCTGTAAGTTTTTTGCGGGCTCTTGAAATATTGCTCGCATTTTGCTGTTGACATTGTCAGCGCTCTGTTTGTTATTGTTGTCAATTGGATTTAAATTGTACAACCAACAATAAACAGTTAACTGTTGAAAGGCAATCAGAATATATTGAATGCCGTCCACTTGTTGTTATTGTTGATGCTGCCATTGCGGTTGTTGTTGTTGCTGCCGCTGCTGCTGCTGCTGGTGGTTTTTGGTAGTTCCCATGTTGTCAACACTTTGCTGTTTTTCCAATGCATTGGAATACTTGCTCGAACAGTTAGATGAGCATATTAGCTTAGTTGGTTCATCATCATGTGCATATATCTTGATGGAGAGGCTTCTCTGGCGAGGCTTTGTCTGTTCTGCTGGCTGTATATCCATCTGTATGTATGTATATCTGACTGTCTGTCTGTAAAGTTGTATGTCCCTAAATCTGTCTGTCTGTATGTATGTGTATGTCTTTATGCTGTTTATATGTATGTCTGTCTATATGTATGTGTGTCTATATGTCTATATGTCTATATGTCTATATGTCTTAACATATGTATGTCTGTACATCTGTATGTCTGTACGTCTGTATGTCTGTATGTCTGTATGTCTGTATGTTTGTATGTCTGTATGTCTGTACGTCTGTATGTATGTATGTCTGTATGTCTGTATGACTGTATGTATGTCTGTAAATCGGTCTGTCTGTCTGTCTGTCTATGTCAAAGTTTCTGTCTGTGTCTCTGTTTCTCTGTCTGTCCATCTTCTCAGTTTCTCTGTATGTCTGCCTCTTCGCCTGTCCATTTCTTTATTTGTCAGCTGCTGTTTCTCTGTCTATCCGCCTGGAGACTTACCTTTGGGTACCCCCAAAACATTGAAACGGCGATTTCAGAATATTATATACATAATTTCCTAAATATGTGCTTAACAGATATATAATAAAATGCGGGGTCGACTTGATAGAGTCTATAGTATCCATAGAAGATATAGAGTATACATTTAATTAATATATATATATATAAAAGTGTTGGACTCGATTCATTCAAATCAAAGTATATATAAATATGTATCTATGTTTATTTATAAAGAAATTAGCTGCTGAATGTTTTTCACCGTCTCATAATGTAGCTCGATATGCAGTTTAGTGTATATCCTAGTCGATCAGACTTGGACCCATGCATTCGTTTCTCTTAATATCTCTTTCGTTTGCTGTGAGAGCAAAAAAAGAACTCTCATCATAATATCCCAACTCATTCGCAACTGATTCAAAATGCAGCTGGAGTCCTATCACAGTGAGCACACCTTGACAAGATTCAGATACACTCGACAGCTAACATCTGAGCACATCTTTAGTTACCTTTGTCTGTCAGAAGTGAAAGACATTTCCTGCAGATATTCCATTCATGCAATAACAATAGCAACAACAACAACAATCAAATATAATCAGCTCAGCGGAAAAAATGAAACTATTGACGCAAGTTTGCCCAGGTTAATTGCGTACAATCAATATTAATAAGCAGCTTAGGATTAGCCTTGGCACTGGGCTGCTCTATTGAGGCCCACTTGAAATATGTATATGGAATATGTTGTTAGGTGAGTGCATAATGCACTTAAACAAAATAATATTCATATAACAATAATTCCATACGATACGACATAGTGTGAACTTAAATGGATTTAACTTGCTTTTAAAGCACTCGAAATCTGATAAGATATGATGGCTGCTGTCACTTAAAGCTCTACGAATATTAATTAACAATATTTTTATCGATTTCGTGTGAAATATTTGCGTGTCTCATGTGCTTTGCGTGTCGGGCATTGCCTATCACGTCTTCATCTCTCTGAACGTCTGTGTTCCTTGGATGGCTGGGGTGGGTTTTCGGTGGGCGGCTGGGAGGGGGAGGGGCCGATTCAGCGGCCTGGATGGAGCTCAACTTGAGCAACCCCATGCTAACGTTCGCATTAAAAATGTAAGCGCCTTAAATATTTAATATTACGCATACGACATGTTGCGTCAGTTTGGTGCGCTGCTCAGCTCAGCTCTGCTCTGCTCAGCTCTGAGCTGTTCCACTCTGCTTCGCTGACATTTAAATGAATTTTCAATAATTTTTTGTTCGTTTTTATTTTGCCCACATTATGCTCTGCGCACAGCAGGCTCTGCATACAGCTGGGCACAAGCAAGCACTTAACGCCTGGCAGGCGACAAGAGTCAGAAGCTGTTGGAATAGTAAAGTCTCTCGCTCTCTTTCTCTTTCTCTCTCTCTCTCTCTCTCTCTCTCTGTGACTAGCCCCAAAATGCCATTTGTGTAAATCTAATAAATAACAAACCGCATTAAATTCAACAACAACAACAACAAGCATCTGAAAAATGAACGCCAAAGGGGGCCTGACACGGCAGTTCGCACGTGTCAATGCGACCGGGTCACAAATTTCATTATGAGAAAAAAAAGTAGAAAAATAAGAATACGAAAATTTAAGATACAACAAAATCCACAGAATATGAGCTCAGTCAGAGAGTGCGATTAAATGATACCCTGCAAATTATTAAGGCTCTCAAGCAATTAAATTTCTTATGTTTTCTCTCATTTTCTATGCTTATTTGAAATACCCTGAGAAGACTGGATTTATCTATAGTTAAATTGAGGTACAGATATACCAGCATATCAATTGGTAGGATAAGAACAGTATATAATCTTGATACATATACCGACTGTCAGTCAGATATGCCAGACTAGCTCAGTTACTTGAAGTCTATCAGCACTTGATAAAAGTCATATAGATCTGGCCCAGAAGCACTTGTACTAGGTATATTATTATTGTTGTTGTTGTTGTTGTTGTTGCTGCTGCTGCTGTTATTATTATTATTATTTCCCGTTTTTGGCAGCTCGAGGATTTTCTTTGGCAACGGCCACAGCCGAGCACCGTTGTGTAGTTTAGAAGCAAATTAACATATCACACAGGCCGCAGTCGTTGGCGCAATCATTGGCGAGGCCAATCCTTGTGGCATGCCTTGTGACTAGGTCGCTCTGGCTCTGGCTCTGGCTCTGGCGTTGGTTTTGGCTTTGGTACTGGCTTTGGCTCTGGCTCTGCTTGACTTGTCACTTTGAGGCGGCACCAAGGCAACTATATATGTAGATATGCATGCAGCCGCACTACATAGGCCTAGGCAATGGGCTGGCCCTCAACAGCTGCTCTCGTTTCTGGCCCGGACACACATACACACACACACACACGCACACACACACACGCACGCACACATATATCTACGGCCAAAACCGTCTAAATTCGGCGCTCGGCAACGTCATGGCTCATATCACATTTTTGCTGCTGCTGCTGCTGCTGCCTTATGGCCTGACATTTCTTATGAAGCCTAGGGGACTGGCAGCCGAAAGTCTTCTTAACGTCAAGTGCTTTTAAAGCAGAAGCATCCGTGTACTTAATTTTGCATAGGAAGCTTTTGTAATGCTTTCACTAAATGAACCACTTACACGCGTAACATATATCATCATTTAAATGTGCGTGAGTGAGTGTGTGCATGTGTGGTCCTATATACAACCTGTACGCTCTATCTGAAATCCAAACATTTTCAACATTTCGGTTATTCGGAAACCATTCGTGGAGTGTTCATTAACAACTGACTAAAATAACAGCTAAATCAGTTAATGAACCAGTCATAATTTATAATATTCTAGGTTGAGTAGCTTTTTGTTATGACAATTCACTTAATGAACCAATTACGAACAGTAAATAAATCATTTAGAATAATTGAGCTAATTCCAGTGACTATGATATATGATAGCCTAAAAATTAGTTTATGAACTAGTTCTTATTTGTTCATAAGGTAAACTTACAGCTGAACCAGCAAATAAAAGACGGAGTTCTTGATAATTAAGGTGGATTAGTTTTCTTTTAGGTCAATTTCAGTTATATTCAATCTTATTTAGTCATTTAAGGCAACTAGTTCATTTGTGCTTTCAATAATACATAATAAAGAATTATTGAACTAGTTCCAGTTACTATAAATTGAGCTTGAACTATGCAAATAACTCATGAACAATTTACGAAATAACCCTGAAAATTGCATTAAAATGAAACTAATTGAACAGTTTCAGCAAAACGAAACGGAACTTGTTCAAGTTGCCAGTTAACATGTGTGTAGGTAAGAGTGAAAGCAAAGTGCAATGCTCTCAACTGCAGTCAGCTGAATTGAACTCGAAATCAAGCATCTCAGTGCTTGAAGACAAATGCTAGCAATTTTGTTAATGTCTTGCTCTGGTGGTGAACTGTATGAACTGAATCACTGGTTCAATGGCAGCGAAATGACAAATAATTTTTATTCAAATCTTTCTATCTTAGCGCAAAAGTCTTTCACTTTCTCACTCTCATCCAATGCATTGTGCCGCTGAATCCTGCTAGCTCTCTCTCTCTCTCTCTCTCTGTCGCACTCTGTCTCTGCTGCTGCTGCTTTTTGTTTGTCTATCGTAATGCACACTCACACTCGCAACACACATACACAGATGCACGCATAACATTTTGACAGTCGCTGATAAGCGCACAACTTTCAACTCTCACAATTCCTTGGTATTCTTTGTTCTCGAATCCCCTCCCACCCTGCCTCTGGCACCAGACTCCTGCCCCCCGTCATGCTGTCTCATTCTGACAGCTGTGTTCTGTGTGTATGTGTGATTCGTGTGCATGTCTCTTAACCAAGCAGATTAATGAAAATTGAAATTGCATTTATCGTTGATTGCTTAAAAACATTCAAACACTATATTTCCTTCTATCCTCGCCTTCACAAATGTCGCGCCATTTTGTTGCCTTTTTGTTTGTGCCATCCCCTAGTGCCCCGCCCACTCTGCATTCTTCTACTCCATTGCTACTGCCCACTGGCACTCACACAAACACAGCACACACACACACACACATTTAAAACAAAGACCAAAATGATTCATTGTATTCCCTGAATGCAGGTAATATTTTTCAATTCGCCCACTCTCTGTCCCTCTCATACTCACTCTCTCTCTCTTTTTCTTTCTCTCTATCGGTGTCTCTCGCCCGTCCCAGTCTACAGCTGTCTTGCTTGCTCAGTTTGCTTTTTGTTTTATAGCGATTTGCTTGCTTTTGATACACTTATAGAAATTAAGGTATATAGTATATGTATGTACATATATTCGTGGCCAGTATTCCCATTTGAGTTATTCGAACCGTATCCATCTGTCTCTGTGACAATTGGCCAAAAGTCATTAGAGCTTATTGCTATATTGTATGATAGCTCGCACTTTAGTAAAATTATATAAACAAAATTAGTTTTTGTATAGAAACTAGAATTGTTTCTAAAGTTATCCTAGCTCTGCTTTTGGGAACTTCGTGTTTCAATATATATACAAGGAATTCGTTCATTAGAAGACATACTTTATCGAATGATAGTTTTCTTTTCGATTTATTTATCGTATGTATATATAACATATTTGCTTTGCATTTGATTATACAAGTAAAGGGTATTTAATATTCGTCTCGCTCATAATATTTGATAATTTTTTTTTTTTATATTTTTATTATTATTATTATTCTCGTTGTTGTTCTTGTTGCTGTCAGTTTGCTGTGTACCGATAATAAAAAGCATTTCATTTGAATAATGTGAAAACATTTTGTTAGACAACACCGTCACCTCCGTCAGCCTCTCCCCATCCATCCATCGGCTTCTGGCCACATTTTCAAACTGCACAACGAGCCACAGACACTGTGACATGCACTCTGTATGTCTCAAATATACCGCCACATTGATTGTCCATTGATAGCAGGTCGACAGACAAACACACAGACAGACAGACAGACAGACAGACAGACAGGCAGGCAGACATACATATATCTAAATGACTTGGTCATTGTGCCAATAGCCTAGAAAGCTGAAATTATAGGGCCTATGATGGGCAACACTATAAAATGTTATATGTTATTATTAAAAAAGAAAACCCTAGAAGTAGATAAAATACACCAAAAGAAAATATACTATAAAAATACATGTTAAAATATATTTTAATAATTCTATAAAGTCAATATAATTATAATAATAAGAAATATATTTAAATAAATTAAAAAGGAAAACGAATAAAAAATAAATTTAATAAAATTGATTTAAAATAAATTAAATTAAATTGGCTAAAAGTATCATGAAATAAACACTATAACAACATTATAAATATTATTTATTACAGAAAATTATCAAAATATATAAATGTGTATGAAAATCGATAAACTCTCGAACTAGTGCTCGATAGTTTCAAGTTCTCAGTTTCTTCGAAACGATATTTCAATTTATTCTAGTGTAATATCAATATCTGGACATAGTTTTTACCGTTATTGTTCCTTATTAGTCGGGGTCTACTGTTTGTGCTGCTCCTGAAAGTATGCCACATTTTCTGCCCACATTAATGTGCACCTGTGAGTGAATATGGTATTCCGTTGTCACTTGCCAATTGGGAGCATATACATATGAATTATTTGTGACATGCAGGTGGGGTTCGGGAGCTACACTGACGGACGGACATAAACGGGCCCGAAAGCCGGTCACACATCTGTTAACCTAAAACCAATAATTGCTTTGTTAAAATGCACGTTGGGTATGCTGTGGTGTCTGGGGGGTACCCAATTTCAGACCAATCGATTATGATGAATAATGAATGATCGATAAATGTTATTTATATAGAAAATCACACGCGTGTCGCGTGTGCGGCTCAGACAAATGTCAATACTTCAAATGGTGACAAATTTTTCAAATAGCAATTCATAATTTAGACGTGTTTCTTAAATGTTTATGAGCGTTGTCTGGAAAAGCAATTTGTTGTAGATAAATTTCACTGAAGCAGTGAATTGCTGAGCTCATTGAACTCTATATTGCTATGAGCATGATAGAGATATTATTATATATTTTTAAAGAGTTTAAATGGAAAAGTTCAGAGGCATGTATTCGTCCTTCGGACTTTTATTAACAGAGGTCTTTGAATTTGTCTATCGATTACTTATCGATAAGTGTTTCTTTTCTTTTAGTCGTTTTACTTTATGACACTGTAAATAGTATACCCATGAACTATATCAGTGGCGCTTAAGGAAAGTAAAGCTGCATCTGTTAGTGTTGCTTGTCAGGATTCACGTGGCTGCCATAAAGGACAGTCTTTACTGGACTGTTCTCGAAATTCGCCCCATAACTGCGTCGCAGACAACACAATAAATATCTGCAAATTTTTGTTGAGGAAGTGCAAAAAGTTAATTAAAATAGTTGTAAATAAATCAAAGCTTATCTCATACGTCAAAGGTGTTGGCGGCTGGCTAAACTGTTGTGTCAGCTTTGACTATAAGTAGCGGCGCATTTGGCTAGTGCAGTACAGAAGCGAATATACTCTGAAATTGAGATGCATTGCCTTTTATTGTTGCTGTTGCTCTGCTGCTGTAGTATCCTGCAGTCGGCAGCTGGGGAGACCGATCTCTCGCAACTGTCGAGTGAGAGTGCATCGAACGCGTTGGAAGACAGTTCCACCGAAAATATTCACCTGGCTGAGTTGTGGTCAAAGGTGCGCTTAGGGGACGCTCGACAAGGCAACACAACTCCGACGCCACCAAAGCCAACGTCGGACAAGGAGTTTGAGAGGAAGGTCCGACGGGTGCTGCGACGTCAGGGGCTGCTCAGGAAGCAATTGGCCGAGACTGTAGTACAAGCGTTTTCGAGAAATAAATATCAGCTGCTTCGCTTGGACGAAATGATGCATAGTGCGGCTTTGGGCCATGATATTGCTTACTCAAACATTTAGGATACGCATCTCTATACATATATCTACCTATGTGTGTGTGTGTTCAATAAATGCAATAAATGAGCTTGCCATAAATTGTATGGCAAGGCATAAAGCAAGCAACAACAAGTAGCGGCCGTAATGTGCCAACTGTTGAGTTTCCTTCCGCTTCCGCGAGCGCAACTCACGCGCGCTCTCACTACCTGTCCCTTCATCACTCTGTCTCTCTTTGGCTCACTCTATCTATACATCTCTCTGTGATGCTCTCGCACGCTAACAAATCACATACACGACTGTGCCGGCATTATAGCGGCAGCAACAACGACAGCGACAGCGGCGAAAGCCGAGTGCCAAACGACGAGTGCTTACAGGTGTTTATCGTGTGCTTCGTTTATAGCTGAGTTCGGACTGTACGCTCGCCAGCGTCGTTCGCTTCGTTCGCCTTGCTCGCCTTCTTCGCTCTGTTCGCCTCGTTCGCTCCGTTCGTGCTCGCTCTTTGGCTGTGTGCGTTCGTTCGTTTTATGGCGCTCTTGTCGTATGGGTGTTTTGGGTGTGCTTTATATTCCTGCGACTGTTGCGCTATCGCATCAGTTTCATTTGAACGCTCGTCAGGGCGAGTTGTGCAGCAGCTGAGCAGAACCCAGAACCATAGATAGAGCCTGGCAAAGCGCTCAACATTCAAAAACTCATTCAACTCTTCAAACTTCAACCGAAATTCTCAAACGCTCACGTTGCTTGCTAATCATCATCACAATATAAGCAAAAGCAAAACTCTAATTCGCAGTCCATACATTTTTTTATTGTTTTTTTGTGGCAAGTGCAGTGCTAAAGATCATTCATTAACAAAACAAAACAAAGTTGAAAAAAAAATCGAAAAACAAAAAACAGTTATTACTCTCCAAAGTGAAAAAGAAGAAATTTTGAAAATCAGTTGAAAGCTAAACTCTTTCTATTATTTTTGGTTTCATCACTTCTTTGGCGCGAAAATTTCAAGTTTCTGGCATCGCTTTTAGTTTTCTTTTTGTGTTTTGTTTTTATAATTTTTGTTTGTTTTTATTTCTCTACTACTACTACTATTATTTTGCCGGTGTGAGAATTTGTTGATTGTTTACACACAAAATGTGCACAAAATTTTCGCTGGACTCGAACGACTGAAAAGTGCGTCGTTCTCAGGACCTTTCCACAACAGTGAGTACGATATCATAAATATATCCCAATTTATATTCGCTTGTCGAAACCAAACAAAACTTTCCAAATATTTGTTTGATAAATGGGAATTTTCAAAAAAAGAAAAACTAGAAAAAGAGTATTACAAAAACAAAGTTTTTGCAATTCATTGTGGATGAGAATGTGAGTGTTTGTGTGCATATTTTGGGGGCACAAAAAAAATGAAATTAGTGAAAAGGGTCTTTTGGTTTTTATTATTATTTCATTTGTTGTGGGCCCCCAGTGCTACCTCGGGCTAGTATTTTTGCGTTATAGCTAAAAACATATCTGTGGTCAGTTTTTGTTGAAGGATTTTGTTGTTTGTGTCGGTTTCAAATAAAAAGGTGAAAAACTATTCGAAAAACAGAAATTAGTATGCGATAGTTTATTGTTTTGTTTTGATTAATTTTTTAAAATATTTTGTGATCTATTCATTTCATTTTCCATTTCATTCCAAATAACTTTTGGCATCTGTAATGTGTCTGAAATGGAAAATGTTCTACTGTTCTCTATGCTTGAATACCTAGCTATAGGATGCCAATTGCAATTACTAAATGCAATCATGATGGCGTTGCAAATGGGCAAAGTCAATGAAAACTGCTGGAAAATCTCTGTAACTACAACAACAACAACTATAGAAACAACAACTTTGACAACATGAAATCATATTGCTAGGTACACGAGATTCGAGAGGGTTGATCCGCAATGTTTGCAATAAAAAGCTTCGAACTATTCAAGTTGGAGAAAATAGCTAAATATTTTGTAAATTTATTCACAATCTGACGATGGCTAGTTACAGACGATATGTGTATGTATGTATGTATGTATGCATAGCATTGTATAGTAGTAAAAATATAGTATGCCTCTGCCAAGTAAACTAAAATTACTTTTTATTTTTTGCAATGTTTTGAAATTAATATATATACTATTTTGAAGGTTTAGATGAGGCATTTATTTCTTTTCAAATCTTAGAGAATAATTTAGCCTAAAAACTAAGGCTTTGGGCTACGTTCCAAAATGATCTTAACGAATTATAATCACATCTTTGTCAGTTCTTATGGGGAATTATGCCTAGTCCAGGTTAAGCTAGAGCAGGAACAGCAATGTTTAATCTAAATGAAGTCTAAATCGAGCTACATATAAAATCATTTCAGAAAGTAATTTGGAGTAATTCTGTGACTCGATTCATACCTTGTTTCTGGCTTAGAGTTTGAGTTTAAGCATTGCTGCTCCTGGCTGCCAACGTTAAGTAGAGCTAGGTATATGCTTGCTTTGTTAGCTCTAGAGCAGCCCTCGTAGACACACAATTGGCATTTGGCAGCTTCTCAGGTTTGCCGGTGGTTTGGCTCGTTAACCGTTAAGTTCGCGCGTGTGTGTGTGTGTGTGTGTGTGTATGTGTGGCTGCGTGCCTAGGCATGGTGGTGTGCATGTGTATTGTTGTAGGTGTGCGTGTGCCTGGTGCGTGCATCCTGTACGTGTCCTTTTGCTAATCGCAGCGTTCAAAGTGTGGCGCGGAATAAATGCAGCACAACGCTTTCTGGCGCGTGACCCCCAAAAGCACGCGACCGCAAGCGCGCCAGCATTGCATGTGTCGGTAGGGGCGGAGGAGTGGTGAATGTGATCTTTGATTTGGCATCAGGCAAACGGCGACGGCAGCGGCGGAAATATGGCAATGCCAAGCATATGTACGTGCAATGGGTATTCATTGCGTGTCGCCACCTTTTGACGCCAAACTTTTCAAGTTAGTTCAACTACAGCCACAATTTGTGCGCCGTTTCGCTGCAGCTGCAGCTGCAGAGCTTGTTGCACGCCGTCGCCTGTCTGCGGTTGCCACTTTTAAGTTCTACCCATACATGCACTCAAATGCTGAGCTCTTTTCGTTTAGTTATTTGCTTTTCTTTATGCTTGTTTTTTTCTTTTTTTTTTTTTTTTTCTTTGTTGTTTCCATTTGTTTTGCTTGTCGTGTTTCTCCTTTTTGGCATTCAACATTTGTTTGGCTGTCGTGAAAAGTTGCCAGGCGCCATAACTCATCGGGGTGTGTTTGCTCGTTAAACTCTTGCAAAGAAAATATCAACTACACTAATTAATTACAGAGTTTAATAAAAAAATAAAAATAAAATATAATAAAAATAAACAAGAACAGAAAACAAAAACAAACAAAAATTGCACCGAAATTTATGACCCTAAACAAAATTTCAAGACGCATTACGATGATATTAATTATGTAGAAAGACTTGGCTTGACATGTGACAGAGGAAGCCCTCAGCTGAGGGAAAAAAATAACAGAAAATTTTACAAAAATCATAGAACGAGATAAACACTTTTGGATATTGAATATAAATGAAAAGAAATATTTAAAAATACATAATGAATATACATGGAGCTACAAGACCGACAGACGGATGGACAGGACAGGAACAGGGCAGAATTGTCTCAGCTCGTCGCCCTGTGCCACGCCTGCTCCTGCCTGTTGTATACATTTTACACCCTGATTCAATGGGTTCAGGGTACAAAATGCAGGAAAAACAAAAATGTTAGAATATTTAAGAAATGAGGAAATGGAATTTTTTTTAGAACACCCAATGAATTCAAATTATTGTTATCACAAAAAAATGTTGAAAATTTATGTTCCAGGTACTGGAAATTGGCAACAAACTGATTAAAGCCAGCAAGACATTTATTTACTTTTTGTTTTGCTTTGTTTTGCCATCATATTTGTGTGCTTATGTTTTTTAATTGAAATTCTTGAGCTTATCTCTAGGTGGGTGTGTGCTCGTGGCAGCTGTCAAGAGCTGCGCAATGACACTGAGTTGGGCAGCTGTCTGGAAAATTATCAATATGATGAACACACGTGTGCCAAATGGCTAAAACGTTTTCCTGTAAATGCCATACAACTACCAACTGATATCATTTCTACATCAGCTGAGGCGGCATCCTCAACGAGCAACTGGTTCGCACAGAACCCCGCTGAGAGTCAACCAATCCAGCCGTACATACATACATACATATATGGTATGTTGGCTCGCATATTTGATAACAAACTAACATATTTACAGGGTCATTCTTTTATCGAGCTGGCCAGTCAATCAAAGTCCATAAATTGCTTTACTCTTTAAGCCACTCTTTGACCTATAATTGAAGGCTGAACTTCAGACTGTGAACTTTCACTAGACAGCCAAGCTGACAAGTGGGCGGCCTGAGGTCATTTATGAATGAGTTTTATAATTTGTTGTCCAATGTACTCAAAGATGCCTTTAAATGTTTGAGAATTTCCATTAAATATTGATTGGGCTAAATGCAGTTAAGGTTTGATCGGGCCGTAGCACAGCGTCAGGATCGACTGCCAAAAGTCTTTGATGTCTTGCACAAAACAGCTCGTAATGACTTAGCTTAACGGTTATCGATTCTAGGTGATGGATATATTTTAATATGAAGCACATATATACTTATAAATATTCCCATTGTTCATGAATAGAGATGGAAAGTTTCAAAAGATGTCTGATCGATATTTGTTGCTTAATAAATTTCTTTATATTTTAAATATATTTGACTAGTGTTATATGTATATTTTGTATTATTTAATTTGTATAGTATTGTTAAAAATGTAATAAATTAAATTTTTTTTCTTAATATTATTTTATATTATTAAATTCTAATTTTATTATTATTGTATTATAGTTCATTTTATTATTTTATTTTATTAGATTTTTTATTTATTTCGATTTTTTCTCTGCTAGTTTTAATTTTTTTCATTCAAATCTTGAACCATATATATTATATCATTTCTTGCATTGTTAGATCAACCGCTATCAACTGTCAACTGTCTATAGGGTATCTGTTAGTCATGTCGGCTGCAGTCTTGCACTTTTACTTGTTTTGAACTTCAGCTCTTTGCAAAAAATTCGCATAAAATATTCAATTTCCATTTTTTACGTTCGCTCTAAAAAACAAAACAGAAAAAAACACCAATAAAAATACTCAAGCATACACACACATACATACATATGTATATGTATATATATATAAAGAGAATATGAAAAAAGAAACGAAAATAAAAGCATATTCAAAACAAAACACAAAAATTTTCGCTTGTTGCGTCCTGTGGGCGACTGCCTCGGGTCGCGCTGAGGCTGGGAGCTGCGACTGGGACTGGGACTGAAAGTGGGAGTGGCAGTGGGAATGAGAGTGGGGCGATACTGAGATGTAGACGCGGCCAGCAGTGCCGAAGCGTTGGCGTTAAGGTGCGTGGCGAGGCGTAAAAGCACATGCAGGCATTTGATTGCAGATTGTGCTTCGTACAATATGTGAAAAAATATACATAGATGCCATATGCATATATATATATATATATGTAATAATATATATACATAACATTTATAATAATATATAAATGTGTAGTTTGTAGAATTATATATATTATATTCTGTTTTATAAATATCTTGGTTCATATTCTTTCGGCTGGTAGGCCAAGTATATTGAGCAGATCTTGTATAACTTCTTAAGTTTTATATCTTGTACTGTAGAAACTTCTCTTAACTATTGACTGTCGATGCAACTAAAAAACTTTGCCAGATTATGTAGACATTATAATAGAGATTTCATAGAGCAGTGGAGTTTCGATAAATTGAAACGGCAAAGGGAATAGGTTTATTTATTTTCAATTTATACAGAAATTAAAATTCTTGAGAATTATCGAGAACGAATTTTGTTCAAGGGAATCGACTTTTTTTTTAGACTTAGCAGAATATAAATTATCGTGATTCGAGTGTATTAAACCTCAATATCACAGGCATTGCAGACTTTAATCTCTTTGAGAGGCTTATAAAACTCTATTGAAAAATGTGAGCGAGCATTTCGCAGTGATAGCTGCCCCATTGCAATATTCTTACTTGTGCACTTTGTGTGTGTGTGTGTGTGTGTGTGTTAGGCTGGCACATGCATCGCTGCCAAAAGTTTACGTTGCAGAACATCTCGAAAACAACAAAAATTTTCTTTTAGTGCACACAAAACAAAACCAATTAATAGAAATGGAAAAAGAAACTGAAAATGAAATGAAAATGAAATGCAGCACGCAATTTCTATAGATAATACCCATGGCTATAATATGCTTCCGAGTCTTATTGTTGTTATTGTTGTGGCCATTGTTATGATTGTTATTATTGTTTCTGTTTTGTTTATTTGTATTGCCTGACTGCATCAATCACAATGTGAAATAACGATAAATGATTCGGGGTCTCCACAACTAGATAAATATTATACGCCATTTTTATCAAAGTATACATCTATATATGACGTTGTGTGTATATGTATGTGGTTTGATATCTACACACATCGGTCAAACCTTTGGCAGTTTAAGTGGAAAACAATGTTTTTTGTTAATTTTATGTCTGATATCAATTAACTGTTTCATCAGAATGATAATATCCATAAAAGATTAACGATTCGTCCATAATGTACTCTCGTGATTGAAAGACGCCCCATTACCAATTTATAGCAGCAATCAATATGAATATTAATATCAGTTTGAATTCAATTTCGTGTCAAATGAGTTCAGTTCTATAAGTTTGCAAAACCTATTCACATATAAAAAACTTTCTGATCAGAAACTTGTGATTAATTGAAGTGGAATATAGTTTTATCTATCTCTGTGAAATTTATGTGAGCCAATGTTGGTATGAGTGATACACTAGTCAGAGGATAGTCTAGAGAGTTTAAGCATTAAGCTATAACTAATTAAGATAATAATTTAATATGAATGCACTAGTCGGTAGTACTCGACTTGGAAATATCCTGAGGCGCATTTTGTCAGATCAAAGATCATGTTTGCCATAATTGTAGTGCCAAACTAAAGGAAACTTAAGATAAGAAACTACAATAAAATTTCAAATCAGCTCAGGAATGCCTGACTAGGAGATACTACGTGGCTCACTTTGCGAGAACTGAAATGACTTGTTGATAAGGCATACATATCTTTATTATTTATGTGTGGAACTAAATAAATCTTTAAGGGGAGATCTTTAGAGGGAAAGTTCTACTAGGGATTGACTGACTTGGAAATACCCTGCACTGCAGTTTGCTTCATTTGATGTTCAGTCTAATTTTTTAATGATTTATTTTCCTGGGGCTTTTGCTTTATCAAACGTCCTTAAACAACTTTAAACATGTTTCTAATTAAATACATTCTATAATAATTTACAATATTAATTCCATGCCCTACCTTTGCTTCAATCCACTTTGATTTTCTTAAAGATATCGAATTCCGTTCATTTCATAATATTATTATTTGCCTAAATCAGCTAGGTTAGGTCACTCCGTTCTCAGTAGTTTCGCTGTGCCCAGCAAAAGCAATCAAGTTTTCTGCTAGCTGAACAAAAAACATTTAAGCGAACTTTGATGCCGAACAAAAATCTATCTGATCCGGGAGTTTAGTAGCAAAACTAAAGAACAGAACTTGCTAAGTAAATATCCCATATATACATATGGCATATACATATGTATGTATGTATGTAGTATATCTGTCTTCTGCTGCTCCGTCTTGGCTAGCTGAAAGTTGGCGGCGCAAGTTCTGTGCTCACAAATTGAATTTGTATCAGAGACGCGGCAAATACTATTAACCTTATCTATACAAATATAACTCCATTTTTCATTCATTTCAATCAGTTAGGGTGGAGTGCTCTCACCAGTTAGTTTATTTTGTTGATTCCAGCGCTTGAAGTGTTGGTTGGCGTACAAAACTTGGACTCGAATTGTCGAGTTGCTGTTTTTATTATTTACTTTATTTGTATTTTCATTTTCTGTTTATTTTTATTTTGCCTGTTGTTGTTGTTGTTGTTATTGTTATTGTTATTGTGGCTGTTGTTTGATTTTCGTGTTGAACGCTGTCTGAGGGTAAAGTTAAGTGATTGCTGTTTTGGGGGTTTGTTGTTAGTTATTTGGCGTTGTTTTGCTTACGGTATTGGCACATATTGAGCCATATTTGGTATTGGCTTTTACTTACTGGTTCGCTGTCAGGACACTTCATGTGCGTGTGTGCGTGTGTGCGTGTGTTTGTGTTTATGTATTGTTACGCTCTGGCTAAATATTGTAACTGTTGTTGCCGATGCTCACTGAAAAGGTTAAATATCTTGGCCCAAGTTGCAAACTAAAGAGCCCATTCGCTGGGCTATTTATTTATGCTCAAGACGGTGCACACATGGCGTATGCTTTATGTGCGCAACATTAAAGCCACGCCAGCTAGAACAAAGCAGTTATGAGCCTTTAACAGGCCATAGCAACGGCAATGGCAATGGCAACAGTAAACAAGTGTGTTGCCCCTGACGTAGCAACCGCTATGCCCGTAATAACTAACGTAGTTTGCCCAAGCAATTTGGCACTTGTGTCTCTCTGTGTGTGTCTGTGTGTGTGTGTGGGCGTTCTATGCTACGGGCTAACTCGTTCACAACTCGACGCTCCTTAGCCCAGACACACACTTTGTACTTTGCCGTTGCCAGCCAGACAGCGAGCATGTATAATAGCCAATATACGGCTGCAGGAGACAGTGGGCCAGTCCTTTGATATGCATCGATGAAATTTTGGAAATCAGAGCTAAGCCAATTACGCAAAGTCCTTAGGCATTTCAGCAGTGGCAGTGGGCAGGAACTGAATAAAAAATATGTTGGAAATTCGAGTTGCATGAATATAGTTTACTGTTAATTGAATTGCAGCATTTGGCCACATTGATTGACATGGCATTTGTCGTTTTCATTATGTCTAGCAATTATCATAATTGAAGCTAACTGATTTATTCAATCTGAGCCAATAAAATCAATAAAACAATTGCAACTTATCAGCGTTTGACGAGCGCTAGACAAATTAAAAAAATGTATATATATGTATGATAATAATAATATATGTATATATATATTTTCGACTTCATTTGTAGTGGAGGGGGAGCGTAGGAAGGTGAAGCTGACGACGCCCTTTGGGCAGTGAATGATTGACGTACTGATCCATTTTGCATGTGAGAGTCTTATAACAGCTACTGCTGCTGCTGTTGGTCAATGACAGATGCAAATGGTCAGGCAGCATAGCTCCGAAATTACGTATACGCCACACAGCACCAAAACTGAGAGTGGCAATTGATTGAATCACTGAGTGAGTTGATCGGATACGCTATTTAAGCGGTAAATGGATATAGTAAAGCGTTAATCGTTAATCGCTAATCGCTAATCGTTAATCGTTAATCGTTAATCGAATTCGCCTTTGTCAAATAGACAAAGCGCATTTGTCTATTAAACATAAACCAGAATGCGATGACTAATAGTAAAATGAAAAAAAAAAGAGAAAAAAGTAGAAAAACTGAGCCAACGATAACAAAAGCACAGACAAATGTTGTCCCACTTTTCTGCGTCTGTGTGTGTGTGTGTGTGTCTGTGTGTGTGAGTGTATTTGATAACAACAACAGCTACAACAAAGCAGAAAACAAGCCTATGGGGAATTCCGTCGCGTGGCCTGCTCATTGTTGTTGCTGTGATCCGAATGCGAGTGCATAACAAAAAAAAAAAAAAAAGGCCAAAAAATAAATAAATAAATAAAAATGCTTTATCATACTCTGGCCGCGGGGCATAATTACTTTGCTACAACAAAATTAGAGCTATTTAAGGCAATATGTAATTGAACTCTGTTTAGTATAATTTGTGTGTGTCTAGCATATAGATTATAGATTTTGTTCTGGCATAGATTATGTTTTTTATGGCTGCCTGCAAATTAGAGCTACTAATTTAGTATGCATATTAAAAGCTAACTTTGTGTTTGAATTCGGAAGTTAAATACATATATATCATATATATGTATATGTATATAAATATGTATGTAAAAAAGTTTCCTATATTTTTTTAGGACATAACAAGCCTTACTTAGCTATATGCTATACCATCTTCAGCAATGCAGAAATAGAAACCGGTTATAACGATGCTCAAGAGATCGTCGTTATACCCGGAGTTCACTCATATCAGTATAAGACCATTAACACAATAACGGTACGTTCACTATAAGTAGAGTCGTTATAACCGTTTTTCCCACTGTATATCTTAAAATTTCTGTACTTGGTTCTGTGTACTTTACAGCTCACATCTATGTATATACACTACACAGTAGAGTATAAAGTCTTCGTTGTAAAATTTCTTTTGCGCTTGTTTGGTTGACATATTGCAGCTGTTTCTGTACCCCCCGTCCCCTGCTCCACCGTTGGTCTTTCTATAAATGTTTGCTGCTAATAATAATGCTAGTCTCTATGTATTGTGCTCATTAGCTGCACACAAAAGGTCCAGTTCGAATAGGCATCTCTAATATATATAACTGTATACATATGCAATTCTATTACAATATGTAGCTGTAGTGGAGTGAACTTGTCTGCGACAAATTGGATAGATTTTTCAACAATGCTGTTGCAGTTTGTATAGCGTTAATTGTATCAAAGTTCTCTGCACTCATTAGCCAAAGCAGAGCGAGGCACTTGAAAATCTGTTCTGGCTTCGTTTGAATTAGACGACTTTTGTTATTTCAGTTGACGTCGCCTTCAATTCCACTTGAACTTGTTTAACACAAGCAAACAATAAGTACTTTAAGCTAACTCTTGTCCAAACTCTGTCCAAATCGCAATTGTCTCGAAATGGAAGAGTGAAAGTTTTGCTGCAAAAGCAACTTGAACAAGCGACGGCAGCTGGCCAATTGTAATGAACTTTCAAATACTAAGTGAGCTGGGGTATAAATTACTTGAATATGAGAGAGCATGACAGAGTTAAGCTATAAGCAATCGATGAGTCGTCTGATTATATTGGAGTCTGCTCTTTGGCACATTGAAGTTGGGCAATAAAAAGTTAAGTCTCATCAGGAGATTATCTACAATAATTTTTCAGATACATCTAGTTCTTTTGAACAAGTTCTTTGGTAACACAAATGCTGTGCAGAGCTATGTAACTAGTTCTTTTGAACATTGCAGCTAAGCGATACAAGTTATGAATAGTCAAGCATTGAGATGCCATCAAGTGATTATTTGCATTGAGCCATTAAGCGATGAGTTTGCTTTCAACTAGTTCTTTTGAACAAGCTCGTGCCTCTACTATTCCTGCGCAGCTTTGGCCAATTAAGGAACTGAATGGACTTTAGGTCAGGATATTGCACTGCACGCTGTTGGCCAGCCAAGGCCGTTTCCAGCTGAATGTCAATTGTCTTGTACAACAACACACATATAAATAAATGTATATGTGTGTGGGTGTGTGTAAGTTGTGCTTGCCCCTTACGTATGTGTTAGTGTGTGTGTTTTTCTTGTTGTTTTTAAGCAGTCTATATGCAAATTTGATGAGCTGCCAACATTGCAATGACTTGTCTCATATTTAAGCCAAGTTTTTACGAGTGTGACAGGCACACACAAACACACACACACACACACACACACACACACAGAGCATAGACTCTGATAGCCAGTAGCTGGCCTCGGACCTTCTGTAGGCATTACGTGCTCAACACTTTTACTTCAATTATTCATGCGACAAAGGGGCACAGCGGGACGATTCACTCGATGGCGGAGGTGAAAGGTCAAGTGTGTGTGTATACATGCATGTGCGTGTGCATGTATGCATGTATGTGTGTGTTTGCTTGTACGCGTGTTGTCTGAAACTATGCAATTAAGTCACATTGCAAGACATAGAGACACAAAGCAACAGACTAAGACAGAGACGCAGACAGAGCAGAGAGTGAGAGAGCAGATTGTGAAGTAGATAGAGACAGAGCAATGCGCATATAAATTGCTTTGATGAAGATATGCAAAAATCGACATGGACATCGTAAGCTGCTAACTAGCTGTCAGTGAATGCTGGCCAAAATTTAGATGGGAAGCTCTACAGACACACACACAGAGACACAGACACATACCATTACACACACACACACACAACAGCAGCAGCCAGCACGAGAAAAGTGCCGTTTCATTGGCATAGAATTTGATTATTCTGCACACACTCATAAATATTGTTATATACATATGTATACACACTGTATGTAGGTATATATACACATACGTCTGGAGTAATAGGCTTAAAATGGAATTTTTATTTTCATCCATTCGTTTATTGATAACTTCAAAGTGGGCGCAAAGGGCGACGCCAACGACAATTGGAGCTTGTGGGTGTTTCGACCCAGCTAAATACAAATTAAATAGTTCTTTGCCGAAAAATTTATGCTATTTTTTTTTTTTTTTTCACTTTTCCATTTTATGTACAAATAATTTCTACTTCGAAATTGGGAAGCGCCTAAAAAAGACATGAACGTAAATCTAACCATAATGGAAAGTAAATTTGTTTTCAATTTTATTCTTATAAATAGTATAGCCGTTGCTCCTACAGGTAATCTTTCAGTTGTTGGCATAAGATTTACATAAACATTTTTTTTTTTTACTATATATAGATTTATCGATTTTGGCACAGAGTAAAGTATTTTCAGCTATTTTCATTGCAGTCGCTTCAGTGTGGCTGCTGAGAATTTGGGGATGTTTAAGAAAACTTCAAGTTGCATTTCGTTAAAATTGATACAAATTCTGCTTAAATAGAACAAAAATAATAATAAAAAAATATACATTTTTTAAGTTATTCAAGCGTTGAATTCGTACAACGCAAATAAAAACTTAACAACATAGTAAGAAATAATATAAAAAGCCTAATCTTCTGATATGCATAGGAGGACTTAGTAAAATAAATAAATAAATAAAAATAAATAAAAATAAATAAAAATAAATAAAAATAAATAAAAATAAATAAATAAATAACATAAGTATAAAAATATATGTATATAATACAAAAATAGATCTTAAAAATAAAATAAAAAACAATTCATAAAATCTGATTTCATTGTCTGAATGTTGTAAATTTTGTAAGCCAAAAACAATTGAAATTTCTGGCAACTAAATTGGTCAACTGTTTTAGCCATATATCTTGTTTGGGAACTTGCAAGGCATTAGATTTAGTGCCTGGGTAAAAGGGGATTAGACCCACATACATATATCTAAAGGTATATGTATGTATGTATATAAAAATGATTTTCTTGGCTCTTTGATTTTCTATCAATTGATTTTCGTTGAATATTTGGCCAATTGATGTTTGCAGCAGTCTACTTAAGTGGCCAATATAAGCTGCATAAATGCAATTTTGTCATCGTCTCTGTTGTTATCGTGTTTGCTGCTGCTGCTGCTGCTGCTGCTGCTGCTGTTATGGCCAAATTGAATAGATTGCTGCAGGCATTGGCCAAAAATCTGTGTTTGGCCATGCGGTGCAAAGCTTAAGTGGTTGCCAGCAAAATGGCTTAGTCAAGCGCAACGTGCAAAACGCTCGAACCAAAATTAAAGTCGTTCTGCTATTTTTTTCTCTCGAGCCAATGCCGTTGGAAATCCATGCAATAAAGGAGCTCACTGCATAGATTAAGGAGCTGCGAGTAGAGTGCTTAGTCAAAGCAAGACAATAATTAAGCGAGTGTTCTCTCTCGCTCTCTGAATCATGCATATCTAGTTCAACCTTTTAGATGTTTTAGTCTGAGCTCTGACAAGCAATATGCGTGCCAGTTAAAGAAGCTGCGAGAGGAGTGCTCAGACTTGAACAAGTTTCGAGTCGGAACAGCACAATAATCAAGGATATACTAATAAATTGAAACGCTTGAATAAATATTTTCTGTCTGCACATTCAGATCTGTCTCACTCAGTCTCTCCCTCTCTCTCGCTCTTCATCATGCCTAGCTTAGCTGAGCCAGAGCATTTGCATTTCGGCAAGCTATTCACGCTCACTCTTTAAGCTTTTTTAGTTGTCTTATTCATATGCGCTGTGGCCCACATCTGTTCCATAGCCGTGCATTGGCTCCTGCCTCGTGTGTGGCCGTTGATGTATTTGTTTTATCTGACACTATTTGATGGCAATGCTGGCAGCGCATACAATCGTAAACTTGACTAGATTTACGAGGCGTTGAACTGTGCGAGCGTGATAGCCGTGCGACCTAAGGACTTTGTTTTCCCTTTTCTTTTCGTTTCGTTTCTTTTCTTATGTTTTACTTGCTGTGTTTTTCTTTTCCATTTCTGTTCTTTTTGCTGCATGACTAAAAAATGAACTCAAATGCAATTTATCAAAGTTATACAAGATGAATAAACTGAAAGCAGCTAACAGGAGGTAAAAGACATAGATATGACAGTGCCTGCTAGACTTTTAGATATCACGCATTCTAGACGATTATATATACTGTATATTAGTTTTTAAATATTAAGTTTTAAATTTGTATTATTAATATACATGTATTATATTTTTGTATTGTATTTCATCATTTCATTATTTTTTTAAATATAATAAAAGTATATATATATATATATATATATATATTTTTATTGCTGTTGAATATTTTAGACAACTTTTCTCAATTTCGTCTTTCTTTGACAATATTAAGAAACTTGTTTAGGTCTTCTATGTTAAGTTCTGTCCATAAACTTTCTCCAATTAAGAGTTTAAGCCATAAATGCATAGACTTGTCCCTTCACATATGCTCCAAGGTCAGCAGCCCTGGCAATTTCGTAGAGTCTCGGGAGTCGGTTATACCCGTTGAATCTAATAAAGTAAGCAGACAATGCCTGTTGGGAGCCGTTGCGCTGTCTACCAAAACGGATTTAAGAAGAAAAGAAAATGGAATAGAGGAAAAAAGAAAGAAAGAAAAAAAAAAAAGAAAAAGTAAAGAAAATAGAAAATGGTGCCAACTTTGGCGTTGCTTTTCTTAATGTTGTTGTTGTTTTTGTTGTTGTTCCTGATGTTGATGTTATGTTTATAGTTGGGAGCAGCGGGTGGGCAGCTTTTAGCTGGCGTCTCAAATATGTCCACGCCATTGATTGTCAGTGTTAACAGAAGCAGCAACAACAACCAAGCGATGTTGCCTGATGACAAACGCCTTTTTTATTTAAATGCGTGTAGCATTTGGCGGCGCCATTAGCTCAATGGTCTTCATTGTCATTGTCATTATCGTTATCATTATTGGCATTATCATAATCAACAGCGTGCGTTGACCGCAGCCAAAGGTATTGCGAAAATATTACTTATACATTAAGTATACGACCTGCCTGACAGCCAGCAAATAGAAAGCCTAACCAATAAAAATATATAATAATTCAAATAGATTTCTAGAAAATATAGTCACTATATTTCTTGATAACTGTTAACTGAATGAAATATGTAGATAAACTCTCAGCTAAAGCCGTTCTGGAACTCTACGCAATCAAAGCTATTGCCAAGCTGAATGCCTGACCATTTGCAAATATTCAATTTGGATTTGTGTACACTCACACACACACATATGCGTTTATTTGACTGCTTGGATATTTTTGGCCGTGTATTTGCAACGCTCTTGTTCGAAACGAAAATAAAAACATATATTTTCAATTTCATTTCGCAGCACCAAAAATAAAACACAAACATTTTTGCTGACGACAAAATGCCAATAAAATGCAAAAATAAAAATTCAGCTCAGACAGACAGACAGACTGACAGTTCGAAATATGTTCAGATACATATGAATCCACTTTCTTTTATTAATATATTAATATACATTTCTGCATTCTTAAACGCGATCAACGGTCACCAAAAAAAAAAAAAAATGCCGCCAGGTGTTTAAGTCGTGACGTTTTTGGTTGAAGGTTGAGCACATGACGCAGCAGCCGACGGCCAATTCGCTAAATGGCAGCTAGATAAACACACACACATACCCAGTTGCACACTTAACCACACACACACACACACGCATAGAGATTTACTATGCGAGGCGAAATGCGAAACATGCCTTCGTCTGGGTCGGTTGCGCTTCGATTGTTGCCACAGCTCTCTCCCTCCCTCCCCCCTCTCTCTCTCTCTGTAGAGATCGCACGGACCGCTTTATTTATAGTCAAAACAATGCAGACAGATCGCTTCAATTGCGGCTAGGATGATGGATGATGAATTGTATTGAATGCCAATGTGGACCATACAATCGACAGCAGGCGATGTCGGCTGCGTGTCGACTGTCAATGCAGCGAATACGATGGGCTCTGTTCACCACTGGCCTGGCGGGTGTGTGTGTGTGTGTCTGCGTGTGCGTGGCTGTCTAGTCCCTACAATTATTGAAGGCATCTCAATATGCGATACACACACGTGACGTCTTATGAGGCAGCATTAATTGCCCATTCGTGCTATAATTAAACAGCAAATTCTTATTTCTCGGCATGGGCCACAAAAACAGAAGACGAAAAATAGAAGAGAAAAACAAAGGCGAGTGAAAGAATGTATTCATCCGATTTGATGTGCCCCACGTCGTGTAATGTGATTAAATTAGCATTACATTCTAAATGCTTTCACATAGTTCACATCGGGTTTAACTAGAGAATATATTGTATTTATTTATATATTGTTTTCTCATATGTAGTATGTAATTCTTCAGTAATTAATTAATAGCTCGTAATCGAATTAAAAACTATACAAATGATAACGTTTTAGAACAATGACAATGACAATGACAATGACATTGACAATGACAATGACAATGACAATGACAATGACAATGACAATGACAATGACAATGACAATGACAACGACAACGACAATGACAATGACAATGACAATGACAATGACAATGACAATGACAATGACAATGACAATGACAATGACAATGACAATGACAATGACAATGACAATGACAATGACAATGACAATGACAATGACAATGACAATGACAATGACAATGACAATGACAATGACAATGACAATGACAATGACAATGACAATGACAATGACAATGACAATGACAACGATAATAAAAGTAATTTATAAATTAATAATACTTGTAAAGGATAATTATGATAATAATAATTGCTCTAATATAACGGTTATCAGAAAGTGATTTATAAAGTGTCATTCCCTAATCTAATATAATAGACAAGTGGACCGTCACTTATACATCTAAGTCGCACATTTAATTGTGACAATACAATAAGTGAATTATTGCAATTGCAATTCATAATTGCAGCTCTAAATTAATCATTTGCTTCTATCTATCTCTTTGGCTGCAGTTCTGTGGCTTGTGATGCCTTAATTGAGTTGCTTATTTGCATTAATTGAATGTAAAACGTAAACAAATGTAGATTAAGTCGTTGGCTGTTAATCTTAAGGACTTTGCGTTGGAATCTCATGGCTTTTGTGGATGGCTCGATTAGTGACGGTTGCTTGTCTTCTTTGGTTGAATGTTGGTAAATGGGAGGGCATGGGTAAGCTGGCTTTTTGAAATGCGCAGCAGTCGGTTAGGGGCAAAACAACACTGGGCAACAAAATTGCTATTGTCTGGGCTGCCAGACGACGGCATCAAAGTCTTAAGCTTGCCATTAATCGGCAACACCAGAAGATAAACAGATCAGAATGCAATAACTAAAATGCTTGGCCACAAATGAGGCGGAGCGACGGCTGCCGGGCCAAATTGCATTTTGATGTGGGCTTTGCTCAACTGTCTTGGCAAATGGCCATAATGTGTGTGTGTGTGTGTGTGTGTGGAGTTCCACGCTTGTTACACTTATTTGCATCATCAGTTTTAGCCAACGCAAGAATGCGGGCAGCAATAACAAGGACAATGCTAAAAATAACTAAGTGCTGCACTTGAGCCGCAAATATGATGGGCCAGCAACAAGATGAGCGACGGCCAACAACGCGTTGGCCATAAACGTCAACGACGACAACGCCGAGGACGACAGCGACGACCGATGGCCGACACTTTGCCACAGCTCAGCTCAGCCGTCTAAAGACAACGGACGCTGAACGGCTAAGGACGACAAATGTCGTCGCCGTTAAGTCGACGACGCTGACGAATGTTGAGCAACAGCCAACCAGAGACGCGTCGCTCGCAATTCGCCTTTGTGGCAGCCACTCCGGCTGCCACTCACAACTGCTGTTGCAATTTAAGCGAAGCATGTGGCTGGGCTTACTTATTTATGATTTTCATAAATACCCTAGCATTGGATGTCATTGAGTCGACTGAACTCTCTGCCTGGGGCAGTCAAATTCTCTGAAATATCAAGTTCGGTCTGAAAGGTATTAAATGGACCATTAAATAAATAATGAAACTTCGAATCGATGATATTTCATATTATTTGTTTCCAATTTAAAAAGTTTTAAAATGTAAATTCAATTCAAATTTGTGATTTATATGTTTAATTTTGTACAGAAAATGCCGATTAATGAGTTGCCAGCTAGGGTATTTCATCTTCTTGAAGCTTCTTGAAACTGCTCCAAGTTTTGTCGCCTTAGCTCAGAAAAATCAATAATCTAATTAAATATTTATGACGTTTAAATGTGAGAGAGATATGAGAGAAAGGAGAGGAAAATGATGTTCAGTAAGATACGTTTGGGTCTTTAAAGGCTTTTAAAATGAAATGAGGCCAATCGTTTGCAGAGCGTATGTTATCCGAATATAAGCTATGGAGTAGGGAATATTATACTTACCTAATGGCATACATAAGGTGTTGAGCTACTTATCAGAGAGCTTGCAATACTTTAAAGAGGAGATTAGTGTACATATATGTATATTGACACCTCAATATCCCAGATTGTTGACTCTATTAAACTAGTTTGAAATGTAGCACATAGAGCTTAGATACTCTTATAGACTATCTGTTAATCTTCTCTACATCTGATAAGATTGAGTTGAATTTTTCTTTTCCTACGATCTGGGATATGTGAGTCAAATAGAGTGCATCATCTAGAGTTTCATATAGAGTATCTTCTAGTCCTCTACATGTGACGTAAACAGGTTAAATTTTCTTTTCATGTGAATCAATAATGGGAATCAATATTAGCTATGCCTCGGCTGAGTCAATCAGATGTAAGTAGGTCACTCCCCCAGCAAAGTATTCAAATGTAAATAATAGGACTTATGAAGAGAATAAAAAATAAATAAATAAAAAAATGAATATGTAAATTACAAATGCGTCGCAAATCTGTTAAAAGTTAATTAAAGTCTAAAAGCGCCGCCGAGAGCATTATGAGTGCTAAGCTGATTCTAAGAAATATTTCAAGTTTGCTATCTATGGCTGAGCTCAGACCGAATGGCTGACTGACTGACTGACTGACTGTTTGTTTGCCTGGCTGTCGGTCTGCTTGCCGGCTGTCAGTTGCCATATAGCCCTGCTGCTGGCTGCTGTCGTCATTCGCTGCACGTCCTTTGCCCTCTTCCTGTCGGCTTGGGCGACTTATTTGCTTAAGGATGCAATTGCAGCAGCAACGCGTTCTACTCTCTGCTCTTGGTCAGCGTTTAGTTAGGGCTGTGTGCAATGGATGCGAGACGTGGTTTGTGGGCGTGTGGGCGTGGCTCTGCTGACTGCTTAGTTGACAATGTTGCACATCATTAAAAGTTGCAACGTGCCAACTAATTAAGAGACCTGCGAGTGCTTAACATAATTTTCTCTCTTTTTCTCTCATTTGATATTTTTAAACGTTTTCCATATTTGTTTTTATTGTCTGTTATTGTTGCGCTTAGCTTGCAGTACTTTGAACCAACAGTTGCCCCTTAATTATAATTATTTGCTTTATTTTTGATTTATTTTTATTTTTATTTTTTATATTTGTGAGTTAATTATCTTAAATATTATATACATACATATATATATATTTTTTTGTAAATATATATATTTATGTGTAAGGGACACTGGGGCTGGCAGCCCGTGGCGTTGAATATCAAATTAAATGCACATTAAAAGAGCGCACAATTCGAGCGTTAATTAATTTTTAATGAATATATATCGAAAATGCATTAAAAAATCTGCTGCTGGCCCAGCTTGATGACGGGGCATCGCCGCAGGCGTCAGCGAAAAAAAAAAACCCACCATTGTAATGGGAGATATTATGCCAACGTTTCGCCTTTGTTTGCCTTTTACAAAAGAGAAATAATACAATTAAATTTCAACTTAAAGCCGAGTAGAGTAGCTGCTAGTCAATAAAGCCTACTTTAAGATATATATATATATATATATGTATAAAATAATATGTATGTATATAGAGAGTGACACAGCTCAAGCGGAGCATAATACAATGAAATCGCGCTCTGAGCGTATTGCACTTAAGCATCGGGTAAGAGCGCTTAGAATAAGCGAAAGTAGACTCTAGGTTGAAGGTGATAGAAATACTTAAGTAAGAGTGATAGTTTTCCTGCATTAGTCAAGTGAGTGAGCCCAACGTGGAGTTACCCTAGACAAATGTCCTTAATAGCTGGCGTAAGAATTGACGAACTCCATAGAGACAGGAGGCATATGAAATTTGTTATCGATGCTGCTCTTAAATGTATTATAAAAATATTTAAACTCTCTTACTGTATAACAAATATAGCCCAATTCCGACTTGCTAAAGGGTATTAAAAGCCACAAGCCAAGTGATAAGCAGCTGAATGCCGACTTTGCGCATAAAGCCAACAAGAATCTCTACACACTCTATACACTACCTTCTAAATAAGCAATGATTGTGAAATAAAATTGTTAAAAGTTTAATAAACTGCGAATATAAGGATAGTTTCCAAAATAAATTGGAGTGTAATAAGTGTTTTTATTAACTTGGTCTTGCATTGTTCAAATGCAAATTTTAAAATTATTCCACCAAATTTTAGCAACTGCTTCATAAATATTTATTAAGATCTCGTAAAATACGTAATAAATATTTATTATTATTAAGATGCTGTAAAATACTTAATAAATATTTATTGAATATTTGCTGAGGTTTTTAAGAAGTCATAAAAACATAAAGAAATCAAAAGAGAAACAGAGGGGAAGCCATAAAGATAGAGGAAGTCTCGGGTTCGAATCTAAGGTACGTCGTAGTTTTATTTTAATTGTTTCGAAATTTTTATAAATTTAATTAAATGAGTTTTCTATTTCTCCTATATATTTTATAAAAATCGAAATTGAAATTTTAACCATACTATATGTACATTTTTAATAGTTTGATTGTTCTTGCACCTTCTTAAAGTCAAATCAGCAGTTAGTTTCGTTTAGTTCTGCTAGATGGCGCCACAGCAGTAATGTCGTTCAGTTTTGCCAAAGAGGTGGCGTCGTGGTAAAAAGCACGGCGCTCGGTCACGAGGTCTCGGGCTCGAACCCAGGGCGCGTCGTAGTTTTTTTTTAATTGTTTCGAAAAAGGTGAGACAGTGAGACCAATGTGGAATATAGACACAGAGAGAGAGAGAGAGAGAGAGAGTGAGAGAGAGAGAGAGAGAGAGAGAGAGAGAGAGAGAGAGATAGAGAGAGATAGTAGATCTCTCTCTTCTCTCTGCTTCTCTCTCTCTCTCTCTCTCTCTCTTCTCTACTCTCTCCTCTCTCTCCTCTCTCTCTCTCCCTCTATAGAAAGAGAAAAAAGAAAAAAATGTGTGAAAAAGGCAAAGAAAGACGCTGAAGACATAGAGAGCTGATATATTTAGAGATATTAGTTGTCAATGCTAATAAATTAATTAAATAAAAATTAAAAATAAAATAAAAATTAAAAAATTTAAATTTCCATATTTCTCTGTGATTTATTCATAATATCAATTTTTCTTTTATGACAACTTATTGAACAATTTCTTTATTACAGGGTATTCGGTATTCGTTCACATCTCATAATTGAACTTTTGCATTTTGTTGTTCGTTGTGCTTTTTTCACTCAATTGTTGCTGTCAGTGTCGCGTTGTCTTTGCCAATTTGTTTGCCTTTCTTAATGCTGTTATTGTTATTGTTGTTGCTGTCGTTGTTGTTGTTGTTGTTGTCGCTGTTGGCACTTGTCTACTGTTGGCTGCTGTTAGTTGCTGGCAATGTCTGCTGCTGTGGTTGCCTCAGATGCGCTCATCTTAGACTTGGCTTTAGCTCAGCTGAGCTGAGTTCAACTGCCGTCATACTCTTGTCCACATTTGCAAGTCAAATGAAATTATTTTGTGTGTGTGTGCGTGTGTGTGTGTGTCTGACTTGTGGAAAATATGACAAAATATGTTCAGGGCATATTATAAATAAGCAATATTCTGGCATGTACTTAGATATGCGGAGAAACGCAAGTCACTCGCTCACTGAGGCCATCAGGGCCGCCGAGCGCCAGGCAAATGCAAATTCCAAGCGCTCGGCTAATTAGAGTGGGTGGCTGAGTGGTTGGTTGTATGTGTGTACGGTCTGTGTTGGGTGCGGCCACAAAGCTGATGCCAGTCCAAATGCATTACGCAGCAGATGTCGGAGAAGCACTAGCTCCTTTCGCGTTTGATCATAAGCGCTTATGGCACTTTCAGGCAACAGCAACAACAACAGCAACAACAGTGAAATAATCCCAATGAGCGAGTTGGAAAAGACGAATCAGATGCAAGGCAAACATTGTGGCGGGATGGCGATGTCGATGAAGATGAAGAGGAGTTGCAGTTGGGTAGGAATAGGAATGGGAATGGGAGTAGAAGTAGGAGTGACTCTGCTCAGTCGTGAAGTTACCCTTGGGGATTCTTACATTTGCTGCATTACATTTTATGATGGCTGTTTGGCATTTCCGTTTTAAGTTTTCCATTTCCGCTGCACAGCAACAACAGCTATGCACAGATTTTTGCATTTAATTATTGCACAGTCACACACAAACCCTTGCACCGATGAAGCCACAGGGCTGACCGTGGTGCCTGTGTGTGTTCGGGCACAAAGCCCTTAATCTGTCGTTTCGCTTCAGCTCTTGCATATGCAACAGAAATAACCAAAATGCATTAACAATTAATGGAAAAGCTGAAAAAAAGCAAAAGAAAATTGAAAATATCAATTTGCATGCGATTACAAACGGACGATTACACGGCGATCTTTACATATAGCACCCACGAAAAGAAATGAAAATATTAATAATACATTTCAGCGAGAAAGAGAAAGAGCGAGAGAGAGAGAGAGAGAGTGGCAGCAATTGTAGCAGAATATTTAGTATAATAAGCAAATGCAAGTCAAGAGATTTGCATATGTATTTAAATATTCAATCTCTAAAATTACAAGTGAATTTACAGTTTACAGCAGTTTTTTTTTTTTATCTACTTTGAAAGCTGTTCTGACAACTAATTAGCTAGCTGTCAAAAAGGCAAACACTTTTTAATAATAAAACACAGCAAATCTCTTCCTCACACACACACATACACACACACACACACATATATACATATTAATGGCAGTCAAAGTGTCAGCTGGTGAAAAGCTACCTTCGCACCAGTTGCCATCGGCGGCACAAAATCTTTTGCTTGACATGCTGCGCCTTAAATAATTCACATGCAGCTGCCAGGCTGTTGCCTATTGCCAGTTTTATGCTCTTTTTAATATACCCTCTGCACATAAAAAGTGGCTGAGGGTACATAGGGTAGCGCTGGCTGCTGTTGGCGCTTAAATGAGAATGACAATGTCTAAGCATAGCTGGACCAAACTTTACTGTTGGCTACAAGGCAAAGGCGATCTTTTAGACTTGGCTACATGTGTAAATATATATATTTAACTATGCCTAATATTTAGCTAGTTGGAGTAATATATAAGAATATCTATAAACTTGTAAGAGCAAGCTTAGGTGACTCTTCAGCCAAGTCTTACTACTCGTTGAGCTTTTTGAGTGATGCTACGCCGGAATCATGCTGGTGCAGCTGTTGTAAGTTATGTAATCGATCTCAGTCCATCCAAAGATTTTGTGTAAGCAATGTAACCACGCCGATCTCTTTCAACTACCCAATCAGACCATTCTGAGCTCTAAAAGAAAGAGAAGCGACTTCGCACTTGAAACCCATAGCATTGTAGTTGGCTTCTAAATTCTCTAAGCTAAGGTTCTACCCAAGCTTACTCTTAAGAAAAACCACCTATTCATTATATATTTATTTGTATAATCATTCAAATGTATTTCTATATATCTATATATAAATACTTTACATATACATATATCCCATACTCGTATAAATATACTTCATTCACAATTTGAATATTGTTAATGGATTTTTTATATTGACAATCTAAATATTGTTTTGTAGATTATTTATATATTCCTCCCGAATCTTAGGGTATCCCATGGTTAAGCTCATGCCTGGCTTCTAAACATTTGTTTTCATATATATTATATGCATTTTTTTCGCCTTGGTTGGCTTTTTGTTTTATGGCAATATTGCCAGCTTGATTATAATGTTTATGCGAATTACGCATACGCCGCGTGTTACAAAGCTGGGATTGGTAGCATTATGTTGACAATGATGAGCGGCACTCAAGTCAAAATTTTGCTAATTAAGTGTTAAATCATGCCGAAAATCTGCCCATTCAGCGTTGGGCGCTCACACACACACGCACACATAGATATTTGCTGTTGGTTGGGGGCGGAGGCGAGGGCGTATGCAAAGTGGGAACGGGCACTCATTCATATGAAAACGAGTACTCATATAACAACTGCCTGATTGCCTGACAGGCTGACTCACAGTCAGCCTTTAAGCCACGCCCAAGTAGCACGCACTTTATGCGCAAATGAACACGCATTCACACTCTTTCGCACACAGACACACACACGCACACACACATACAGCAACCCACAGCAGCAGCAGCAGAAACTCATTTATGAATATGCTACCTCATGTCATGTGTGCACAGTAATGTTTTTTTTTTTTTTTTACTTTTTATTTCTTCTTCGGTTTTTTGCTTTTGGGTTTTTATAGTGCACTGACAGAAAACAAATTTCGGGGTATCAGGTGTTGACAATGTGGCTTGTAAATATTTGCAGCGCGCTTTCATAATTTATAGTGTAAACTTGGCAGAGAAAAGTGAAAATTAAAAAACTAATTCAATGAATTTTGTAAACATTTTTAGAGATAAGATAAGCTGACTATGTGCCATGTAAAGATTGAAAATATATCACCTGCAAGTTAAGCTTTAACAAGAAAATAAAAAAATAATAATAACTTTTCTGCTTCGCGAAAAGTTTTTCGATTAGCTGCGTCTGCTTCAAAATAGGATTCAACAGCGAGCAGCATAAAAGTTCAGACTGTTTATGGGCAGCTTAAGTGTCTATAATATATGTATGCAGTATAAATATAGTATATGTATATGCATATAAATATATTCCATTATTTCTTTTCACTATGACATTTAGTTGGCCATAAAAGCAAGAGCATTTAATTTTCGTTTTGCAGTCGGTTGCTTTATGTGCCTGTATGTGTGTGAGTGTGTCTGTGTGTGTTAGAACTTTGCTTTCGAAAGATATTGCTGTAGTTGTTGTTGTTGTTGTTGATGTGCGCCTGCTGGTTGCTGGCTGCCTGCCTGCTTACGCTTTTATGGCCAATTTGAAACTCATTTTATTACGCGGCTACAGCAAGAGTAGCAAAAAGCACAACAGGAAGCGAAAAAATATGTTGCCTACTTTTTTGGGCAAACATTTGCTATCTCCCCAGCGCTCGCTCTCTCTCTCTCTCCCTCTCTCTCTCTCTCCCTCTCTCTCTCTCTCTGTGCACGCGTGTGTGTATTTAGCCGAGCATCATTAACATTTGGCCTTAGCAACGTCTTCAGCTTCCTTTGTCTTTGTGCGCCTTGCTTAAGTGAAATCTTCTTAATATGTTGTTAACAACTCATATGGGGTTTAGGCCCTTCAGCAATTTTCATTTTCAGTTCACCTTTTTGTCTTTTGGCTAGGCGAAAACACAAGAACAACAACAAGAGCAGGATAACTATGTATATCTAAACATTCCTGTTTAATTCTTGCCCGTCACTGTGCTGCTTCTTCTTCTTCTTTACTTTTTTTTCTTTTGTGGCTTTGCTGCGTATATTATTTATAGAGCATTGAGGGCTGCCTGCCCTACCCAGTGTCTGTCCACTTGGCCAAATGGCTGTGAAGTGGCAAATCTGCGTTGTAATGTGCATATATAATTTCCCATACTATGCATACACACTCAGTGCTTTTGCTCATTTTCTTTTCGTTTAACGCTTCAATGAATTTTGTGTAAGCATATTTTGAGTTTGCCTTCAATTTGCTTGTTTTCTTTCTTTCTTTCTTTTTTTCCCCTACTTTCTTTTTTTTCTGATTATGGCATAGGATATTTGAATATTTCGTGTGCTGACTGCCGAGCTGAGCAATTTGGTTATCTAACAAGAACTTTTAAATGTTTACGGCCCCACAAATGGGCGGACATGTAAATGGCAAGGAATAGATTTTACTAGTTCAGTTCCACAGCTCCTTTGCACGTTTAGATTAAAATGGAATTTTTTGTTTTGTGTGCTTTTAACACTTTCAAAAGTTGGCTTTAGTGTCAATTTATGAGTTAACATTGCATAAATATTTAATGTAAATGCAATTTATATGCAAAGCTTACGTGTTGTGGCGCATGGGATGTCATAAAATAAGGAAAGGTGTGGTTCTCGAAGGCCATCCTCTGAAGTTATAAATAAAAATAGCGAATTTTATAATTTAATTTAAATTTTATAAAGGTATTATAAATATTTAATAATGATTTACAGTTGTTATACTTATTGAATAATAAAAGAGAACAGTTATTTGCTGGTTAGGTAATGAAAAAAAAAGGAATAATAATAAACACATGTTTTAAAATAAAATCGGTTAAAAATGCGTATAAATAATAATAAAAAAAATGGTTAATTTTTTCTATAATGTTTTATTCATAAATTTTTTCATATTACAATTAATAATATACAATTAATGCTTTATTTTTTTCAAAATAACTAATAATATTAAGTAATCATTAATGCTTTATGTTTTAAAATATAAATTATAAAATTTATATTTCGTAGCCCAATAAAATACCCAACAAAATGTTTTTTTTTTTTTTTTTTTTCTCTTACAATTTTTTATAATTTTACTTTGCAATTATTTAACATTAAAGTCCCAAATGCAAAACTGCATTCAATATCTATCATATATCTAATTTAACCAAACAAAAAAGAGAAGCGTATTCAATTGCCGTTATTTAATTTTCTATGATATGTTTATTTGGTTTTGGGCCTGGCCTCATCTTATTTCACTCTTTGGCTGTCTATTATTGTGCATGTCATGTGCTCTTAGGTCTTTATAGATATATATATGTGTAAGTATATTCGTGTACACATGTGTGTATAAATATTCATATATGTATATGTAGATGTGAGTTTGTTGGGCTCCTGAAACTATGCAACGTCCACGCACAGCATGAAGAAAAACAGCAAAAGGCGCTAGTTAACAAACCAGACAGAAGCAGCTGCTCTCCTTTCCCCTTTGCTTTCGATCTATATGCACAGATGTCTTTACATATGTATGTGTATGGATTTCTATGTATATGCAGAATATATTTTTTTTCTGCCTATGTAGACTTTGGTGGGCTGCGATAAAGTGCTTGCTGTCAGCTGTCTGCTTGTGCTTATTAAAACTATTAAAAAGCTCGCCTTTTGGACGTCTTTGATTTGATATTAAGGCAAATAAACTGGAGAAGCTGCTGATGCTGGGCGATGAAATGGACGCGCTGGAAAATTGCGTTACTTTTGAATTTGTAATGTATTCCAATAAATTTGCAGCAAATGCTGAAAACTCATCATGATTATTAGCATTAATATCATCATCATTAGCAGCATCAACAGCAGCATGAAAATTTGTTATGGCCGTAGAGCGCCTGATGGCTGTTTAATTATCAATGATTGAAATGAATTTGAGCAACCGGAAATGTGGTGTACATTTTGATTATTGCGCATACGACGCGTTGCACCAGCGCATAGAGCCATAGAGGGGGAGCGAGAGCGAGAGAGAGAGAGACTGCGGCCAATGGCTACGTGCCAAGTGCTGTTCGTAGCGAAACGTGTGCAACGCGTTTGTGGGTCAAAAGCGCATTCACCCGACAAAATGGCTAAAAGGCGACAGAGCACAGCGCTTATACCGCAAGTCCCCAAAAAGCCAGTGCGGCCCGCCATCAACCCATTGCAGGCGAATTCCGAGTGCAATTAGCAGCGTTTTGAATGCTCTACCCTATTTGTTATTTTTTAGGGTTTTGGCTGGCATCCAAGCGTGAATGAAGTTGTTTCTGTGATAGATGAACTGAACTTTAAGCTTTCCCATTTTTGGCTCACTGACAGCTCGACACGTGCCACGAATCGTAAGCGATTTCACTCAAATGGTCTCCAGCGCTTTTATGCAGTATGCAAATCGAATCATAAGCCAAGCAGATATGTATGCTCTAGATGTCTGTCTGGGTGTGCGTAGGGCTAGAACTGTTATCCGCCACTCAGTAAGTCACTCAGCTATGCTAACTCCTACTCAGTGCTACACGCACAGCTATACATGTATATACATATATGTATATAGCTTATGTACATTTGCATATGAAATGTTAATGCCTTATGCGTGGCTGCGACATGCACTTTACCTTGGATTCGATTTGATTCGTTGCAGTTTGCATATACGGTGAAGCTACGTTTGCCTACTCTTGATCTTCTTTATGAAATGAATTACTACTCTTTATATATAGTCTTTTCTTTGGCGCAGAAATTAAAGCTTTCATTTCTTAACTTTAATTTATCGCATTAATTTCTTTCACAAGTCTTCAAATCTAAACTCAACTCTTTCAGCTTCAACTCAGCTCTACCGAGCCTTCAATTCTTCTGCCATTACTCATTATGGCAAGCCAAGTATCGACATCCTCAGGCATCGATATGGTTAACTATCGATAAATGTGTATCTATCGAAGATTAAACATAGTGCTGGTTCCTCCAATCTTATACTGGCCTGCATTGATGCTCGAGTTTCAGCTGCAAAAATGGCTATCAAAGCTGATAGTTATAACAAACCCATTATTTATTTTCGTAATAATCAAGAATTCTATGGAAGAACTTGATTGTCAGTCGAGGCAATCAAAATTTAGTGAGAAGTGCAACTGGTTCGCACTACTTATCTTCAGTAACTCAGGAACGAACTTTATTTGGAAAGCTGAATAATTTCAGTTATATTTTCATATATCTTCTTCAAGTAGAGTTTCCTGTTAAAATACCTATGTATATGATCTATAGCTATCGTATCTAGTTAATCTGTTAGTATAGATTTATAGTTTTCATAGGTTTGCTTACACAATGCTGAATCAACTTTGAAATTTTTGCATATCACAACTAAGTTTACGGTTAGAAATTTCCTATGCAACCTCTCTAGCCCGACTATTATCATATGGCATGCCATTGTAGGTCGTTCGTTGGAGCATTTCATATCCGTTACGCCTGGGCTTCAGTTCTAGTTGTCTGTTTAGTTTTATGGCAGCTTGTCGCACTCCCTGTACGTACTTAAGCAAGAGAGAGAGAGTGAGGGTGGCAGAGAGAGAGGCGCTATAATAGTTCACAGACAAATATGTCTTCTCAGCGAACGCATCACGTAGATGAGGAACGCATTAATTTAGTGTGCTCAGGTACTACGACTCGTACAGCGATGTCATGAGCAGCAGCTTTAAGTGTGTGTAACTGCATTATTTGCGCTGCTGAGATTCGAGTTGACATTTGTTGCTGTCAATGGAAGTGGCCATATAAACAAGCATAAACTAACCCTGTCTGTCTATGAGTGTGCGTGTGTGTGTGTGTGGGTGTGTGTGGGTGCATGGCATAAAATGCTGGCACTTTTTTGTTTTTGTTTTTGTTTTTTTGTTTTGCAATTTAGAAGTCATTCACATTGGCCTCAGCGCCAAATGAGCAACGAACTCTCAACTTAGCTAGACAAACAACCACAGCAACAACAATAGTAATCAATGTCAGAGCACACACAGACGTTGCCTGTTTGTGTGATGCTGTGTGTGTGTTTGCACAGTTCGTTGTCTATTTTATTGTATTTTAATTTTTGTTATTTACGCCAAGCAAAGTCAGTGTACTTGCCGCATGCTATATCGCTTACCAGCTCACATACTCTCTCTCTCTATCTCTCTCTCTCTCTCTATCTCTCTCTGTGTTTTTGGCTCCTGCTCCCATTCTCTCTAGCTCTGTCACTCTCTCTCTTTATCACTTTCTCTCTGTCTGGCATCGTCACAGTTGCGGTTAGTGTCACCCAAAGGGATTTGTACTTTAATTTCTTTGGCAATGCCAAAGACCGCCCACAGTTGCCGCAGCATCTCAGCATCTGTTGTGTGGGCTGAGAGATAGGGAGAGAGAGAGAGAGAGACTGAATCCGCTCTTGGCTTTTGCGTCAGGTTCGTCTTAGCCACGTTTGTGCTCGCGTGTCAGCGCCAAGTGTTGCGCCATAAATAAAGCTCGTTAACGGCCTGTAAATTGGGCACTGCGGCGCATTTTAATGTAAATACTTTAAGGCCAAAAAGGTTGCTGCTCTAGCCACTTTGAAAAGTTGGCTCGCTCGTTGGCCCGAGGTGGCTTAATAAGGACGCGCTTTAAATGCTCTCCCAACTGCCGTAAGCGTCCATCTAGCGGAAGTAGTTCATCTAGTTAACAGTTCATTTGGCTGCTTATTTACGTGGCAAACCAACGGTTTATTACCGTTACTTCTTGTTTCAGACTCTTGATGTGTGGGCGGAACTTGTGCTCGCTCGCCTCACACATACACACATACATATATTTTGACTTTAACGGCTTTAAAGCCAAGTTTGTTGTCGTGGCCCATCAATTGGTTTTTGTTCAATAAACTCTATAAATAGTTTCTTCCTTGGCTTGCTACACATACATATATATGTATATATATCTTGTGTTGTTTCTCTTGTATTCTGTTTTTAGCACTCGTTGGACCGTTACTGCGGTTTCACTGTCACAATCACATACAGCAACGCACAGCAGCTGCACCTGGTCTGGCTCCATTGCCACATTTCCATATCAAAGCGAATGCCAATGATGTTGCTCTGTCCTTCGTATTATGTGCTATCAATAGGGCTATCGTTTTTTTTTCTTTCCTTATTCCTGTTCTCCTGGTTTCATTTTTCCTGTTTGCCGCCCCCGGCACATTTTGTTGCTGCAGCTTTAAGAGGCGCCACAGCATGACAATTTCAACAGTTTTCAACGCTTGCACACGCGAAACACCAGCTCGCTCGTTTATTTGGCGTTCCGTTTTGATTTAAGCCATATTTTTACTGTTAGCCATGCAAATCAGTTGACAGCGCTTAGCAAATTGATGGCACATTTTTTGATTGCATCAACACATAGTCTGGCTTCTAGCTAAGTGGGCCAGACATGCACAGACTGCTGCGGCACGCCAGCTCTTTCAGTTCCAGTTACCATTGATACCCTGTAGTGCTTGCCATGCAGGTTGCCAAGATGTTGACTTCAGGTCTAATAGATATTCATTCAGTTCATACACAGGCGAGTCTCCATAATTTTTATCGTTCTAAATTGGAAATTGTGATAAATTGAAAAAGAAATTTTGTCGATATTTCTCGATAGTTTGAATTCATGTGTAAATCGAAAAAAAAAATGACCTCCTTACCATATTTTTATTACCGGGACTCGACTGTATGTGAATATCCTTATGAGTCAATCTCTGTAGATAATTTATATATACACAATGATAACAATTTATTAACACTAGGATTATGAAACAGAATATATACATTGAAGTTTATATATTTACAATATTATCTTGCTGTCTCATATTTCATTGCGTATACGATCAGTCCTCAGCTTACTGCACAGTTTTCTCTGCTGAAAACTCCGATTATGATATTATACGCATATATTGGATTGTGGATAGCTTCCTCCATTTCCCCTCCAAAATGAAAATGAGAAACGCTCATTAAATAGTGCAGAGTGCCTTGGGCAAATACATGCACATACGTATGTACATATGTCAATATAACGCTCTGAAAGTTGCATAAGGCGAGTGCATATAGAACAAAAGTTATTCAATAAATAATTTCACATAGTCGAGTTCATAATGCAGTCGCTGCGTGAATTTCACAGATTGCGATGAGCGTGCATGTGCGCGTGTGTGTGTGTGTGTGTGTGTGTGTGTGCATAAGCTATTGTATACGCATACATGCATGTACATGCAAACAGTTTGCAATGAGTTCAGCATATTGATTCAGGGTATCATTTAGTTGGGTAGTCCCGACTAGATCACTCTGATTTATAGTGCAATAAAAGTGTGTAATCATCAACATTATCATCATTGTTGATTGACATTTAAAGGTATTTCCTGAAATATGCAAAATAATAAGTCTAAAAGCGCTATCAAATATTACTATTTCCATGAAATGAAGCAGAGTTTATAATTAATATTTTGTAGTTACCGCAAATGGTGTCAATTTACGTAATATCCGAATTGTGCCTGTAATTACTAGCTAAAAAGTTATTCATTTATTCACCTCACTCCGATTCATTTGAATTGCCTTTGAGGTAATTTATTAGCCCTGAACGCTGAACAATTGCTCTGGCAACGATCTGCGTGGGAATGTGCAGCAGTCTGGCAACTTTTGCAATATGCTGGCAACGCTCTGGCATTATTTCACTTGACTGCAAGAGCAAACTACTGTTACTTTGCTTTATTGTTCGCCTGGCAATGCAAAATTCTAAATAAAAATATTTTCGCTTTGCTCAAATGTCGCAATCTTTAAGCTTTCGCGCGTCAGCGCAGCAGAAAGAAAGAGAGGGATAGAGAGAGAGAGAGAGAGAGGGATAGTAATTTTCTTGTTCTCTCCCTGTCGTTGTAGGACCTCTGGTATGCTGCTCAAATGGCATTTGTGAGCACCTTTGGGCTTCTGTCAGACTTTTTAATAACTTTCGACTGTTGCATAACACGGCGCGTTCTGCACATTTTTGGCTGCTGCTGCCGCTCCTGCCGCTCCTGCTGCTCCTGCTGCGGTGGCGGCTGTGGCATGGGCGGCGACCAGTGGTGGGCGTGGCCAAAACGAATTGCATTGCAAATGCGTGGGGCCCAACCTCAAATTTGGGGCAACGAAAATGTTGGCTTCAGCGTAGTTGGCCCAACTAAATTTTAAGTCTTGCACCAAAAGTTGGCGACTTAATAATTCACGTTGACTTTAAAGCAACGGCAACGGCAACAGCAACGGCAACGGCAACAGAAACAACAACAGCAACAGTTGCTGCGACAAAAAGTTTTTAAATTAGAAATATATATAACGGTTGCCCAAAAAGAGCAGCATGAAATGAACAGTAAATAAAAGAGGCCACAAAGCAGCAGCCAGCGGGCAGCACGTAAACAAAAAAGAAGAAGAAAAACGCTGCTAAATATGAACTAGCTCTGAGATGTAGCCGGCTAGGAAATACCCTGCAGCTGGCTTGGTGCTTGTTTTATATTTACTGAAATTGAATTTTTAATATAAATATGAAATTTCAATATTTTATGATTTTTTTTTATATAAAGTAAATCTTTACAAATTCTATAGTTCTCTCGCCAAGTATCTGTATTATATATAAAAATAGTTGTTGCTGCCTTCATTTGTTAACTGTCTAATCTATATGCTGTTGGGCCTGGCACTAACTTTGGCCATATGCCATTTAGTTCCAAGGCTTATTGAGAGCAACAGAAAGTGGCGGCAGTGCATGTGACTTTTGTCACTCGCACACCGATAGACACACACACACACACACACACGGCCAGCTCAGGAATGTCTGTCAGGCCAAACAATAACAGCGAGCAGCATAAAAGTTCGTTCCAGTCAATGTTTACCACCTGGCTGGAGCTTACGGGGCGCAGGTGACTGTGCTGCCATTTTTACTGCTGTGTGTGTGTGTGTGTGTGTGTGTGTGTAGCTGTTGGGAGTAAGCTACTCAGCGCAGAGTGATAGAGGGAGAGCGAGTGAGAGAGGGGGAGTTAGGGGAGGGTAGGCTGTGCGACAGTTATGTGTTGCTGCAGATGGACTTTAGCATCTCGCTAGCGGCCAAAAAAGGCCACTAATTTGGTCATTATGGCAACACTTGTCGACCCACTGACGATGCTGTTGCTGCTGCTGCTGCTGCTGTTGATATTGCTGTTGATGTTATGGGCGTGGCTCTGGCACCTGTTGCGGTCGGTTAAACTTTTAACTTAACTTTTCGTGTACGAAAATTGCTTTTTTCGCTTTTTGGCGGGTGTGTTGCCCTCGCAGTTGTTACGGTAATGAAGCAATTTTTGCTTCTTGTTTACTCTCATTTTACCCAACATATTTGCGAGGGGAAAGTCGTCTGACAGCGCTGTGCCTAAGTATGCCCATATATTTTATTTCAGTATGAAACAAGCTTGGCTAAGGAAGTTATTTTCACTCATTCACTCTTTCTCTTTCTATTTTGCTCTCGCTCTCAATTTAAGGCTACATTTGCTAAGAAAGTTGTTCTCTCTCTCTCTCTCTGTCCGTCCCACTCTCTTCTTTGTCTCTCTCTCAATTTAAAGCTACATTTGCCAAGGAAGTTATTTTCACTCATTCACTCTCTCTCTCTCTCACTCTCTCTCTGTCTTTCTCTTCGTCATTCTCTCTCACTCTCTCTCTCTCTCTGTCCGTCCTTCTCCCTCTCTTTGCCTCTCTCAATATGAAGCTCTCTTTGCCAAGGAAGTAATATTCACTCGTTCACTCTCTCTCTCTCTCTCTCTCTCTCTCTCTCTCTCTCTCTCTCTCTCTCTCTCTCTCTCTCTCTCTCTACCCCTCTCCCTTTCTCTCTCTGTCCCTCTGTTTCTCACTCATTGTGTCTCCTGCGTCTTTCTCCATATGAAAACTCTTGATATATATAAAACTTGATATATCTCTCCTTTCCATGCGTTTCTCAAGTTCTTCAACAGTTGCTAAGACCTTGCAGCAAATCAAATTTGTATGGAATACTTACCAATTCGACAGCAACTTTTTACACTGCATAAAGGATATTCACCAGTCGTTCACTCTGCTTCAGTTCAGTTGCTGTGTGTATGTGTGTGTGTGTGTGCTCGCGCAAAGCAATCGTGTTGGGCATATTAAGAGAGTATAAGCTGTAAAGTATGCTATGAAATTTTGTGCGCGTCCAGATAATTGATAAATTATGCAAAAAAAGTTGCGCGTTGCGGAAATGATGTCCAAGGCAACAAGAGCCTGCCAAATTGTGTGCCTGCATGTGCCTCTGTGTGTGTGTGCGTGTGTGTGTGTGTGTGTGTTTGTGCTTGTGTTTGCATGCATCTGACATACATAAATCGAAACATTTTGATGGCAGCATGAGAGTGCCATGAAACTGAAATCGAATTATGATTATGTTCCGCTCGCCTTCCCCCTGCCCCCTCTTCATCTGCGTGTGTGACAAGAGCCGCCCGCATTTCCCCAGGGGCGTCATAAATACAGTTGATTCGACGCAGCTTAAACACTCACTCTGCTCTCAACAAATATGTCTCTATATGTGCACATCTGTGCATGTCCATACGTATGTGTGTGTGTGTTTTACTGCAAAACAACGGATGGCAAAACGCTCATAAAACGCGAGATTTATAATTTATGGCATTTGTTTTTGATATCCTTTTGAAATATTAAAAACCCATATAACAAGTAGATACCGTTTGTTTCATTGTCGAGTTAAGCTTTTATATTTAAATACCGTTATTCACGTGTTTTATTCGCTTATTGACGATAGTTGGATTCGTTTGATAGTCGGAATCACAGCTTAAATCGACATCAATCAACAGCATCTGGCACTCTTTTTCGTCATCTCCCTCTCTCTCTCTCTCTCTCTCTCTCATACACACATTTCTTAATTTGATATGTGCCCCGGCCACATTGACCAACACAAGGAGTTTTACTTTGTGTTGTGAGAAATGGAAAATGAGAGAGGAAAATTGTTAAGCCTCGCAGTGACTGAGGCCTTAAATACCCTCTAAAATGACAGTGACTGAGTCATATAATACAAAATTCGAAAGGCCCCTGGGACATCCATTCGAATACTGCGCAGCATGTAAATCTTGATTATGATATCACGTAAATTCAAAATAAAAAACTTCATAAATAAATAAAATCAACTGACGGACAACTTTGGATAAAGGGAGACGGGACAAGAGTAACTAGACCACGTGACCAAATTATATAATGGCCTTAACAAGCGCAAAAAAACCCAAAAGATTTCATTCTGAGAATTAATTTAAAGGCAACAACTGAAGGGAAACCAAATATGTTAAAAGCCTTAAAACCAAGAGAGAGAGAGGGAAAAAATATGAATATGTGTATATGTAAAAAAAAAGAAGAAAAATAGTGGAAAAGAAAAACCCGCAGAGCATTCTAGTGGGTAGTTCCACGTCAAGTGCTGGGGCGTGGCATTGGCACTCGCACGCCTTTTCGTCCTCGCACTCGGCAACAAAAATTGCAGATACATTCGCTTTGTAGTGGTTTCCCTTCTCATTGGCCTCACCGTCAATTTAATTTGCTGTGCAGTGCTGCTTTTTAATATGCCACGGCAATCGTTTTACTTTAATTGCCCAGCACTTGCACTTGAAGCACAGCACGTCAAATAGAGACAGATAGGGCGAGAGAGGGAGAGGGAGAGAGAATGAGAGTGAGCAGCAAGTATTGTCGAAAATTTAATGAATTTTGATAGTAAAAATGAATGAATTTATTTCGAACGGGAAAACAGCTGCCTTCACGTTCTCCATAAATGTTGAATGTGTTTTCTTCAGCTACAGTCCTTAAATTTTTTGCTCTTTTAGAGTTTGTTTTTTGTTCTCTTCGAAAATATAAATAGAGCTGCCTTCTGCAATATTTTGTGAGCTATTTTGAAGAAAAAAAAAAAACTTTGAAGAAAACGGGAGAGACGCACTCGCGTCCAATTAAAAAAAAAAAATACATCAATTTGACAAACATAATTGACAAATTTTTAGCTTGACTTTGATTTTTACTCCAAATAAATTTTATTCCATCTTTGGATTCAAAGATAAGTGTAAATATATATATATATATATAAATTTGCCGCTCGATTCTATAAACAAAAAACTAGAATAACTTTGTTAACTAAAAAACTGATTGACATGAGAAATTTATTATTTATTTTCTTTAAAATTCGGAATCCTGTTAAAAAGCCTTTATTGGTAGTAACAAGTAAGACAGAGAAATACTTCCAATTCACACATATTATATTTGATCTTCTTAACATTCGTCTATCTTGAAAGGATAAAGATAAAGTCAACATTTATCCAAATAAATGAATTCAAATTTTACTTCATAGGCGATCAATGTTTTCTATTCGAGTTGATTTACTTCTCACCTCAGTCTCTTGACAATCTCGTAGGACATATTTTATGTGTACCCGTGCCGCTTTGCCTTGGCGCTTTAAGCCGTTCGTAGATAACTAATTAGTTAAATTAGTTGGTAGCTGGTGTAAAATGTATTCCATTACGACAGACTTAATTGGATTTTCAAGAACTTTGTGCCTATCGGTGCCCATGTTATTATGTAATTTGTTTTCAGCTACGTTTGCCGCTTGATCATTAGCACTTATTTGTTTGGCCCGGCCGAGTGTTGAATGTATGTGCTGCTCTAGGCCCGGTTGCATATGCTTTTAATTAACCAAGTGCAATTGGACCATAGTGCGAGTCCAATTAGAAGGCAATGCCTTTTGCTTGCAGACACTCAATATTTAATTGGCATCCATCAGACGGGATTGATAGACCAAAAAACCCGCTAATTATCAATGTAAACTCGGTGCCAAGACCAGCCTGCTGCAGCAGTAGTTAACGCTCAGCTTTGACTTAATCGACTGTTTGCCCATTGACAAGGCAATCGTAAATAGAACACTAAGTCAAATAGCGTAATGTAAATAACAGCAACAGCAACAGCAGGAGTAGCAACAACAACAACAACAACAACAACAACAACAGATAGTGTTTGTCCATTTGGGTTTTTGATTGGCCGCCCAGAAGTGGGAAAACATTTTGGTATGGCCAACTGGCATTTAGGCCCAAATTGTGCTGCGTTCGTGTGGCCTGGTATGCTGGCTGGCAGTGGCTGTCTAATTAATTTCAACGCCTTGTAATAATAAATACGCTGACGTGCGCCAATAATTAATGACAAAATTTCCAAGCGCTACGCATGGCGCTGAATTACATTTTCATTTTCAATTAAGTTCGCTGTTGTTGCTCGTACAATCTGGCGTATGCGCAATAATCAGCTAGATATCAATTTATTTGAATGCATAATTGATGATGCTTACAACATTTTTGATTACACTTGCATACATACATACATATGTATGTATCTAAATCATTAGCTGATTAAAAATCAATTTTGTGTTAAAAAGGAATTTATTTCTAGACTCAAGCAGAGCTCAGCTATGCTTGCTTTAATTCATTTCCCATTTAAATATTTGTAATATATATTAATATAATTCTCTAATTGAAAATTTTATTGCAATGTTTCTAAAAAAAAAAAAAAACTCTAACTGCTAACTGCTCTTAATTAGCTATTCTTAAATATGTTTAAACAACTGCGCAACGAATTCGCGTTGAGCCCAAGCATAGCTCAATTATCAATTACCAATTTGCTGCGGCTGCCACTTGAAATGCGAAGCCTTCTTGACACTGCTTCAAGGCCGCGTGCGACCAGCTCCAGCTCTAGCTCCCTCTCCCGCTCCCGCCTCCAGACTCACTGCCTTTACCACTTTGTCAATGCGCTCTCCCCACTTCAGAAATAACTTTCACAATTGCTCAACTTATCAACGCGAGTGTCAATAGCGCTCAAGTTATGGTCATGGGAATGGGAATCGGAATGGGAATGGGACTGGGAATTGGAACTCAAATGGTCGTGCCACTAAAGTTTAACAGGGTATACTATTTGTGGGGCGGGCGTCTGATATAGCTGTGCCGGCTTTATGGAGCATGGTGGGAATGGCTTCATAACTGACACGCAATCGACTAGAACAAGAACAAGAACAAAAAAAAAAAAAAAAAAATTGCCTGCAAAACCGTCATTAAGTTGTGGCAATAGCAAAGGATAGGCAAATAGTTGTTGAAAATATTTGAGCTCTCCGTTCTCCGCGCTCCCTCATGTGCCACCATGTGGCCCGTCCCCGCCCCCGCCCCCGCCCGCTCGTCTAATTTCTCATTTGTCATCGTTCTCATGGCTTTCGGTCGTTCCATATGCCCATATTGCATGTCAGTGAACTTTTGCTGTGGCGCCAAGAACTTCCGGGTGAACAATTTAGTGGGCTGCCACATTGACTTTATTCCCAGCTCAAAAACTAAAGCTATGTGTGTGTGTGTGTGGGTGTGCGTATGTGTATGTGTATGCGTATGTGTAGGCTTTTGGTCATGTTCATTGCAATTACAGTTTGCAATTATTTGGTTTGCCTCCCAATCGAAATTGTTTATTAAAACCTTTAATAGACCGCTTTAGCCGGAAAATCAATTTGAATTGCAATGCGCACATAAATATGTGCATATATATATATATGTATGCCTATATAAATTTGTCTGCCTGCATGTATGTGTGTATGTGTATTGCATAATCTTGGCAATTTCATAAATTGCTTTGGGTATAGACTAAAATAAATAAATGCGGATGGCTAATGGAGGTTGAGCAAGCATTGCCATGACCTTCTGCTGGCCGTTAACGTTGGCTGCCTGCGGGGGCTTATACAGAAATTAACTGGCCTGGCCTGGCCTGGCTGCTCAGCTGCTCGGCTAGGCCAAGAAACAGACAGCACTGTCTTTTACCCTTTCGGGCTATGCCACATTTTTGTTATTTTTTAATTGTGTGCGTTTTAGACCTGTGTGTGTGTGTGCGCTTGTTGTTATAGCTGTTGCCAGTGGCTGCTGCTCATTTCAGTGCCGGTTCTTTTGTGAGTCCTTCGCCCTTTGTTTAACTAGACCAGACCGAATCATACCACACCAGACCAGACCAGACCAGACCACACCAGACCAAGCCAAGCCAAGCCAAGCCAAGCAAAGCCAAACCAAAGCAAGCCAAGCCAAACAGAAGCAAAGCCCAGGCCAGCACCACATCAGAGCCATCAACAATCCATCCCCGGACCATTTGACAGGCGCTTTGCGACTGCGTTGTTTCCTTCTGTCGAGAGCTAAAAAGTTCACAGTTGCACGGTACAGGTGTAGAGGATGGCTTGGTTTAGCTTGGCTTGGCTGGCCAAAGAGGGTGGAATTATGCTTTAAAAGCAAAACAAAGAGCATACAAGAAACCGAGTCTGAAACGTTTTCAACAACAATGCCCGCAGATACCTCAGACACAGACAGGGGCAAAGTACGGAATCAAGTTTTGCCCGAATAAAAATAAAAATAAAATAATATTAGCTTAAACGGTTCCCTTTCTTAATTTAAATGATGGACGGGAAGCCTCTCATATCTTATGTATAAGCCGGCATACACTGCCTACCACATATGTACAGGGTATCGCACGAGCTCAACTCAACTAAACTCTTCTCCATCCTACCCCACTCCACTCCACATCACTCCACTCCACTTCACTCAGAAACAAACGCATTAATATTTAATGAAATATAAATAATACATTGAAACAACTGACAGTGGGTTAAGGGAAAATACCGAGCCGTGCAGGGAGTAGAGGAGCACGAAGGCAAGTTTGGGTTGCCCGTTAAAAAAAAGGGACGCACTGGGTCCTCTGACCACATTCAAAGTAGCAACAGCAACAGCAACAGCAACAGGAACACCATCGGCAGCGGCAGCGGCATCGGCATGAGCATCAACATTCTCAGCGATGTGGAAGCCATTGTTGTTCTTGGCCATTTGCTTTATTTTGTGTTGGAATCTACACTAAACGAAAATAAAATGATATATCGAGACGAGCAACAGAAAGATGTTTACATTTATTGTAGCTCAATTATGTCTCAATTAAGTGTGAGAAATATATTGGAGAAGTTCTTTGAAAAATTCTTTCGTAAAGTATTTGAGAAATAAAATATGGAAACATATTTTGATAATTCAATTAAAGCAAATTAAATTCGAGCGCATATCAAGTGTGTGTGAGCTTTGTGCCAAACATTGCCCAAAGATTCTCTTTGTTTTGCGATATTGTTACTTGGAATTTCTTTGAACTGTCCCCAGACATTGTTATTTACTGTAAGAGCAGGCCCCACCTAGCAGAGCAAATACAGTTCGTTGCCATTCGCATTTCCTTGCCTTGGACGGGCAGTCCAGAATTTCATTAGTTAAATGGAAAAGCAATAGCTCATGGTCGAGCAGTGTTGTATTATGGACTCTTTGCATCTGTCAAGCGTTAAGTGAATGCATAAATCTGCAAAAAGGCCGCTTATCGCCGGACTTAATTAAGACTTAGGATTCGACGATGTTACCAAGCCGCAACTTTTAATTTCCGACCTCTGACGATTCGTGGTCTGTGTTTGTGATTTATTGACGGCTGGCAAAGTCGGCTGACTAAGTGTAACAGCAGTAGCAGTAGCAGTAGCAGAAGCAGTAGCAGTAGCAGTAGCAGTAGCAGTAGCAGTAGCAGTAGCAGTAGCAGTAGCAGTAGCAGTAGCAGTAGCAGTAGCAGTAGCAGTAGCAGTAGCAGTAGCAGTAGCAGTAGCAGTAGCAGTAGCAGTAGCAGTAGCAGTAGCAGTAGCAGTAGCAGTAGCAGTAGCAGTAGCAGTAGCAGTAGCAGTAGCAGTAGCAGTAGCAGTAGCAGTAGCAGTAGCAGTAGCAGTAGCAGTAGCAGTAGCAGTAGCAGTAGCAGTAGCAGTAGCAGTAGCAGTAGCAGTAGCAGTAGCAGTAGCAGTAGCAGTAGCAGTAGCAGTAGCAGTAGCAGTAGCAGTAGCAGTAGCAGTAGCAGTAGCAGTAACAGTAACAGTAACAGTAACAGTAACAGTAACAGTAACAGTAACAGTAACAGTAACAGTAACAGTAACAGTAACAGTAACAGTAACAGTAACAGTAACAGTAACAGTAACAGTAACAGTAACAGTAACAGTAACAGTAGCAGTAACAGTAACAGTAACAGTAGTAGTAGCAGTAACAGTAACAGTAAAAGTAAGCCAAAACAATTATAGTCTAAGAAAAAACTTCTGCTAATAATATCTAAATTTGTATTTCATATGACAGCACATTTAGGTAAAAAAAGTCGCAATCCCACCAATACGATCTGACAAAAGGCAACTTGGTTACAGTTACAGTTACATTTATGAATACTGACTGTTGTGGTCACTGCAGTTGCCGCTTGCGGTGCATGTGGCATATAGTTCTAAAGACCCTCAAAAGTATGCTATACAAATCAAATGTCCCTTTGCGGTCAACCATGTGTGTGTGTGTGCGGGTTTTCAAAGCGTGAGTGTGTTTGTGTTTGCCTGTGATTGGCCTTGCGTTATTTGTTTGCTAATGTAAATTGATAAATTACATGCTAGCTAAGTTAGCTCCTACGAACATTGGACGAATGCAGCCTTAATTAATTAGTCAAAGTGCTTGACAACAACAATAACAACAACAAAATTGTACAAAGCAAACGCAAAACTCGCATGTCATTTGAAAATGTTGCTTAAATTGTTTGCATGACTGGCAAAAAGTATACGCAAACAGACAAAAGCAATTTACATTGATTTTGTACTGATCAATCAATTGTTGTTTCACACACACACACACACACACACACAAACACAGGCACACATAGATTCAAACTTGTGTTCAGTCTTAGCATGGAAATGCAAACATAACGAAATGACATTTACTTTTCCAGAAAGCTGGCAAAAGTTAAGGCTTAAGTAATTGCCAGCATATGTCCACAGTGAGTAAACCAATCAAAGTTCGATTAAATTCACGAATAATTGTTATTTGTTTACCATTTCGATGAAATATGCAAATACTAAATTCAACTAAACTAAATTAAAGCTAACCAAAAATTCTAAAGGAAGCTCAAAGGAAACGATTGTCAGGCTCAAATTGAAACGTGAACATTAGAGGTTTTCAATTGACTGTAATTTGGTACTGGAAATTTATCGAAATCATTGAAGCGATGCCGAAAACCATAAAACTTATCGAATGCTAAAAGGCTATCAATACCCATAATAGACCAATTCGCGGACCACTCGAGGAAGTGTCATTAGTGGGGCGAGAACTGGTGCCAACTTGGCCAATTGGTCCAGTTATCGAAGCAGTTCGATTTAAATGATTTTTATGGCGCTACCTTGACGGTTCTAGTCTTTCCCCTAGGTGAAAATTATGTAAATAGTGGGCTGAAGAGCTGCGTTTGGCTGACACTCGAGCTGAATTATTGAGTGGCATTGACTACGTTCACAGTCGTCGATTGTGAATGAATGATTGGCCGTCATTTGAATTGTAAAATGTGCACTCGATTCGCTGAGTCGAACGATTGAAAATTGTGTAGCTTTAGCGCTGGAGCAAAGCGAGTTTGCCTGACTGCCAAACACTCTACGTTCAGCTATGTTTATCAAACACTATTCACGCCTGAATGACTTCTTCATATACATTTAATATACTATATATGTATATTCTGCGCAATCCCAACAATGATGTGCTATGCAGTTGCCATAGAGATTAAATACAATTGGCTTTAGGTTCTCTTAAGCACAGATTTTGCTGTTGCTGCTCTTCATCTATCTCTTGTGTGTGTATGTATAGCTGTTAATGTCCATAAATATGCGATATGAGCCTGCGGCTCTGATGTTTTTTCTGTTCTTTCTATTTGCTCTGATTTTATTTCTCTTTTTGATTTGCTTGATTTACCTTATTGGCTGCACAAAAAAAAGACGAAATAATTTTATTTCGAATTTGTTTTTATTTATTTATGCCTTTTTCTGTTTTTGTTTCTTGTTGTCGTTGTTGTATGTTTTTGTATTTTCGCTCGTACGTAATTGTTCCTGTTTGTGTTTTGCTCTATCTCTCTCTATCTCTCTCTCTTTCTCTCAGTCTCTCACTGTCTCTCTGTAAATGCTTCAGTTGACTATGTTGATGACAAGTCCCCGGGCATATCTACGCCGTGGTCGACGGGTGTGGCGGTAAAGAGAGTTGGATAGGTCCGGATAGGGCACTTCAAATGCGCCTTTACGCCGCTCGTGCATGATTGCCAGACGCCCAAAAACTTTAGGGGCATTGCTCATACGACGCGTTCTCCGTGTTGTCCTACGCCCCACGTCCCACGTCCCACGTCCCATGTCCGGTGACTAAAGTCAAATAAGAAAACTAATTCCATTGGCCGCCGGCGTCGGCTGCTGCAGGTGGCCAAGAGTCTCAATGGTCTCGCCTATTAAATGGCCCCTGTTTTTGATTTATGGCTGCCAATGAACTGGGGTCTAGCCCTCCGCCTATCCCGCCCAGCTGCTTTGCTCTGACATTGGCCAATTTGTAAGTTTATTTGCTTATGCGAGTCCGCAGTGGTGCCCAGTTCGCAAATTTTCTTATGCCCTGGACGTTTAACCCAGGAAAATCAAACAACAACAACTACCATATAATATTCATTCAAAACTAATGATGTGGAAAATAGAAAAATTGCCTGCAGTTAGCTGCCATACGAAGAGGCCAACGGCAGCGGCATCAATATCTTCCATAGCAGGAGCAGGAGCAGGAGCAGCAGCAGGAGCAGCAGCAGGAGCAGCCGGCTAAACGGAAACAGCATTGAATTGAGATTAAGAGCTGCTAAGAAGTTTTCATTTACTCAGCTCTCAGCACAATTTCTGTTTTTTCCCTCTCTTCTCCTCTTTTTTTACTCACTTGCCTATGGGCTGCCTGTGTCTTGCTTTCCTTTTCATTTCTTCTCGTTTCTCTCTGTCTCACCCAGACAAACGCTGTGTAATCGCACACATTTCAAAGTCAGCTGCCTCTCAGCTCTTTTGCAAGTGTAGACATGACCGAAGCCCTTTTTTTTATAGACTCACTAGACTGGGGGAAGCCATAGTGTCAGACGCCAAGTTATTGTTAACTGGCAGCGAAAGACAATTTAAATTCGAATTACTTTTAGTATATACCAGAAAATACTTGACTATGTTACATATATTCGAAATCTCATTTCGTACAAACTATGAGCATAATGGCTTAATTATTTCTCTTCTATAATTCATACCCAACTCATTACGCACAAAGGGAATTTCCCGAATGGCCAGAGTGTAAGTAGTTTCATATTGTTGGCCTGAATGCAAGAACGCAAAAGAAAAAAAAGAAGCAAAGGAGGGAAAACACGAAATCATTGGCAATTTGGCACTTGATGTTACGCCCATTAGACACAGAGTGTTTCCTCGTGCCGAAACGAGCGGCGACTGCAAAATGAACAAATAAACAAAACTTCAGTCTGTTTTGCTGATTGATTTTCAAATGTGCGCAATCAATAAAATAAAAGAAAAACCAAAAAATTACGAGCAACGTACAAAAAATGAGAGCATCAAGAGAAACAAAATTTATGCGTCATGTGGAATGAAAACTGAAATAAATAAATAATATATAAAACAAACAGAGTGCAGCCAACATAAGAAATATAAATATAGCATTTATTATGGCTCTTCAGCTAATTTCTGTCTAAGTGCCACAACGAGTGGCGCGACGCTGAATAGACAAATTCTTTAAAGCTTCGAGCATGGCTGTATGTATGTGTGCGTATGTGTGCGTGTGTGTGCATGAGAAATGTATAAATGTATATATTTATTGCTGCTTTCATACACATTTGTCTTGTAATATAATCAATTCTGATTCAATTCATATTCAATTTGTTTGACTGTCAATACGTATTCAACAAAACAAAGAAGAAGAAGAAGAAAAAGAAGAAGAAGGGATGACAAAGTCCTGCAGCACTTTGGGCTGTCAACACCTTTGGCTTTGCTTTTGAAACAAACCGAATGATTGACATTGAACGATCTGAATCAAATGTATCTCAATATACAATATATATATATATAGCCTATATGAGCATGTTTTTCTTGTACAGTCAAGAAGTTTCCTGGCTTTTTCATATATGTATATATAAATATATACATCAGCTGCAGCTCACTTTTGAATGCTCCCATATCACTGCGACTTTTCGTATTGCAATAAGAAATCTCAATCAACTTGGAATCGAATGTTTGCCTTTGCGTCCATTTCACACTATTCCCTTTAGGGTCTGTCCTGACAGTGGGACAAGATATTTGAGTTGCAGCTCAAATAGCATGATTGCTCCGTTGGCTATCAGTCGAGGCTATCGGCTTGTCATCGTTTGGCAATCATTTAATGTGGCCACAATAAGTGCCGCTTAGAGACTTGGCGGCGAATAAGCCCAGTCAAAGCACATCAATCTTACTTATCTGCCATAAAACTTTATTTATGTAAATGAATAATATAATAAAAACACAAACACAAACACACACACACACGCACAGATATCAGCCAAAGCTTATCTTATCAGGCTGCATTATATTTATTATTATATTATTTACTTTATCCATATTATCTATCAATTAGCTGCGCAGACGACAAAAGTTTTCTCTTGATGCCCAAAATTACCAATCATTTTCCTTTTTTCATTTTTGTGGAAACTCAGCCTGGTACTAATTGCTAAATTTTTAATGCATTGCCATGCTGAGCATTGCAGCTATCAATTTGCTTAATTAAAAGCAAATTTTTCTTCTTCTACTTGAGCTAAGCGAGCGACTTAAGTCAAGTAGCTAGATATTATCGTAGCAGCAATTAGAAACTAACCACAGAATATGTCAGGCAGGCGGGGATACAGTGGGAGACTGTATATACCCTATAGCTAGATATACTATATGTTTGATATATATATATATATATATATAATATATATACATATATATTTATACTCGTTTTCATGTTGAAAGCGACGAAAAAAATTCAAACACGAAATATTAAAATTTTTTTTATATATATTTATTTATTTATTATATATTTAAATTATTTAAAAATATTCTATTCAGCATATCTGTTATATCATTTTATTTTATACATATATTTTAATTTGATATACCTAATTTATATGATATATTAAATGCAAAATACATAAGGCTCAGCTAGGGTATACAAACTTCTGTCTTTTTCGCTCTCTTCGATTATTAATTGAGCCAACTGTTGGCATTGGCATTTTAAATATTAATTTGAGTACATATCTTGCATCGCACTCGCACTCGCACTCACTTCGTGACTCGCAATTAGCTCGATGTGCTTGAAGCGTGTCAACAACTTTTGCATTTTGCAAATTTGATCGACAAGTCAAGAAAGTCATCCCATCCTATTATAGAAATTGGGAACTTTTTAACAAGTTGCGACTCAGTGTCCCGTCCAGTTTGGCTGCTGTGTAAACGAAATGCTTCGCAATACAAGTTTAAGAAGTTTTTAATGTGTTGCAAGCAGAACTTGAACTTTTAAGCCCAACAGCTCTGAATCGGTGTTAAATGAAAGCCTTTGCTAAGCTCTCTAAGTACTATTCAAGTTATAGTCAGAGCTTATTTAGTTAAGTGCTCTCTCTCAATATGCTAGCAGAAGTTTTGACACTTTAAATAATATATGTGCATGATTTGCATTTGACCAGAGTCATGTTTTATTTATTTATTTTTTTAATACATGGAATATATAGAAAACAGTTGTTTCTCTATTGTGCGCCCCGCTCCATTGTCAGTTTGTTGCGAATGTCGAGCACTTGGTCGCCAATTAAAATTACATTGTTTTCGAATTCAATTAATATTTTATGGAAACGTCATGCACGCTGTGGAAAATGTTTCATTATTATTATGATTATTGGAGTTATTTTTTCATAGAATCGATTCATTTGAATGGCTGCAGCCGAGAGTGACCTGCTGCCTGAATAAAGATAAGCTAGAGCGATACACTGTCTGTGTACAGTGACAGAGCGTATAAATATGGTAATAGGATTTTAGGCTTCGGTACTTAGAACAAACAATTTGTTGCTCTGTTAGCATCAGGAGAAAGATGTACAGTGTAGATGTACAGTGTAAAGAGAGCTATGTCTAACATTCAAGAAGGGAGAGGGTATATTGGCGCTCTAACTCTCCATTCAACTATCCATCCAACTGTCTATAAGTCTCTCCTATTGGTAGTGTATTCTGCAGTCGGCAACACTCAACTGCTGGCTTCTAATTGATATTTTCATGGAAAATTCAAGAAGACAGTTTCGCGTAAATCTAAAGCGACTTACTGTCGCTGTCCCATAAACCGATTATAGAGACCCTTTGTTGTGCTTGAGACGGAATCGATTAGATTCTATAACAAAAGCAGCTCACTCAGTATGAATGAATGAAGTTTGTGTCTGTCTGTCTCGGCCAGCTGTAACTAGAGTAGAAGGCAGTCTGCTTCCTTATCCTATTGCTGATGAAATGTCGAGTTTCGTATGATATTTCATTGCTATCAAAGTGCCAAACACGAAGAAGAAGAAGAGAAATGTAGTTGTTCTTGAAATGAAAGAAATGCCAACTTTTCGATTTGACATGTTTATTGATTTCTGACAATGATACAAAACGCACTCTTTGAGGCAGTTGACAGTGGCGACAATTGGGGGGTTGGGGGCGTGTGAAGAGGCGAACGAACAGCAAAGAGACTGCAACCATTTGGCAGTTGACAATTTGCTCTTTTCTTCAGCGTTTTGCCACTCTTCTGCTCTCATTCGCTCCTCCTTCCTCCCCCTCTCACTCTCACCTCAAGGTGCAGTTGGCAAATAAAAAAAAAAGTTCGCCGAGACGAGGCCGTTTAAGTTTCATGAATGACTTGCAGCTGTTACAGTTGGCAAAAAAGCTATCAACGGCATAGCACAGCCATCAAGCCATCAGCCCAGCAGCCCATCAGCACGGTTGCTGTGGGCGTGGGATTGAGAGTCACTCGACAATGCTTGAAAGTGCGTTGGCCTGTGCCACACAGACAGCGGCAGCCGTTGCTTCACTATTTCTTTTCTTTAGGCATAGAAAATGTATGCGAATGGGGTATGCTAGTTTTGGGAGTACGTATGCAACAAATCGAAGGAAAGTTGATATCGATAACTTTTGGTAGTTGCCTGGTTGGCTCTTCGATTAATTGTCAGCATAAGTTATTATCTCGTTTCTTAAAATCCTTTTGCTATTACAGGGCATCGCTTAGCCGCATACACTGCACCACATAGCCTCGACTTATTTTTTCTACCGCTATGCATATATATACATATAGAATTTTGAGCTTTTTCACATTTTTTTTCCATTTTTTTGCATTTCGGACAAATGTCGCCTGCCGCTGACAGCTTCATTGCACCTGAACAGACTTTGGTTGAGCTCGACGATTTAACGAGCTGCCGCAGTTTGGTGGGCGTATGAGTAATGCTGATAATAAGTAGTATATGCATGCATGTATAATTGCAGGCGAGCTCAGCATTTGAAAGGCCTGCTCGAGCCACAAATTTGCGGGCCAACCAGCTGTGCCACGTAAATAGATACAGAGGCAACAAGTCAAGAGCAGAGCACAATGGGCGCTAGCACAATGCAGCAGCAGCAGCAGCAACTGTTGCTGCAGAGCAGCCGACACTTTACTAATAGTCTTGTAAATTTATTTTATTTGAGGGCTGACGCCATTGTCTGGCGCCATATTGTTGCGGAAACGGAAGCGGAGCTGCTCAGCAACGGCACCTGCTGCGTTTCTTGGCCAAACGGCGCGGCGTTGCACTTCCGCCTGCTGCTCGGCTGCAGCGTGGCTGCCCATAAATCGCTATGTGGTATGTGGCTAAGCCGTTTAGACTAGAAGAGAATCTCGAGCGTTTAATAAAACTATGTCGGATTGTGCAGCTCAGTGCAGTTCGCTGCTGTGGCCGACTCACAAATGTATCAAATGGTCGAAATTTATGGCCAACTGCGGCGCGATGACCTTTATGACCCAATTTATCTCATAGCGGACAGTTGCTAAAAATAATTTCTATTACCGAATTCAAATTGACTTTACATATAGCACATTTTCAGCCTCGATGCAGTATTTGTTTGCGTTGGTTGTCTGTGTTTGCCCTCATAAAACAGGGCTTAGGTTTGCCTGTCGAACACACACACACACACACACACAGATACGCTGAAAAAAGTGCGCAAATGAAGGCAACAACTTTTCATTTCTCTTGCTCAAACTCACACACACACACATACATACATACATACATAATTGTACACCCATTAAGTACTGATTAGGGTAAAGCAGAAGTTTTCTGCGTGGGAGCTCTGCGGGCTGACTCTGCCTCTGCCTCTGGAGTTTACATTACGAGCGTGTGCTGAAAGTACTCAAAATGTAGATATATATATTAGTATACACATATATTAATATACATATATGTGTTGCACATTAAGAGTTTTGAAATTGTAATTGCCATTTTTGTGGTCTGCTAAGCGTTAAAATAGTTTCAATTGACGGAACGTTGAAAATGAATTTAGTATCAAAGATAAGTGCACAATGAAGCCTTATAGAGAGACCGAGAGATCCGTAAAGTAATTTAAGCAAATGTTTGCTAACGTCGATTGCTGCTGAGTCACATTAAATTTTCAGCTTATGCATGAAATAGTTAACTACACGAATATTTATATCTAGATGGCTTGGCATTCGTCACTAGTGTAGCCCATTCAAAATGTCACCATTCCATTTCGGAAATCGATTTTCATATACATATATTGAGAAGTCGTTCACATATGAAAATGTTTGAAAGTGCAGAATGAATTCACTTTGGCCTTGAGTATGGCCAAAGAAAGGAATCGCTAGATATACGAATGTCACCCGACCCACACACTGACAGCTCGAGGCAAGTATTGCATTAGTTTTTTATCAAAGCTTGGACATTGCTTAGGGAAATTTGTTAGAGTGTGCCCCAGAGAGAGAAGCAGAGAGAAAGAGAAGGAGACAGAGAGATAGAGAGAGAGAGAGAGAGATAAAGTGAGAGTATATTCGAAAAACAATTAATGCTGAGCTCAGACGATCACGGCTGAACTCCAACGCTTGAGTTCAAGCGGCTTGTAACTTGAATTTAAAATGTTAATCCGTGTACGTCTAATGCCATGGTTACCCATGCTGAGTAATTGGAGCATCTCTCTGGATGTGGTCGTAAATACCTCAAAGCTCTGCATCGCAGTTCATTTGACGGCGCCAGGCGGCGGCCTTCAATGCGATGTTTCTGCTTGAACAGCACAGAGTCCTGTTCGCGTATGTTTTACATTTTATCTGCATCAACTTAATTGCTCAGTCTTATATAGAAGGTTGCTTGAGGTCAGCAGTCGCATAATCTTTTATATCTCTAAGAATGGCAAGGAGTTGCCAATTGGTCAATGAGAGTACTTGACCTACGACACAGCTCTTTAGCAATCTCCATTGACTAGATCTGAACTAGATGTAAATATTTTGATAGCGCTTGGCTTTAGAATGCCTTACACTCAATTCACTTGCTAGACAGCACACAGTACAGCAAATCCGCGTAATCATCTAATGCTTTCCCGGAAAAAGTCGATGTCGATTCGCAGCGATGCAGTGCGAAAGTCGGGCATTTCGCGCTTTTGGCGGAAGCTTAGAAAATGTTGATACGTAATGCGGAATTATCAAGCTAGGCAGCCATTTGTGTTCAGCTACTTTTTTGTATTCCTATTTCTCTTTTTCTTTTTTTTTATGAAAATTCAAGCGAAAAGCGCTCTTAGATAATGCCCAACAAAACAAATGTTTAGTAAATTCGATTCGTGGTAAAAGATTTTCCATGTAGATTAGCCAAAAGCTTTTTAGCAGAACTCGTCTAAAGCATTTCATTTAATTTATTTACGCATTTAGCCAGCCCAAAGGCAAAGTGTAGTTGTTTGGAATTACACATGTTGCAGCTGCACTAGACAAATGCAGCTAAATACAGGTGTTTTTTTTTTCTTTGTGTTTATCCTGAAATAATATTAGCAAATGCAATTATGCGTAATAAAGCGAACCTGCCGAGGTTAGCTAATGTATAGCTATATATATATATAGATATATAAAGATATTTTTTTTTATATTAGTCTCTTTCCACATAACCTTAAAGTATCGAAATATTATCCATCTATGGCAAACAGTCAACAAATCTAGTTCGCTTCATTATGTAAATGTTGAGCAAACTTTGTCGACAATGTCGGACAATTCGTCAAATGTTTTCCCAACGAAATTCCATCTCTAGCGATGCTCATGTGTGCGCTGCATGCATATTTGTCTCCAATTTGATTGTATTTCATAATATTTGAGCACGTTGACAGCAGGCAAGTCTGCAGCTTCTCTCTCTCCCTCTCTCTCTCTCTCTCCCTCCCTCTCACTTTGTTTGCTTTTCGAAATGAAATTCCTTTACAATCGAGCAGTTGCAGTTGAAACTCTGACCAAATAGCAGCCAGCGCTCAGCGCTCAGCCCACTTGAATCACTCATAGCTTATAGCAGGTTATACACACACACACATACATACGTAGACTTTATGCCATTTGAAGTTACAAAATTTTAATGAACGAGCAATTAGTAAAGTAGCTAAGTGTGTATGTATATATATTAGCTCATTATGAGTCTGGCTGCCACTTAATTAGTCTATTAATAAGCTGAATAGAAAGTGCAAAATGCTTCGCAAAACTCTGAGCGATGATGATGTGACCCTTTGCAAGTGGATCCAAAACACAAATCCCTTTGAAGCGCACGAAAAGTGTGTGAGAGGTGTTTATCCTTTAATATATTATTATTTTAGGCTAGAGATAAATATAGAGGCAGCGTAACTAGGCCACTCTTGCCGCTTTAGATTATTCGAAATGGGCCGACATAATTTGCAGCACATTAAATTCGGCGAAAATCTTAGGAATTTGTAAGGCCTCTGGTAATTGGGCAATTAGATGAAATTGACATTCCAGTGCCGCTCTGTGGTCAAATACATGTATTTCATATCGCAAGTTATATATTTTATATATTTTAGCAAATTTTCTGCCAACTACCGAGTCCCTGGAGCCAAATGTTGCCAAAGACGCTGCGACTCAAGTCAAAAGTAGCGCACTCAAAAATTCCCATATCTAATCAGTCAAGTGCTCATTGCTAAAGCAAAGCCCCTATGGAAAGTGCCTATGCACATATACATACATACATATATCTGCTTCAGGCCAACCACAGAGCCCAGCGAGGCTGGTTGCTTCCGCTGCTGCTGCTGCTGCTGCTGCTCCTGCTCCCACTCCTGCTGGCATGTAGTGTGCTAAAAGCATATTAAGTTGGTAAACAAATTTTTTTTTTTTTTTTTTGCTGAGCATACAAAGCAATTGCATACCCTGCTGCATCTCAGTGGCTGATAACCAGCAGAAAGATGCTCCAGAGACCATTCCTAGATAACATCTAAGTGCTCAAGTCAAACATTATTCAGCTCGGGGCAATCAGGCGGCAGCTAATGCCATTTGGCAAGTGCTCCAAGGATATAATTGAATCGAGCTTTCAGTTGTGCGAGCTTCTGTTTTCAAAGCGAACTTTAAATTGAGTAAATCGAAGTTTTGTTAGGGCAACTTTAAAGTCGGCTTGTGTGTTTTAAAAATCTTCTATTTTTTTTATATACTTTTCATTTTCCTTTTATTATTTATTTAAGTATTTTTTTTAATTTATTTTTTTTAATTTTTTTTTTTTTAATTTTTTTTTTTTTTTTTTTTAATACTGTTTGCATTGCCATCAAGTGCATGGGCGCTGTTCCCTTTCGATTGGCCGCTCTATCAAAGCACATTTTATGCCATATATGTTTGTGCATTTGTGTGTGTGTGTGTGGGTGCTCTTGCGTGTATGCTCTGTTGTCATTCGGTAGCTAGATGTCGATACCAGGAGCACTAAATATAAGTGAATAACTACAACAACAACTACAACTACAACTACAACAGGGACCAGCAGCAGGTCAGCTCGAACGGCCGCCTAAATTGCTTAAAAATGCCTTTGTCCAGGCCTAAAGCGAACCAACAAATCACACACCCCAACACACCCGCACAGCCACCCTCCCACAGCCATAGAAATTTTGGTGCACAAACTATACAAAATTATCCACTGGATTTTGTGTGCAGCCCGAGGCTGCAGACAACGCTCGACCACATGCATAGGGGCCATAAGCCAAACAATGCCCTGGACAAAGGTCACCGCATAGCTAGGCCAGTGCCTAACTAAAGTAAACGTAGAGAACAACGTTGCATCTGACATATATGATGCTAAACACAATGTCTTCTGCTATCCCAATGCATATAGATGAGTTTCTATATAGGAATTGCGTATGATTTATCCAGATATTTCTGCTTTTACTTTTGAACTCATAAATGGGGTAAAAATTTTAGGAAAATTTGCATGCATATTAAAGCAAATTAAACACAAATTATACTCATTCACGAGAGTGAATAGAGTATATGGATTTTGTATAATCTTATGAATGTAAACCATTGAGATTTACCCCCATTTGGGGCGTGGCTTATCTGAAAATATATCAAGCAATATTTGTGCCGTGACTGAGTATTTTGCAGTCGGTAAGGCCCGACATTCGTTTTTGCTTTTATTATATTTATTTCTTTCTAATTCTTAAACCCCACAAACTCAAAGAAGTATTTATTATTTAAATACATATATTCCGTATATGCGCAGCCAGTTTTATTTTTACCAAATGAGTTTCCAAAAGCCAAGCGCTGCACAGGCTACATTAGGCCATGTGTTACCCAAATGCTTAATTCACATAATTTCTAATTTATTGCCTAGAAGTGTTGTAATAAATCCTAATTGGCTAACGCCGAGACTTGTGAAAGAAACTTTTGTCTCGAGTTCCCGATTTCGTTGTGGAAAAATAAAATATTCATGGCATAAATAATATCAAAAATTCTGAACGAATGAAAGCTATGATATCTAGATTTAAGCTGCAGTAATTAATCTGAAATTAAATGAAAACTTTGGCCTCTTTCATTTGTTTCTCGTATATTTTAAAAGTATCCCAAAACTTGTAGTAGTAGAAAACTAGACTAAAGTCTTTAAGCCTGAATATTAATTTGAAGTTGGGCGGTGCTCAAAACTTAGAGATGACTTATGAGCTGCATATGTGTGTGAGTGTGTGTGTGTGTGTGTGTGTGTGTGAGTGTTCAATATTTGCTTAAAGCTGCTGCCTTCATGCTCAGCTCCAATGTGTTGAATGCAATTTTTTGTTGTTGTTGTTGTTTTCTGTTGGTGGTGGGCTGCGTTGCTGTTGTTGTTGTTGTTGCCAAAAGTTTGTCCTATATGACATTTGTCATAAATTTAATTAAAACAAAATGCCGGAAATAAGTGAAGTGAAGTGCAAAGCTGCGGCTGACAAAACTTGTCTAACTGGGTGCCTGACAAGCGCATAGACAGCAGCAGCGCCAGCAGGAAGCGTGAGGCAGGAGCTGGGGCCCGCCGAGCGAGCGGTCGGGCAGACAAACAGCTGCCTCATGGGGCTTAAAACAACGCAGCTGCCAAGTTGTAGGCACACTGCCTGAACACATCACCCACGTACACACACACACACACACACACACACACACACACGCACGCAAGGGCTGCTCATGTGGGTGTAGCAGCGCACAAAAAAAAAGGATTGCTATGCGCTGTCATTAAAAGGTTTGAAAAAAGTTTGCGTTTTCCGCTGTAGCCAAAGAATTTGTATGGCAACCGAGCAGAAGCTGGCAAAGAGGGGAAAAGAAAACACGCGAAAAAAAATAGGAAAATAAAGAAAACATGGGGTAAAAAGCAACAGCGAGTTGCGCTGGATTGTCCGACAGCGCTTTACACGCAAAATAAACCTTTGGCAAAACGTGTGCACTGGAATCGGAGTGGCAGATGGGAATGCAGAGTTAAGATCTAAACTTTGTGCCGCTAATGTTGCAATTTCGTTAATTAAACAACATTTTTAACGCGCGTGTGTGTGTGTGTGTTGTTTTTTTCACAGCGCTCAAGGCTGACTGAGTAGCAAATCGTGTTGAGATCTGCCGTTAGGAAGCTCATGTGGCTCGAAATCGACTGAGTTGTTTGTAAGCGCCTTTCGACTCTCTTAATCAGCTCTATTGAATTGGAATTAAAGGCATTAGACAGCAGCAGCAGCCATAGATTAGTTAATTAACTTATTGAAGCACAGCTGGCAATGCATAGAATCTTGATTCAATTGACAGAGAATACTTACCTGAGGATATCAGAGTAGCTGATTCTTTACTTTTGCCCCGCTTTACATTATTACGTGCTCCATTCACCTTCAATCAACAATTTAACAACAATTAAGTATACGCAGTGGGCAAGAAGTACTGAGAAATAAATCACAAACAAAATATATACAGTTTAAATGAAACTCTCACCCTCAATCAGCTAGTTTTGCCATAGGTAAGCACTGCCCATTAAGTTGGAGTAGGAGCATGAGCTAAGACCTTAGCAAACTACTCAGCTTGGCTCTTTGTTCATTAGGGCTGTGTTGACAGTTTCTTTGCTGTATTATTACTCTGCCAAATATTAGACAAAAAACTTGAAGTTTACCCACAGAGCGAACGGGAATGTTCTAATGAATTCGTTAAAGTGCTAGTTTGCCAGTTAGCCGAAGGACACGCGCTGGGTGGGTTGGGTGCAGGGTATCAATTATTCAAGGAGAGCCTTTCTGAATATTTAACATGTGCTGCTAACAAGTCAATATTATAGCTCTTGGCCAGGCTAATTGAAGTATCGATTGGCCGCGTATTAAAAATGACTAACCGCAAGGTGCGTGGGGCGTGGTGAGTGGTGCGTGGTGCAAGGTGCTTGGTGTCGGTGTTTGGGCCACAGTTGAGTGGCTCTGTGGTTGCAATAACAGTTCTACAGTCCGTTATTAATGTATGAAACTGAATTATTTATTTGACGCTGTTGTTGTTAAACTCTAACGGGCAATAATAACATCAGCAACAATAATCATAACAATTACAATAAAAACGAAATGTGCCCCGCCCATCGACAGCACCCCCCTCCCTCTCCGCCTGCTGCGCAAACAATTCAAGCCCAAGGCACACAAACAAACAAACAAGCTGTGTGTGTGTGTGTGTATTTATTTATGTGTATGTCTGTGTGTGTGTGTGTGTGTGTGTGTGTTTGTGCATTGAGTTGTCAAGTTCATTTGATTGTTATTAGGTGTTGATTACATAGCCTAAGCAACACCAACAACAACAAGAACTTCGAGCACGTGCACACTTGATATCAGCTGATAAGCGCTATCAGTACCATTCGCCAACCGCACGCAGCGTTATCTCCTGCACCTGAGTATGCGGCGGAGTTGAGAGCGCATAGAGCACCGCCTGAGCCACATCGTCGGCCTGCAGAATGACATCGCCCAGCTGGGCCTTAGTCTCGTCTGGCACTATCTCCGTGGACACCCAGCCGGGGAAAATGCTCTGCAAGTGTTTAAGAAATATTTATTTTGTTGTTCTCTCTTTGGCTTTGGGGAGTTCAGGGAGATTATTTGGCGCTCTAATTGCTCCGTCATTTTCGGCAATTCAGAAATCTAATATCTATACGTAGTAATACCAACTGTCTGTTAGTTAATTTGCCTCTTGCCTATGCCTGCATGGCTACGTATTATGTGCTGACTAAGTGCTATTATGATTTATACTACTTATTTGCTGTAGGGAGATACGAAAAGCTAGTTAGCTTTTCGTACACTTTCTTTGAGTAGTTTAACAACTTCAGTAAGTATGCTACTCATTAAAGAAAATGTCTTGAAGCTCCTCAAATAGAGTGATGTTCATGAAAATACTACTATTTTCATGAATTACCTACTATCTACGTACTACTATTTACTTATCTACTACTATAATTATGAACAGAATGTATGTATGTATTTTAGAAGGGTAGCAATTTTCATTTGACATTGAGTGTAAAGAAGATAATAACGAATAAATTACACTAAATTCCGTTAGAGATCATTTACATGTACATAGTCATATACATATATATTCTTTACGACTTTAAAGAGTTGTATTGTAGTGCTTCATAAAAATAGTAAGCTCAATTCATAAAGAGACAATGAGAAATACTTGAAAAAATTGTATAAATAAACAAAAATATTAATAATAAATCAATGCTATTCGGCAAAAACGGAAGAATTTCTCAGAAAGTAAATATTTTCTATAAAAGTTTTTGTTAGAGTTTTTTCAGACACTTTTTCAAGCTAAAAACTTTCTACTTACTCCATGACTGCGCATAAATTCTACTATCAATTGTTGGAAAATTTTAAATCTCGAAATCAAAATTCTCTATTTAGACTTAATTTTAAGCCCAACTCATTTAATTTATGACTTCATCAGGCAAAGTAAGTGTTCTGAAGAACTGTAAATACTTTCCTCAAATAACAGTTGAATGCTTTTTCAAACTGATACTAAAAATTCAAATACTTCAACTTCAACAGTTCTACCAAGCATCAAGCCCTAGTCTAGCGCCACTTCATCAATCCCATCCCCTTTGACTTACCGTTGTCTTAATTTTCAACTTCTGTGTGATCAGCTCCTGGCGGCAAATCTCGTGCACAGCGGTCAAGGCGAACTTGCTGGGCGTATAGATGTTGAGGCTGGGATCGATGTGGCCGGGATTGTAGCCAGCCAGGCCGGCGGTGCTGTTGATGAAGAACAGATGGCCGGCCACTTGGCGGCGACGCATGCTGCTGGCGGCCAGCTTGGTGCAGTAGATGCTGCCCATTAGGTTGGTCTGGAGCACATCGGTGATGTCCTTGGTGGGCATGTCCAGCAGATGGCCGTCGCGCAGGATGCCCGCATTGTTGATCAGCACATCGATGCCGCCCAGCTGCTGTTCGATCCACTCGAAGGCGCTGTTCACCTGCGCCTCCGCCGAGACGTCGCAGGTGCGCTGATGGAAGCGTGCCTGCTGATCCTTGGGCAGTGATTGACGCAGCTGCTCCAGTCGCTCGGTGCGACGTGCCAGGCCAACGACCTGCAGGCCGGCGGCCACCAAGACCTTGGCGCAGGCAGCGCCAATGCCCGAGCTGGCGCCCGTTATGACCGCAACACGATTCTGCCACCGATCCATGCTAGACAACTGAGTGAATGAGTCGATGCTTAGGCCGCGCGACCTATTTATACAGAGAGCGCGAGAGAAAGAGAGAGCGAGAGCGAGGCAGTGAGGCTGACCGCTTATCATTCGCTCTGCTGCTCGCTCTCACTCTCTCCCGCTCTCGCTCTGCTGCTTGGCCTGACGTGTCGCTCGCTCACTGCTCTGCGCTGCGAAACAGGCCACCTCACAACAGCTGCTCCGCGGTTCAGGTTCACTGCGCCGATCCGGCCGGAGGGCTTGTTTGTTTGCCAGCTCTTCGCTGTTATCAGCTCACTCCGTCCGTCCGGCTGCTGATAAGTGCCCCATAGGCTGTGGGTGTCATAAATTGTGAGTGATTTTACATTTAGCTATAGCCTGGCCTGAGATTATCAGATTCGGCTATGTAGTATCATCGTCCAAAAGTTTTTGAAGATGAGCTCTTTATTGCATTACAATAAACAGTGTTGAATATTATTGCAGCAATATGATTATAAAGTTTTTGCTTGATTGCCAAATCTTTCTCTTTGGCACTCAAAGCTGAAAGTTATTAAAATTTAAGTTCTCTTCTTGTTTGCTCAGTCTTCAGAAAAGTTTTGGCTTCACTCGGCTTTGGCTTTGGCTTTAGCTCTAGAGCTAAGACTGACTTTTAAATTAGCTGCTTGGCAAATGGGCTAATAAGGCTGCCGGCAATATAGCCACACGGAGACAAACAGCCGGGCATGTGGATGCACCAACACATGCATACATACATACATGCATGCATATGAATATGTATGGGCTATTAAAAAAAAGCCAACGTGCAGTGCTGTTAAACGACGCCTCAATTTATGCCCAGCCCAACAGGCACACAGACACACACACACACGCACACCTAAGTACACCTATTGCAACAACTAAAGCACTTCGAATGGTATATGGCAGCCATATGTTGTCGGAGGATCTCCTTGGGTCTTTCTGCTTTATCGCCGTTTTTCCTTTTTTATGGAACGCTCGTAACATTCAAGAGATGCTTAAATGGGAAACAATAAAAGCTCGATGAGTGTGTAGGTGTGTGTGTGTGTGTGTGTGCGGAGTGGTGTATGGTCACAGCTTAAAGGGTTGGCGAAGCGCAGGGGCAAAGCACTTGGCTCTAGCTTAAGGCCAAATGGGTGCAGCTTCACACGAGTTTCTCTAACGAGCAACCCGTTTTTTATGCACACTCCTTCCCTCTCCCTCACTCCCTCGCCCCCCCTCTCTGTCTGGCTGGCCGTTTTTCTCTGTCTCTTTGGTGTGCTGCTAGTGTTGCAACATGTTGCAAGTGTGTGGTCATGTTCATCAAATCACGACCGTCACTTGGCAGCACTTTATCATGCAATTACAAGTGCGAAACGTTTCGCAGGCGGCACTTGGTAAGGGAAAATGTGGGCGTAACAAACAGCACAGCAACAGCAACGGAGACAAGAACAACAACAACAGCTACAATGGCATTATTCTTGCCATATCGATACACAAATTGCTTTACATTCTATCAATCAAGCTGCCCCATCTGATTAACACTTGGCACACCCAAGCGTTCCATTGTTCTTGCTGCCCGGATAGCTGATAGAGAACTTGGCAAAAAACAAAAGAGAAAGAGGAAGAGGAAGCAGAGAAGAGCATGCTTACTTCACTAAGCCGCAGCTCACATACTCTTATCGAGCTGATTGAGGCTTATGGCAGCCGCGTTGACTTGACTAACTGCAAGGAAAGCTGAAAATCTCGCACAGCATCAACAACGCAGCCACAGCAGTCTAGCCCCGACCCATGCTGGGGTACCTCATTTTGCGGAATGGCCACTTGGCAGGGTATACGAAAATGTGTCCCGCCAAGCGGCGCTCATCAATAATTTGATGGCAATTTCTCGCATCTCATATTGATGCATGGCAATTTGTATGGATTTTCCAGGTATTTCACCTCAAGATAAACGAATCGCCCAAGATTCGAACTGTGCCAGTTTCCACTAGCCCGCTAGACCCCCAGCCTGCTTACCTGCCCACGTGTCCGCCTTTGGCTCCAGCGGCTGTCACGCGTACAGCGTTTTGTTCCTTTTCTTTTTTTTCCATCTATTTTTCCACTTTCTTTTTTTTTTGCTCTTGCTTTATTCTTTTGTCTTAACGGCTTCTTGTTGGCGTTGCTAAACGTGTCAATAGACCTGTGCTAAGTATGGCACTGCATCCGCCTCCGCCCACACAACTTGTTCTCTTTTTGGTTTCTTCATTTCTTTCTCTTTCTATTTTTTTGCATACTTAAAGACACTCACTAAAATAATAACAGAAAATCTGAAGCCTCCGGCAGCGATTCTCCAAAGGAAAGCGTGAACTTGTCGCATATGGGCGGCGCGGCAGGCGGATTGGGCCAGGTGTGTCAGGCTGGCCAGGTGGGCTCAGTAGCTACCTAAACTGTGCTTTCTCTGTTATTTTTAGCTTAACTCATATTATTTTATTTGATACTATTTGGTTTTCATTTATTTGCATGTCACACACATACGCAGACACACGCATGCACACACACGCATGCACACTTGTATCGAAACACTCATGCACTCACACACGAGCCAAAGAAAACAACAAAAATTGACAACGGCAAATAGAACAAAAACATTTTGACAGCACAACGGAGCGACAGACACGCAGGCCGGCAAATAAGAGCGAGTGAGAGAGCGAGAGAGAGAGTGAGTGAGACAGTGATAGAGGTATAAATTATGCGAAGTATTAAGTAAGAGAAGAGGAGGCAGAGGTAAAGGCGATGGCAAAGGCAAAAGCAGACTGAAAGGTAGAGGCAGAGGCAGAGGCAGAGGCACAGGCAAATGCAGAGGCATAGACAGAAGAAGAGGCAGAGGCTGAGTGAGCTTTAAACAGGTGAGAAATATAGTGGCAATCCCGTCAAAGCGATGCCAACATCAACTTCAAAGGAACAAACGAAAACTGAGAAAACGTTAACTGAGAGAAGAGTTTGCTCTTGCATTTCGCATACATTCAATAAATATACAAAAACAACAATTTCATATATAGTAAAAATACAAATATGTTTGCAATGTATTATTTGCATATTTAAAATGGATAAAATTGCAAATTTATAATAACTAAAAAAATAAATAACATATTATAAGCCTGGAACGAACTAAAATTGAAAATAAATATTTCAATTAGTGAAACTATAAGCCTCATATACCTCTTTAAGCCAATTGTAATGCTATAACTAAAATTAGAATTGATAACTAGATCCACATAAATGTGGAAAAAAAAAGTAAATACTAATTAAAGTTTAATAAACCTTCTATTAGCTAGTTGTGTGGTCAGACCGACGCTTAATGTGGGATGAAAACAATTTAGTGTATGCCACATATGTACGTACATGTTTCAGTGTGTGCGTGTGTGTGTGTTTGTTTGCGATGCAGCGAAAAATCTACATAAATTAGTTTGGTTCGCCAGGCATGAGGCAGGCAATGGCGTAATTTTATGTAAATTTCATTTAAAAACTGTTCTGCAACTGCAAAACAATCAACAACAACAACAACAGCAAGTTGCATGTGGCATGTGGCATGTGGCATGCAGCATACGCCATGCGGCGATATGTGAGACACGCGTTTGCATACAAGCAAAATAAACCTGGGCCTGTGCTTGTATTAACCTGCTAGTTATTAGCTGTGGCTGACTGTGTGTGTGTGTGTGTGTGAGTGGGTGGGTGGGTCGGTTGGTTATTTGTGTGGCTGTGGCTGGCCGTATGAATATATGTAATTGCCAGCTTACATCTGCTTATCAGCTGGGCGAAAGCAGAGCACAATTTAAATCACTTGTACCTTCTACTCTCTCTCTCTCTCTCTCTCTCTGTCTCTTCTACTCCCCCTCTCTCTCTCTCTCTCTTGCTCTCTTTTCTCTCTCCGCCCCTATATTATTTGATACATATTCGTTTTTCATGCTACAATTTGCATTTATTTTTCAATACTTGCTGACAGAATAACAACAGTAACTTCTGCTGCTTCTGCTCCCTCTCTCCCTCTCTCTCTTTCTCTCTCTCTCTCAGTCCCTTGCGTGCTCTCCACACTGAATCGCTGAGATTGTTGTTAATATCGCAATTTGCTATTGCACTGCCAGCAGCCATTGGCCTGCCATCATTAACATCTTCGGCATTCGCATTCATTTCGCCAAGACGCTGACAGGACGTCAGCGCTTAGCCCAGCCCAGCCCAGGCCAAGCCAGGCGGGCAGCAGGACGATAATATCCTGGCGCTGACAGTCAGCAGCAGAAAGCAATCGAAATATTTCAAATACCCAATACAAATAGTAGTTGAATTTACATTTGCTCGCCGTCTTTCACTCAGCTTGACTTACATACATTTGTCTCATTCATCGTTTCATTGGAAAATTAGTTATTATTATGGCTTTTCCACGAACCCGCTTCTCTGCCATTATTTACTATTTACAGTATAACTGTAGTGACATTTTGTCATGAAAATACGCCATTCATAATTCTTTTTCGGCGAATTTATGCCTCTGTTGATTTCACTCAGCATGACAACCAATTCGCGGTTTTTTTTCCTTCGTTCCGAAAATTGTATTTAAGAGTTTTTCTCAGATTTTGTGCTCTGGCTGCTGTAAACTAATTTGAAATTTCATTCGCATTTTCGAATGTGTTTTGGTTATTGGGAATTAATATAATATGACTTAAAGTGAACGAATTTGTTGCTCTGCCAACTTTTGTCGGTTTTGTTTGACGTTGCATTCTTATATGGAGGCTGCAGTGGAACTGAAATGTTTCATCCTAAAGGTATTACTACAACTACTTTGAGACTCTATTAGATAGAGCTAGAGTTACTAAACTTCATGCCTTAAGAGTTTGTGCCATTCAATAGCTGCCCTTATCTATAATATATATCACCTTCTATCTGGTAAGGCAGCTCTAATTATTATGGGATTACCTGCTTAGCTTTTTATATTTATAAATAATGGAAAAGATAATTAAAATATGTTGAGCATTATTACTTTTAATTTTCATAAACTTTTTTTTTTTTACTACAACTAAAATGTTGAATTAGTTGCTAAAATCAAAATGACTTCATACATTAATATTAATAAGGCACACAAAAGTTTAGTATTTATTTAGAAATTCAAGCTTGAATTCACATGAATTGCTGAACAAATTTTTCGATTCAATGGAGGCTGCGGGAAATTAGAAAAATATTGTTGCTTACTCATAAACCTAATTAGATTCATTTGTATTGATCTGATGGAAGTTTAAGCAGTAAGACATATAACACAAAAAGTTGCTCAAATGTTATTTATTTTATTCGTTGAGTGACATGATATTGCACTCTTCTAGTATTCATCTCATATTCCATTTCATCTATATTAAATTTTGCTTAGTCTTTCACTGAATACCTCAATTATCTGTAAATATATACAAGTATGCATAGAAGTCAAAGTTCCATGGGAATTTATGACCTTTCACGTGGGTTACACCGCAAGTGGCCAGCCTTGTAGTTGCAGTTGATGAGTGCTTCCAGTAGAACGCTCTTCGCACTTGCAACGACCTTAGCCGTCTCCGTTTTGAGGGCTAACAAAGCCTGCACTTGCGATACTTAAGTGTAAATTGTTAAAATGGTTGCTGCGGATGGCATTGCGGGAAGGAAGTATTTAAAGCCAACAGCAGCGCGCAAAGAAAACCAGTTATAAAGCAGGTGAAATGCCAACAATATGAAAGGGAGAAGGAGCTGCAGTGGGAGCAGGAGCTGTCGAAGGACCTGCTCATAAAAGAGGCAACAAATTTTTTAAAAGCGCCGCGTAGTTGGTTTTCGCCTGCTTCCCTACTTTTCTGCTTATATATACTCTCATTCTTTCTTTCCTTTTTTTTGTGCTTCTTCTTCTTCTTCCTGACAATACAATGTGGCAGCCGGAGGGATTGATGGGCATAATGGCAGCAGCAGGATGGGCAGATAAAGTGTGCGCGTGTGTGTGGGTGTGTGTATGTGTGTGTGGGTGTTGCGGGTGGTGTGGGGGCACGTGGAGTGCTCACTTTTCGAATTGTTGTTCTTGGCTGTTTGCCATTTGTTACGCATACAAAGCGGCCATCATTTGGTGCTTTAGTTTACAGGATCTATAAAATTATCGCAAATGAGGCGAGCGGCGGCAACAATGTAAGTTAGCCACGGCACCACCAGTCACCACCTTCACCCACCGCTGCACCGCTGACCGTTCGGTAATGAAGTAAAACGAAGCCAACAATAACAGGGAAATCGTTTTCACCGGATGAGATCATAAAAATGCATTTACCCATAGCTTTTCCTCTCGCTTGTTTGTTGTGTTTATTTTTCCAGAGATCGCATTAAATAGGGAAAAAAGGAAAACAATGTAAATGATAAATTAAATACAACTGAAAGTGCTGGCAAATATATAACAATAAATAAAATGTAGAAAAGAATTAAAATAGGTAAAATTTAGAGACGTATTCAAGTGAGAAGTATTTAAGTCTTTCGATTTATTAAAGTTATCAAAGCAGTTTCATATGCTGGAATTATATTTCTAGAGTGGATAGATGCCATTACAAAATACGTATGAAATGCAAATTTATATAAGTACTATCGATTGGGCACATTCATATGCCTATATAGGCTGGGCTATTAATGTAAATCAAGTATAAATCATGTACATCATAATAATCGAAGCATTCTCCAAAATAATGTATTTCTCAATAGATTCACTCAACTCGACTAGGTGATACCCACATATACATATATCTAAAATTAATAGCGCTTCAGGTTAAAAAAGGCAAGCTATCGATTTTTATCGATACAGCCAATGAGGTATCGAAAAACATCAATTATACGTAAATATATATTTAATACCTTCAAGTTCTTAACCTTTGCTGTTCGAGAAGGGCTGGGGAAGATCGACTGATTTCGTCGATCTGATCAAGAACTATCTATATCTATACTATATGAGGCTTGTCAAGCTTCCCTCTGCCCGTTACATACTTCATAACAAAACTAATATACGCTGAATTCTCATGTTGTATGAGTTTTGGCAAGCAATTGAGAATTTGTACGGAATTTGAATTAAGTAGTATATATTTTTATAATTTATTTTTGTATTCATTTATATTTATATTACATTTTTACAAGTGCACACATATATAATGTAAATATATCTCTATGAATGATTTTGCTGTTTAATAAAAAATCATATAACTCATTTTTTTTCACAATTCTCATTATATTCCACTCGACATTTACTCTGTTGGAATGAAGGCTATGTTGTTGTGGTTGTTGTTGTTGTTTTACACACATTTTGCATAGAGTGGATAAATTAGCCATTGGGGAATTAACATGCTTAAGCAAAGATTTTTTTGTTCTTTTTTGTTTAATGCAGCTCGTTAATATCTGTTGTCAGACCCATTAACTGTTTCATATTTATGCGCAATTGAATGTGACCAACACACACACACACACACAGACACCAATACACAAAAGAAAAGAAAGAATGAGAGAGCCACTTAATGAATTTGTGGGCAGAACATGGCAGCTCGACTAACTGACTGGGGTAATCAGTGTGCGCCGAGCGGAGCGCTAGAGCGTATATCACTGCCAGCTAAAAAGCTAATCAGCTATTAGTGGGCCGCACAAAATATTGCACATACGCCCCGGAGGCGTGCAGGGGCTGGTAGACAAGCGTGTGCCGCTGCCCCTCGGAGTTGGCCACAAAAACCCGAATCTACTTTGCTTGAGCTGTGGGCTTGGCACTTTTTACACACTTAACTCAATTTGCAGTGCTGCGCATAGCAGGCCCAGTGGACTGGCCTGGGCTGGCCTGGGCTGGGCTGGGCTGGCCAGTGGGCAGATCTGCTGCTGGCAGCTTTGCTTGGCCAGTTGGCACCTTGACGCTGGCGGAAGGGGGCGGGTGGGTGTGGAAATGCCAAGGGAGCCGAGCTAGCGGCAGCCAGCACGGCAAAGGTATAGAAAATTATTGCTCAACGGAAAACAATTATTTCGTGCCGGTTTCTGGCATACTATTAAACCGAGACCGGCCCAGTGGGGCCAAATGAGGGCGTGCAATGAGGCTCACAGGAGTACGGAGTCCGTGTGTGTGTGTGTGTGTGTGTGCCGGTGTGTCGTGTAATCTAAATATTGCCGTGACTCGATGCACTGCTGGCTGCTTGCTATTAAATTGCATTTGCCCAGAGGGCGGCAGCTATTTGGGTTATCGACACGGCTGACTCGCCAACTTGGCTAGCTGAAAACTAATGGAAAGAAACTCTATGTACATACATATATGTATTTTATAGCACATAGAAATATAATATGCATATATAAATATATATGAGGAGAGAGAGAGAGAGATATATATATACTTGTCGAGCATCTAAATCTAAATGCAATTTGTAGCTTCGTTTGCTCGATTGCTAGTGCTTTATATGCCATACCTCTGCCTCTCTCTCTCTCTCTCTCTCTCTCTCTCCTCCACCCCTTTCTCCTTCTCTCTCTCGCGCTGCCTGCGTGTGAACCACATCAAACATATCCATGTCATTGAACCAACGTAATAAAGCCAAGAACTAGTCGGCGCCAGTTGAATTAGGTGTGAAGGCATCAATTGCGCTGATGGCATACAAATTGAGCTTCGTCTTGAGGGGGAGGCGGTGGAGGAGGGAGGTCTAAGAGAAAATCGTATAAATTCCATTTAAGTAAACAGACTTAAATCACAAGCAGCAATACAATTTGTGTCGCATGTCATATGCGGAGGCATAGCACAATATGTATTTGGCTTTTCAGCTTTTTGAGTTTTCGTGCCAATAAAATATCATTAGGAAACGAGGCAATTATAATGTGAAGGCATTTAATCTTCGTTAAAGTGGGCATGTTAGCTGCGTGTACATATATTCGTATACCTTTCGTTTTTGTTGTTGTTGTTGTTGTTGTTGTTTTTTTTTTAGTGATTTAGTTTGACTGGGATTGTGCTTGCTGCCATGCCGCTGGCCACATGGCGTATGTGTGATATTTGGTAATGGCCTGTAATTAAGCATCACGTTCCTCCACCCAGCTGCCTGCTGCCTGCCTGGCAAATGTATGTTCTTGTTGTTCTTATTGTTCTTGTTGTTGGTAACGCCTGCGAGCGGCTTCCGTTTGTTGTTTGGCTGCGAAACATGAAACTCTAATTACCAGGAAAAAGAGGCTACCCGAAAAAGAAACACGGAACAGGAACAGCAAAAAAAAAACAAAGCAAAAACAAAAACAAAATGACGAAATAAAAATAAAATAAATAAAAAAAAGAAGCATATGTATATTTATATGTGCGTGTGTGTATGTGCGTGTATGTGGCATAGGTAGCACGCACTCACATACTCACACCTGTTTGGGTTTCCCGAGGCCAAGCACGTGGGTCGTCATTATGCAAACGGAACGACGCAAAACGTGAACAGGAGCTGGGCCGGGGACAAGGCCGGGGGTGACATGAGGTTAAGGATAAGCAACTGGCTGGCATTTAAGTAGGAACCGTTGTAGCCGATCCTTGGCTCGCTCCCTGGCTGTGGCTCTGTTCAATTATACGGCTTCGCTTGTCATTATAATTTTCCTAATGTTCGGTCAGCAAATGTGTGTGCGGAGCGAAAGAGAGAGAGGGTGGTGTGTGGGTGTGACTGAAAAGTATGGTTAGATCGTTGAGGGGCTGCTGATAATATTATTTTGCCATAAGCAGCCACTCGTAAATGTTTAATGTGCAGTTAGTTTTCCTCACTAATGTCTAATGACGCTAAATTGTCGCTGATGCGTGAGTGAAAGGGTTCACAAACAGCAGCTGCCTGGCATAAAATATGCAATAGGGAAATTACATACACTTATGCTATGTGTGTGTGTGTGTGTGTGGGCGTGGCAGTAGACTTATTTATGCCATTTGTTAGCTTTTTAATGTCGGCTGCTGCGCAACGTAAATATATGCTCGAGCCCAACAAATGTCTGCACTCGACACTTGAGAGTTAAATACGTACATATATACTAGATATTTGAGCTCTTTTCACATTTGTATTCATTTATAATTAGCAATCGTCAGATCTAACTGTCTCAAGTACTAAACTCTAATAAATATTTCTTGAAACTTTGATAGTTTTGATTCTTACTTATTCTCATATTTCTTGTCACCTTTTATTGACCCATAAAAATATCTTATATTTAATTAATTTCTGTTTGCATTTAGTTGCCAGAAAAGCAGCCAAAATTTCAACACTTGTGATAAATTGTTGCAGCATTTTCATGTGTTGCTTGTGAACAGACTTTGTATACTTTGACTGTGCATTCGTCTGGCTTCGGATTTACTTGGGCTTGCTTAAGCCAAAGAATTTTCAGCATCCCTTGACAAAGACATAAAAGTTGACTCGGCTTCAGCCAATTGGCTGCAATAGAATTTCAAGTAGCAATAAATTAATTTCCAGCCAGTTGACTAGACTCTCCTGGCCATTGTCACGGCTCATGTTTGGCTTTTTGTATAAAGCTTCAATTGACACTGGATTCGTCAGCAAAATTAACATCATCTGGAATTGGTCGCGACATTTTGCATATGCATTTCGCGCTATTTGTAATATAAATACATTTGCCTCGAATTCGTGGACCGCTGTAATTCGCTGCACGCAGAAGTCGCATTACGTTCGTTTACAAACACTATATAATTGCATTTCAGCTCACTGTCACACACTCGCTGAACAAATTTGCGCTGTAATCCCTCGAAATCAGCTCAAGTTGCATATTCAAATGAAAGCCAAAAGCAGCGTGTGAAAGCAAGCCGTAAATCGCTTCACATTTGCAATGCAGCTGAAATCCTAACTAAATATGATTGAGATGCAAATAAAAACAAGTGGAATTTTCTGCATATTTTTCGTGCTATTTTCGTGCTGGTCTCTGGACGAGGGCGTTATTAATGCTGCGCTCCTGTAATCCATTTGGCTGCCATTGTTTTTACATCTCTCTATGTGCGAGTGGGTGGCCTAGCCGTGTCAGTGTGTGAGAGAGACAGAGAGTGCGGAAGAGTGGGTGATTTGTGCTGCGCTGATGATTTATTTGCCCGCCTCCCAACAGCAGCTCTTAGCTTTTATTTGTAACTACAGTTATTTTTAAAATATGCATTTTGACTTGGATTTTTTTATTTTATTTTATTGATTTTATTTAATGTTAAAATATATATATATTTTTTTTATTTTGTGATTTTTATTCAGTTTATTTTAATTAAATTTAAAATATATATATAATAGTATTTTTTTTCTGAGAAAATCATTTTTTGTAAATTGACGTTCATTAATATATTTTGTATGTAAATTAAAAAAAGAGGCATACAAAAAATAGTGAAAAATACAATATTTAAATAAAAATATAAATTCAATATCTTTCTTTTTTCTTGCATTATTTATTAATTTTTTTTTTATAATTTTTTTATTATTATATATATTTATTTTGTTAAATATTTTTTTTATTTATTTTTATTTTTGTATTGATTTATTAATCTATTGTTTTGTTTTTCTCTGTTTGGAAATACTCCCAGGTTATTATTCTTCTACCTGAATGACATCTTAAGCATACATCAATTAAATATATTTTTTTTGAAGACTGCCCAGCAAACAAAGTTTAGGCGAAGAAAGCGAATACTATATAGACTTTAAGTCAATATTTGGTTCAATAAGTGTGAGCTGAAGATGGTATCATAATACTTGAGCACCTAAAGTATATCTGCATGCTGATCCCCATATAGATAAGATGTACTGAGGCTGCAGTAGACTCAGCTAAACTCGGATCAACTTCAGTGTGTGCTCGGCACAGGGTCTGACAGTCACGCCCACACACAGTTGAAGTTTCTTTCGCCTGTGCTCCTGTGTGCAGGGCATGCACTGGATAATTAAAAATACACGCAGAGAACTGTAAAAAATCAGCTGCACGCTTTTAGGCAGGGGCGTATGCTAAATAGTTGTTTGTTTGCCATTGCTGTTGCTCGTTGCTGGTTGTTGGTGCTCTTATCTGTGAGCGGGTGGAGCAGCTCAAGAGCCGTGCTGCGTTGCACTGGCGTTGGCAAAAAGGAAATGGTAATAAAACAATAGCAGAAAAAACGGAGCAAAATATTTGCGTGTGGCAAGTGCAAAGGCAGTGGAAGAGAGAGAGAGAGAGAGAGAGGGAGGGAGGGCGTGTGCGAGGAGCAGCAAATTAAATGCTCTGCGTGGGCCACTTCAGATTCATTCAGACAAACTGTAAACACACTCGAGACTTCAAAGCGAAATCGAATTAGCCAAAAAATTCACAGAGGCACAGGGATTTTCTTTCTCTTTTTCCCCCCTTTTGGTTTGGCCTTAAACAAACTCGATATGTGAAATGCTCTTCTGCTCTTAGCATTTTACACGTCCAGCGTGCAGCTCAAGCAAATAATGCTCACATCATCTGCTGAGGACATGAACGAACAACACTACAAATTTGCAGCATTCCTTTGTGGCTGCTGTGAGGCCAACAATATCCGAGCGGATTGATTGTGCTCTGCTATTTACGCTGTCACCGTTTGGCTAGTTGTCATGGTAGCAGCAGGTGCTCCCAGCGCGACAGAGAGAGAGATAGAGAGAGAGAGAGACAGGTGGTGCTAGTAGGTGGAAGTAGTTCAAGTCAATATCCAGCAGCAGAAGCTGACCAAATTTAAGTAAACTCCTTTGATAGCCTCACGATGGGCAATTCAATTCGATTGCACCCAAGCATAACTCTTAACTAAACAGCTTTAGACTGGCCCCAGTTACTAACTTCCTTACCCGTGCCTGGACTGCCCCCGCCAGGTGTGCCAAAGACAAATGTGCCTTTGCCTTTGGGGTTTTTTTTTTTTTTTTGGGGGCACGTTACATTGATACAGTCGACTCTATATATACATACATACATACAATATATAAGGGCACGTATTTTTTATCTTGACTCTGGCCAAATGGGCGTGGTTTTGGCGTCTGCTTGAGTCGCTTAGCTTTGTGGCTTGCATGCAAATTTTATGTTTTAATAACAAGTCTCTGGCATGCAAGCGGCGCATATTTTATGCCAATTGCCGTGCCACGCTCCAGGCCAACAAAAACAACAGTTACAGAAATAAAGAAAGGGAAGAGCAAGAAGAAGAAGAAGGAGAAGGTTAGCTGAAAAAAAAAGAAGGAAAAGAATAAAGTAAAGGCACAGAAGCAGCAGCACGCCCAATGCCACGCCCACAGTCAGCCTAAGGGATTTCGTTTTGTCTTCGCTTTTGGGTTTTACCTGCGTGGCTTTGTGTGTATATATATGTGTGTATGTGTGGGAGTATGTGTGTGTGTGTGTGGCTGCCCCAAAGCTGCTTATTTTTTAACCAAGCTCTCTGCCCTGTAAATCAGTCACGCCCATATTTGCTTAACCGTAAACACACCTGCCAACCGTTGCCCCGCCCCTTTGCCCCTTCACTTTTCACATGCTCTGCGCTAATTAAGTTTGATTTGTTCCCAATTGTTGCAAACATTAAACTTGCCCCAATTTCCCAGTAGTTCTTGCAAATTTATAAGTAAATACATATATGCATATATTTATATTTATATATGCGCCTTTGTATATGCATGCATGCATGCATGTATTCCCCTGCCATGCAAATTGAGCGATGCGTGCCGCATGCGAGTCAAATGTAAATGCAAATGCGACTGCGACTGCGAATGCAAATGCTGCATAAAATATGATCGCCACAATTATTCGTGTCCAGCCAGCGACAATGTTGCAAGTGCCACATTCGTCGTCAGCCATTGTGATTGCTGTGCGGCGTGCTGCCTCCCGCCTCCCGCCTCCCGCCTCCTGCCATCCGCCTCCTGCCGGCTGCTGGCGCCTGACAATTGCCAGCGTTAAGTCCGCTTTCGTCTTAATAATGCACACTCACTCATTCAAAAGCATTAAGAGCAGCAGGTAGAATAAGAGCGCAAGAGATGCAGACAGACAGCGCCTATGGGCGCATGAGTGTGAGCGAGACAGCAATGTTCTATAGCCAGGTACATATGCATGTTAACACTACTTTATTGAGCTCGTTGGCAAAGTCGTTTTTATTTAAACAAAACATCGCTCAGCAGCTGCGTATCCCTAGCTTAGCTAGTTAGTTAGTGAAACTGTCTAACTAGTTGGTTATTTAATTAGAATTTTTATTGACTCGCATTGCGCAGCATGCATTGATTCATCAGCTTCTTGTATATTCAATTAAAATCATCATATAATATTAATTTTATTTTATAATATTTTTTTTATTATCAACATTATTTTATAATTTTTTTTTATTATTATCAATATTGTTATTTTCTTATTATTAATTATTTTATTTTATATGTGTTTTCATATATATTTTTTTAAATTTTTTCATAATTTCATTCACTGTTTTACTATATTTTAGCACACTGTGCCACGCCTTGCCCAGTTGTTGAGATTTGAGTTTTAATTTCCGCTTTTGATACTTTCCAATTGTTGTTATAACTGACTTTAGTGGTACTAGCTATATTTTCAGTTGATGTAGGCGTGGTCAGCCACCTCACGCTATTCTACTTATATACAAAAATTCCCTAATTTTTCATTCTTTGTTCGCTATTTTTATTCAATTGCAACATTTAAAAACTAATAAAAAAAAGCCAAAAAAAAAAGGGAGTTGTTAAAAAAAAAGAGCTCAACTGCTTAACAGTGCTTGATGATGGTGCAGTTGACCTCGTAGTGGCACATGGCCTTCCTGCTGCCATTTTTGGGATTCAGTGAGTAGACGGTGCCGATCACCGTGTAGATCGCATTCGGTTGGTACATGAACTTCAGTATGGAGGTGTCGGGCGGCACCTGGATGACGTTCATCGTGTAGATGCCGCGCTTGAGGGGGCAGTCGAGGCTCATGTTGCTGCCGCCGCCCGATATGATCAGCTTGGCTGCATTATTCCAGGCATTCACGCGTCGTATGTATTTCCAAAAATCACATGTCTTGATCGTCGAATTGTAGATTGTACGAACCGTGTCCGATCTCATGCCATTGCGGCGCTTGCTCGGATTCTGAATGAAGATCAAATGCCATTGCGGCACGGGCACATCCTCGAGCACCGTTGTCACCGATGACATCGAATTGTTGCGCTCATGCAGTTTCATTTCGAGCTTATAGGTGGGCGTGTCCCAAGAGCTGAAGCTTAGCAGTTTCATGTAATAACAGTACTAAAAGAAACAGAAAGAGACAGAGCAGGAGAGAGAGGGAGAGAGTTGAGCAAACTGAGCATATACTAGATTTAAATTATTTAATATATATAAATTTCATTTATAACTAAATATTAATTGAAATAAAAGTCTGCTCACAGTAGCCAAATCAATTTCTAGCTGTTAGCAGCTTCAATCTAAATAATCCCCTCCAATTCCTTTTGGCCTACCACACCAAGACTCACCTGCTGAGCCAGCTGGACAATGGCCAACAGTATCAGAGATCGCAGCACACGTCTATTGCAGTTCATAATGTACAGCGAACTGTTCCAGTTTGCAGTCGGCTCTGTTTCAGTTTGGTCTAATGATTTTTAAAGTGATTTCTGATGCCGTTAATCATATAATATTTCATATGACGCACCCTTCAAATGTCTCACTCATCATGGGCATAGCCATTAAAAAAGTTAATGAAAAATATGTGCATATGTATGTGCGAAAAGGCAGCTTTACAAAATACAATTATAGCATTTGAGCCCTCACATAAAAAAAATAAAAATAAAAATAAAACACACACACACACACATAACGACAGATCTCTGTGACAGATTTTACATGGTCTTTATTTACTTGGGTCCTCAGTCAACAACAACAACAACAACAACAACAACAACAACCATAATCCGATTCAAGCTGTTAACAACATTTTTGGCTTTTACAGTGGTCGAGGCGGGGCAATGGAAATTTGTTTGCTTATCAACATCATCATCATCATTAGAGCTGCTTTACAGTTGTGCAACAGTAATTGTTAAACTTTTATTGTTGATTTAGCTAATTAGCTTTGGCATACAACTGGTTGGCTAACTGGCTGGCGAGCTGGTTAACTGGCTGCCTCACTAGCTGCTAGCTGAGATGCCGCATCTCGAACATGTATCCGTAACAGTAACAGATTTCTCCCACACACACGCATGCATACATATATCCGTTATGCTTTATCCGGTTTCCGGTTTTCTGTTTGTATTGCTGGCATCCAACTGGGCTCGAGCATGCAAAGTGTCGGCTGCTGTGACACCGCAACAACAGCCGCAACAAGCATAACAACAATGACCGCTTCCAGCTATCCAATGTCCTTTGTTGATTGACACACACACACACGCACGCACGCATCCTCATCCACACCCACACACACTCACACACATATAGACGCACATTCCGCTTCGCTTCAATTCTCATATTTACTTACGGGTTATTTTCCAGCAAATATTTGCATTGCTTACCCGCAGCGTCTATAGCATTGGCTTTTCACAATTTACATTTTGCCCATTTTCCTGCGCGACTCAACATTTTCCCACAGTAGTCCCTAGCCTACTTTTGCTGATGCCTCTGTCGGGCTGGTTGTTAGCTTTTCGCGTTTAACAGTTGCACAACAACAATTACGTGTGCCTCTTACACTCCCCCCTCCCCCCCTCCCCGTCGCCACGTGTTTGATTTATAATACAAAGCAACATCATAAAACTGCTTCACTCAATTTTCAATTTTCACACACACTCACACAGATGTGTGTGCAAGAGAGATAGAGCATGCCACAGCACAGTGGTTGCGCTTGTATGGGGAAAGCGGCCAAAAGTACTTCTAGTGGAGATAAAATGATGAAATTTTGTCCAAAATTCTATAAAAATATAATAAGTAATATAGCATGCCTAAATAAGTCGTATAGCCCACCAACACCCTACACCAATACGTAACCTCAACAAAATTTTTTTTCTAATATAACATTAGAACAAAACAGATGATTTATTAAAAATAAATGAAGCAAATAGTAAGAAAATCTAAAATTATCAAGTTCTATGCTTATATTTACATATATTTACTCTTCTAATAATAATTTGAATGTACTGTTCAATAATTTTTTTTTTTTTTTTTTTTTTTGTTTAAGGTAACTTTCTTTGACTCGATGAACAATTGCTTTGGGTATTGATCGGTGGTCACAGCACAATGAAATTGTTTCCTTTTCTTTTAGCCAAATATTTTGATATTGCATTACAGAGAATTTTGTAAGATTGTGTTTTTGCCAAAGAGTTGCGAATCTTTTACAAATGAACGAAATACGCTTTGGCAAATCATCCAGGTCGGCTCTTTTTAATTTCAATGTGTACAAATTCTATCAGTGTCTAGTTTTTCTGCGTTGGTTCCATTTGTTGTGCACCAAAAATCAAAAATATATAGGCGCGTAAAAACACACCTATAAAAATTGTCTACGAAATTCAATCAACCAAATCAAATAAAAACGATTAATTAATAAAAGAATAATCAATTTTCGAATCATATATAACCACAAACGACGAAAAGAGAGACAAAAACAACAAAACATTACGCCAATCAGACGTTTCGCAGGGCACAGCTGACCTTTTATAATGGGAGACGCCGTCACTTTATTTACGTTTATAAATGCATGGGCAAATTTTGGCACCTAAACTAAACACATTTATTACCTTAAAAGTCAGACAAATACGGGGATATAAAACATTTCTGTGGAATTTTGTGGGATCATAACTAAAAGTCCACCTAAACATAAAAAAGACGCTTAAAAACACACATAAAAAGATTAAATCAAACAAATTAATTTCACAATAACAATTTGATTAGTTGACTAGTAATTTTAATTGGAAATTAGAGTAAATACCTTGTACTTCAATATCCATACTAAAAAAATTAATCTGGACCACTTAAGATAACGTCTGACCACTTTGAAATGCAACGCTAAAGTGAAAAAAAGCTTACTGAGCGCATCAGCTGTGCGAAAATGAGCACGTTTTCGGCATTTCAATGCTATTTTTAAAAAGTACCAGTGAAAATCTAGGAAAACCCGGTTTGCCATTAAGAAGTTTGGACATTTACGAGTCAATTTGTGTGGGTTTTGTCAAAATTGGTTGCGATGGGTTTTTTGACTTTTGGCCTATGGGCGCAACCACTGTGCACAGTTTTCTTTATCCACTCTGAACAATGGCAGCCAATGCAAATGGCCGTCGTGTCGTTTGTCTGTTGGTTGTCTGGTTGTCAGGTTCTCTGGTTGTCTGTCTGGTTTGTTGGCCCAGATGATTGGACTCTGCTCTTATTATTGCTATAGCTTTTGTTGGTGCCGTCGCTGCCGCTGCCGCTGCTGATGATGTTTTGCGTAACTTGCTTTTTGGGCTTGGGTTACTTGGGCCATTTGTTTTGCTGCCCTTGCTACAATTTTGTGCCAAAGAGTTGAGCGACTTGCCAGACTTCAGCTGAAAATTGCAAATATCATAAGAGAGAAAAATTGAATCCAATTCATTTTACAGCATTGCATATCGCGTGGTGGCAAAAACTCATGCTATTTATGTAGTATCAGCCGAAAGAGATGTGAATTTTCTTGACGCAAGAGAGAGATATGAATTTGTAAGTTTGATCTATCCCTAGACAAGTTGAACCTTTTGCTGGTGCACCATCTGAGAGAAGGCAGAGTTTGATTAGTTTAGTGTTTAGTTTTAGAGTTATTAATTAACTATTAATTGGAATTCCTGTGGCTTAAGCAAAATATTTCACAGGATTTTTTATACTAGATATAATTACCGAATATCCAGAATTTATTGAGATATATAAGGTGCTTTGCTAACAATGTATAAAGAAAGCTCTAAGAAGCTTTTGTCTAAGCAGCTTTTTTTTTTAATTTCTGTTTACTGGATTGTCTTTATTACTAATATTAATTAAAGTAAATTCAAATTTAAATATTGAAATCTTAGTATATATTATAAAAACTTGAAACCTCTGACAATTTCTCTAATATATTCTCCACTCATGCAAAAATAAATGTATATTTCCAAGAGCATCCGCAGTGTGACCTGAACGCAATCAGCATCTTTTATGGCTATCATGGATTATACGACGCTGCCATCTCGCTCGCACTTTCTCTTTCCTTCTCTCTCTCTGTTACTTACTCTCTTATTCTTGTTCTGGTCGTTTTTTTCTGTCCATTACTTGGATTTGATGGTGTACAGCTTTATTAGGGCTGCCACCCCGAGCGCCATTCATTTTCGAGTGTAAAATTTATCTATTTGGGCTGCTCTTATTTCGCATTTTCGGCTACTGCGCTGCGTCTTTGTGCTTTGCCGCTGCCGTCATTTTTGATTTGTTTCAATAAGCTTTTATGGGCTTTTAGTTGGTCGATTGGCGGCTCAAATTGTTGTTATGTGTTTATTTTGTTGATTCTGCGGCCGGCAAAAATATGTCAACCGAGCGACCGAGCAGGCAGCAACGGCCAATGATGTCAATATATTCGGTATTCCATTTGAGTGCCGTACGGGGGCCAATGCGCCGAAAAGCATGCCACATAAGTGCCAGCCCTAATGCACATCGTTTCGTTTCCACCAACGTCAAGGACTGACACCCCTTTACTGTGCGTCGCGCTGCTCTGTCGCTGCGCGGTTGCTGCTTATCGCTGCATTGCATGGGGGCCTTGAACGTTTTATGATTGCACTTTTCAGCAATAAAATAAAGCATTCACATGCACTAATACACACGCCGACACGCAAGCACACACACGCACAGGCAGCTGCTTACGTCGTCACCATCATCAGCAGCAGCCGCAGGCAATGAGACTTGACACCAATCCTGAAACTTTAATAACCTCAGACAGTGCGCTGCCCAGCGCACATGCAATAAAATGTCTGCTGGCTCATAAAAACCCACCTACTAATGCCCATACCTCATACATATATGATACAGCCACATGGCACACGCTACACGCCGCACGCCCAATGCCCGCATCCTGCAACATTGCCAGCTGCATGGATATGAAAGGCGAGAGAAAGGGAGAGGGAGAGAAAGAGTGAAATAAAGAAACAAAATTCAACCAAGACTGTTTTATGTAGACGCTAGTGTTTGCTCTGTAGACACACTAAATTCTGTTGAATCTATGTGATATTTAGGATTTCCAATTAGATTCCAATTAGACGTGCTCAGCTTGGATAACACAGATCAAACAGTCTCTCGCTGTCCCTCTCTCTCTCCCCCTCTCTGTTATGAGAGAGTCTGATGCAGTCTTTAACCCTATCACAATTGCTTACCAACAACTGTAAGTGGCCAGCCGGGTAGGGTATTAAAGAGCAACAGCATTTCGAGTCTTTGGGGTCAGTGGAGCGGGTGGTGCTGTCAGCTGTCAGCGCGTCGCCAGTGCAGCTCATAAACATGAGGGTCGTCTATATATACATACATACATATATGGAGCAGCTAGTTGAGCACATCAGCACCAGCTCAGCCCCGCCCAGGCAGCCACTCGGCACTGGATTGTTACCCTTCGAGGACGGACGGCGGGCGGACGGACGGGTGGTCGAGCGCTTCGGTCTGTCAGTTGTTGTTTGGACCATCGCGTCATATTTATTTCCAGCCATACGAATGCCTTGACATTGCTTGCATAATTGTCCAAGCTCATCGGGCGTGTTCTCCCAACCGATATCGCTGCACAAATCGCAATGGATTTTATACATGTGCATCGAGCGTCACGTCAGCTAATTGGATGCGAAGCGTTAGCCAGATTGAAGGAGATCATTGAGTTTAGTTTAGTTTTAGCAAGCCCAGGCATTACGTACATTCTTGTTGCGTTGGCCGAGCTGGCGAGCTTTTCAATTATCGTACAATGAAATTATTGAAATTGATTTTCGGAACACTTTGTAATTGCCTGGATAATTGCGAGCTTCGTGCGCCATTGGCTCAAGCCAAGCGTTTAATTGCATATGTGCAGGGCCAATGATGGCCCGGTCTAGTTGGTCCTGGTGCTGGTGCCAGCCATTATCCCATCATTGGCCTGGCCGCATGCGTATCACTGTGCTTGTGTATGTGCATATCTTTATATATGTGCATGTAAATGTATATGTTTGGATATCACGCATTCGCCACGTACGCCACTTCATTACATCAGCCTGTTATTGTTATGGCTGCTGCTGCTGCTGCTGCTGTTGCTGCTGCTGTTGTTGTTGTTGTTGTTTTTCTTATTCTGGTTGCTGCTGCTGTTAAATTCCCGCGTTGCCGTCAAGACAAAACATGGCCCATCAATCTCTGACACTGCCTATGCAAAATTTGCTTTGCGTGCGCGTGAGTGTCTATGCGTCTCTCTCTCCCTCCCTCTCTCTCTCTCGCATACAGTCTGTGTGTATGTTTCCCTGGGGGTAACGCATAGGGCACTCGTAAATTTCATTTAATCACTCGAACCTTCGACTTTGATGTAGTACGTAAAAATATTAAAGTCCAAACTGTCGGACTGTCGGCCATTTAATGGCCAGGTCCTTTGCCACCGACCACGAGCCACCAGCCACGAGCTCCAGTACGAGTGCGAGTGCGAGCCGCACACAATTTATTAGCGCTGCTCATGAGCCAGGTGAAAAATTGGGTCAGCTCTGTGGCAGCGTTGAGCCTCGTCCACTCAACATTGTTGCCATCCACAAGGTCAAATCCGGCTACCGACTCCCAGCGGCTGCCTCTGCGTGGCTGTTGCTCTGGCCTGTTGCTGCGAGTGCAAATTTATGTTGAGATTAATTGCAACAGCCAGTGCAAAATGTGGCAGCAGGCAGCGACTTTAATTAGCAACAAACGTCAACAGGTCTGTGGCAACAAAAAAAAAAATAAAAAAGAAAAGAAAAACTGAAAATAAAAAGGAACGATGGCAGCAGCCACGTGAGCCTCACGGCCCACGGCTGCTAAATGAAGCATTCTGGTTGAATTTTCCATCGCACAGCAGCACTCGCAATTCGTTTCCATAAATTGCCCATTGAAATGAAAATCGCTGCAGTTGCATTGATCAATATGTGATGAGTGCGTGTGGTGAGCCTTGAAAGTAGATTCATTTCACACGCTGCACGAACTGCGCATGGAATATGCATCATCCACGCCCAAACGCTGCAGCAACTTGAACGTATGCCAAGTGTCTCGCACTCGATCGAATCAAAGCGCCATAAAATCTATACAAATTGAAAAATTCAAAGCAAATGCAATTACTTGTTAAATAATCAATCAGAGTCAAAGGCAACTTGACTGCAATAAATTTCTGATAAGAGATGTTGAGAATAGTTGTCCACATATCAAAAATCAATATTTAAATCGAGTTTAAGTCTTCTCGAATATGTTTTCTTTTATTGCCTGGCTAATAAAGCGTACGTAAATGAAATCAATTGGAAAATTTAAGAAATAAATATTTCCTTTTTTGATGTTGCCTAGAGCCTAACGCATTCGGACAGTTGCCTTTCCACTCAATTTCATTCATATTGCAAAACCATCTATTATTCAGACTCTCAAGTGCTTAAGCACATGCTTCTCTCTCTCTCTCTCTTTCTCTATCCCTCTCTTTTTCTTGCTCTCTCTATCTAGAGAGGCAATTGTAATGCTGTGTTTATTACAAAATTGTTCAGAAATTTCCTGTTTGGATAGATAACATGCGGCAACGTGCAATGCATATCAAGTATATTGCTTTAATTGTGATTGTTATCGATTTGCGTAGCATCTGCCAGACGGACGAAAATTGTGGGTCGGCAATGTCTTTTCGTTGGCGAGCCGAGTCGGGGGACAGCTCGGCCATTTGGATTGAGCTGCTGACCAAGGCTTTTTGCAGTAGTCTTTCCAATTACAGCAGCGCTCCTGCCACGCCCAGAGCAGGGCAACGGATTACGTTATGCAAGTTGAAGACGAAAGTAAAACAAACAAGCAAAACTATTTGGCCAAACAAATTGTGTATAAATTGAAAGTTTGCCCACCTTTTTTCGTGTACCAATTTATTGAAGTATTTTATTTTCGGCTGCCATTTGCCAGTGCTGCAAAAAGAGAATGAGAATACGAACAATGCATCCATAAATCCATTTAAAATGTGCATAAATCTCGAGAAAACTTTGCGAAATGCAGACAGCCAGAAGACGAGAACACAAGGCGAATGGAAAGCGGGGGGATTGCAGCGGGGAATGGGCACACTGAGCACACTGAGAAACGGCAAACAGACTTTTAATCAGTCGCAGCGGCGACTGGGCCAGTGTTGGCAAGGCAAGTGTTGCGCACACTGAGTGCCGCGCCTCACCAACGCTGGGCCGCATAATTTGCCATTAGCTTGCGGCCGACGCCCCATCATGCGCCACAGCATCTTCGTCCACTTGATTATGCGCTCAAACTGTTGTTTATGTTTATGGAAATTATTTCGCAACTCTCCATACGTCACGCCTCTTCCGCTTACAGTCGTCCCAGCAGCTGCCACGCTCTGTCCACACTAATGTGGCCCTTCGGCAGGCTTATCCACATTTTATGGACCTAATTGTGGGCTTTGACATTGTTAGCTTTGCCCGCCCACATCGGATGCTGTTCATTTCTATGTGCATAGGTCAGGCATGTATGTATGTAACGTTGGGGTATACATGCCCATATTTATGTATGTAAATGTCAAGGACTTTCATTAAAAAAAATATATATATATATATAAATTCCCATTACTTTTTTAACCCATTTAAATTACCAGGCGGTACAAGAAGCAGAAGGAGTCGTGACCTGCTCCATACACTCGTATTAACTTGTTTAGATCAAAATCTAGAAATACCTTAGAGCTAGAGATATATTATATAAAACGTATAGAGATATATTATATAAAACGTGTCTGCTCTGATTATCTTTCTCTTATTGATTCTTGTTCCCTTTTCCTTCTCTCGCTGGTATTTCTCTTTCTTCTCCTTTTACTCATGGTAGATAGTGATGTAATATTATATAATATTGGATTTCTTATCTCCCATTCTTATCCCATTCTCCTTTTTCTTGTCCATCTCTTTCATTTTGTATTCATTCTCTTTTCTCATCCTATTTCATCTCCTATATCTTCCTTACTTCTCTTGCGTTTTCTTTTTCCTTATTCATTCTCTTTTCCGTTTATCTATTTTCCTTGCTCCTTCTCCTACTCTTACTGCTTCTCATCCTCCTACTCCTTCTTCTTCTCCAATCATCATATGAATCATTATATCATATGTTGTAAAAATTGATTTTCTGACTATTAATTCTAGACAACTCCCAAAGAATTTCAATATGAACTAACTTTGGGTGCTCCAACTCAAACATCAACTTGTTCGAAGCATATAAAATTATTAAAATTCGCACACAGATTCTTCGTATATTTATGTGAGTGTACATATAGAGTGTACAAATATATGTATTTCTGGCAAAACAGCGTGCCGAATGTAAGCCGAGTTCGAGCAAAGCTAGCTCATTATTGTTATACCATATAATGGCTGCTTATGTGTGCGTGTGTGCACGCGTGTGCGTATGTGTGTGTGCGTGTGCCATTGTGTGGCTGGTTCCTTTGTTGTTTAATGGAAAAAGTGCCTGGCCTGTTGCTGATTGCATTTCAAGTTTGTTTGCACCAATAGATATTACAATAAAGAACAGCACATTGTTGGCATCGGCCTTGGCCAATACGAGCTGCTTGTTGCTGCCCGAAATTCATTTACAGTTTTCATTTTTGATTCCACAAGTTGTTGTTGTTGTTGTTCATCCAGCTGAAGTTGCAACCGCAAATAATTAGCCATCATTTGCCGGCAAACTCATGAGATTTGCAGCACGATGTGCCGACGCCCACTAACGAGATATCGAACGGCGTTGGCCAATTAAAAGCCGTCGTCGCTACAACCCGTTAACGAGCTCGATTTTCATTCAGTGTTGCTGCTGCCTGGCAGCTGATGCTGGAATTCCTAGTTTCTAAAGAAATTCGAGCCTCAACTCGGCGCTGGGCAATTGAATGGATGTTTAGTCGGAATCATATTATGTTCATTGTAAGCCATTCAAAGTCTATTATTGAACGTTGACTCTTGCTCTTTAGTATTTAAATTTCCAATCATATAATTATCTTGTTAGTTGGTCAGCGAGAGAAAGAGAGGGAGAGAGAGAGAGAGAAAAAACAAAAGTTGTTGAAGAGAACTTTTGTTTTCTAATAATAATAAGGCGGGGTGCTCTAGTCGGGACTTTCTGGCTAGGAGATACCCTGAACCTGGCTAAGAGTTCATATGCAAATTGTTTTATCAATGTGGAATTTCTGAAAATGATATACAGAGCAGTCTACATTCGATGAACCCATCTGGCAACCTTGTATCTTTTGCTCATACAGGCTCAAGGCGACCATTTGAGTGATATATTAAAAAGGGATGTTATTAAATCTATTTAAGCCAAATGAAATAGTTATTATCGTCAATACAAATAAAATTCTATTTCTCTTTGGTTAAAAAAAAAAAAAAAAAAAAAAATAATAATAATAATAATAATAATAATAATAATAATAATAATAATAATAATAATAATAATAATAATAATAATAATAATAATAATAATAATAATAATAATAATAATAATAATAATAATAATAATAATAATATTATTAATTATATTAATAATAATAATTATTATTATAATTATTGTTATTATTAATATAATTATTTTTATTATTATCAACATCAATGAAACTGTTTTTCTTTAATTAAAAAAAAAGTAAAAAAAACAATAAAATTAATTTGTATATTCAACATCTTTGATTAAAAAAAAAATATAAATAAAATATAAATATAAATAATACAAAAAAATAATAAATTCAGCATATGGCTAGGATTGCCTGATGGGTTCGTCGAATTTGTTAAAGGACGAGTCTCGGACGGACGGACAAGTGCACATGACTCGATCGACTCGACTTTGGTTTGTCTGATATTCTGATGTGCCACGCCTTGCTTCTGCCTGTTACATGCATTTTCACAAAACCAATATACTCTGATTTCAGGGCATGAAAAGTTGATGAAGCCCGGGTTTAGCTGGCAGTTGGCACTATCCTTGAAGCACTTAATTTCCACTTTGCGTAAAGTTTGCTGTTTCGCGAGGTCCTTTGTTGCTGCTGTCAAATGAATGCAATTGACTAGATGAGGCATAGCCGCTGTACTCAATAAAATACACAAAATAGAAATTCTGGATTCTATGATATTTGTGCTCTCAGCTATTCCGACATCTTGCCAAATTCATTATTTGCGAGGACCACATTTTCGAGCACTAAGAAACACTTAAAAAAAAATATATATATATATAGAAGAAGAGTGTATGTATGTGGGTGGGTGTGTGTTGAGGTGTCGCTTCGAACCGCTCGAGTTGAAAATTGCCGCACAACTGAACCGAACTGCAGGCGAGTCAATGGAAATTCGTTTCGACTGCTTTGTTTGCTTTTCGTCTTCTCCCTGTGTGAGTGTGTGTGTGTGTGTGTGTGTGTGTGTATTTTTTTCCATTGCTCATTGCGTGAATTGGATGCTTTCTTAGAGCATTGTTGTTGTTGTTGCTGTTGCTGCTTAAAAATTGATTAACGCTTCGCCTATAACAAGTTTCAAATTACCAAAAGGCGTCTAACTGACGCTCGGCTCAGCTCACTTTGCTGCCAAGTCTCAGCTCCACTTGGTAGTTTCTTTTATTTTTGTTTATTGTATGTGCACAGTAATTTAGCACCTGTGCCGAGTATGTGTATGTGTGTGTGTGTGCGCGCATTTAGGCGTATCTGTAATTCTTGGCTTGTTAAAGAATTTCTATTGATGATTTCTGGTTTGCGGGCCATAAGCCTAAATGGCTTCTCATTGCCACTTCGTTGTGTTTATTGCCGCAACTAGTTAACACATTTGGCCGCACTGTTGCCACGGCCAAAGCGAGCATATCTGTTGCTAAGCATAGCTCAAATACCCTATGGTTATATCACAGTTCAGCTCTCAGCTGGCCATGCGACTCTGCTTTAGGTAGAGTATGGAAAAAGAGCTTTAGATTTGATTTCTTCCACATTTTCTATTTAACCTGAACAAGGCATATGCCCAAATTATATGTATGCATATGCTGCTTGCTTTTTATTCCATTTATTTATTTTTTTTTTTCTATCTATTGCCAGCCCCGTGTTAAATGCCCTAATTTCTCGACCACTTTGGCCCTGTGGCCGCTGACGTCGCGACTTCGTCAGCTGCTTCTTTAGCACCTCGGTGTGATTTGTTCAGCTTGTTTATGCTACACTCCATCGCCATAGATACTGAGGCGATTTGTTGGGCTCAGTCAATGTACCTAGGCCCACGCCCACGCCCACGCCCATGCCCGCGCCCACGCCCATGGCCTGTCATTTGGGCCGGTGTCATAATTGCAAGCAATATCTGCCGAAGATTGAGCCGTGGCTGCTGCAGCGGCAGCGGCAGCTGAACCTAATGCCTAATATGCTGGCACTTGAGTGGCTGCCAGACGCAGAATATGGCTCGCTCGATGTGTAATGTTTAATGGGTGGCTAAATGTGCCTAATGTGCGCAAATCATCAAGGATGTCAAATACAAACAGACTAACACCCACACATACACACACACATGCACCCACACACACACACACACATGCACACACAGAGTTAGCTCCCGTATAAGTAGATACACACGCTGAAACAGGAGTGCTCGTGTTTATGAGGACCTGCAAGAGTACAGCGTCTGCTAAACGAGTGTATACGTATGTCTGTCTGTGTGTCTGCTTACTCATACATATATACACACATAGAGGCAGCACATCATCCGATTATGAACTCCAGCCATGCACATGCCCCGCTAAATCCTCCGAAATTCCGCTGAATATTACACTTCAAGCCGTTCGGAATACCAGATCAGGCCAAAGCCAACTCGTGAATTCGATTCGCAATGCGTAGATGCTTTTCGATATGTAATTTCTAGTTTATAGAGTATACCCTACTGTGTGTTTTACCTGGCGGGGTAGTTGACTGACGCACTTCCAATTGTTTATATAGTTTTATCTTGATGATTTACCCCTCTGTGTGCTAAGTAGATTGACATCTTTGCATAAGATAGTATAGAATATCGTGTATGAAAAATATAAATGTGATAAGATCCTTGGCAAAGTTATCAAATACGGAGCTTCACTACTGTAATAAGCCCAGCTGTTGGGTCTAGAGGGTATTCACCTGTCCAGCATTGCGCTTAATAATCGCTCAAATCTTTTGCTCAAATTATAAGTCGGGCGTCTTATGCAAAGTCTCTGAAAGTCGATAAAAATCAAGAGAGGGGGCTGGGGATGGGCACAAAAAGTTTCAATAAAATGTTGTTAAATATTTAAAAGCAACGCCGCTTTTCCGGTACCCAGACCCGGTTGCTACCAACGCCCCGCTCCTGCGAGCTGCCCCCACCCCTTCCAGTCTTGCTCCCGGCTGGTGCGTGCTTGTCGATGCTTAGGAAATAGCAAACACGAAATTCATAAGGCAAACAAAATGAAATGTCGGTCAGCAGCTGCTAAGGATGTGAACTCAGGCAACTTTGGGTTAACTTCGAGCAAGGGGGGTGGGGGTATAGCCAGCCCAACAATGCCCCATGGCATACTTTCGGGCGGACGTACATAGCTGCACAGCCATAAACACACACACACATACACAGAAACACAAAGCATAAAAAGTGAAACAAAAGCACAACTGTACAAAATAGAGACAAAAAAATATATATATGGGGAAATGGGGAAAATGGGAAAGCACCTACGACGATGTCAATGCGGCACCGAAAGGGCGCAAAGCAGTGTTAAATGCAGGCGCAAAAAGTCATTAATAAAATGCCAAATATGTCGAGGCGGCTGTCAAATTGTCAGCCAGCATTATTAAATGTGAAATGAAAACAACTTTTAAAGAAATAAAAATCTGTCAGCTCTGGCTCACTGGATACCATTTGCTGGTCATCTATTTAACCCTAACAAGTCCACTGCACGTAAGCAAATCACCTAGCTCAACACTTGAATTCAATACAAGTTCATTTTACAACACTGTTCTCGACTCGTGCTATTTCGGGCTTTGCAGTCAGTTTCAATAATTGTGAGAGCCAAATGAAACGCAACGTTTCGCTTGGCTGCGCTTTTGCGGCATACGCAAATCGATGGCGACACTAAAATTTCACACTTAACCTGCTCCACTAGCCGAGCCACACTTCAGACGCAGCAGCAGCACCAGCAGCAACAACTTGGCATCGATTCACTCGATTGAAGCCTTTGGCCGATTTTCAAGTATGCAGAATGCCAATGCGGCATGCGGCATGCGGCATGCGGCAGCAACCCTTGGGCCGTCAGTGCTTCAGCTTATGTTTGAGCATGCAACCTGGCAGCTCTTGAGCACTCGCAGACCTTTCATACGGCTCGCACACTCACTGACTCTGAGTGTTTAGTTCTTGCTGCGCCAAATCGTGCCCAGGCCCAGGCCCAGGCTCAGGCTCAGCTTGCCATACAATACTTTGGCTGACTAACTGAAAGGCGGTCAAGAAGAAGTGCTTAAGTGAACTTTATATATTGTATATACATATGTATATACATGTATGTATGTACTATATTCAGAAGTATTTTCAGCCATTGTCTTTGAAATATTGAAATTCTAAAGCCAAAGCAACAAAAGTAAAGACTTTCAACATGCCAAATGTCAATAAAATGGGTTGAACAACAACAAAAATAAAGAAATGCGGAAATTCATGGTGAAATAGACAAGATCTATAACGAATTCTAAAGAATTAGTAACTGATCTATCTCTGCATTTTCTTTGATAATTAAGATGAAATAAATTCGGTAATATGTATTATCTCAGACAGATTAACGTAGAGCTGCAAGCTCTATGAAATGCAACCAATAAAAGTCTAGAGTATATGGTATATTCCCTCTACTCTAGCAACATTGACTTGGCAAAGAAAAGTGGATTTCTTTAAGGCTCTACAAAGTATTGCTAACCAAATTTATATAAAATTTAGTCATATTCCCCTTGCCAGATTGTAAATGCCTTATTAGTCATTGTGGAGCTATTAAATATGACCAACAAAATTCCATTTGTAAGATCTATTTACTTTGATTCGATTCTCATATCTATAACACTGTCAGCACATCCTTTTGTTCTAAAGTCAATCACATATTTTCGTTAACCAACACTGGCCAATGTGAAGCTCTTAAGTTGCTTGTACTCAACTTTTCACTTCTTGGCATTAACAGCAGAGGCTCTGGCTCTGGAGCAAGTGCAGCAGTTACCTAAATAAGTATATACTAATATATACAATCAATTTGCCATTGGGGCTCGCGGGGGCGCAGCGATAAAGAAATTTCTTTTCTGGCTAATTTTTTGTTACATTTTGTCGTGCTTATTCTTCTTGTTCTTCATCTTTTTGTTTGTTTGTTTCTGGTTTTTGTTGACATTTCTTGAGAGTTTTCACCCGCTTTGGCGACCTGCTGCTTCCACTCGCTCTGGGCTTTTATGTCATTGCGTTCGTTGATAAAAAGGAATGCAAAAAAGAAAAGGAAAAGAATTGGAAAAGGGAACACTGGAAAATTGTTTCTGTTGGGCTGCTTGTTGTTGTTATTATTGTTATTGTTATTTTACTGTTGTCTTTTGCACGTCCAACCGCTCGACACGTGTCCACGTGGCCCGTGCGCGTATCGAAAAGGCGCAAGGAAAGTGGACAACAAAAAAAATGAAGAGAAAGGAAAACTTTTCCCATTCGCTTTCGGGCCTTTCACCAAAATCATTTGATTCCCAAGTTTATTTTCCAGTTGCCTTTCACTGACTTTTTCCCACAACTTTCGACCGAACTTAGACCAAATATCTGGCGCAATGTTTTGCATTTAAATATTTTCCTTTTTTTTTTTAATCTTTTTTTTTTGGCAATTTCAATAGCATTAGCACTCGGTTAACTTGCAACGCTGCTTCAATTCTGTTTGCTCAACAGTTAGCATTTTACTTGATAATTTTCCACGTGGCAATGCTCGTGCTGAAAACGTTTCGTGTTTATCAATTTCCCCAACAGCTATTAGCTGCAACAAACCACTTTTGGCACTGACAAATAGCGGCAAATTATGAAGTTCCAGTGCCACCCACACCAGCCCCAGCAGTCCGACCCGTGCCCGGAAATGACCCAGTGCCAAAACAGTTCAGTAACTGCGGCCCGCCGCTCCGCCAAAAAGGAAAACTTTTTGGGCAATTTCTTTTTTTAGCCGCGCGCCAACAATTAATTGAAATTAACATATTTTGCTTTTATTTAAGGCAACTTATCAGGCGAACCGCCGCCCGCATGAGCGACCAAACCGTTTCACCATTTCAAACCCGCCTTTTATCCCCCCACGCCCCACTCTACATTAATCTCCTACTCCTGCTCGCGCACCCTGTCGCGCTCATATTTCAGCTGTCATGTCGATTTCCATGGCTGAATTTCTCTGCTGCGCAAAAGTTTTAATTTTTTGAAGTTCTGGGCATACTTTTCACATAGGCGTCAACTTTGCAGCCATAGCGGGCAGCTCATCTCCCCCTCACCCTTGTCCCAGGGCTGGCCTAACCCGTCTATGCTGTGCGGCTCTGGCAGCTGTTACGCATTTCAATCAGCATTAGGTTGCTCGAAACACTTGGCTATGGGCACTGACTTTAAGGCTGGCTGCTCATATCTTGAGAGACTGTATATCGAGACAGCTAGGCGATAAATCTGTATATCGATAAATAAGCGAGTGTTAGATGAGGTGGTCAGTAGTCGACCTAGGACCCATTGGTTTCAGAGATATTCGAAAATATGGCAATTGGAATAGGGAAATATATTACTCTATATATTCTATCTCTCAGTTTGCAAGGCAAACTTCTTATCTGGAAGACTCCTGCCTGTAGACCGCAACAGCTCAGGCTCAACTTCTTGGCCAACTTATTTGAGGCTTAAGTGATGCTAAGCTAACTTTTTAAGATCGTCAAAGTTGATTGAATCAAAATTACAGTTTTAATGTGCTGGCACAGCAATAAAAGCGCTTAACGAGTGTTGACAAGTTTGTCTACTTAAGAAGCTTAATTTGGCAAGCATTTAATGAGCTCTTTGTTTTCATTTACCAGAGCATTCATATCGTCAGCATTTCAGCCTATCATTGCATATAAATCATAGCGAATTTGAGGAACTGATTGTAGCTACGAAATCCAGGAGCAAATTGATTGAGCTTTCCCCAGCTGTTTCAGCAAACAGTTAACGCTTCAGCTGGGCCACAGATTCAGCCCGCTCAAATCACAATTCCCGGCGAACACGCCTATGGGGGCTGGCTGACTGGTTGGTTGGTTGGTTGGTTCAGTTGCCATTTCCCAGGTACCACAACTCCCATATCGTGCATGATGTGGACATTGCTCATACGGCAGCGAGTCCCCAGTTGCCCTATTTGCTTGGGCTTGGGCTTGTTCCCGCTCTTGTGTTGGCTTTCTAGTTGGTATTTAGTTTGTGTTATTGTTTGCCCAGCTCTTGTTGTGCCTTCTGCCCTTTATGAAAAATTATACGAAACTTTTAACTTAGTGCGCGCACAGCTTAACAGTTACGGGGCCGGGTCGTGGGTTCATAGGTGGAGTAATGCTGGCTCAAATCCCAATGCTTCGGCTGGTTAATGTTCAAGTCGGCCGCGAGGGCCGTACGGTGTGGCACAGTGCGTGGGTTCACGGCAAATAAATTACGTGCTTATACTAAGTGCGCGCTCTGCACGCTGAGCATTTGATTTGCCTTTTTAACGGGGCCGCGCAGAGCCGCGAGCCGCAGGCAAAGCAGGTCAAGCTGTGTGGCCCACTGATTGCACTAGAGCAAAGCTGAAAGCTGCAATTCGCTGGAAACTCAACTGAGGCTTCCTGGAAACAGAAACAACAGAGCAAAAAGTTCAATTGAATATATTTCAATGTGATTTTCAACCCGAGCAGCGCCTGCATAGCTGAGTGTAATGCAATATGATGTTTCCAGGCGAGCCTCAACGTCAACGTCAGCGTCTGCGATGTGCTGACATATGCGCATCAATATGCACTGCCCACATACGCAGCGGTTGGACAATCCATTACTGATACTCGACTCTGCAACGACCGCCTAAAAGTAGGCAATGGCTTCTTGTTTTGCTGTATGGCATTCATGCTTATGGAGGTGAAACCAATCTGTGCTTTGTGCTCGCCTGCGTCTCGCCAAGTATTTTAGCGCGATAATTACGCGCTGCTCAAGTTCCGGACTGCTACCTATAACGAGCAGCAGTGTGGGCGTGGCGGAGCTAGCCATGAGTACAGCGCGTTGGTTGAACTTTCGGCATTTCTGTGGAATTCAATTTCAAAGCTATATCATTTTCATTTAATTTCACGCTTTCAATTTGCCAACCGAGCGACGACAACACACACACACACACAACTAGTGGAGGGTCTTGTGGGCTATCCTTTTTGACTGCCTCTCCACCTAGTCGCCCTGTGCCGCAATTCCTTTCACAGTTCTTTGTGTACAGCTCTCTCTGTCTCTCACTCTTTTTCTCTCTCTGTGTGTGTGTGCGTTTAGATGACCTCGTCCGTGCCTCGCCGTCGGCGTGCCATAATAGATTTTTGCACCTATTGTCTGTAAAATGAAACCGTAACGAGCTACTAAAATCGCTGATACCCTTAATATGCATGTGGAAGCACATGTATTTCTCTTTACCTCTTGCCACCCATCGATGTGATTGACGGGCAACATTTGTGGATTTTTCTCATCTCACGTTTACTCTTTTTCTCTCTCGAACTGATTGCAGATATTATGTTCGCATTCGATATGCCCTGCGCACGGTTTGGTGCGTGGTATTGCAAGTGCATTGAGGGCTGTGCACTGCTTGATTGGATGCGCTTTTGATTCAGTCTCTATTTTTGGCTGTTCACGTCGATCTCGCCTAGATGGCTGCGATGAAAACGTTTTCCATTCACATGAGTTTCCAGCCTTGGTTTGTCAGCTGGCCAGCTCAGTTTAACGGCAGGTTTAGCAAAAGAAAAACACGAGCTCGTCTCATATTCACGAATTGTTTTCCGAGTTGTTGCTTAAATTTTTATTTATTTTCGTCTTTTCATTTTGCTGGGGAAGCGGCATAAAGTTAGGCCAAGTAAATTCAATTTTAAAGTTATCTATTTGCGAACCCTAATCAAGGCAGCAGCTGTGCGTGTGTGTATGTGTATGTATGTGTGTGGGTGTTTGCAAATTTAGTTATTATTGAGAGGGTTGAGGGAGGGCGGATGATTGGCTAAATGCTAATGAAAACTTAACAACTTTATATTATGAAAAACTAACGTAATCAATTCTTGCTTTCTCTCTCTCTCCTCTCTCTCTCTCTTTCTCTCTTCCACACACTTGTCACCTCTTCTTGCGTCTTTAATTACAATATATAGCGAAAACTTTGATTAATTAAAAGTAAAGAAAAGCACAGCAGCAGCTCGATGCCGAGGAGCGACAAGCGACTCTTCGTGGACTTTTTGTGCGTTAGCCTTGTTCGCCCGCTTGCCAAGGACACCATTCAATAAACAACAAAGCGAACAAAGAGCAAACACAAATACAAAAGAGAGAGAGAGAGAGAAATAAAAAACAGAAAACAAAAAACTTAAACAAATATCCAGCAAATCATCGAAATGGAATTGAGCATCGGAATTGCCAAGCATTTAGCGAGCTATAACAACAGCAGCAGCAACATCAACAGCGGCAGCAGCAACAGCAACAGCAACGGCAACGGCAACTGCAACGGCAACAGCAATAGCAACCAGATCACCATTCGAAGTTGTTCGAAAACCGTGTCGAGCCATCGCTGCAACAGAAACAACGAGAAACATCAACTGAATACCAAAAGCGACAACAGCAGCAGCAACAACAACAATAGTAACAATAGCAATAGCACAACGATTCCGATATCAAAAATAGCAACAAGAGCAACAGCAACAACTTCAAACACTATTAACCAGCTAGATCGAACAGCCGATACGGCAGCAACAGCAACAGCAACGACTGAAGCTGAAACAGCAACAGCCGCAACAACAACAGCAACAACAGCAACAGCAACAACAATATTAAAAGCTGCAGCAACCGTCCATCAAGCAGCTGTCAGCCTCAGCAACACGTACAACAACAACAGCTACAACTAGGCCGGCAATAGTAACAGCAACTGCCAGCAAATCGGCAAGAACAACAAGAACACCCGGCGACAACAACAACTAACAAACAACAAACAACCGAGAGTCGAGCAGTGGCCAAGATGCAACGTCTACGTACAACATTCACGCGCTCGCGCACGCCGACGGGCGCCGAGATGAAGATGCAGAATAGCCTCGAGGTGCCCAAGCAGGTACAATGTCCAGAGCAGACTAATATATCGATGAATTATCTTAATTTGCTTAAAGCAGAATTATCGATGAGTTATCGTAATCGATAACGGTCGATAAATGCGAATATGTGATCGATGGTTATTGTGTTGTGTTATCGTTATTTTCTGTGCATGTTCCTGTTATCGATTTTGTTTAAATTACAAATTTTTATCGTTTATCGTGTCCTTTTTTTTGCAACTTGTGCCAAGCTTTTCGTTTTCTTATCGATAACCTGCAGCATACTAATTCCAGCTGTTGGCAGTGCTGCATGTTCGATAACTTATGGCTTTTGTTCTTGTTTCTGTGATTTTGTGTTGAGCCCGCATGAACGGCAGCCCCTCCCTCCTCTCTCCACTTCTCGGTGTCTTTTGTCTCTGAGTAATGAGCAGCTATGTTTTACTCTCTCTTTCTCTCTCTCTTACTTTCTCCCTCTCTCTTTGTCGCGTGCTCGTGCTGTTCATTCGTAGGTGCGCTCCGCCTCCTTTGACGAGATGCAGCTGGAGGCGCAGCGCATGTCGGCGCATCTGCTGAAGCAGCAGTCGTCCTCGTCGGCGGACGAGAGATCATCGGAGGGCGGATATCTGCAGGTGCCGCAGGCGGCGCATGCGCAACGCTCGCACAGCTTCGACTCGGCGGCTGCCTCGGTGGGCAGCGACGATTCGGGCGCCTTCTTGGAGGTGCCGCGCCGGCTGAAGGCGCGACGCAGCTCGTCGACCAAAACACCGCCGCCCTGCATCCATTGCTACTACTTGGAGCAGTACGAGAAGCAGATGAGCGCCGAGCAGCGCTACTTCATTGACCATCGCGAGCTGTCGACGCTCAGCTACAGCAACACCAGCTCCGAGGCGAGCGAGGATGAGGACATTACCGAAGCGCTCGAGGATGACGAAGAAGACGATGCGGCGGAGGGGCCAGCAGATGCCGATGCAGAGCCCGATGCGGAAAGGCACAGGGAAGGGGATAGAGAGGCGGATGCGGATGCGGATGCAGATGCCTGCGCTGAGGCGGATGCCAGCGGAGGCACAGAGCTCGACGACGACGCGGCCGCCGAGATGGACATACGCATGTCCAACCTGAGCATGGGCAGCAGCATTGAGGAGTCGAGGGCGCGTCTGCCGCGGCAAATGCGTCGCCACACGATCGGCAGCTCGGTGACCACCTCCGAGGATGAGGGCCTCGAGGGCTCCGACCATGGCTCGCCGCACTTCGGCAACACGCTGCTGCCGCCGCAGCCGACCACGCCCTGCGGCATCACCTTCACGCTGTCGCCCACCAATGGCGACTATCCGCCATTTCCGACCTATGCGTTTCCCATTGACCCCAGCTCGCCGCCCATCACGCCCATTACGCCCACGCCGGCCGTGGTGCGCTCCAGCCCGCTGCTGGAGCTGCCGCCCTCGGCTGCCAGTCATCTGCAGCTGAGTGCGACCGCCGCCGCCGCAGCTGCGGCGCTGTCCCTGCCCGCGGCAGGGAGTAGCGGCGGCACCACCACCATCAACGCCAGCCCCATTTGCATCAGCGCCGATGTGGATGAAACGGGCGTGGCGATGGGCGTGCCGCCGGGCCGAGCGCGGCGTCGCTCCATATCGCGACAGGAGGCCATATTTGTGGAGCCCACCGGCAACTCGCTGGAGAATGTGTCGCACGAGGAGGTGGACAACACCAAGTCGTCGGTGGACACGGCCGACTCGCTGGACGAAGCCTCCACGATGGCCACCTGCGGCTCCCCAACGGCCGCCAATGCGGCAGCAGCGGCAAACGCTGCCACGGCTGGTCATCACGCCGGCTTCGTGGTGCGGGACATTTATCTAACTGTGCCGGATCTGAAGCGAGATCGTGCCGCCTCGGTGGACTCGTGCTTCACGAAGCTGTCGTCGGGCGGCAAGACCGAGGAGCTGCAGCCGACCGGCGACGGCTGCTTCCTGACCGTGCCCAACATCAATGCAACCCGCTCCCGCTCCGTGGACATTGTCCTGCCCACCGACGAGCAGGCGCGCTACAAGGCGCTCGCCATGACGGGCAGTGGCGGTGGCGCCAGTGGAGCAGCCGCTGGCCTCTATGCGGATGGGTAAGGCGCTCTCTCTTAACCTACATCAATTGTTTGTTTGTTTGTTTGTCTTTTTTTGATTGTTTTTGTTTCGTGTTGTCTTTTGTTTAATTCCGTTTGCTTCAGTTTGGGCGATTTTCTATATATTTAACCAATGAAATAAACATTAATTTAACTATCGATATATCGATAAATGCATAACAAAGTGCTTGCGCGAGTGCTTGAGTTAAGGCAAAGCGGTTTATGTTCTTTCTTCTATCGCAGCACTGGGAAATGAGCTGAGGAACTAACGATGGGCGTTGGATTATCATTCGATTAAATTGGGTTTACTTATCGATAAGTATTGATATTTGTGGCTTACAGTCGTTGGCCACTTAATTGACTTTGAAGTCGATAAATTCGTTGAGCTTTGCCTAGCCCTATTAGCATTATCATCCGAGCTCGACACGTGTTTGCCCCTGTGATGTGGGCGGGGTCTTGCGGCTTTAAGCCTAATTAGAAAAGAGGTTCGGTTAACTGTGGGTAGCACAAAGTTAGAGCCGCATTTCATAATTCACAGGCGGTGCGCGGTCATTGACTGGACGGCCGGCTGTGCTGTGCAGTGCTGTGCTGTGCCGTGACAGTGGTGAGAGCCGGGGGCGCACAGGGTGTTTCGGCTGACGCATGTATAAATTATGGCGGCTGTTGTTGAAAAAGCGAGTCAGCCAAGCGATTTCCTTGAATTACAACAAAAGTAGCCCATAAATAACATTTAAACAAAGTGTCCTGTTGCCCAAACTGACAGCTAAGCGAACAGGACGAACGGATGGCGACTCCTGTATACGAATGTTGGCGGATACCCGTATATACGTACCCAGATAGCCAGCCGGACAGCCACCGAGGACAGACAGCAACCGCTTCACGCTGAGTGTCGCCCGAGTGTGGCCAATTGTGGGCAATTTGTAAGCGGGCGAAATGCTAAGCTTGGGGGTGTGGCAGCCGCTGTTGCCAAATATGGTTAAGCCGTTGTACAAACTTGTTTAGATAGATTGATGATTATGAGTCTTGCGACAGGCATGCAAGTTAATCAGCCTGAAAAAGACACAACTTTCTGATGGATAGCCAAGTTAAGCGGCTAGTTATTTGTTCTCCTTTTTTTTCTTCGCTTGCCTCTTGCCTATGTCTCTTTTTGGGACATATCTGGAAAAGTTGGCCGGCACATAGATTTTATACTTTTGACGGAATCGTTGCTGTCGTATCAAATCACAGCTGCGCAAGCGAGGACAAAGAGCTTGCAGCTTTAAGTGAGATTTATTGTATGTCGAGCTGCAAATTAAAAAGCCATTTTGAGTGTTAGTTTTAAGGCCAAATCGCTTTGGATATAGACTAAGGGACTTTAGAGTTTTTGTAATTAAAATGTGCATAGGGTAAAGGTAGATTCAACCGCTGTAATGCTAGCAAATCTAAAGCCAATTGAAAGCTCTTTTGTGAGCTGCCTTAAAGCTAGCTACTATAGATTATATTAAAGCTCATGTGTGAGTTAAGAGACAGCTAACTAGGGTCTAATCTAAGGTCTAATCTAATCTCTAGGGTCTAATCTAAGCTGACTACAAAAACTGAAATATTTACACAATTATTTTAAAGCTCATGAGTTAAGAGACTAACTACTCTCTGGTCATACCCTAAGTCTCATGTGCCAGAGCTAGCTACTCTAGGGTCTAAGCTCTACGAGCACAAGGCTCTCCGAAATATTTACACAATTATATTAAAGCTCATGAGTGAGTTAAGAGACCGCTAACTACGCTCTGGCCAAACGCTAAAGCTCATGTGTGAGCTGTCTTAAAGCTCTCTACACAGGAGTCTAATATAAGCCCCACTTATAACTGACTAATCTTTAATATTTACTGATTTTTGCGTGCTTTTATTTACATATTTGAGATTTATGTTAAGTTCTTGACTTTGCCCACATTCAGCATAATTTTGTCTAATACTCACACGCACACACACACACACACACCCTAATGCCTGTTCAAGTTTACTAAGATTTCTCTTTCATCTCCATTGCAGGTACGTATATATGTATATATACATCATGGTCAACTGAATTTGCACTGCCTATAGGGCGGCAGAAAATGAAACCACAGTCAATTTGCACAGATAAGTATTGAAAGCTGTTAGCCTTAAGCGAGGCCGAAGACAAGCAGAAGAGGAAGAAGAAGAAGAAGAGGAAGATGCCACTCCGTATTGTATTTACACACGAGAGATTTCCTTTTTAATTTCCGATTCATGTGGCTACGTGGTGCAGGCATAGAACGGGCGAGTGGTTGTGGGTGTGGGTGGTTGGGATGTTCATTTATGAGCGGATTTCTATATAAATATTTTCTCATGTTTATATTTTTGTAATCTTGATTTGTTGTTGTTGTTGTTGTTGCTGTTGTTGCTGTTGTTGTTGTTGGGGGTATATTAGCAGGCAAGTGGCTTGCGCCCCGAGCGGATGCCAATGGCCATCATAAAGTTGATTTTTGATTTACGATGCTCAAGCGTGACATGTTATTGTCTATCTGCCGCAGCCGTCGCACCACACAGTTCGTTCAGGGGGTGGAGTGGCTGGCCACCGCCAGCTATTAACTGGCCAATGATATGTTTAATTTTTTGACCTTTTGCTCAATAAAATGGAAAATATTATAAAATCATTCAATCATGCGGCGCATGTCGACATTGCAGCCAGCCATTCCATCCAGCCATTCATCCACTCTGTTTAGTTTAGTTTTTTTTGTGCTCTTTGCTTGTTGCTTTCTGCTTCGCTTCCCCTTTTTCGGTGGCTATATGCGGCTCATTCATGCGAATTCGACGGCCATCATTGTGGCTGTGTTTTTTTTTGTACGCTCCCTTGGGCAGGCCAAGCAGCAACAGCGATAACAATAATAATAATAAAAAAAAAAAAAAAAACAGCAACAACAACAGCAAACAGTGAACTTCATTTTTATGACAATGGCGAAAATAATTTTATGAAAATTCTCCCCAGAGGCGCAGAGAATTGCAGGCATCTAAATTACCATAAATACCAGAGGCGTTGTGGGAGCATTTGAAAAGTGGAGAAAGTGCGAGAGTGTGGGGCCAGCGTGGCGTGAGCGGGTTCATTATAGCCACTGACCCGGCCATTAAGGGGCCACTTATGGCCCAGAGGCTGGCACACGCCTCAATGATGCTAATCATTGCAGCACTTGTAAATAGCCGAAATGTAATAGATTAGCAGTGTGAGATCAGCTACTCGAGTTGACTAACAGTTAATTGTCAACTCTTCCAAGCAATGCAACAGCTATTCACAAGGGGAGGCAAGACTTGGGATATCTTTAATCAGACTAATTGTTGAGTGAGCTCAATCGGCGATCAATGCGGCACTGAGGGAGCTACTACGCTCAAGTCTAAACTCTTTATAATACTAAGAGGGACGCCTTAGCCACGGCGTAGTTTTAGTAAAGTCAGACGGGTTTTTCTTATATCGCTATAGTCAAAATGCTTCCACGTCAGGGCTAATTCATGCTTGAATACTAACAGAAGTGTATGAAATACGGTAAGACCTAAAAGACCTATGCTTCCTAAGACTTGAACTCCGATATTTCAAACATAAATTGTTAATAAGACAATAGTTATATAATATTATTATTATTATTTATTTATTAGATAATATAAAAAATATAAATCTAAAAATTATTAAACTTGCTAGCTACGAGGGCCATCGCCATCGCCATTAACTAAAATTAAAGCAATTTTTATAGCAAATTGTATGACTATCAAATGTATAATGGTATTATAAAAAACCCTCTGCTGATACAAGACCTCATAGACATCTAAAAAAAGTTTCTGTGCACTTGTCACATAGAATATCTCAAAAACCCAATGTAATTGAAATTAACTGGTTCTATAATTGATATGAATGCCTTAAAAATATCCTTGCCAAAGTCCAAAAATCGAACGTTAGTAAAGCTATATATAAATCGAAATTGATAAATTATAGATGATATACAATACGCACAACATTGACTTAAATATTTATATATATATATGTACATACATATATTGAGTATTTATAGAATTCTATAATTACGGATTCGTTTCAGTTGAGCGATCTGTGAAATATTTTTGCATTTGATCTAATATTTAATAATAAGTGCACAAATGGTTTCGCTTAACTGTGAGAGATCATGTGATTCGAGTATGAATTATATGCCCATAATATTCGCATTTAAATCAAATTTTCGGTGTATTTCACCCGAGTGAGTAACGATCCATAATTTTGATGGGATGGCTTCGATACGTTTGATCCATCATCAGATTTATGGAATCAATGAGTGGCATATATGTATAATTGAAAATCCCTAATGTGGAACTGACGTCATCTCGTATTAAATATAACACCCAAGATGATATACGTACATATATAAATTAGTTCTATTTCATTGAATTACATTCCATATACATATATACATATATATTGTGTGAGGCGTTAATCTAGATCGTGTGCGCGTCCGGTGGGATGCTGCATATCGCTGCACTCTAATTGACTTCTGATGGCCACTCAATTTTTCGGCTAGACCATAAAAATGTCTATCGTAATGCTGTCGATGCTATTGTCCATGTCGATGTCCAGGGCCGGGCGGGGCTGGGGACGTGCTCTGCTCAGAGTTCCAGTTCCGGATTGCTGACGCACACCGCAAACAGCCAGCGCAACAAGAGGCAGCTAAAACAACAAGCAGATTTCTGTTTTTTGCTAGCCCATACCCTGGACTCAGTACAAGTGTGGCGGGGAGTATTGCGTCGAGTCGGCTTAGAGGAAAATGTTGATTAGAAATATTTGAGATGCAATGGAGATTCATGTTGATTCATGTTGACTTAGAGTTTTCCAGGCGGGGCAAACAGATTGAGCATTATTATCGAATATTGACATCAAATGCTCATTGGCTATAAGTGCGGCAGGTGCTTGTGGCAGGGCATCTGTTAGTCGGTCAGTTGGATGGCTGTGCCTGCCTTCACTTGTCTGGCAACTACGTCATCAACAATCGTCAATCGTCAGTCCGTCAGTCGTGTGTGTACGCGTCGTGGCGGGGACTGCGGGGACTGCGAGGGCGACGGCTACGAAACGCCAATAACAAAGGCAACAAAATTGAAATGCAAATTGAAGGCACAAAAGCGAAAAATGCCAGCGAGCAATCAAAGCGAGACAAAAGCAGCGCAGCTAAAAATGTCACCATGGAAATATGAAAGCAAAGCAGCAGGCGCAAGAGATCCCAACAAATTCACAAATTAAACCCCCCACCCACCCACACGAATGAGCGAGCGAGCGAGCGAGCGAAAGAGCACGATCCTACAGTACGCACACACACACACCAACACACATTAGCCACACTAGAGAACGTCACACAAAACTCACCACAAATCGGAGGTGACAAAGCGCACAACTTGGCGATCTGCTGACGCTGCCGTCGACGTCGACGCCAACGTTGACGCAGACGCTGACGACCGGCGCTGGCTGCCGCTGCTTGGCGGCTGCTGCCTCAGCCGCCGCTCGACGGCCGATCGCTGCCTCAGTTGCCGTGTGTGGTTGGACGCCGCCAGCCAGCGAAAAGAACGTGAACGTGAACCGTAAAGAGTAGCAGCGTATTAACTCACGCACGCAAGCACGAGGCACGTGCCGGCTCGTGAGCAAAACAAAAGAAATATTAAAAATTCTATTGAATATAGATTTGGTGCATAAATCATTGTGACAAATGTGGAAAGAAGTGTGTGCGCTAATACGAAATTGTTATTGTTAATATTATTATTATTTTTTTTGTGTTTACTATATTATTTTTTTTGTTTGTGCAGTAACTGCGACTGCGACTGCGACAGTGGTCAGGCAGAGGATCTATGCAGCAGCGCAAAATTTAGTTAAAGCAGCAGCAAAACAACTCATGTAATAATATGTTGTTGTTGTTGTTGTAATTGTTTTGATACGCCTAAATGAAATATGTCAAATCAAAACAACAAACCGTGGGCGTTAAGCAATGGGCGTGCCGCTCACTGGGTGCCCTGGCTAATTGACAGCATTTCGGCATTTGATATTTCACAGAACATTCAATTGACTCGCTTAACAGGGGCAATGTTTAATTTAATTAATCGATGAACTTGAAAACAAAAACCACCAACACACACACACACTCACTCACACACTCACACACACGCACTCACCTCACACCTCATCGCACGCTCAAACTAAAAATAAGCTGATGAGTCGTTAGCCGCAGAGACCTGTAAACAAACGCACGAGCAGTGTTGTAAAGCGCGCTTGGAGTGTTCCCGGCAATATGGCCCCAACACGGAATTTAATGGAGCAACACAGCTTAGGCAATTTTCGAAGCTTGCTAACCCATTCGATCAGTAGCCAGTCCAGTTTTTGTTGCTGATTCGCAGCGTCTAGTTCATTCAACTCGATTCAAGCACTGTGTGCTCCAGTATTTCAATTGACTAAGTTTCATAAACATTTAGCTCAGATTGTTAATACTTAAAATATACAACAAGTCCATGCAGTTTTAAATGTGATCTGGCTCACGGCTTGAGAAATGCGTCAGACATATTTATTGACGAAACGTTTATCTCGTTTCTTCCTCAAGTTCTCTAAAGGAGTTCTATACAAACAGAAGTATGAAATAACTTTAGTCAATAATAGACATTAAAGTATTAGCAAATTTAGCAGTCGAGTTGTGCACAAAATTAACTACTAGAAAGTTGTTCCTCTAAGAACTAAATTAAGTTGACTTCAACTTGAATTCTTTGCTTATTATTATATTATTCTTGATTTGTGAATTTCTAAATTTGCTGCTTAAACTAAATAAAGTTAATAAAATGAAATAAAAATAAAAATAAAGCAATTTAATAATAAGAATAATGATAATATTAAGAATTTTACTAATACTTAATATTATCAATTATTTTTATTTTTATTTAATTTAAAATATTTTAAAATAATAATAATCTATAGTGATTTTTCTAAAACAAAATTCGATAGTGATATGAACTTAAAAGCCTGCAAAGCTATTAAAAAGTGATAGAAGAAATTTGATTCATAATTTATGCAAGAGAAAATAAACATAGAAATATTAAAATATTAATATAAAATATCAAAATATTTTCAAATGAAATCCGTCGATTTTTTCCATAAGCAGAACTACAAATTTCATTTTTGTTTATTTGTATTTTTTATTAGAAAATTCGCAAGCTTCATAAATCTAACAAAGTCAACAATTTTAGTGGTCTTAATTAATAAATGTTAGAATGCATTAAAATATATAGCCAGCTGCCTAGGCAGCTGTACAAACAGATTTGAATACGAATTTCTGCCCAAATATTTTGATTTGAGCATTTCGAAATTTAGCGCATAAATCAAACAAAGTCACCAACAAACATTTCGAGCTCTTGAGCATTGTATCAATAGTTGACAAATATCCCATAAACAAAGAGCAGAAACGCTTCAATCAATTCTAGAGCAACAATTCGCTAGTCTAAAGTTCAAGGCGACTTTTGTCTATTATTCGAATAGTTCAACTCAGGTGATTTAATTTTAATTTGGCTCAGCTGTGGCACTATGTAGCATGTTTTATGCACGCTGCTGTTGCTGTTGCTGTTGCTGTGGCTGAGTGTGTGCAACACTTTGTGGCATGTGTGTGGCGCAATGCTGCTGTGGCTGGCGTCGCAATAGTTTTTGCTGCTCGCTGGTGGGTGTGGCACTTGAACCAAAAGGCTAACTGCCAGCCATGACATTTCGAGAATTTCGCACTCATTTAAACGATCGCAGCAGCAGCAACAACAACAACAACAACAATTACGTCGCGTTTCGTCTATTTGGCTTGATTTATTATGTTTTTTTTTTTACTTCTTACGTTTTCGTTTTTTTTGTTTTTGTTTTGCCTTTGGCGTTTGCTGTTGCCAGCGTCAGCATCAGCGTCGCTGCTGCTGTTGTTGTTGTTGTTGTTGTTGGTGGTGGTGGTGGTGTGATGGCAGCTGCGCCAAGAAAACATCAGAGGGCAGCCAGCCAAGTCGAGCACGCCCCTCGCATTTCGAGTGGCGGGCGGATCGCTGGGATGGCAGCCAACCGGCATATTGCGCATACGCCCAGCGAGCCAAATATTGTAAATGTGCAATTTATGGCCAACTAATATCCAGTGGCAATTTATGACTGCATAAAATTGTACATTTTAATCAAAAGAGCGCTCGCTTTTGCGGCCAATCGGCCGATCGGCCAACCGGCACAGGGCACGCTTCCACCTGCCACCGGCGCAAAGCCCCAACAGAAATTCAGAAGAAGAGTAATTTGTGTGGCAGGCAGCAAGCGAGGGAAACGGGAATAGAAATGTGAAAATACAAAAATACTGAAAATTATGTTAAAAATAAATATCAAGTCACACACATGTTTTAGATTTGAAACGTTCGACTCGCTGCTGTTGTTGTTGTTGTTGCGGTTGCTGATGCCTGGTGTTGTTTCTTATAATTAACTTAAGTATTTTTAGCAAAAGAAATTAACAACAACAGCGACGGCGACAGCGACAGCAGCCGCAGCACCAACAACAACGCAAACGCAGACATCAGCAACAACAACAGCAAATCGCAAAAGGCAAATCAAGTATTTCAATTAAAATACGAAAAACGTAAATTCAAATGCCGCACCGCAAATGCAAAGCAAGTAAGAGCAGCGAGTAAGAGGCGAGTCTGCTCGACTAGCTGATGCCCTAAACAGTTTTACATATTCCCAAAATTACAATTGAAAAGCGGATCTGCTCGGCTAGCCGATGCCCTGAACCTATAGACATATTCAGATTAACTAAATAATTTCAGATCCAGCTTAAGAGGGATTCTCTTGCATGTAGAAATGGTATAAAGCATAATAATCTATATATGTATATGTATATATATGTATATCTACATATATATGTATAAACATGCCTATGCAACTCCAATAGTGTTGCCCGCTGCACATGAACCACTTGCCACCATTTACGTGCCCTTGCAGCAAACACTTATGCCCGTCGCTCTGCACTTTAGTCATGTGCTCGGCGTATAAAAACTAGAAAACATTTTTTTTTCTCGCTCAACGTCGCCAACAAATTTGCAAATCGCACAAAAAAAAAAAGGAAATACGAAAAAAAAAAAATAAAATAAAATAAAATGCGCGCACACACATGTAAAGCTCTAGCTGTGTGTGTGTGTGTGTGTGTGTGTGTGTCGAAATTTTACACTTTTTTACTCGTGCGAAATACTGCGAGAGTCCAACTCTTGGCTAATCCTGATGCCCTAAGCGCTTTGTCAGTTTATTTATTAGCCGACTAAAATCCTTTACATGTCTCTATGCCCTGACCTCTCTCTCTCTCCCTTTCTCTATCTATTTCTGTCTCAGCAACTCTTGCGCGCTCTGTCAAGCTTGTTGTTGCTTTTTTGATTTGTTTGCTCGCCGCTTAAAATTCATTCATAAATTTTCCAGTCTGTGATAAAAATTCATTGTGCAATAGATTAGAAAACTGTTTCCATGTTGACTTTTCGGCTGGCACACACACACACGCACACAGTAACACACACTCATACACAAGCTCAGCCAGTTTAAACAAATTTGAATCAACAATTGCTAGATTAGTTTTTTAGCGCTGCCCGTTGTTAGTTTGTTCTTTCGAAGGTTTATCGGGCCACAAAACAAAATTGTTTCATTTGTTTGCCACCGCGAAGCGCTCTAAATTTAAATTTGTCAAACATAAGGGTTACACGAAAGGTATTCTATGGAAAGGTATTGCCTGAAGAAGAGATGTTGAAAGATGGAGAAGAACTGAAAGTTTTATAATTAAATATAACTATATAGTTAGACATACTTGGATAGATAAGTAATACAGATGGAGGTAGACATAAATATATTTCTTTTTTATTTATTTTAATTTTATTTTATTAATTTGTTTTTTTTTTTCATTCTATTTATTTATTTATAAGTAATACAGATGCAGGTATACATAAATATATTTATTTATTTATTTATATATATTTTTTTTCATTTTTTTTTTTGTATTTTTATTTTTTTATTTATTTTTTTTTTTATATAAACACACATAAATTGAAGCTTAGCGTAGACAGAACAGAGATATGTTTGTGCTTGGGCAAACACTACTCTTCCCTGGAATTGGCATATTTATGTATCAACAATTCGATTATAGAGAATTCTGGCTGCCATTACTTTGCGATCAACACGCACTCGACCTGATTTGGCCAGCTTCTGTGTCGTTTCTCGTTTCCTGCTCTCCAGCTGCGCCCGTTTTCCAATTTTCTTGGAGTTTTGCTAATTATGGTCTAACTTTTTGACACAACAGCAACAACAATGGCAACAGCAATATCTCAAATGGAAAATAAGAAGCTAAAGTGGCCATAGCTCAACCTACTTGGCGTTCCAGCAGCCAGCCCAGCTACCATTTCCCAGCTCACAGTTGCCACCTGTGCTTCCTGCCAGTCCTTGTCACTGTCACCAACACCAGCACCGTCACCAACACCAGCACCGTCACCGTACCGACACCGGCTTTGGCATTGGCAGCTGTTTCTCATCAGTGCTTCGCTCTGCTTATTCGGCTTCGGTGTGTCTGCAAACTTTTGCTGAAAATCTGCGCAATCGCTCGACGTCCTGTTCCCTAAAACCCCAACAAAGCCAACTGTCTCGCGCTGGCTACCCCCCAAGGGGGAGGCGCCTCAGCCCCAAAGACATCTAGATGCCAACGCATATTTCCGTATTTCTTATTGAAATGTTTGCAATCGTTTTGCGTGCGTCGCGTCTCGCTGCTCGCTGCTGGCTGCTCGCCGCTCACTGTTTGTCCTTGGCTGCGTCCTGCTGCCCGTTTCATTTTCAAATGCTTTTCCAGCCAAAACGCTTAATGCCAATTAAGAATATTAATGTCATTGGCAGCGACGCTCGTTTATTGTGGTGCGCGCCTGCCTCTTGCAATCTGCGAGGCAAGCCCGAGGCACTTCTACTCCAGTGTCCGCTGGCTGCCGTCAGCTGGCTGGCTCCTGGTGCCATCTGCAGGCTTCGCTCGTTTTGCTGGCACTGCAGATGCATTGCTGACTCTCGGTCGAGCATCAGTGGGGCAGCTGTTCAAGCTGCTGCGCCTTCGAGTGCTCGTTCGCATTGTTAATATTCATTAGACTCGAAATCCTTACTCGAGCTGTTGCCATTTGCACGAAAGAGCTTAGAGCTCAAGCTGCCAGTTGCCAGTTGTCAGTTACCCTTTTTTGCTCTCTCTCTCTCTCTACCCGCCCCTCTCCCTCTCTCTCTCTCTCTCCGTCCATCAGAGTATCTCATTTGTGCTCTGTCGTTCGGCACGTTCTCCCACTCCCAACAGACACCAATTGAATACACAGGCACCATTAATCGCAATCACAAACGAGAAGACGTGCAGATAATTTTTCATTTTGCGCAGCTCAAACATACTTTTCATTGGCCAAATAAATGATATATATACATATAAATCTATATATATTTATATATTTATATACGCCTGTCCATAGACTTATTCACTGTAGAGCTGTGACCGGTTATTAATAGCAGTAACTGTAATTGTATCAATATGCCAAGCCAAGCCACACAAAATTCAATGCCAAAATAGACTTCAAGCTGTTGCGTGCGCTACGCTGCGTATACGTTACTTTATTAATTAGACAGCAGCATAGGACGACGAGCGGGAGAAGAGTGAGCGAGAGAGAGAGAGAGAGAAGAGTGAGGGACACGGAGTGCAAGGGTGACTGCCCTCAAGCAAGCTTAAATTAGTCACTTTCATACAATTTGCAAACTTTCCAAGTATTTACTTCTTTCTTTTTTTCTAACAGAGTAGAAGGCAAAAGTTCTTGGCGAAGTACTTACAGCGAGCTCGAGCTATTTAGAGTTTTCATACACCAAATTTCTTATCGATTATATTTGGTGAATGCAGATTTATCTGGCTGTAGGAAGAATGGACTTGGGTATCTTTGGGAAGGTTTGGGAAGGTTTTTGGGCTTGAAAGGGAATGAAAGGCAGATATCAACGGCAAATTTATACGTTTTCAATACAGTCAGGTCTCGGTAATCTGTAGTGCGCTAAATATATAATTGCGATAAATACAAACAAATTCTATCCCCTTGAAAATAAATTCGTACTCGATAATTTCAATTTCCGTGTGAGTCGAAAAAAAAAAAAAAAATAATAATAATTTAACCATATCGAATTATCAGAACTCGACTGTATATTTTTTCGTAGCCAAACAGCAGTGCCAACTGCGTGTGGGCAAAAACTTTTCAGCATAGCTGTTATGTGCACTATGATAGCAAAAAGCCGCAAGTCTAAGCTCAGTTGACAAAAAAGTTGAACAGAAAGTGGAATATATGGATTATATTAACGCACATGAAATTATTTTTTGAGCATGCAAAAATAATATAAAATGAAATAATATTTTAGCGCTAAATTTGCTGTGCTGGCAAACTCACAATGTATTTTTTGTAGGTCCTGTTTTTTGAATATCGAAAATATATTCATTTGCTGAAATGAAACAAAATGTTGTCTTCTTACTTTGTTTCGATAAGTATAATACAGAGTTATGTTCACTTCAGTAATATAGCAAATATATTTATTCAGCATTAATTAACGAAGAACGGGAAGGCGCAGCACCTTGAAGATTCTTGATTGTCTTTGACTTTGTGTTGTTGTAACTTGCTTTGAGTACGCTCTAAATTGCAAATGCTTATCGTTTACGAGCACACAAAGGAATATATGCAAATATTTATTATATATGTATATATTCTAAATGCGATGCGACTCTTACAACAAAGTCATAATATTATTGGCAAGATATCGCGATATTCCCACAGAAAAATTCTTTTCATAATCACTTTGGCTGTTCGAGAGAGTGAGAGAGACAGAGAGAGAGGGAGACTGGGAGAAGGAGAGCAAGAGCTAAACGATAATAATAATATTTTTATTATGTCGCAAGAGTCGGCGAGTGCCCGCCGAGTGAATTTCTAGTTCGTGGCGTAAACGTAAATGCAAATTCGCAAATTGCAAAGTGTCATTTATTGAAAAGAGTACGAAAATGTTTTCAAGGTTTTTATTGATTTTGTCAGAGCGGACAGAGTGGACAGCGCAGAGCAGTTGGAGACGCAGAGGAGTGGCCCAGTTGGCATTGAATGCGATGCGGTCTCTGCTCTTCGCAGTGCACCGTCTAATCAACTAGCCCCGACACAGATAGAAAGGCGTACCGTCTGTCTGGACAGCCGGACTGCTGTCAGAACCTTAAGCGATGCCCATTGAGACTCAGACACCGACTCTGGAACAGACTCAAAGTCAGACTCACGCACAATCAATTTTAGTTGCGAATTCGGAGTCCGATTCAGATTCAGATACATATTCCCCATTTGCATATAGCGCCTTGTCCGTACAGCCAGCTTCAAAGGCGGGCATCCAAATTAATCGCATTTGGATGAAAATTACGCTTCGGACCATGTTTGGCCCACTGGCTAATGATAGCGGCCAAAATACTCGGCTGTTCGCCTACTATTTGGGAATTGCTTGATTTTATGCTGCGCAATGGCACGGCGCGTGCTCAGATGGGCTTGGCTGCTATTGCGACAGTCGATTATATTCGATATTCTATATGCAATTATATTTCCTTTGATCTGATTATAAATGAGAGGGGAAGGAGAGGGGGAGAGAGAGAGAGAGAGAGGGAGGCACTGCGCAATATAAATTGCAAGTGCTTTGCATGCCATTTGGCTCTCTGATCAGAATTGATTGCTATTTCAAATCAGGATACGCCTATTCTTTATGAGAAACTATTTTTATATATGTATGTATATTCGTAAACAGGCATTGCAGTCAATATCCAATTTACTGCCATAAGCCATTGGCAGCCGGAACAGGCACAGGTGGCCCATAAGCCCCAAAGGGCTGTGCCGGCCTCTGTGCCCGTGTAAGCCCGGGGCTCAACTATGCCAAAGCGCTAAAAATATCCGCAAATGCATCGAAAACTATTAAATTCCAAAACAAAATGTGCGCTGGCCAGGCTGAAACTGGCAGGAACAGTGGCAAAGGCGGGGGCAGAGGCAGAGGGAGCTGAGCTGGTGTGAAAGTGAGGCAGGTCATGGGCAAAGTCCACGTCAATTCCAGCTATACACAAACAGAATGCACGCCATGTTTGAGTGGCAAATCAAACAGGGTTGCCACCTAGCAAAAAAAAAAAAAGGAAGGAAACTAGGAGAATGAGGGAACACAAATGAAATGTGGGCGTGTTGAAAAAAAAGGTCCTAAAATCGCAGTCACTAACGACAAACGCAGCACAGAGCAATGGGACATTTACACCCCCACACCTTCCACACACACACACACACACATACTGATATATTGCCTGTATATGTGTACATTGAGCAATCGACAAGGAACTGCAAATGGACTCGGAACGTTTTGTTATTATAGTGTTTAGACACCTTAAACGCTGACGATTGACATGCAAATCCCAGCAACAAGCTGCAATTCGCTTGGCCAACAACAAGCAGGGAAACTCTCCACTTACTTAATTGCCTTGGCAACGTAGGGGGAGAGAGAGAGAGAGACAGAGATAGAGAGACATGCAGATGCAGAAAGAGAGAGAGAGAGAGAGAGAGAGAGAGAGAGAGAGAGAGAGAGAAAGAGAACAAGTCACGCTGTGTGTTTTTTTTTTATTATTATTATTATTATTATTTTCATCTTGGTTTTTATTTTGTTGTTATTCTGTTTTTCATCTGAATCTGATAAGAATTTAATTACAATGCATACAATATACAAAATGTATACAAATGTATTAAGCACGCACACAAACAAAGGCAAACACACACACACACACACACAGCTACAAGCCGAGCACGCACAGACAAGCCTCTGCGCTCGTGTTCTGAATAGCAGCGGGTGAAACAATCACAAAGTGAGAGAAACAAAGTCACAAAAAAAAGAAGAAAAGAAGAAAAAGGGAGCTGGCAGCAGCCAGAGAGGGAGAAGCGAACTCAAAGTCAAATAAATTTGTGAAAGCAATAAAAATAAAAACCAAATAAATATGAAAATAATTATATTACAAGCAGAGAGCGATTCTCCAGTCGGACACTGAACTAATATGCCCGTTTCGCACTGCACCCGTGTGCTCCATTGCTCTATTGTTTCCATATTCAATTGTTTTTGCTAGCTGCTAACAATGACTTCTCTCAGCATTCCATTTCCGTTCGGTCCCAAAACACTTTTTGACATGCTCCAACAATTATGAAAGTTGACAAAGCTGCAATGAAATCGAAATCTATTTGTAGTTAGTCATTCGATTCTTTATGCTGCTATAGATCTGTTCCAGTGCCGAGCGTTTCAGCTGGTATTAGCGGAACATGGGAATGAAACCTAATGCTATCTTCCAATTGCACTTATATAGAAAAACTGATCAACTTTCAATACTCACCTCGCTTAGGCGCGATATCTGTGTCAACTGTTGTATCTCTGGGCGCCATTATGATAAGAAGAGTGTCTGCTGACGTCGCCGTCGCGGTCGCAGTCGCAGTCGCAGTCGCTGTCGAGGCAGGCTAGCCGTGTGATAAACCATGCCACTATGTGGCCCACGAACAGCTACAATCAGCCAAAACTCTATAGCAAATGCAAACAGAAAATCAAATGCGAATCTAATGAGTAATCCAAGTGAAGTGAAATGAGATCGTAGACGTAGCTCAATTCGGTTCGGCTGCGAGTGGACGCGGGTTAGCCATGTTCATATCTTATTTGAACGGTGACAGCGACGGCAACAACAACAACATCATCAACAGCAACAGCAGCAGCGCTGCGAGCATCGCAACGCCAACGACGACGCCGACGTCAACGCCGTTGCTCAGCATGGAGCGTTTGCTGCACGTGGTGCACGAGGAATTCCAAACGGAAGATGAGGAAGCAGAAGACGAAATGGCTAACGTCAGAAGAAGAAGAAGCACCAGCACCAGCAGCAGCAGCAGCAGTAACAGCAGCAGCAGCAGCAGCAGCAGTAACAGCAGCAGCAGCAGCTATTCAGCGTTGACGTCAGCGTCGAATCAGCAGGGCGAATTCATTGTCGCATCGCCTGCATGCAGTGGTGCAGCTGCAGCTGGAGCAGTGGCGGGGGCGGGGGCGGGGGGCGGTGCAGTCGCAGTGCGTCGCTTTCGACGCTCATCAATTGGCATGCAGAGAAAGTCGGCTTTTCGTCAAAGGAAACTCGACTCGGTGGGCGCTTGGCGGCGTAAGAGGTGAGTACCGTTGCTGCACGCGCCGCACCACCCACCCACTGGAATTTCGGGGAAAAGCAGCTGGAATTGTCGTGCGCCACAGAGCTGACAACTGACATTTCCGCTGGCTTTCCAAATGGACACTGAATAAGACACATTCCAATAAGAAGCATTCCAATTGAGTTGGCAAGTGTGCAAATTAATCAGATATGTATATATATTATATGTATATATATATAGAGGTGTATCTGATTGGTGTCTGGGCGAGGGCAACTTGAAAGACTTTAAAGTCATTCGAATTTAAAATATTTCAGATAATACAAATTAAGATTAAGTAATATATGTTGTAAGTAAATCACTGAGAGATGAAAGATAGCAAAGAACTATTTAGGGAATATCCTATATGTGTACCAGGTATATGATATATGTATAATTATGTGGGAGAACTTTAATGTAAATCCTATAAATATTTATGTTTTTTTTTTTTTAAGAAAAGTGCAATTGATGTGGTTTCATAATGGAGATAAATGTTTTATATATGCTAGGCATATCATTGAATAACTAAATATATAGAGTACTAACTTTATCCACTCCAATCTTAACCATTCCCGATACAGACGTACGGCCTCGTCGAGCAATGCCCGTAGACCGATTCGCATTGTGCCCGACTGGACGGAGAATGCGGTGCAGGGCGAGCACTACTGGAAGCCCACCTCGGCCTCGGGCGATCTCTGCTGCCTCAACGAGGAGTGCATTGTAAGTACAACACACACACACACACACACACACGCAGAGTTAGTCATATGGGATTTGGACTGACGATATTGGACTGAGTTTTTTTTTTGGGGGGGCTTACAGCTAATTCAATTACGGCGGGAAGCACAAAAAGCGAAAAGCAACAAGCAGAATGAAACTTCATGTAGTCGTGTAATTTATTATTTGCGTGCTTGCTCCACATACACAAATATGCAGCGAATACATATGCAGACTCGTATATATACATACATATATCTGTAAAGTACATATATAACTTTGTTAGATGTTGTTGCGTTTGCCAACACGCACTCGATGGGGGCTGAATAAAAGGTTTTCCCTTTGTTTGCTCGTTCCTTTCCTTTGTGTTCTGTCAAAAGTTACAAGTAGTTTGTCATTAGGTAAATATAAAGGTAAAGTTTAGCAGCAGTTGATTAAACAAAGGCAAGCAACTGAATTATCAGCATGTGTGGAGAGCACATTCACGATATGGTTTCAGTATATTTGATTAGAGCTGGAGAGCAAATGCAAGGGATTAGGCTTAGAGCAAGGCAAAACGTATGTACATTGGCCTAGGACACGAATCAATTAAAGGGCAAGTGAAAGAGAGAGAGAAAAAGAAGGAAAAAAATTAATATTATAATTTTATGAATATATGAGCTTTCAGCTTAAGGGACCTGCTACTGATATAAAATCTGTTTATAGATAATCCAAAGTATGCGAATAGTAGAGAGAAATATCCTTTAATACATAGTCACTTGTGCTTGAGGAGATATATATACGATTACTTTAAGCTTTCAGAAGCTTTCAAAGCACGCCAAACTCACTTAACTCAAGCGGGCAATATGCCAAAGTTTGCTAGAGCTTTCAACGGCACAGACAGGGCATTAGATCTACATACATATATCAAGCACGTCAAGTCCCACGTGAAATGTCAACTACATATTTCGTTAAAAATATGCTCAGCTTCTCTGAGAATAGAGCTCGAAGTGAGTTGTTTTTTTTTTATGGCCGTTGAAAAGTAACTCACCTTTCACTTGCCGCGGCCCCACTCGCGAGCTGTGTGTGCGCGCTGCGTGTGACAGATTGACTGACGTACAGTTTGAGTTGAGATTAATTGCACAAGTTTATTCGGAGACAAGTGGCGGAGCAGCTGCTCAATGGGCCAACGGACGTCCAGTTGTCTGGCTGTCAGCTTAGCTAACCAATTGGCCAATTGACTGAAGACAAACTGCTAATGTACACACCTGACTCCATCGGCCTCTCCCACGGCCTCTACTCTGCCTCTGTCTGTCTCCCATAACTAATCCCATCTCGTTTGCCTCTGTGTGCACTTGCAGAAGAGCGGACAGCGCATGAAGTGCTCGGCTTGTCAGCTGATTGCACATCAGAACTGCATTCCAATGGTGAATGAAAAGACTCAACTAGCGTGTAAGCCAACATACCGAGATGTGGGAATCAGGCAGTACCGGGAGCAGACGACCACCCACCATCACTGGGTGCACCGCAAGCTGGAGAAGGGCAAGTGCAAGCAGTGCGGCAAGGTGAGTGCCGATGAGTGCCGAACTAATAATCATTGGCGTTAGCATTATCGTCATCATCATCATCGTTATTATCGTTCTCATTATTGCAGGCGGTGCAGAGCAAGCTATTCGGATCGAAAGAGATTGTGGCTTTGTCCTGTGCGTGGTGCCACGAGATATACCATAACAAGGAGTCGTGCTTCAATCAGGCCAAGATTGGCGAGGAGTGCCGCCTCGGTAAGTTTAGCTCTGCCCATTGTCCTTATCGATGCCCAGGCAGCCGCTGCGGCCGCCATTGTTCGCCACTCTCCATTGTCCTGTCTGATTAATTACGTGACGTGAATGCAAATAAATTCCGGCCCGTTAACTTAATTAAAATTTGTGCATTAAAATAGCGCCTCGCAGTGCCGCCACTCGCCAGTCGTCATTCGCCACTCGCCGGCCCAAGTCCATTTAGCCACAAGGTAGATTGCGAATCCACCTCTCGACCCTTTTAGCCCATTGCCCATTGCCCATTGCCCATCGCCAGTCCACTCGCTCAGTGTCTCATTGTCTTAATTAACAACAGCAACGCGTAGTTTTTTATTTTTATTTGTATTTTCTTGTTCTGTTTTGTATATTTTATTTCAATGCGTTATACACTAACCTACGGAGCATGGGATATTAATGCCTGCTTAAATGAGATTCAAGAAAAACTTGTTTAAAATTTTAAATATATAAAAAATATTTTTTAAAATTGAGATCTATTATAAAAGTACGCAAAATCTCGAACTCTCTGTGTTCTCTCTCTTTTTATTATCTTTCATTTGGCGAGTATCATACATATCGATATATATATATATATATAATATTTTTTCATAATTTGATTTTTTAAGTTTTCCATTTTCATCGTAGTATTTATCTAAATTTATATCTATATTAAATAATTATCATAAATTAACTAATTATTTGAATAATCAAATTTGTGTCATTTTAATCATTTTCATGTTCATAATTTTCTTTCGTTTTCATTCTTATATATCTTGTATCATATCTAAATATATCATATAATTTTTCCCACATTTCTTTTTCTTATGTGGTACATTCAATCTATATAACATGAATTGATTTTTAAGCACCTTTTTCATAATATTTTCATATATCTTTGATATATATATATATAATTCTCTAATAATTCGTTAACCAATTAATTGAATTCCATTACCTACTATTCCTGTCTGCCTCACATATCTTTTATCTGCATATAAATAATATCCAACATTCTCTTTTTCCATCATCCATTCATACATTATCATATAATTGCCTCTTTAATTAGATAAACTAATTAATTCATTTTTAAACTCTTTCATTTCCATTATTTTCCACTTGTATTGCTTCTAATGAAATGAAATTCACCTTTTTCATTAAGAGAGCGAATGAAACTTAGTTTTTCCTCGCTCTGCTTCTTCCGCAGCATCTCATGCATCGTGACAATTTGTTTGGCCCTAAAGAGTATTTCCGCTTTGCTTAATTTCGTTTCCGCTTCGGCCTCTTTGACAGCTGCTTGTCTACTCCGACCTGCTCTTGTTGTTGTTGCTTTTGCTTTTGCTTTTGGGTCAAGTTCTTAGGTCATTAGCATTTATTTCGCGGAATTGACAATTTGTCAAGTTCTCAGCTTTGACTCCGGCTAAGTCAATAGATGAGCGCAATACGTGTCCTATGAATCTTTTGCCGTAAAAACCTTTTGTCTCGCTGCCTCGGTGACGTCACGGGTGACGGGAGAACGTAATTAGGGAATCAGCAGTCCCTTTATAATTGAAATGCAAAGCACACACACACTTATTTTGATTGAAAGTTTTCCTCACTGAACTACAACTAAAGGGGCCTTTGCGCAGTCTAAATCATCTCGTCTATTGATTGCCCGCTGTAAAATAATTCTAAGCAAATGAATGATTTTTATTGTTTTGCTTGATTTTTTCTATTTTCAATTTGTTTCATTGAAAGCTGCACAAAAAAGAGCTGAAACAAAGCCAACTCGAATGGGGACTCTCCTCCGTTGCTCGGATTCCATTTGCATAACGGATCCTCTGCATTGTCCCCGTACGCAATTGATTCGATATAGAGTCTCAGCATCTCTAATTGAAAGCATAGCAAATGTATATAAAATTTCTATGAATGAGCCATTGAGAACTGAATTGATTTTTATAATCCGCACTATATCTGTTATTCATTCATTCAGCGATCAAATTAAATTTAGCTTTTAGCAATATGCATTTGCATTCAGCAGGAATTTCAATAGAATTGTTATGGAAACCATATAATCTAAAAGTTAACTGTTTTACTTTGGGCTACGACTCAATGGCTTTACAGATCTCAGAACCAAAAATTGTAATTGAAATAAATGTTAGGCCGCCATAAAGCAGCTGCTGATACGAAAGACGAGTTCGAATTCGAATTTGCATCTCTTTAATCCAATTGCAATGTGAGGCCGAGCTGCGTATGTCTCGGCCAGATGCGAATGGGCAAGGAAAGTTTTGCAGTGGGCGCTGCACTTGGTGTTGGCCGGCCTCTAAGAGGTGCTCTTGAGCAGTTAATATGCCGAGATGCCGAAACTTGTGACTGTCAGATGAAAATACTTCTGCCGGCTGCTCTGTCTCTGACTCTGACTGTGGCTCGGGCTGTGGCTGGCGCTTCAACAAAAGGAGACCCCGGAGCGGCAAAACAATTGACCATAGACAGCTCGGCAAACTCGATTGTGGCTGAATTGATGATGATGAGAGTGTGGGGTGCTTGGATGGCTGGGCAGCTGGGCAGCCGGGTGGTTGCCATGATGACCCCACGCACAACTGTGTTGGCTGTTTGCATTGGAAATGCGTGCGGAACGGAGGCTCTGAATGCTTTTTATAAAGTGTCTCAATGAGCGTCTTGTTAACACACTCTCTTCAGCATCGCATTACACACAGACGACACACACACACAATCACACACACTCACAGGGGCCATGAGACAATGGCGTTGCCACAGGACAACGAAATAAAGCGCAAAATACAATTACAGGCGGGCATCCGTAAGGCCTAGAGCAATAACATCACCACATATATATACATATGTATATCCCCTCGCCCCCATCCACCCTCGCTTGGCCAACAGGCTGCCTGCATTGGGTATCTCAACTTGATCAGCTCGGCAGCTGGCATTGTCTTGCTGCCGCCCTGGTCTGTCTTGCAAGTTGGCTAGCTCCATCAGGCCCACCTCTCTCTCTCTCTCGCTCTTTCCCTCTCTCTTACTGTCTCGGCACCTGCCCGTTCGCTGCTGTGGTATTCATAATTGCGCCTTGTCTTGAGGCAAGGGCCTTGGCGTGTCGTCTCTGTGCCTGCTTCGTGGTGGCATGTGGCTTCATCTCAATTTCTTTTGTTTGCCAGTGACTCGTGACTGACTTCTGGCATATTTTCTATGCTATTAACTTGCCCTGCCTTGCTGCTGTTGTTGTTGATTGCTTTGAAGGTGGCAAATGGAACTTGCTCCTTGCTCCTTGTCATTCCTTACTCACTCTAGACGAGCTCTCAATTAGCCGTACGGGCAATGAGTTGGTCAGCTGCCAATGTTGACACGCATCTTAAAGCAATCGACCATTTATCAGCTCAACACAAATCCCTTTCCCACAATCTCTCTCTCTCTCTCTCTCCTTCGTGCTCTGCCCACCTCCTTAATCTAACGACTTTTTGTATGCTTGCAGGCAACTACGCGCCCATCATTGTGCCACCGTCGTGGATTGTGAAGCTGCCGACCAAGGGCAACTTCAAGTCGTCGATACGCGTGAGCAACAAGAGCAGCGCGGCGGCCGGCGCTGGTGGCGGTGCTGGCGGGGGCGGTGCTGGCGGCAAGGGTAAGAAGCAGACCCAGAAGCGCCAGAAGGGCAAGGAGGAGAAGAAGGAGCCGCGCGCCTTCATTGTGAAGCCCATTCCATCGCCGGATGTAATACCGGTCATTGTCTTTATCAATCCCAAGTCCGGTGGCAATCAGGGCGTCAAGCTCTTGGGCAAGTTCCAGCATTTGCTCAATCCACGCCAGGTATTCGATCTGACGCAAGGCGGTCCCAAAATGGGGTAAGTGGAAGTCCAGCATGGCACCACATGAACTACATATAAATGCAATTACCGGATTCCATAAATACTAAATGAACTAGTTCAGACTGTGCCAGAAACGAGTGAAACTTGCTAAATGAACTAGTTCATGAGCTCAACAAGCTATTCACAGTTTAAGTTACCTGATTTTACTTTTAACAAATCGAACTAGTTCATGAACTATGTTCTATGTAATATGTAACTATGCAAACGAAACTAGTTCATTAGCTAATATTCTCTATTGAGTTTTAATATAAAAGCCAAAAGCTTAGAACTAGTTCAAAACTAACTCATAATAGTTCAATAAAAGAACCACATATAGCGTAACTAGTTCATTATTCATTCTGGATCTGTAATCGTTATCTCTCTGCAGTCTGGACATGTACCGCAAGGCTCCGAATCTGCGAGTATTGGCCTGCGGCGGCGATGGAACCGTTGGATGGGTGCTCTCCGTGCTGGATCAAATCCATCCGCCGCTGCAGCCGGCGCCGGCGGTGGGCGTACTGCCCCTGGGCACCGGCAATGATCTCGCCCGATCTCTCGGTTGGGGTGGCGTAAGTGAAAATCCAAAAGAAGCCTTTTCAATGTCTGACTGTGATTGTTCCCGCAGGGCTACACGGATGAGCCCATTGGCAAGATACTGCGAGAGATCGGCATGTCGCAGTGCGTGCTAATGGACCGCTGGCGTGTGAAGGTGACGCCCAACGATGACGTCACCGACGATCACGTGGATCGCAGCAAGCCGAATGTGCCGCTGAACGTGATCAACAACTACTTCAGCTTCGGTGTGGACGCACACATTGCGCTGGAGTTCCATGAGGCGCGCGAGGCCCATCCGGAGCGGTTCAATTCGCGCTTGCGCAACAAGATGTACTACGGCCAGATGGGCGGCAAGGATCTGATTTTGCGCCAGTACCGCAATCTCTCACAGTGGGTGACGCTGGAGTGCGACGGCCAGGACTTTACTGGCAAGCTGCGCGATGCCGGCTGCCATGCCGTCCTCTTTCTCAACATACCCAGGTAGGGCTAGCCACTGTCTGTCTGTGTTGCTCCAACATTTGCTGACTGATTGCCATCCACAGCTATGGCGGCGGCACACATCCCTGGAACGACTCCTTTGGCCAGACGAAGCCCAGCATCGATGACGGCCTGATGGAGGTCGTCGGCCTGACCACCTACCAGCTGCCCATGCTGCAGGCGGGCATGCACGGCACCTGCATCTGCCAGTGCCGCAAGGCCAAGATCATCACCAAACGCACCATTCCCATGCAGGTCGACGGCGAGGCCTGTCGCGTCAAGCCCTCCATCATCGAGATCGAGCTGCTCAACCAGGCGCTGATGCTAGCCAAGCGCAAGCACGGACGCGGAGATGTCCAGTAAGTAGAGAAAGAGGTGTCCTATTTGTAAGCAATCAACATGGAACGAGTTTCTTTTAGACTGATCCCTCTTTATATAGCTCTACCTCTCTATGTGTCCCTGATAGTCCATAGTCTAGCCCCTTTAGCCCTCTCAGTTGCTTCCTCTCACTGCCTGCCTTTACTTTCAATTGCTCTAAGCGTCTCTTGTCTTCCGCTCACAGAGTCAATCCGCTGGAGAAGATGCAGCTGGCCATACTGAGGGTAACCATGCAGCAGTACGAGCAATACCATTACGACAAGGAAATGCTGCGCAAGCTGGCCAACAAGCTGGGCCAAATCGAGATCGAGTCGCAGTGCGATCTGGAGCATGTGCGCAACATGCTGAACGCCAAGTTCGAGGAGTCCATATCCTATCCGAAGGTCTCGCAGGACTGGTGCTTCATTGACTGTAAGTGGCCGCAGCCGGGGCATGCCCCTCTTTTCGTTCCCTCCATGGCTAAGCAACATTCGTTCGCTCCACTTTGCAGCCTGCACCGCCGAGCACTATTTTCGCATCGATCGCGCCCAGGAGCACTTGCACTACATATGCGACATTGCCATCGACGAGCTGTACATACTGGATCACGAGGCGGCCACCATGCCACAGACGCCCGACCAGGAGCGCTCCTTTGCGGCCTTCTCGCAGCGGCAGGCGCAGAACGAGCGACGGCAGCTGGACCAGGCCCAGGGCCACAACAACGGCAACACGGGTAGGCTTCTGTTATCACGCTGTTGGCAACGTGCGGCGGCCCAAACGCCGCCGCCACCGACGCCCCCAGAGGTGGCGCTGCAACAGCGGCTGAACCTCTACCAGCAGCAGGCGGCCGAGCAGCTGCCCTATATAGATAGGCGCATGTTTTGTCACCTCTATTATCGCAAGAAGCGCATCGAGCTTTAAGCGACCAACAGCAGCAACTCCCACTGCCCTTAGTCCAATCAAGTCCCTTATCTATCCATCTCTCTCTCTCTCTATCCATCTCTCTCTCTCTCTTAAGTTTGTTTTTGTTTTATCCGTTCGACTTTTGGTGTATTAGCTTTTTATTTTGGCATGTTTACTAACTAAACTACGTAACTAACACTAACTGAGACAAGCACACGCACACTCACACCTACACACACACACTCACCAAAAGACCCTCACCCAGCGCTCACGTCGAGGCGGGAGCGAATACAGCTTAGTCCTTGCCACGCCCACATGTAAGTAAAGCATTTCTATATGAGTATTTTCAATATATTTGGTATATAATCGCCGCTTACGTTAACAGTTACACGTAACAGCGACAAGGGCTAAACCGTATTCCGTTCTCGTCCACCACCAAAAAACAAAAAATACAAACCAAAACCCTCACCACCAATCAAAATCAATTGACCAAAAAATACTCCAAATATCCAAAATCAAAAAACAACAACAACAACAACCAAAAAACACAATACCAGACCACCTACTGTTTTCAATTGCGATGGGGTAGGTTTGCCACGGCATTTATGAATGGTTTAACCGATTAAGCAATTAACCAATTAACCGATTAACCGATTAAACTTAATTTAGATATTTGTGTTCTGCTTGCTGCATTCCTTATGTAAATACTCGATGGTAAATGGTGTACTAACAATTTATCAATTTCTTTTTGAATTTAATATATCAACGCACACACACACACACATATATATATGAATAAATATTTGTGTACATCTACACGTACACCCACACACACATATACAAAAAGATGAGGACTTGCAAATTGGTTCCAAGCCCATTAAAGTGATGAAGTGGAAGAGGTAAACGGCCATAGGCAATTTAAGTCTCAGCAATCGCAATCTCAAATCTCATTCCTCATGCGCCCCACAAAATTGTGAACAAAATTGCAGCGACGAAAAGCTGTTTGCTATGGCACTGCCTAGCCAAGCAGTCACTATTCCCATCTCTCTCTCTCTCCCTCACTCTCTCAATGAGCTTTAAGCTTTACCAACAATTGGCTGTGCGGCTCTAAGAATTGGCGTTTGCATCACTCATACTCAACACACTACTATCGCTCTCTCTCTGTCTCTCTCTCTCTCTTCCATTCTATCTGCAACTCCTGCTTACTTTTCGCATTACAATTAACGTTTTTCTTTTGCTTCTGCATGCAGCAACAAAGATCGTTTATTCAGTTTTAACGAAGATGTTTTTGGTTGTGGATTCAGGTACTCTGTATTTTATCTGTTGCACTCTTGCTCACTCTCTTTCTGTCTCTCTATATATACTATATATATATATGTATTTATCTGCTCTATCTCTATCTCGCTCATATACTGATCATTTCTTGCAGAGATCTCATCTTCGACCTGATCTAATGGCAAATGAATCAAAACTGATGCTTGAATTTTTCTTTTTATTTCTCTACTTTCTATGCACACACACACACACACACACATACTCTACTTGTGCACATTTGACGTTACACACACACACACATAATATATATATAACAAACGTACAAACAACAGCCCTATACTGGAGCAAACTTCCGATGCCGTACTACTAGCGGCCCAGCGCGGCGATCTGAATATGGTAGCTCTAACTTTTCTGTTCTCGTACCGATTTTTATCCTTTGTTTCGTCTGCTTTAGTTATGTGTGCGACGCGCGCGCTTTGTAGCTCTTGCCCGAGGCTTTTCCTCGTTATTTCCCCCGTTATTGTCGCTCGTTCTCTCTCTCTGTCTTTCTCTTACTGACTCGCTCCCAGTCTGTCTCACGGTCTAATGTGCTCGTTTCGATGTGCGTCTATTGCAGTTACGTGCACTACATGAACAAGGATACTCATTACAATCAGTGAACAAGAACGGACAGACGGCGCTGCACTTTGCGTGCAAATACAATCATAAGGACATTGTCAAATACATCATCTCGTCGGCCACACGACGTGTCATCAACATGGCGGATAAGGAACGGTAAATTGCAGCTAACTAACTAACTCTTGCCTCTTGCCTCCTAATAATAAATAATAAATAAAACTCTCGTTCCGTCTCTTAGCGGTCAGACAGCTCTGCACATTGCCGCCGAACAGAATCGCCGCGACATCTGCGTCATGCTGGTGGCAGCTGGCGCCAATTTGCAAGCGCTCGACGCCGAGGGCAACACGGCCATGATGGTGGCGTTCAACAAGAACGCCAACGAGATCGCCACCTATTTGGAAAGTAAGCTGCAAGCAGAGCTGGCCAGCGGCCGGGCCAATACCCACTAAGCGATAGCTCACCATCCATCCAATCCAGCGCAGTCCATGTAGTGCTCGAATAGAACATCCATCTAGCATATCTAACCATTCGTCTGTGTGTGTGCATCCAGCATTCGAAATCCCAGCTGCGAATCGTGTCCACGTTTACATTTCTAATGCGCAAACACTTTACTCTTTTGCTGCCCACCAAATGGAAATGCGTCTGCGAACTTGGACAAATGTTCAACTGATGTCAAACTCAACAACAACAACAACAACAACAACAAACACTCAATGCGAATATCAACATTCCAACCCAATTCCAAATGCGACAAAACTGAAACAATTCGCTGCTGGCCAAAGGTCAAGAGCGTTTCATGCATTTGGAGCTGCAAACCAGAATTTAGACTTAAGAAAATTCATTGGAAAATGAACAGCAACAACTATTGGAAATTCTGCGAAAATGCGAATGCGAACCAGAGGAAGAATTAAATGAAAAAGATAAAGAAAAAGTGTTGCCTACTTCCGGGCGCACGAATTTAATTTTCAGTTCACAAGTTTTTTATATTTATATATGCTTTCTTTTTGTGTCTATATTCAACTAATGGGAAAAATGCATAGCTGCATTCTAAGCAAAAGCAAAAAAATTAAAAAATTCAATATAAAATTATTTTTAAATTTAAGCAAATCAAGAAAAGAAAAATACAATTCTCAACACAAGAAGGCGTTGCTTTAGCACTTAAGTGACAATTTATTTTATGCAAGAAACTCAATAATAAGTAAGGGCAATTGTTCTCCCCATGCACACCACTACACACACACTCACACACACACATAACTTTTTTTTATAATAATATTTTTATTATTGTTTTCACTTCTTTGGCAAACAAAATTAAAAGATGATTATATTGTGATATCTAAATTTAATTGTACTAATACCCACAAAAAGCAAAAACCAAAACAAAAAAGAAGAAGAAGACGACGAAAACCCAAACACAAACAACAAACAACAAACAATTCAAATGCAAATTTGTGGGAATCGAGCAAAGGCGACGGGCCCATGCGGCGTATGATTGATATTAGCCAAAGCATTTGCTTCACATACAAGAAAACCAGCAGAAATAACAGCAAAGTATACAGATATTCGCGTATAAATTATATAGAAGCACATACCTAACCGTATATATATATAACTGTCTATATACATATATATATATTTTTTTTTTGAAACTTAAATCTAGTTAAGTGTAGTAGCAAGTATATAAGAAGAAAAACAAAATCAACTATTTGTAAACTGTTGTAAATTGCAAAAGAAGCCAAAGCAGAGAAGCAGCAGCAGATGCTATTTTGTCAGTTGCATAGATGCAATCGGGATGCATTATTGTACACTACACAGATAGTCTTATCCAATATATAACTCACACTCACACAAACATGCATAGAGTCCCATGCGCACACTCTATTTAAGAAATGCACAACCCAGAAAGAGTTCCGCGTTCTCTGGCTAAACAGCATAATTCTTCACATTCTTCTTCACATACAAACAGATACATACATATATGCCATGTGTATATGTATAATAATCATAATATATGTGTATATGTAGACATATGTACATGTATGCATATATCGATGTGTTTCAGATTCAATCAAAGACTTTCACAGAGACTTAAGCGCCCGTCCTCACCCGCCCAGACCCTCAGGCTGTATAGAAGCCCCGACTATCCTACGAACAAAGCAACAACAAAATCTAATGCCTATACAAACACCCATATATACATATAGCTATATATACTTAAAGACTATTGGAAACTCTAAGCGACTTTATAACACGACTAACTAACACAACAGAAACTACAGCAACAACAACAACAACAAGAACAAGAACAATGAACAACAGGAATAGCGAAATAGTTATACACAGCTCTAGAACTGTAAGATTATACACACATGTATATAAATATAGATATGTATATATGTATATACATATATACATAATTACTTTATGAAAGCAAAAACAATGAAACACATTTGCATAACAAATATTCCGCTAAAAACATTTTGAACCACATAATAATAAGAATGAAAAATCCAAGATGAACTTATCCGATTGTATATTAAATATATCTATATATATATGTATCTATGTACATATATATGTATTATATTAATTTATTGGAAATTTTTTCATTAGATCACCTTTTGCTAGTGCTTTGAATGTAAAACGCGCTAAAGTCAATTATGTTTTGAAAATTTGCAACCCAATTGATTTAAGATATTGTTGAAAACAAAAACAAAAACAAAAAGAACAAAATCAAATCTCACTATTGAATATAAGGCAAGGTAATTAACTAAGCAACTCAAATCCTTAACTACTGTAAACCCTAATCGTAGTTAGATCTAAGCCTAGTCTTAAGTACACACACACACACGTAAAAAATAATATATATACATATATATATAATTTAGATGAAAGATAGATGGGAAAACTTTGTCTGCCGCCCGGTCCTATGTAGCTCTTGGCTCGAGCTCGCTTTTGGGCAGCGGGCGGCACTCAGAGTTTTCGACTGGGTATTATGTTTTGGATTTCACGCATATAGGTAGACATATGAACATGATATATATGATATATATATATCTGTCTAGGCTGTGCTGTGTGCCATCGTTATGTGGGATAATTTGTGGCAACTCTCTTTGGATCGTGCAGCAAATGCCCCGCTGTCATGTGCCCGGAGGCTGCCACGAATTGTGCCAATCGAGGCGCACTCAGCGCAGCGGATTAGAGGAGGCAGCTAGGAGGGGAGAAAACGGAATAATATTTAGCAAATGACAATCTAGTGAATTTATTAGAGAACACAATACGTTTGCTAATTGAACACAAAAAAATATTCAACTAAAACATAAAAAAAAAAACTTTAATAAAATAAGAATTCCAATCAGTTTTCTATTTTCTTTGTTCCACTTTCACCTGCGAACAGAAATCGTAATCGTAATTGCAATTGGAAATTCTTTCCGCTATCGCTTCACATTCTGATGAGAAGAAATTGAAATTGAAATTGTAGTTTGAGGATATAAGAGAAGAACACGTGCAATGAGAGACAGTGTTGCCATGCGTTGCACACAGTGTTGAGCAACGCACTGTAAGTGGGTTTAAAAAACACCTGTTCGGAGAACAACCGGGTCCAAGACAAACTAAGGAATATATTTTCGTGTATTTTGTATAAATAACGAAACAAGTCAGACACATATGACACCATACCATAATATATTATGACAACAATGCCTTGACAACACCTACACAGATACAGATACAGATACAGAGACAGAGACAAACAGACAGACACACACACACACACACAAACACTCATTGAAAGACAGACAGACAGACGCGTATAACCTGAGGAATGTTCTACACATAAACTAGAATTGCGAGGAATGTATATGTGTGTGTAGAGACGATCATACATACATATATGTATATACACATATAGATGGTAGACACATAGAAACAGACACACATACATTAACACATAGCATATTTACAAGAATATATATTTTTTTCTATGCATATAAGGGAATTGTTGAACAAAATGGAAAACAACATGAAACGCAAGTCTTATGAAAACCTAGAAACTAAGGCAACAGAAATTGTAAAGGAAGTAACAGCAACAACTAAAAGAACTACAAAATCTATTGGATTGTAAAGATTACAGTATATATATGTAAAGAACTATATGTGTGTGTGCAACCAACATACATACGAATATATATATAATATATCTTTATAGATAAACGAGATAATGCTTCTAGTGAATACCTAATTCTAATTGTAATTTATTTATTTATGCTTTAAGAAATACCAGATACACTCACACACACACACACTCACACTTATACTGAGAGAATAAATATATTTTATTTTCAAAAAACAATGCAATTCTTAGAGCATGAATTTATGTGTGTACATAATTTCTTTTCAGTTCCTTTCGTAGCTTTTGATTCGGTTTTTGATTTTGGAGCTAAACACAATTGGAAAGCATCGAAACCAAAGACAACTACTTTTCCTTTAAGTATACAACTTTATATATATACATATATCTAAACTAAACGTTGAAAATGATACAAGATAAAAACTTACGCAAGTCTGAAAGTATTTCTATCGAAGAGTTCTAAACTGCTTAAACTGTAAATTGTAAATAGTAACTGAAACTAGAAAATTCTTCAACTAAGCGCTATTAGATACATATATATATATATATATGTAAATGCTTTACGCAATGTAATATACTAAACACACACACACAGAAATATATATACACACTATTGAATAAATATATATATATACATTACGTACATATACAAATATAATACAAAAAGTTAAAATTTTTCGTAGCTCTTAAGTGAAACATAAACAGACAAAAAGCAAAAACAAAAACAAACCCAAAAAACTAATTACGGTATGCACTGCAAGCACTGAGGAATTTGATTCAATTTTACTTAAGATTAAACGAAAAGAGAAATTGAAGTAGCATTAAAAAAATAAAGAAACAAAAATTAAAATTTAAATTTAAATTATGGCATAATATATGAAAATCATATTTGGAAAAAACAAATGGAACTTTTTGTAACAATTTCGACAAGAAAAACTAAATTGTAACAGATGAAAATGATCAAGCAATAACATCAGAATGGCAATGGGCAAGCAATGAATGAGTCAACATACACAAACACACACACACACACGCAGACATAGACAGATACTGATGTGCCGATGTATGTATGTATGTTATGTATTTGAATGGATTTGTTAAGCAGAAAGTGGCTTCGGCCATATATCAAATAGCTCGTACTCACACACACACACACACACACACAGAGAAAGATAGAGAAAGATAGACATCTGAACACACAGTTTACTCTGCTTTAAGCATCTCAGTACCAATACATACAAATACAAACATACACACAGACACAGGTACACTATTAGCTGGCACTTCCGTCTCACTCCATCTATCTAGCTATCTCTGTCTTTTTGCACATTACAAATATCATCAACAGCTACAATTAGCATACAGAAATAAATAAACTGCAAAATAAAGACAAAATCTCAATTGAAAATATGGAATAAGCTTAACTATGTTAATTAAAACAAGAAAAAAATCCATTTTATGCCCAAAACCTAGCTACATTTTTAATAATTATGTATATATATATAAATAAATATATACTTGTATATATATTTATATATGTATATATATAAATTCCATCATAAAAAAATAATATAAAATAAAATACAAATTGCTATTCAATACATTTTCGGATACTCTATTATAAAAGAAATAAAATTTTTTTTGGTAATTCAAACTTAAAAGAAATTGTTTTCATTTGGATTGGATTTCTTGAAGTATGGGGCGAATCTGCTTGGTATAAAGCACAGTTATATATGAATAGGTTATTCCCAGGTCTAGCTTGAAGACGCCTTAAAGTGTGCTCATATATGTATATTCTTTATATGGGGCAGCCTAAAAGTATATGCGAATTGTATGGCTTATAACGCTCTTGCCTAGAAACAATCAAAGTTTTGCATATGCACCATAAATCACACGAAAGAGTAAATAAACAATTGGGCAGAGTTAATTGATAAGCATTTTTATTGCGACGTTTGAGCCAACTCAGTTATAATTGCTTAAATTGCTTATCAATTTATCAGCTGATATGAAGTCGCCTGGCCAAAAAATTGTAGCCGAGCAAATGCCTGCGGCTTCTGTGCTAAGCCCAACAGCAACTGGCATTGGCATTGGTATTGGTATTGGTATTGCTATTGATATTGGTTTAAGTGGCTAGATAGGCAGCTCGATAAACAGGTGAGTTGTCTTAGCAATATTGCGCTTCTGGCCTTATCTATTGGCGCAAACGGTAGCCCAAACTATTCCACTCCAGAGCTATAAAAGCGCCCCATTCGGTGGCGCAGACCAACGAGAAGACTTTTGATAGCCTCAACATGAAGTTCACACTGTTTGCTCTGCTTGCAGCTTTCTGCGTGCTCAGCGTAAGTATGGAGCGAGTGCTCAAAACCTGAATAGAGGATTAACTAGATTGGCGTACGCCTTGTGGGTTTACAGGCTAATGCCGGCACCTGGCAACCGCTGAGCGGTGTGCCCGAGATCGACATGGAGTTCCAGCCCATCGACTTTGCTGATATGGAGGGTGAAGTGGCCTTCGATCCGGAGCTGTTTGGCTTCTTCTCGGCCGTGTGGTGGAGCATCAAGGCGGCACTGCGCAGCGTTAAGGGCTTCAACTGCATCATCAAGTGGGTCGTGGGCATCCAGGACAGTGCGCTGCAGTTCAATGCTGATATCGTCAATTGCGGCCTTGATGCCACCAGTGACGTGACCAATCTGATCAATGCCAACCTGAAGATCATCAACACCGCCAGCAACATCATCAATCTGAAGTCCACCATCTGTGCCAGCACCGAGGAGCCCGATGAGCAGTCGATCACTAACAGCTGTGCCGTCAAGACCCTCGCCCAGGTCTTCAGCCTGTACAAGCAGGTGAAGTCCGCCATTAAATTGGCCAAGAAGATACCGCAGACCGGTCCCAATGCCGTCTCCTGCATCAGCGATGCCACCAACACCCTGACAAGCTACTACACCCAGTTCCCCTCCAACATGAAGAGCTGCTCCAAGCTGACCAGCAACTAAGCAGCGTCCTACCAATCTACCAATTCTTCTTTTTTTTCCCTTAACATGTAAGCCAAGCAAATAAATGATATATATAAAGCAATTTTAATGAGTTGTAATCTCTCTTTGGGTCTTTCATCAAGTTCACTTTCTAAATTGATAATAATATATATTATAAATTGATAATATAATGGTGCATCTTCTAGTATTCCATTGACCTATTTGCCCTTCATTCGTTTAGCTCATATATGGCTAAGAGTTAAAAGGGGCTCAGATATGATAATATAATCGATAAGAAACGCCTTAGTTAGTAGAGGGTAAAGTGATTTGAAAGATCTTAAGTTAAGACTCTATCCATAAGGTGTGGGGACCTAACAGATCTTTCAGTTGAGTGCTAGGCTAGTTTTTTAGCTGATCTACTCTTTCGATATACTTTTTGTCGGCTATTGAGCTTTGACTCTTCACGCTCAGTTCACGCTCAATGTGCCTGATGATCATAAATAAACCAAGTGAACTCAGTTAGCTTCCTCTGCACCTTGGACTGAATAACACGCAGTTTACTTATGTGAATCAGCAGTAGGTATACAAACTGTATTTCCTTTTTGCACAAAAGCCAAATTTTATACTTATTTTATATTATATATTATATATACTTATACAAGACACAAAAGTTAAATTTTATACATATTTTATATTATATATTATATATACTTATACAAGACATTTTCCACTTAGATTTCCATCTAATCAAAGTAGGCATTGATGTTGGGCACAAAGCTGTCGTAGCTGGCCTTCACCTCGCTGGTGGCATTGACAAAGCAGGAGTTGGTGTCGGAGGGTAGACTGGCGATCTGCCTGCGGGTGGCTCGGATTGTCCTGGCCAGCCTCACGACAGCCTTGAGCACCTGCCAGAAGCATTTCCTGGGGGACAACGCATTGGACTTGGGCTCATCAGGGATGGCGCATAGCTTGCTTTGCATATGGATGATGTCATTGCAGATGGCGATGATGGTCGTGCAGTTCTTGACAATGGCAGCCACATCTTTGGTCAGGCTCACGCCGCAGGCGTCGCTGGTGTCCACATACTTGGCGGTCGCGTTCAGTGTCTCGGCGACCTCCTTGATGGTGCAGTTGACTCCGCGCAGTGTTTTCAGCACCAGCTGGAGAGCCTTGTGCACCAAGCTGATAAATCTGGACTCCTCAACGTCCACATAATCGTCATTCAGCTCATCGATCAAATTCAAGTCAAGTCAACAGCCTCGAAATTAACCAGCTCGGCCCCGCCTGTTACGGCTTTGCCCTAGAAGAGGATACAGATCAATTTTAATTATTGGCAACTACCAATCGAAGCGCTTCTTATCGCCGGTTGTTAACATACACTCGAGCCGATCAGGCAGCTGGCCGCGGCGAGCAGCAAGAGACAAATAGTAACGCTTCGCATGGTCGACAATCAGAACCTTGTTCATTCTGTGATCGATGATACCGAAGACTCTTCACTTTTATAAAAATTTCCCTGTTTGTGCGATCTATCATGCTCGGGCCCGATTTAACTATGACCAGTTTTATCAATATCAACATTTCGCACACTCTCTTTATCAACAGAACAGTGGGCATAGGCATCGGGCCAACTGTAATAATTTATCACTCAAAGTCTGCCCAATTAATCAATTTCGACTACCTACAAATTTAATTTCAACCTTATTAAAAATATGTTCTGATATCAATGATTGACAACTGACATTATCTCCTTACAGTCTACAGTGGTCCAGAGAAAAAATTCCATTCCGAAATTACATTTTGCATCTTCTGACCTTACTCAAAATTTATAAAATAAAAATAAAAAAATAAAACTTCGTCATGTTGCAGCTTTTTTAGAAATACAGTAAATTTAAATAATATAAATGGACAGTTAAAAGACGTTGTTCGACCTGTCTAAAATTTAGCTTCGACAGAATATCTATTTTTATATATCTCTAATTTCTGCCAATATTTTAGGCATTTGTACCACTGTGCAGCACTAGGTATATAGTGGGAAAAAACGCAAAAGAAAATATACTATTTAGCGTGCTTATAAATAATTTCCTTACCTGACTCACTCAATGAGATACGACGATAGGTTAAAGAGCATACGAATATCTATAAATTATGTATTTCGTGAAATTATCAGACTCGAAAGTACCTTTCTTAGACTAGACAAGACACACTCATAAATAACGCAGAGGAAATAATATTCAGACAAAAACAAACCAAAAGAAGCATTTCCCATGAAGACACTGAGCCCGCTAAAAATCGAAGCACGGGCATAATGATTTTGTGAAATTTTATGAAACATAAAGATGGAAGTTTGACAGAGTCCATAAAGATCAATATTCTTTTTTATCAAGAGAACTAGCTAGGGTAGAAATTGGCACGTCTGTCAGTCTGTCCGCCAGTCTGTAGCTCCGAAATAGCATCCAAAATGCATATTCGCGTATATATGTAAAAACTTATCCCTTATTATCGATAAAAATCGATAACTTATACACATTTTTCTAGCGTAGTTCCCAGTCGAGTAGTTTTGACTTCAGAGCGCCTTCCTCTCATATCATACATTTTTATCGAGTTGCTTTAGGTAATTTTTAACCGCCACTAAATAAGAAATTCCGTTATGCCTAATATGTATAGTAAAATTTTAATCATATTATTGAGCCAAGTATAAAAACAAATAACAATGATAAAAAAAAAATGGAAGCTTAAAATAGGTAATTATGTATTAATTCGATAGTTAGATAAAATCGTTAATGTATTATAATAATCGATAATCGTTAATTGATGGTCGATAATCGTTAATCGAGACTCGCACAACACCCAAATGGAATTTACTGCAAAAGTTTAAATAATTATGAATATGCATGCAAACCGATTCCGATCGCTCGATTGGTTATCGTTTTTTTTTTAACATAGGAATAACAATAAAAAAAAAGTTGTATGCGTATATTAATAATTTCTATATAGTACATATACAATGCCTTGATCATGTATATATGTTCCTTCTCTTCTCTTCTCATTCTTTTTTTTAATTATGTTTTTCAATTTTGTTTTGATCTAAAGCTTGCCTTGGATTTGGAGCAGGTTTAAAGTATCGCAGGGCACTCCTCTGGAGCCCATCGATCTCTTCACCAGATTACAAATATAGATTTCTTATAATTATGATGTATATCCATTAAATACGAATATATCCCTTATTATGTGTGATTGCACGTTCGTTAAGTTAAGTATTTTCATGTTGGAGTAAAAAAAAAAAAAAAAAATATTGGATGATTTGAAAAAAAAAAATGCACTACAAGAGACTTAAACGCGTATTCGGCTGCCGCTTAGATCAAGCTCAGGCGACTGTTGGTCTTGCGCAACTGTGCCCGCCATGGAATAATATTGTCGCTGTCGTCCTGCTCGTCCTCGTTTTGATCAAGTGCATCCTGTTTCATCTGCTGTTGCTGTTGTTGCTGTTGCTGCTGTTGCTGCTGTTGCTGTTGTTGTTGCTGTTGCTGCTCGACATCGTTGGCTTTGCCATCGCTTTGATTCTCCTTGTTGAACTGGGCCCCGGCTGGCATCGGCATCACCTGCACCTGCTGGTAGTAGTGCTCCACATTGCAGCTGGCCAGATTGATGTTGTCGATGGACATGGCGCGGTTCTTCAGGCGCCAGGTGTCCGCGACACGGTTGTTCTCCTCCACCTTGGGCGTATAGATGGCCGCTCTGCAAAATGGCACAGATGGCGAGATGGCGACGGGTCAGATAGTGTGTGGAGGTGTGCTGTGTGCTGTGTGGAGGTGTGGTGTGTGATGGTGATGTTTGGAGTCCGCTGCAGCTGCGCCACAAGGCCCCCTAAGATAAACGAGTGCAAAGGCACGCCCACTTACTTCAATTTGTTTTCAGTTTCTTCACGACGCGCCAGCAGATCGCGTTTCCATTGCGGTATCTGTGAGAGGCGGCGCGATTCGGCCTCCTGGGCCATGCGGTCCTCGAAGTCCTTCTTGGCGCGCTCGGCCGCCTTCTTGGCCATCATCTGGCGCTTCCAGTCGGGTATCACGTTGCCAGCCTGGTCCTTTTCTGGAATCTGCAAGTAGATCTTTGATACGTATGACAATCCAGCTCCAGGTCCCCAACTCCCCCCACCACTTCCCACTCTGCCGACCCAGTCGACACCTGCGACTCACCTGATCCACATAGTTGTTGGCAGTGAACTGCTTGGTTATCTCCATGTAATGCTCCGAGTCGATGCGATTGGCCATCTGCTGCTCCACCTTCATCTTCTTGATGCCGGGTATGTCCTTGGAGATCTTCAGCTCAGCGATCAGATCGGTCTTCAAGTATGTATCCGTACTGGTAGTCAGACACTGCATACTGAGACTCCGTGCGGGCATCTGATAGGGCTTCGGCACCTTCTGTGTATCCGTGCGGCGCAGCTGTATGGAAAGTGCAGCGGAATCAGCACACAGTTGGATTTGAACACAAATTGCATTTGCAGCCATATCTAAGCTAGAATATGTCGACATCGCTCTACTCTTTGCCTAAGCTAAGATCCTGCCGTGCATACAAAACCTACAGCAATTCAACGATTCAATGGATTGTCCGCGATTTCTCGATATTACCGTATATTCGACAATGGTTTATTCGCGTGTGTGTTACGTGTTTCGTGTTTTCGTGTAATATTTTTCGTGTTGTAATTTAGAAAAAATGAAAAATAGTATTAGAGCAAACTAGTGAACTCAATGAAAATCGGAATACAAACTATTTTCCATATCGAACAATCAACTAGCTCTCTCCCAGCTAACTAGATCTGATCGAAGCGCCCTAAAGTGTCTACAGGGTTGAGTCAGCCCCTTTCTCCTCCCTGGCACTCACCTGTACGCTGTTCAGATCCTGTATGGAAATGGCGGACAGCGGCTGGTGCTGCTTGCGCGTGGCCGTGTCCTGGCTGCTGGGCGGCGTCGAGCCGTGCGGCTTCTTGGGCTTCTGTGACTTGCTGGTGGCATCGCCAGCCAGCGGCGAGAGCAGCATCGGCATGGGCGGCGGCATCATGTGCGGCAGTGGTGGCGGCGGCGGTGGCAACGGCGGCTGCTCACCAACGCCCAGGGCATGCGAATGATGCTGATGCTGGTGCTGGTGCTGGTGCGGATGCTGGTGATGGTGATGATGCTGCTGCTGCTGCTGGGCGATCTGGATTTGCATGTAGTCCTCCGTATCCGTGGAGCTGCAAGGAGACCAGATCCATGAGCGAATATGAGTATTTGTGGGTGTGGGTGTGTGTGTGTGCGAGTGGGTGTGTCTACTGTGTGTGTGTGTGTGTGTGTGGACCGGACCTGCGCCAAGCATGTCGTGTGCGCAGTATCATCTTCGGATTGCAACTGACTCTAGCCAGGCGCAGCAGTTGGCAAAAGTTGGCCTGGCATGCAGCACGCATAAAATTTCATGCACTCTTGAGCCAAGCAGAGCCGATCTAAGCTGAGCTGAGCTGAGCTGAGCTGAGGAAGTGGCTGACTTGTGAGTGGTGCTGCTAATTGCCCCGCGCCGCTGGCAGCGATCGGCGTGAGCATGAGCTGCATTGCATTGTCTGCTGGCTGCTTAATTAAGGCAACTGTACTTCTGCCACTTTTGGTGGTAATTACTTATGTTGCCGCCGCACGAGATGTGCAGCTAAATTGAAGCAACTGCCTGCTGTCGGCTGTCTGCTTGTCTTTGCATGGCTTTCTTAACTTACCGGGCCGAGGATGGACACGAACGCTTATCGCTGATGCTCTTCAGATACTCGGACGGCTTGATGAGATGCGTGACGCCGTCTTGTGATTTGTTGGGAAAACTGGGCGGCACAAACGGCAGCACCAGCTGCTTGTTGACCAAATTGGGGCCACCTGAACGCAAGCCAGCGCCCTCGCCATTGTAGCTGCCGCCATACTGCGACTGCTGCAGCTCGTAGTGATCCTCCGCAGATGAACCCACGCCATAGATGCTGGGTGAATAAATGGATTGCTGCTGTTGCTGCTGCTGCTGCTGCTGTTGCTGCTGTTGTTGTTGCTGCTGTTGCTGCTGGTGGTAGTGGGAAGGCTGGTAGCTGCTGCTGCTGCTGGCGCCGCTGCGCTGCTTGCCGCCGGGTCCCTCCGCGTAGCCATAGATGCTGCCATTCGAGGCGTGCTGGTAGTGCGGCTCACCATTGCCAGCGGCGGCGGCGGCAACAGCTGCTGCTGTTGTTGCGCCAGCAGAGGCGCCAATGGTCCCGTTGCTGTTGCCGTTGCCGTTGCCGTTGCCATTGAGGAGCTTGGCTTTCTTGTTCGCTGAAATTGAACAAATTTATTTATGAGATTTAAGTCTTGTCTGCGTTAACTACTTATTGTGGGTTAGCAGTTATCCCAGCTCTTTGGTCACGCTAGCTTGAACCACATTAACAACAACAGCAACACACGCACACACACACACACACACTCACACAGATCACACTCTCGCAGATACAACTCATTGCGTATGCAGCGTGTGTCGACGCCTTTCACCAAACAGACGAATGGCGCTAATGGATTTCGACTGCATCCTAATCAAATGAAGTGCTCCGAAATGCAATTGCAGTAATTGAAGCGCAAACAGAAACCAGCAGCGATTCATCAAGGATTTCGCACAGCCGCAGGCATTCAGCTCGCACAAACGCAATCAGGACTAATTGAGCAGCGCTTCAAGTCCCACTTGAAATTCAAATTAGCTGCTCGCAAATGTCTGCCTGGATTAATATTCAATTAACTGTTGGCACGGCAATTGCCCAAGTCAAATTCGAATTCGAATTCAAATTCATATAGCAATGACTCCATGCGAAAAGGTCAGCGAGTGGAAAGCATTACGAGCATCGTGAACAAACTGTAAATTTCGAAGCACAGCTAAGGAAAATCCACTAAAATGACAGCTCGCATGATTAGTGGTCAGCGAAGCGAAGTGGTGCACATGTTTGTCAGTTAATTGGCCGCCACCACCGCCGCGCACCACTCGGCCTGCGTGTGTCCTCGGCATTGCAACTTTCACGGCTCAGCAACCCGTTTCATCGACTTGGGGGCAGAGCGAACAAACATACATATATATAAATAAATATATATTTATATGAAAAGCAAAAAGCGTATATGGACGCAGTGCAGCGGGTTCGTGTTCGGTATCGAGATCGGAATCGATATCGGCATCGGCATCGGCATCGGGTCTGGCCTGTTTGGCCCAACCAATTCGATGGCCAAATAAAAAACGACATTGCCGACGCTTGGCACTTTTTGAGAGCAGTCCAACTGGAAGCTGGCCGCGGTCTCCATTTGGAAACGGAATAATTTGGCTGGGTCCAGTTTGCGCCTAGGCAACAGCGACTGGTTTCAATTTCACCGTGAAATTGTCAATGTAGAGCAACGGGCAGGGGCAAGGGAAGCTGGGCACGCACACAGATGAGGGAAAAGTGCAATCGATGGGGCACCAATATTTAGTCATAGGTATTAAAATGCATGAGCCATGTGATGTAAGTATGTAAATTTATGAACATTTTTCAACCAAACACTTTTCACAATATATCGAAAATATATTTATATATATTTCCTATGGTTTTCATTTCCCATCGTACTTACAACGAAATATATCGAAGCGCTGAAAGCTCAGCGTAAAATAGTTGCGTCGCGTATTCTTATGGATTTTCATCGAGCCCGCCATATTCATGGCGTCTGAGCTTGAACTGTGAACTGTCGTCGATTTGTTAGCAAGCAAATCACATGATCAGCGATTGCACAAATTCAAATTAGAAGAGATCAACCGAAGCACACACACTCAAACAAACAAAATAATGAAGGAAATGTATATCCACAGAGATTTATTCGATATAGTCGCGAGTCGCGAAGCTGAGCGCTGTGAACGTTGACGATGTTGCCCGGGCGAGCGTCGCTGGCAGCCTGATGCGAGTTCAAGCTATTGCCAAAGTTATTCACCCAAAGCGCCACAAGCAGCGGCGGCAGCAACAGCAACAACAGCCACTCGACTCGTGTGCACTCCGAGTCTTGTGGCAGGCGCAACGCGAAGACTTGTCAATGGCTGTGCGAAAAAAAAAAAAAACCAAATGAAAAATGAAAAACAAAAAACACGTTCACTTTCCTTGGGTAAAAGTTGTGCAGCGCGAGCAGCGCGGGTGGCTTGACTGCCACAACCCACATGCAGCCAGCAGAGGCCGTAATTGCCATGGCATTGTGGCCCCTGTGGCACGGGGGCGGGGCAGCAGCCGCTGTCAACTGCTCGAGCTGATGTGCTTCCGCTTTGGCCGCTGACAGCGCCAAAGGATCCGCAGCAGCTTCTGATCGGACATGCCACAAGTTGGCAGTGTCCAGTGGCAAGTGTTGCACTTGCTCGATCTCTATTGCTCTCTCCCTCTATCTCCCTCTCCCTCTCTCTCTCTTGGTCTGTCCCTTGTACTAATATTTTCCCAATGTTTTGTTTGTTTAAGTTTTTCTGTTTTTCAATTGTTAACAACTTCCACTTCTTTGTTTTGCAAACTCAAATGTTTTTCCGTTACTGCGATTTTCCGTATTTTCTGCTACTGCACTTTTTTTTGTTTTTTTGCACAACGTGTGAACTTTTTGCACTGAGTTTTGTTCGCCTGTCTATTTAATTTGTCCAACTAGTTCTCTTAGCAAACACACACACGCACACACACACACACACATTGCGAATGCATAAGCCATTTACGAATGCATATTGCAAGTCAATGCATGTCAAATGTCTGGCATTCATTGTCTTGGCCAGGTTAACAAACTCAGCAACTCTGTAAACTGATGTTTAAATTGCTCGATGCGTCGTTTGCTTGGCATGCGGTAGTCAGTCTAAAGGAAAATTCAAACTCTTGTAGTCTCGAAAAATAAATATATAAGATTGATTTGTATAAATGTTGGTAACTCCAATCCCAAATATTATAACGCACGGCTTTTCGACTATTTTAGCCAGAGTTTTCGGGGCAAATTTGAGCGACAGCAACTCAGCAGCTCTAACTGCCATGGGATCATCATCATCATCATGATCGTTGACAAAGGCTACATCAACTGATCCAAACTCCTGCTATCCACAGACGGTAGATCTGATATGAAAGGGAATTGTAGCTTGTGAGGTTGCGGCCTTGTATGTTAGTGATTTTTATAAAACCTTTCAGCTGCTATCCGCTATCTACGGAGTTTTCCTATGCTTTTCATATACTTTTCGTTTTACTTATTATGGATGATTTTTTATTGCATGACATTCATAACCAAAGAATCTATCATAAACAAAAATGTTCCTAAGTAAATTACAATCCTAAATAATAATAACAATTTACACAATGTCCGTTCGACTTAACAGATTTTCCTAAGAAATTTTCTTAAAGAACAACAACATCCACACTTTCAATAAATATTCATAATTAACCAAGATCAAGTCTATTGTAAATAATCCCTAATTAACAAAGATCACACTTCGGATTAGCTCACAAACAATATTCCATACTGTTGCTGCTATGAATAGTATACCTATAAGTCTATATATATGTATGTAGTAATAGTATAGTATAAAGACTGAGCTCTAAACTCTTTAAACAACAACTAAGCTAATATTAATACAAATGCTACTATTACTATTCAGTACAAATTGTTGTTAAAGTAAGGAGTAGTTCATTTAGTTTTTCCTCTACATCACTTGTATTACTAATTGGATGAGCTCGGCTGTATATATGTACGAAGTTTGGTTTGCACTTTTGCATCAGCCTGGTGTGCCCACTGCAAACATTACTCAAGATCTTCAAATGAGTTCCGCTGCGAGACACTTGTGAGTCAAAATATTGATCTGTGTTCAATTTTAGTTGGTATGGCTATATGGCTATAGCATGTTAGTTTAGTTGTTGTTGTTGTTGTTGTCACTTTGCCAATTTGCCAAGTGGCAAACAAAAAGCCAACCAACAGCTGCACAGTTTGCCAAGTCTGGTTGTTGGGCAATACCAGTTTGAGGCATGTTTGTGTCGCTAATTGATCAATCAATATCTAGCGCCGCTGTCCCGCCCCACGCCCCCTCGCCCTCACGTCAAAGATGTCAAAGACCCCCCCAGCGCGTGGATGGCAGCCGCAGGATGAGCTGATGCTAATGGATGAATGAATGCAATGGTGCTATGGGGCAATGATCGGTTTTACTGATTGAACGAGAAAGAAGCTCGAGAACAGATACAACTGTGCTGTGCTGGTCTGGTGGTGCAAGTTGCTTGGCTCAGAATTTATGATGCTGCTTGGCGCGCCGCTTCTTGCCCAGCTGCTTGACGCACTTCATCTTGGTGTGGCATCTGCGACTTGGCGTCGATGTGGGTACGGCTGCGGTCGCGGCCGCTGAACTGGTAGAGGGCACATCCTCATCCACATCGAATATATTGCGCATGCCCAGGGTCAGGATGTCCGGATTTGGCCAGAGCGGCTGCTCCGGATGGGCGATCTTGACATCCAGCAGATGGCGGTCGAGCAGCTGCAGCTGGGACTCTGTGGCATATTGGGGGTCCAGTGAGCTCAGGCAGAGCGTAGTGTTGCCCACGCTGTAAATGACATAGGTATCCTTCAGGTTCAGATTCTCTGGCAGCTTGTCGGACAGATCCTCCAGGCTGGACGCCTGCACCGAACTGGACATCTGCTCGGTGAGCTGTGCCATCTCCTGCGTATCGCTCGACGACAGGTGTGTGGTCCTCGTCTCCTCCGAGCTGCAGCTCATCGGCTGGCTATCGAACAGATCCGACCAATCCATGCTAGATCCATCCGTGCTCATGGCTCACAACACTTGCCGCAGTTTGATTCGGACTCCGATGATATATATCTATTTTTTTTTTTTTTCTATTTTATTTTTCTTTTTATTTGGTTTTCTTTTTGGGTTTAGAGTTGAATTTGTGATTTATGAAATTTGATAGTCGAAAATTATGTTGTGTGGCCGAAACTGATTGATCCAAAATATCTGATTTGACACTTAGCCCAAGACCAGCTGAGCGAGACGACAAATTCTGTTTCTAGCACTCGCATGCCTACGAAGTTACTTACCGGATATGGTGGACATGGTGCGATTGTGATTGCCACGCACCAGCTCCGAGGGACGCAGGCTGGGCTCCTCGACCACCTCCAGGCCCGAGTCCGAGTCGACGGCTTCGTGTGCACCACTCGAGGCGGCATTTGTGGGCGTGGTTTGAGCATTTGCCGCTGGCGGCGCGAGGCCAAAGTGATTCTTCTTATAGATGTTGTTCGAGTGGTTGTTCTGGTTGTTGTTCGAGCTGTTGTTCTGGCTGCTGCCGGAGTGCTCCGCGTTCAAGTTGTTGCGTTGCACAGGCGCACGCAGTGGCGGCGGCAAAGGCGGTGGCGGTGGTCCATTAACTGTGAAGACAAAGAAGGAGAGAGAGAGAGTGCGTGTGAGCGAGTTAAATAGTATGATAATAAGATGGATATTAGAGTTTATTTGATATTAAAGAAGTGTAAGACAATGATATTGGAAAAAAAAGTAAAAAGTAAAAGAGCTTGTCCTGTTACTATATGACATGCTATAGTAAACTTTTATAACATGAGTCCATATTAAATTAATTGGGTGTTTTAAGAACACAAGTGTTGAAGTTAAATAGAACAAACCTCTTGTCATATGTAAGAGGAATGAAAAATGGAATTCAGCATAATCTCTACAAAATAAATTAATAATAAAATAATTGAAATTAAAAAAAAAAACCTATTCAATCAAAGGAAATGTTTAGGTTCCCTGCACATACTTACAATATACAGCATAGAAAGAAATATTTAAACAATAAAACATTTTTGTACACATTTTCTACACTTTCAATGTATTTTTTCAAATATGTTTCTACTATACCCAATAAAGAAGCTATGCAAAATAAAAAAATATATATATGTATATTGAATGAAAATCTGCGAAACATCTCTGTTTTGTATATAGTACACAAAAAAAAAAAAAAAAAAAAAAAAAAAAAACCCTTTCTGTTTGATTTTAAGATGAATGCGTACACAACATTAAGCACCTAATAATATTAATATTATATTACTTGTTTGCTTTTGGTATAAGTAGAAACATATGGATCAATTCGATAGCCTTCTTTTTATAATTTAAAGTAAGCTTTACAGCAATTAGAATGGACATCCTGACCTGATCCCAAGCTCATTCTGATTGAAAGTCTTTGCTATATTTACAGCTATCTTAACATCCACTTTGGAAACTTTACGACATTTACATATTCACATTCAGTTTCGAATCGACAATCCACAAACTATTTCATCTGCAAGCGCAGCCAACTTTAAGTGACGCAGTGCTGCCAGATAGTTACAATTTCAATAAAACTGAACTTAGAGAAAGTTATTTCTATGTGTATCTCCAGGAGATTTTTAGACATTATACATTTTAAAAGTCGTAAACAATTAGTGTAATACTTCTAAATAATTTGATCTCGTTTTCAACACTTATAGATAATGGCCCACAAATTAATCGCAATTTCTAGTGGAATATATGTATATTCAGTGATCTCTCTCATCCAACAATTTGCTCTCACTTGACTTACCCACGGCCAGATTCTGCATGGGCGGCGCCGAGGAGACACGTTTCAAGTTTCTGTTCATGTTGCTGTTGTTGCCGTTGTTGGCGCCATTTTGATTGATGCTGTTGCTGCTGCCGCTGTTGGTGTTGCTGATCATGTTGATGTTGCTATTGCTGCTGCTGCTGATGTTGTTGTTATTGTTGTGACTGTGGCTGTGGTTATTGCTGCTGCTGTGCATTGATATATTGGGATTGCTGCTGAGCAGTCCAGCGTCCGCCAGATTGTTGCGTATCATGGAGTTCTTGTGCGTCTGCTTGGTGCGCTCGGCCACATCCTCGGGCGGGCAGACACTCTCGTAGGTGTCGCTCTTGATGCCGCCATTGAGCAGCTGATTCTTCAGATTCAGATTCACGTTCTTGGCGCTGTAGCTATCCTTCAGGCTCGAATCGTATTTACTGCTGTGCAGGCCAATCATCGAATGCGACTTGTTGCGATTCAATACGCTCATGTTGCCGTTGTTGTTGTTGTTGTTGCTGTTGTTACTGTTGTTGTTGCTGTTGTTATTATTATTGTTGTTGTTGTAGTTGCTGCGCTTGTTGTTCAAGTGCTAAAAGAGGAGCAGAGAATAAGAGAGAGAGGGAGATGAAATCCACTGACACGAGTCACCCTGTCTAATCGCTACTCACATGATTGCTGTACTGCAGCACAACATCGGTGCTGCGCGTAGAGCTGGCGCTGGCCGAACGCGAATGGGAGCCACTGTCACGGGAACGCGATCTGCCCACGCTGTATTTGTGCTGCAGCTGTTGCTGCTGCTGCTGCTGCTGCTGATGTTGCTGCTGCTGTTGCTGCTGCAGCTGATGCTGGTGCTGGTGCTGATGTTGCTTGCGTGACTCCTCGCGCACCAAATATATATCCTCGTAGTCGTGATCGCCGTTCTGATTGCCATTGGTGCTGATGTTGCTGCTGCTGCTCTTGTGCTGCTTGTAGTTGCTGTTGTTATTGCCGCTGTTGCTGCTGCTGTTGTTATTATTGTTGTTGTTGCTGCTGCTGTTGTTGTTGTTGTTCTTTAGATTGCTGCTAGTGCTAATGTTGCCGCTGCTGCCATGCCTATTGAAGCTCTGGCTGCGCAACTGATGCTGCTGTTGCTGTTGCTGCTGATGCTGATGCTGGAGATGATTGTGACTGTGATGATGACTGCTGCTCTTTGGCGAGTTGAAACTGGACGCGATGGAGACGGACTCGTCGGAGCCGCTGCCGGCGCCACTCGAGCTGGAGTGGACATCGGCCTGGATGGTCATGATCGCATTGCCGCCCTTCGATTGTAACGAGTGCAACGGATGCGGCATCTGGTGCTGCTTTACGCTGCTGCAGTCCGAGTCGACGAACAGATCGCGCACCCGATTGTAGATGATCTCCTGCGGATCGTGCAGGAAGAACGACTCGCCCGAGATGCTGCCGTTCGGCGAGGGCGTGGCATACATGCCCCCATTGCGCATCGGGTTCACATAGAGCCCATCGTTGGGCAGCAGTGCGCCGCCGCCGCCGCCGCCGCCGCCGCCGCTCGAGCTGCCGCCAGCACCACCAGCCCCGCCCGCTGCCCCATTGCAGCCGTAGAGCTTCTCCGAGGAGCTGCGCGACTGCTGCGAGTACAAGGCGTCGCTGTTCTTGCGCGTGATGCCGACGCCCAGACCGACGCCTGCTGCGGCAGCTGCCGCCGTCACTGCTGGCGGATGCAAGTAGAAGGGCTCCACATCGGAGCTGAGCGTGGATGAGGACTTTGACTTGATCGTGTTGCTGCGGCTCGTCTGCTTGCTCGAATTCGTGTTCGAGTTGCAGCTGCTGCTCATGTGCTGCAACTGTTGCTGCTGCTGTTGCTGCTGTTGATGCTGATGTTGGTGCTGTGACTTGTGGCGCTGTGTGTTGCTCTTGGTGTTGTAGTCGACGGTGGTGCCGTGCTGCACGAGCACGTTGAGACACTGCAACGCAAAGGCAGACGTTGGTTAAATGAGAGTCGCTACACCCACTGGCAGCTAGCGTCGCTACTCACCTCCACCTGCTGATTCTCGGCCGCATCGTTGATCGGCGATTTGCCATATTTGTCCAGCGACAATTTGGCGCCGTGGTTGAGCAGCCACCGCACCACCGACAGATGGCCACGCGAGGCGGCGAAATGCAGTGGCGTGGCACCGTCACCATCGCGCAAATTCGGATCCACGCCCTGATCCTGGACCTGCAGATGCAATCAAAGAAATGTTTCAATTCCAGGAAATAACTAAACTTGGACCGATTGCAGCTGCTGCTGCTTGTTGAGCGCAGAGAGGCGCGGACTCGAAGGAAAACTTAACAGACTTTTGTTAACATCTGTTAACTATCAGAAGAAAGTTAAAAAATGATAATGGCAGAGAGACCTCGTAGTACAGCATAAATGCTCTCCAAGTGGCCTTTTCTTGGCGTTTCTCAACTGCTCCACAAGGATCCATTGTGAACTGTCAGCGGCTGTGACGTGTTGTCGTGTGGCTCGACTAGACTTGACTCGCTCTGTGGACACAACTCAAGCAAAACTCAGCTCCACTCAACTCACATAAATGTGGAAAGTGGTCGACATGAGTGTGTCTGTGTATGTGTGTGTGTGTGTGTAATGCAAAACTATTTAGCTCAATTTAGAAAGGTGATTTTCAACTGGCACCCAAAGTCGGCCTGGCGAGATGTCCAGTTTATGTCGTTGGATCTATAAGAAATACAGAAAGAGACAGCCCACGCTTGGGGAAGAGAAGAGTCGAAGAGTCAAAGAGAGAAGAGTGAAGAAGCTGCAACAGATAAATTCGCATTCTCAGCGGATATAAAGAATAAAAGAGCAGAGCTTTAAGACTTTGACTCTGACTCTGACTTTGACTGTGACTGTGACTTTGACTGTTGCCGGTCCGATGTGGGAATCTGGTTAGCGGCAAATGCTAAACGGTTTGATAAATTGCATAGGCCAGGCGACAAACGAGTCGGAGAACCGGGAACCGTTAGTTGTGCAAAGCGAAACCAGGACAAGAACCAGCTAGCCAGCTGAAGGCCATGCGCCTAGTGCGCACCAAACGAGTTCAGATTTGGTTGTTGTTGTTGGCCCCATTTTTGGCACATTTGGCAATTGCAAATTTTTTGCTACAGTTCAGCAAGTGTGTATGTGTGTGTGTGTGTGTGTGTGTGTGTGTGCTTTAGTATACTCACCATCCATTTGAGGCAATCCAAGCAGCCCATTTGTGAAGCGGCATGGATCGGTGCCATTCCGTCGCGTGCGCGCACATAGAGCGAGCCGCCAGCTTCAAGCACCAGAAACTTGAGCACCTCCAAATGCCCCTCCTGGGCGGCCAGATAAACGGGCGTGACATCATTGTCCATTTGCGTATTAGCGCTGCAGGGCAAAACAGATAGAGAGCAGATAGTTAGTTCTGTATCGCTCTTGATAAATATGAGAGGAATCGCAGCTATGTTATCTGCGTTTGGTTTCAATTAGCTAAGGCCAAATTCGTTTGCAGTTGGCTAATGAGCAAAAAGTCAACACGGCCAGCTCCATGTGGCATGCACCCCCTGCGCCTGCTGCCTGCTGCCTCCTGCCCCTGGTTGCATTCACTTGCAGACAAAGATTTCGCAAGCAGCAAGAAATAACTACATACATACATACATATGTGTAAAATGGCTAATGGCTGCCATATCGAGAGACTGCTATACATAGGTATAGATACAAATTAAAGTATCATCAATGCCAACACACAAAACAAAAACAGCCACAAAAGAAAAAGAAAACTGCGAACTGCAAAGAGCAAACGAGTTGACAGCTCTTTTTCATTGTTGTGCTAGATGATAGATGCACGAAAGTGAATGATAGTCATTTACTGCAAGTCTGATTATATATAGAGATATATCAAATATATCATACATGCAACATTTATCATATCTTATATATCATATAAAAGACATCAAATATAAAAGTTCATTTAGTATGATATGCATATATCATAATAATATATCATATAGCTTACATACACACGTTCACTTTTCTAGAAGCACGATAGTAAATGATAGACATTTATAGGTATAAGTTTTTACATATATGTCATTTACATTATCTAGTTATATATGTAAATCACATCATATATGCTAATCACAGATAATATATATAATTTTCCATTTATGTATCATATATATATATAGGTCTAGTTATAGGTAAATGATAGCCATTTGGTAGAATATGGTGTGAAAAATATATCGTGGTTATATAGTTCATGCTTCGTATTCGATAGTATGATAGTGAATGATACTCAATAGCTATAAGTCTACGATATTCGAATTTCTTATTTCTAATAGCTAGGCTATCGTATAAAGCGCATAAGAATTGCATATTACTAGACTATCCTAATCTATGCTCAGGCAGAGTAGAGTCATTAACTGACTGAGCCAAAAGTAATCAACATTTGCTCAGACAAGGACAAGACAATGTGATCTTAATGATTATTCTAAACTGAACAACAGATTTTAGAGCAAACCAAGTTCGATCTGCACCAGTTACAAGTGTTCGGACACGCACATTCATGCAAAAGTTGGAGAAATGAAGAATTTTCAGTAGTTTGCATAAATTCCAGCAGATAATCTATTTATAAGACTTGCTAATACTAATAATAGATAATCACACAATAGGTAAGGGAATATTGATAAATGTATATAAAACTATTATATTTATTCATAGAAGTAACAGCCTGTAGATTATTTCTGTTACTTTGTATATTATGTTAACAGAATGTTAACTAAATTAGCCAGCTTCATTTCCGCAGCCATTGCCGCCATCTCTGCTGCTGCTGCTGCTGTCTCACCTCACGACGCTGCGTCGATTGTTCTGCTCCTTGCGACCCTGGCCGGCGCCTGCCACAAGCATGGGCGTGGCCTCGTCGTCATTGGAGTCGCCGTTGCCGGAGACCTTGCGCTGGTGCGCCTCCATCATGCGCTCGCTGAGACTGCTCAGATTCTCGGCGAGCTTGCTGTCCTCCAGATGGCCGCTGTGCTTCTGGCCCGGACTTTGGTTGGAGCTGTGTGCGTTCGCTGTGTCTGGCCCCGGCTCGGCATCAGGATCGTGACAGTTGAGGTGGCTGCCGCTGCCGCTGCTGCTGCTGCTACTGCTGCTGCTGCTGTTGCTGTTGCTGTTGCTCTTGCTGTGACTGAGTATGGCAGTCGTGACGCAGTTCACTTCCGTGGAGATGATGGTGTGTATGTCATTGTTGGACTTGCTCTTCTGCTTGCTGCGGCGGTACGAGGTCAGACTTGTGGTCATACGGCCCAGCAGGCCCTTCTTAACGTTGATGGTCGAAAAGTAGCTGCAGAGTGGGTGAGTTTTGCGTTTGTCTTTTGTTGGATTGCAGCAGGACGTGCCAAGTGTGTGTGTGTGTGTGTGTGTGGGTGGGAGGGCGTTTTTGTGTGGGCGTTTGCTCAAGGAGGTGTGACGCGAGCATGTTTCAAGTATTCATTGTGCATGGATCAGACGTCACGACACGACGCGAGAAAAATTGCATTGCGAGTGCACTACAAAGGGACGGTGGGGCGTTGGGGCGATGGGGCAGGCGGTGTGTGGTAGGCGTGATTGTGGTGCAATTGTTGTGCTATATTGAGAATGCTGATGAATGCCTTTTGCTTACCTACGCACAGCTATTGTTACCTATGCGACTTTCGCTTTCACGTCGCCTATGCGATAATATATAGTTCATATCACAACAGAATCAACTGGTTTTCGTTGGAGTTTTCCCCAATACCGTTACCGTTAGACGCGCGCACATGCACAGTCCACAAAAAAAAAAAAAACAAAAATGAATAAGTAGATAGATAAATAAAATGCTGAAACGGTTAAATGAAAAATCACTTTGATTCGTATTCGTTTCGATTGTTTTTCATTGCGTTTTTTTCGAGTTTGGACTTTTAACTGTTTTCGGCTTCCGTTAATTTGCATTTCGAGTTTGGGGCCCGGGCCTCATGCATATTTCGTAAATCAATCTCGTTGGCTGGCTGCAGCAGCCGTCACTCGAAACCGAAAGTCGAACTGTCCCTGACTTGCCAGTCGTTGCCGGGCTCATCAATCTGCATCGGCATCTGCATCTGCATCTGCATCGGCTACAGGTGCAACTGACTCTCAGTGGGTACGCCACGCGATTGAGCCAGCGTCTGGCTGGCTGCCCCAGCAAACTTCTAGCGCGTTTTGCTGCTGCTGCTGCTGCTGTTTCTGCTCAGCTTCTTTTTTTTTCGGTGTGAAATTAACGCTTAAATGCGCCAAATGCACAACAAAAACTAGAGAAAAACATTTACACTAAAAAATACAAATGGAATGAAGAGCAGATCATACGCCAAAGACGCAAAGACTTTTCTCTCTATGTTACGCCCGGGCGAAGCGCTGGAGCTCTCCCCGCGCCGCATCTCTGCGCGGCTACAGCCGCCGCTGGCTATGATGCGCAATTGCTACCATTTGTCTGAGATATTAGCCACAGCACAGTGGGTCGAGTGGCGAAACAAAAACTAAAATTTAGTCAAAAAATTACTCATAATCACTAATATTTAGCTAAATGAAATTGCTGATTTTGGCTAACGATAACTAACTATAGATTATCAAAATGTACTTTAAATAAAATTAAAAATTAAATAAAATATACTTTTAAATATCAAAAATCTATGCTCTATATATTTTACTATAAAACTGTATAAATAGTGTACAAAATTGGATCTATTGCCAAAATTTAATAGCATATATATATTTGAAAGCATATATATATTATGCAAAGAAAACTAATATTTATAAATATGAAAGTATTAACCAATAGGTTAAATAAATAAAAAATCAGTATGACGTCTAATTGAAGCTCTATGAAAATAATGGGATCGAATAAAACTATTCACGCATATTATAAATATATAGATTATTATCTATCTATTCTATATTATTATTTTTCTTTTTATCAGCCTAATTTATGAATGTTTTCAAAATCTCAGCATATCAAAATAAAATACTAAACTTATATAATTTTTCACTAAATGCCTGTTCATTTAAATTTCGAAAACTATAGATCGTTGAGGAAGAATCAGAAGGTACTCAAGAGCTACTGAACCACATCAAGTCTCTCAAAGTCTATCTCTTGTATTTAAATTATGATAGTTATACCCAAGACCCCAGTCTAACCCTAACACTGCGTACGTCTTGCATAGCCCTAAAAAATATAATTTATTTCTGTTTAGACAAAGTTACTCAAAGGCTCGCAGCACACTAATCAGCAAATATTTGATCAAACAAGCAAATTCTGCATAGTTAATGGCATAGTTATGCCCACTGTGCTTTCCCTAATTCACGTTGCCGGCGCTGCCTTAGGCAATCGACTGAGTTCAGCTTGGCTCAGCGGCGTCCGCCGCCGCTTCATGGATATTGCACAGCAGACACTTCAACTTCAGCTGGAGCACGGAGACTGAAGCAGGCGCTGCTCCGGCTGCTGCTTTCTTCTCTAGCGGCTTGGCGACTTGTTACATTTTCCAGCTTTTCGCTACAGAAATGAATTGTAAACCAATTAAAGTTGATTTTTCATCTTCATGTTGTGCTTTTTTCTCCACTTATTTCTCTGCTGCTGCTCTCATGTATATAGCGATTTTATAGTCGCAGACATCAGATTCAGCTCAACTGGCCCCGCCTTTCCCCCGTCTCCTGCCCAGCCTCCCCACCCGCCTCGGCTGTCCGTTTGGCAGTCGCATGTTTCTTCTGCGCCTCGGCAGCTTCTTTCTGGCTTTGTAGGTGAAAATACAGTAAACAACGAGTACATACATCTCAAGTAATCCAAATTTCTTGTGCTCATTTTGTAATTGCAATTTAATAATTATACCATTTTTTTTCTACTTCTTCTTCTTCTCCTTCTTCTTCTTAAATATATTATTTGTTTGTAATTTCTTTTGTATTTAATATATTTAATCGCAACTCGCACAAGTGGAGATTAATTGAAACGCAAGTCTCGAAAGGCCGATAATTATGACGACTCTGGCTCGTTACCAGTTCAGTTGACAGTTAGCCGAGAATACCACAGAGCTTCACAGAGCTCCACAGATCTCGAGCGCATTTAGCATTTAATTGAACATTTGCGTGCCGAACGAAAGCAACTCTCGACACAAATACAAATACAAATACGCCAACGGCTGCCTCACAGAACTGAGCGTAGTTGGAAGAAAACATTTCTAAAATCGATTAGTCGATTCTCAATATACATATATATATTTGCTTAGTTGTATATGTATATATAGATGAGCTCGCAGCTGACTGACTCTGCCTCTCTGACTGTTTGCTTGTCTGTGAATTTTTTAATTTGACCAACTTTCTATTCTTTCATCATCTTTGGCAATATGAAATAATTAAGTTTTACGTATATAGTCAGACTCTTCAATTAGAAGGTAGTTTATCTATCAGCAATATGCCTATAAACGATGTTTATTTATTTCGCGAAAAGCTGTCTGATATAATTGCTAATTAATGTGCTATATAACAAATCTTCTATAAGATACCATTTAAGAAAAACAAAAAAAAAAAAGCTGTCTATATTTTTTCTATAGTCTATATATTCTTTTTTGGAATGGATTTACCCATATTTATTTATATATATACGTACATATATCTACATATATTTCTTTTCATATACTACATATCTTTAAAGATAAAGAATTTCTTTAAAATATTATTCATAATTTTCAATTCAATCATACTTTGCTCTTCCGCTTCAATCTTAAATCTTTTCTGATCATATATGTAAATTATATGTATTTCCTTTCGTATATTTATTTAATTATTTTCATATTCTATATTTCTCTTGCCAACCTTTAAATAATGTCTTTTATTGATCGTTCTTAAAACTATTCTTTTTTTTATTTCCTTCCTTTTCATGCCATTTCTTTGTAATTACAGAATTCACACATATTTTAAGACTTTTATTTTTTTTTGTTAATTACTTTGTTTATTTCCATCCTATTCATTCTTACCTATTCTATGCCATATATAAATCGAATGCAAATGTATTTCAGTAACGTTATGTTAAACTACTTCTTGCGAAATATTGAATTATTACAGAATTCGAGCTCAGAAATTTTTGCTAATTTTACGTTCATCCACAGTGTCAGAGATCAAGTAATCTGATATTTGCATATACCTTAGGTTCTTATAACTTTCATTATTTTCATTAGGTCTTTTATATAAACACGCCCAAGTGTACTATAACTTTTATATATATATATATATATATATATATATATATATATATATATATATATATATATATATATATATATATATATATATATATATATATATATATATATATATATATTTATGAGATATATATTTGTACAATTCCGTTTTGTTCAGCTCATCACGAGTTTTGTTGTCCGAGTTTTTAAATACTATTATTTATAGCGTAAGTTTCATACACATTTTGTATTATTCACGATTTATCGCGCGTTCGTTTCATTTAATCCATGCACAATTTTTGCCACTGGAATTCGAGCACATTGAATTTTTCATTGTCGCTGATTTTTGTGGGTGTTGGCCTCCATTTGCCGCGCGCACACACACACACCCACACACACACACACATTGTTTTGAATCACATAAAAAAAAGAATATATTGAAGAAGGGTATAGCTAAATGTAAAGGGAAAACAATGGCAACAATTGCTATGGGGATCCGTATGTTGCTCCGGCTTTTGGCCACTCGAGGGGCAGCTGCTCAGCGCTTGGCCAATTGATTATTGTAACTGACGCTACCTTTTCATGGTTGCGGCTTGTGGCACACAGGTTGTTGCTACTGTATCTTCTTGAACGTTGCCGATGATGATGTTGTTGTTGTTGTTGGTGTTGGTGTTGTGGCTTGCAGTTCTTTGGTACACTGAAACTGTTAATTAATTCGCGTTCCGATTCGTTAACTGCATTCGAAATACTTTGAAGCGCGAAATTTTGTTTGTTGCTTCTGTTGCTTCTGTTGTTGTTGTTGTTGCTGTTGTTGTTGCTGTTGCTGTTGCTGTTTGCTGACCAACGCGGCGCGGCGCGTACTTTCAACGGCATCGAGTGGGCGGGTGGCATGAGAGGCGTGGCCGCACGGCAACGCTACAAACACTGCATTGAGCATTAAACTGCAACTTCACTTCACTTAACTAAAGCCACAACACAACAACAGCAAAACAAACAAAACAAAACAAAACAAATCCAAAAAAAAAAAAAACTGCTCAAAATTCAAATTCGTCTATGCGTCGCATGTTGTTGCTGTAGGTGTTGTTGTTGTTGTTGTTTGATGTTGCTGCTAACGGTTGTGCGATCGGTCAGCGCTTGGGAAACGGTAACAGCGTCGCTAGTGGAAAGCACAGACGGCCACGGTAGACCACGAACAGTTGCAGCTGATGCCAGACGAAAGCACCGTTCGCTTCGAGTAACCAAACGCGAATAGAAGACACCGCGGCCAGCGGCCAGCAACCAGCAGCAGTTAGCGACGACAGCAGCAGCAACAGCAACAAGCAACAAGCAGCAGCAGCAGCAGCAACAGCAACAGACGATGAAGCAGCAACACACAACGGCAATGGCAACGGCAACGGCCGCCAAGAAGCTTAGAAACCCGCTCTGCCACAAGCGTTTTCTTGGTCACAAGACAGAGCCAGAGCCAGCGCCAGAGCCAGAGCCAGAGCCAGAGCTATCATCAAATGTTTAGTATATGATATTATTCAATGGTCTCTTATGCGATTGGCCCCAGCGTGGGTTGCCCCACAAGATCGAAACGCAATTAAGTTGAGCTGAACTTAAAGATAATTACAGTTTTAGGTAACTTAAAACATTAGTAAAAATTTAATTTATATAATAATATATAGATATGTATAGTATATATTGAGATGGCTTAGGCTTTGCATTAGCTCACTTATAGTTAATATACGATTTATTTTTAGATATCATCTAAAATACTAAATACATCATATACTAGATTAGATTAAGATGAGGGAGTATGGATTCGGTTTAATAGCAGACTTTCCCTCACACACAATGTCTCCCTGTCTATCACTGTCTCTCTCTCTCTCTCTCTCTCTCGCTCTCTCTCTCTCTCTCTCTCTCTCTCTCTCTCTCTCTCTCACTCTTTTTGCAGTCACTCACTTCCTTTGTCTAGCTTTCTGAGTCTTTCACCATCTGTTTCTCAATTTTTCCTTTCAGTTTGTTAGTCTCTCTATCAGCCTATCTCTGTCTTACTAACTCTCTCTATCTATTATTATCCCTCTCTGTTCCTTTGTCTCCAACTGTATTTCTATCTCCGTCTCTTGGGGAATCAACTAGAGCGCGCGTCGACAGCGCGCAGAGCTTTCGTCTCTCGCTGGCCTCACGCTGCTCGTCTCTTCTCTATCTCTCTCCTCTCTCTCCCCTCTCTCTCTCTCTCCCTCTCTCTCTCTCTCTCCATCAATCTTTTTCTTTCTCACCCACACACATCCTCTCACTCCCCTTTCCAAGTTGCATATTTCATATCAAAAATTCAATGCCAACCATAATGAACAACTTCATGAGCAGCCCTCGTAGTGGAAATGGTATTTATAGCACTTGTTGTTGCTGTTCTCCGAGCCGCCTGCTATCATGTGTGCCGCTGTGTCAGTTGTCATGCCAATTGAACTGGCGTGTTTAATAAATATGACTTCTGAAAGAGAAGAGAACCCCAAACCAGCTGGATCAGTGGATCTACAAGAGCAGCGCTCCAAGCAGAGAGTCAGAGCTGGCCAAACCAGACCACAGACGAGGCCAAGCTAAGCTGGACTCCTTGTGTAGCTGCTCCACTTGCAATAGGCAACTAGTTGCAACGGTTCTTTGTGCTTGTCTGCCTCTCATTATCTCGTTCTCTACTTAACAATCTCTCTCTCTCTCACTCTGGCTCTCCTGCTCGCATCCAGTTCGATGGCAGAGAAATAAATAGCACGCCTGGATGCCTGCTGGAATAGCTGGTTACCAGAAAAACTAACTAAGCTAAGCGGTCTGGCTAACTGCTGGCTGACTAGCTGGCCGGCTAGCTAGCCTTGGCGGGCCTTAATGAATCAACGCCAAGAACGCGTGCTTCATGGCGGTATTTGGGTGATCGCTGACCAAAGTTGAGCACCAGCAGTGGCAGCAGGTGGGCACCAAGAGCTGGAAAGCGATCTTGATCGGTCATGCATTCAATAGACAACAGCGATTGCATGTGCTCCACTTGCCTCCAATGGCGTCGTGTTCTCCCCATTGTTTGCAGCTCTAATTACCAACGATCTTCAGCTCTAATCACCACACATTTAATTGCCCTGGCCGCTGACTCGAGTGTGTGCCAGTCGATCAGGCCACTTAAGCAGCCATCGGCCAGCACAGAGATGAGGAGCGACTCAGCTGGCTAATAAAGAATTTGTGGCGTATCGATGACAATCACAATTTCAATCAATCACAATCGATCGCCGATCGCCGATGATCCTGCTGTAATCTAGCTTTATTCGTTAGTCAGCGCCTTAGACACAAGACCAGCTAAGCTGTTTCTGATTGATTGATCAGTTAGGCATTATTTATTATAATATTTATATGAAAGGATGGCATAGTTCGGGTCCAACCATGCTAATACAATTTCCAATAAGTAAGCCCACTCTAATTAGCTGCTAAAGCAACTGCTTTTCACATTAAATTTGAAGATCTTGTTGAACGCATAAATCTGCCTAGGCTTGCGTATAAAATTTCATGTTTATGGCCAACAGACATAGAGTGAGACGGGTAGATAGACACAGAGAGCGAGAGAGAGAGAGAGAGAGAAAATGTCAACAGTTGGCAAATACGCTAATGAAATGGGGCAAGTGAATGCCATAAAATTGCATTAGCTGCAAATCACGGCAAAGCCGACAGCAGCATTAGCAACAGCACCACCGGCACCACCGGCACCACCGGTAGCCACTTAACTGGGTAGAAGCTGCGCATTGCAATAGCTCTGATTCCGTTTTGGCGTCTATGTTTGTCGCAATCATTTAAATAAGCACAGCTCCACAATCTGGCCGACTTTTACCCGACGCCCCGGCCAAACTCAATCCCAATTGCCGCTTAGCGCGATAAAGAACAAAGCTTTCACCCCATCAACAGGCCAGAGCAAAGTCGGATTCAGCCGACTTTTGCTTTTAATGCCGCGCGCCTAGTTAACTGAAATTGGCCAACTGCATTTGCGTGCGATTCACTTACCAAATGTCTACAGATGCGGCTACCAGCAGCTGAACGCAGTCCAGGCAGCCCCTTGCCGCCGCATAGTGCAGTGCCAGTGCGCCTCCGTTGGGTCTTTCGTTGCCAGAAATCGAACCCGGATGCATTGGCCCGGACATGTTCAGGCCGATGGGCATGCCCGCCAAGTACGAGTCCAGCTGATGGGCATGCATTCTGCTCAGATTGTGATTGCTTTTGCTTTTAATATTGTTGTTGTTGTTGTTGTTAATGTTGTTGTTGTTGGTGCTGTGACTAATATTGCTGCTGCTGCTGTGCAGCTTATTTAGCTTAATGTTGTAGTTGTGGCTGTTGTTCGTGTGCTTCAAGTGCTGATTCGGGTTGAGCGCGTAGTCATTGATAGTTCTGCAAGAGAGTGGATCAAAACATTGCTGATTAAAATACATACTAAATTTATTCCAACAAAAAAAACATTGAAATCAATTAAAAATATGTTTATCTTCATCATACTGTTGCTAAGTCAAAGTTTTGCCAAGTTATTGTTGTCTCTTATTAAATATTAGCTGAGTCGCACTACTACTAATTTCACGAGCTTACTTAATTTAAATTTAGTTCATTTTCTTTCACAATCTCTAATTTGTAAAAAGAAAAAATTATAATAAAAGCTAATAAATAATACGTTAGTATTCATATTTTATGTTGTGTTTTCTTTATTATGTTAACTATATAATTTCGTTGTGCAACATTTTGTAATACTATTTTTATGAGCAACTAAATTTAGTTAACTTCATTTCACAGCCACTGAAGTTGGCAAAGAAAAGTAAGTCTATAAAGTAATTAAAATATTTAAATATTCCATATAAATAATATTTCAATATTTGTAATTTAATTTTTCAGGTGGGGGAATTTCAAGGGGGATTATGAATTTTTTCAGGGGGGGAATTTTAATTAGATTATAGAGGAGATAGGAGATAGGGATAGGGTTAAGATATACTAAGGAGAGTAAAGGTTTATTTAGGATTTTTTTCTCTTTTTTATTATGCCTTTAATTTTTATAGATATAAAGATAGATATAGAGATATATTATATCTCTATATATATATATATATATATCATATTATTTTATTTTTTTTTAAAAATTGAATCAAATTTAATGATATTATGAATAAAGCTTATATCGGACGTCAAACAGATTAGTTCAGAACAGAGGCTACTCTCGTATTGTATACACATGCTAGATTCAAAAATTAACTGCCTTAGGTTGACGAATATATTTCGAAAAGCAAATGAAAATAAGCATGACTTCTAAGCCTAAGCTCGTATAAATATTTTTTGTTGTAGCCTCAACTACTTCTTTATAAAATAAAACCAAAATGAAATCAATTTGTAGCTACAAATTCAAATAAACATTAAATCGAATCGAAACCTAAATTCGTTCCAATTCAAATAATAATTAAATTGAGCTATTATAATTCATGAGGTAAAACTATAAATATGCTTCTCTCAAATTGACGTGTCCGATAACAATTAATCATCATATAAAAAATTGTAAGCTGTACATTATTTTTTTAAATTACAGCCCCCTACAAATAAGTATATGCACACCCTATAAATATTATCAACAACTACATATACAGCTACTCAATCTAATTTAAAACATCGCAAGGCCTTTGTCTTTGTGATGGAAAGAAAAAACTTTGCATACTTTTCAAATGCGCTTGGCGCGCTTTAGCTGCATTTTCTGTTGCAGCCTTTGCAGCTGCAAACGAAAGACTCAAGACACAAACTTGATGCCAATAAGCACGCAACAATTTGAGCCGCTTTTGCCGCCAGCTGCGGCAAATGTGCCAAAAGTTGTGAAAACATCAAAATTGAATTTGCCAATTGGCTGGAAACTAACGGGGTCGAGTCGAGCCGGTGGCCAACCGCTGAGTCATTGCAACAGCACTTGCCCCATGGGCGAGCCCACTTTGGATTGGGCGCCACTTCCGCTAGCTCGGGCAGCAGCAAAACTCGGGCAAAAGTCGTAAACTTGACTCCGCACATAAGCAACAAATTAATTGAGAGCGGGCGCAGCGACGAGAGAAGCAGCAAAACAACAACAACAAATGGAGTGATGTTGTTGTTGCTGTTGTTGTATCTCAGTTAAGCGCAGAAAGAAACTAAATGAACGAACGCCACAAGCCAGCCACTTTCTTTCACTTTATTGCGTCAACACATTTGGATTAGATTGTCAAAACGAGACGATTGCTTGTAGCAGGTGCCACCAGGTGAGCCCCGGAGCGGCAGGTGAACAGCTGAGAACACAATTCGGTCACACAGAATGCGGGCCACTTGGTCAGCCAAATGCACGAAAATGTGAAAAACAAATGAAAATCCCCAAAACCCCAAAAAAGAAAAACACATTACAAATTATTATTGTTCCCAATGAAAACAGGCAAAAGAGCAAAGCACTTTGTATACCCTAGACTCTACAGAGATTGAGCAGCTGATTGACAGCGTGATTGCTGAGTAAAGCAAGAAGATCTAGCTGCGAGAGATCTAGCAATTGTTCTTTTCAAATTCGAAATAGAGAAAATAGTGAAAAATAAATCTATATTTTATAACTATATAATAGTATATAAATTTACTAGGCCAATCACTAGTTAAGATCTATAGCTAAATGGAGTCCAAGACAGAACTTAAGTGAATAAAATAGAAAAGAAAGTAAATAGAATTTAAATAAAAATTAAAATAAATACATTTATCGAAACAGCTTCAAGCTCAGCTACTTTGAGCTGCTTTAGCATGATCTGCACTACCATGATCGGATCTATCATGAACTGTTCTACCGTGATCTTATCTATCATGAGCACTTCCACAATGATAGGCTGTATCATGATCTATTCTACCATGTTCTAAAATACCATAATCTAATCTATCATGAACTGTTCTACCATGATCAGATCTGTCATGAACTGCTCCACTATGATCTGCTCTACAATTATCTACACCACTATGATATACTCTACCATGATCTGCACTAGTATATTCTGATCTATCATGTTCTGCTGTACCATGATTGGATTTTTCATGATCTGCTCTGCCATGAACTTATACACCATAATCTGATCTATCATGAACTGCAAAAAAAAATTCACTGCCGACAGCAGGGCAATAGATAAACAGGCTGACCGAAGCAGAGATTATGTGAATATGAGGTGACTTTAGTCTTTGGTGGATGGATTTAAAGATCACTTTTGAATGCGAATCGTATGAATAGGAGACTTATCTCAACAGCAACAGCTGCAGGTATATCCACTGCTATAGCAATAGCTACACTCGCGCGCACTCCACACTTGGTACAGGGTATTTCTGAGTGCATTGCATGCCACTCACTTTTGCTCGCACTGGCAGCTCACACTCACAAATAAACAACAACAAAAATAAAGAAAAAAAAATCGTCGAGCTTTGACATTTTACCTCAATTTGATGGCAATATCGCGACACTTGACACATGGCACTTTTGCAGCTGGCTGCGCTTTGGCTGTTTCCTCGGCTGCGACGAAGGATACTTTGCTCTGATCCGCCGGCTTCTTTTCGCTCGACTCTGGCTGCTGCTGCGGTGCATTCGCTATCGTTGCGTATTGCGTCTCAGCCTCTGGGTCTTCGGCCTCGGTTTCGCTGGCAAAGTCAACCACCAGCTGCTGCTGCTCGTCGTCCTGCGGAGCGGCCTCTGGCTGGGAGTTCGAGCGTCTGCTGAAGTAGCCGACGTGCTGTTCGACGCCCGCGTTGGCGTCCAGCAGGATGCGCTCGTAGGCGGCGCTTTCGTTCTCGCTGATCGCGAACCGCTGCTCGAAGACGCGCATCGGCAGCGCCGTTTGCCGCAGCAGCTCCATGCGCTTGTGCCGCAGCTCAATGGAGAATATGAGGCGCACGCGCACCTGGCGCCGCAGGCCCTGCTGCGTGGAGCGGGCTCGCTGCAGGCGCCGGCGATTGTGGCGCAGCTCGAGCTTCTCGAGCCCGCGCAGCGTCTTCTCTGCCACGTGCAGCGTCTCGCTGCCACGCCCACTGTAATCCGCCACCGAACTCAAGTCCAAGGCGCTGCGCGTGCGCCGCCACGGCACCAGATCGAAGTGCGAGAATTTGCGTTCGCCCAGCTCCGTCCAGGGATGAAAGTTGATTTGAGAGACGCCGCTGTTGCCCTGCCGCAGTATCCAATCTGAGGCAGCGGCAACCGTGTTGCACGCTGCACGCGTGTGACGCACGTGCGCGTTTTTGGCGCTCGCCTGCGGCTTGTGGCGTTTGTAGCGCGGCACCAGCGTCGCCTCCAGCATGCGCTCATCCAAGCCGTAATCCCGTCGCAGCAGCTCCAGCTCCAATTCCCTGCTGCTCGCCGTATACTGAGCGCCGTTCCAAACGATGACCGGTCGTGCCGAGAGACTCGCGGACAGTGGCCCGCCGCTGGGCATGTTCGTGCTCGAGCTCGACTCGGACACCAGCTCGCATGGAGCTGTCCGTTCGAGCTGATGTTGCGGTTGCTCTTGTTGCTGTTGCTGTTGCTGTTGCTATTGCTGTTGTTGCAGCTGAGCTCGCGTTCTTGTTCTCTGCGCGTTAGCGAGAATTTTCGCCCGGTTTTCGGGAAACGGCAAACGGCGAACGGGAATAGGGGCTCGGGTTCAGGTTCACGTTCGTTTCGTGTGCGCGTTTTACGTTTTATTCTGTCGCAATTTGCTGATTGCTTTTTAATATTCGCCGTTGTCGCTGCTTTCCGGTTTCCGTTTTCTGTCTTTTTTTTTTTTCTACCGTCCGACGTCTGCGCGCCGTGACGCCGTCGCCGCAAATGCTGCTGGTCAAAATCCGAAACAAACTCCAACTGCGGCTCCGAATGCGACTCTAACAACGACTGAGTGCTGGTCGAGCGAGGGTTGAGCGCGCCCTATGCAAACCTGCGATGCCAGCGCCGCAGTCGGCGTCGCTGTCGACGCTATTGCGATGATTAATTGTATGCAAGCGCGCTTTGAGTTTATACAACATTATGTTGCTGTTGGTTTTTATTGTTGTTTTTGTATTTGTTTTTGTTTTTGTTTTTGTTTGCTCAACATTGGTAGACGCAGCAGCAACATCAACGAAACCCCCACCTGATGCCCCCCCCTCCGCTTTTATTGTTATTTATTTATTTTTCACGCTTGCTGCCATGTCACCAGGTCGCGGCGACTGCGCTGCCAGCAGCCAACTGACTGCGCAGCCCTCGCGGCGCTCATTTCAAATGTTTCACTTCGCTGCGCACGCGTCAACAACAACAACAGCAACAACAACAACAGCATTATTGGGGGCCGCCGCCGGGGCCGATTAAAATAGTTGATGTTGTTGTTGCTGTTGTTGTTGTTGTTTTTGTTGTTGTTGCATGCCCCATTCAAAAATTGCGAGTTCACAGTTCTATTCTCAGCTAATTGACAGCCGCTGCTCATTGACATGCTCATCATCATCCAATAATGTGGAATAATGAAGGCTTTATAGACAGACACAAAGTCTATGGAGTTTAGCTCCCATCAGGCTAAAATTAACTCATATTTCATTAGATTAAAAAATCAAATGAAACAAAAACAACTATCGAAGCATTTGTTGCATAGAATTTCTAGAGTGTTAAAATATATTTATTGAAAATAATATATTAAATAAATAAAATTAGGAGAAATTAATATTGGGATTATATATTTTATTTGAGGTAATTAGTAAAGATATGCATATAAATTCTAAGATAAAAATTAAGTACAATGCATATAATTTGATTAAAATTAAGTAATCTGATAAACCAAAAATATATATTGCAGACAACTAAAAGATAACAAAACCGAAGGCGGCAAGAATCATATATATATATAAATACATATTTTATATACTATATACATCATGATAAACAGACTCCAATATAATATTATGATATGACGTGATGCTCTGTAATAAATGGGAAAGTTTGTTTTCTAACTTTCCTAATTCTATTCAATTTCGTCACAATTGCCTCTTGCTGCTGCCGTAGTATTAATCTGAGGCTGAGAGCTTGTACAGAGCTGTTGTAAAAATGTTAATCGAGTGGGTTTATTGTGCTTCTCGTTTCACTTGACTTGTATTCGCATAATCTCGCTGCGTGTAAGTGAGAGAGAAAGAGAGAGAGAGAGAGAGAGAGAGAGAGCGAAAGAGGGACATTGATGGGTAGTGCTGCACGCAGCCTCGATTGCTAATGAGTCAGAGCGAGATAGTCACTCGGACAGGGTCTTTATAATACTCAGTGGATGAAGAGAAGCGACTAGAATTTGTCTTTCTAGAAAAGCGCGTTGTGGAGGACGAAGAATTGACTAAATGGAGACAGCCCAGATATACATAGATATATATAACTTATATAAACGTATACAAGTCGACTGAAGAGCTTGCATATTTATATCTGTATTGAGTGCCCCCATTTAAATTCGCTGGAAATCAATAAACAAAACAAAAATGAGCCAATTTTAAGTTAAGAATTCAGTAAGAATCCGGAAATATACAACACAATGCATATTTAGATAAACCCAGATATCAAAGTGTGCATATACATATATCAATATATTTCTAAATATCGACTATGTATGTCGCAAGCGTTGCTTGTGATTGTTTTTGGTCGATATCGACGAGCGTCAACCTTGGATTGGTGTCAATTTGAATATGGAATGGAGATGCGTGAAATGCGGTAGAGTCGCAGTCAAAACAGATCTATTATACTATGGACATTGTTATGGATAGATGGATGTAGATTTGCATTATAAATGCATTGGGGCAAACGTTTAGTTTATGGCCTGGCCGCCTTTCTAAGCCAGATGCGGCGCTGTTGTGTTAACTGAAACTTGTTTGGCCCGCAGTTGGAGAGGTCTCTTAATTGCAGGCCTCAAGTGTCAGTGGATTGGCCCGAAAGTCAGCCTCAACTAATGAACGTCATCTTTGACATTTTCATCTTCATTTTCATTTTCATTTCCATTTCAATTTAAGCTTTGACTTCGTTACAAAGCAAAGCCCGAGTAAGCGATTATGAAATTATCTCGAGCTAAAACCCAATTTGAACAGAAATAAAATTGCGAAGGTCGAGGACTGTCAAAAAAACACACACACACGCACGCCGACACACAAAAGAGCAAAATTGTATAGGGAAAGAGGCACAACGCGCATGTTTCATCAGGCGGGTGACATTCGCCGAAGCTATGGAGCTATAGATGCGAAGAGCTGCGAAGTGGAGCCATTGAACCAGAAATCACGAAAACTCTTTACGCTGCTTGAGCATGAATCACGCCCCAGCCGCTCGCATGACAGACCTGATAGAGGAAACAGAAGTATTCGACTGGACAGGGGCTTTACATGAGCCATAAGCATTCAATCGACACAAGAAGACCAAGAAATATAACTTCTCCCAACTTCTCCTCATCGGCTCACTCAATGGAAACGCGCCAGCTGCCCACTTGAGCACTCCCTGCTCATTGAGCTGACTGAGTGACTAAACTAATGGCTAGCGAGTAACTACTAACTACTAACTAGTACTACTATCTACTAACTACTTCTGCGGCACTACTCATGGGCGAAGTCTGTTGGAGAATCAGCGTCACGCCTGAGTTGAGCGACATGCAAAAGTTCTACAAGCTGTACCGCGCTGCCCATATAATATCGAATATACTAGATACTAGATACTAGATACTAGATACTAGATACTAGATACTAGATACTAGATACTAGATACTAGATACTAGATACTAGATACTAGATACTAGATACTAGATACTAGATACTAGATACTAGATACTAGATACTAGATACTAGATACTAGATACTAGATACTAGATACTAGATACTAGATACTAGATACTAGATACTAGATACTAGATACTAGATACTAGATACTAGATACTAGATACTAGATACTAGATACTAGATACTAGATACTAGATACTAGATACTAGATACAAGATACAGATAAAAATATAAGTACAACATTAAAGCTACAAGCTACAGATGAAAGATAAAAGATACAAGATTCAGATACAAATACAGAGGAAAGATACAGAGACAAGAATGAAGATAGAAAATAGATGGTAAAAGATATAAGAAATTATTTTATTTGTGAATGATAATTTTCTCCATAGCTTCACAAGCAGATATCAAAGAGTCAGTCAGTCAGTCAATCAGCCAATAAATAAGTTAGTCAGAACAACGTTTTATACATATATAAACTTTGTATACACACATACATAGATACAAATACCATAGACCAATCTATTGCCCCATTGCCACAAAGTAGATCCATTGACGTTTTCTCCCGGTTGTAAGTTATTTCTGACTTTGGCTGCGCTGCCAATGGCGGCTGGAGGGGTCGTGGGGTAGGGCCGGCGGAGGCCGGTCTCGACACTTTTACTTTTTGGGCTTTGTTATCAAAAACAGAACACCGCTAGCATTGAGCGCTGTATAACGGTATGTGGTAGCAATAGCGAACATTAGTTGGGCCGACGTCGCGTCGTCTTCGTTTTGATCGTCTTCAGCCGCCATTCAAATGCAAATGGGCCCCAAGAATCGATGGGTCAATCGATGCTTTGTTTCTCGAGCCGGACAAATTTTCACTTTCCGCACTCGAATAGAAAAGAAAGCAAAAGTGAAAGAAATTGCTAAGACCCCAGACTCACGATCAAGACCCGCCGAGAGGAAGTTGAACTCGAAGCTGATCAACCTCAGCTTCCGCCTAAGATCTAACGCAATTCCCAACACTCTCACATCCATAAATACTCACTTGTATAGTCAAATCAAATGAAAATATCAAAGCTGAATTGGCTAATAGGCTTTGCCAAATAAGCCACTCGCAGGGCCGTGTTCATTGATCACTCCAATGCTCGTGCATCAGTGGCTCATTCATTTATTCAATCAGTTCATCAAGCGGAGGCCTCTGGGCGACTGGCGACTGCCGTGAAAGTCCAAGGCAAACAAAACATTTTCTTTAAGCAATACGAAACAAAAACGCAGAGCAAAGAGAGAAGAAGAGAAAAATATAGCATACACACGCAGCATTAACTAGCAGCAGGTAAACAACAAAGCAAAACAAACTAGCAACAAGACAAACAGCTGCCACATCAGCCACTTGCCACTTGCCACTTGCCACTTGCCGCAGCCCCGCCGCCCCGGCGGAAACTTCATGCAGAACCGCACAATTCACAGGCAGCGAACAGATAAGAGAACTGAAGATGCATCAACTGCAGTGCGAGCACCTGCGAGCATCTGGTGGCAGCTCGTCATCCCGTCATCCCGTCGTCTCGCCGCCTCTTGGGCGAGCTGCACGAGCGGCAGCCATGCGCCGTTCCAGCTCTGAGCGAATTGAACCAAATTCAACGGACTACAAAATATTCTTATGCAATTTTTACTGTTTAGTATTTGATTTGGTATTTTGATATACTGTTAGTGGAGTGCGTGCGGAGGCTGCGGAGCGTTGATTGTGTGGGGCTTTTTTTATGCTCGTTCAAAAAGTGAAAGGGGCATATTGGCTTTGTGCAGTGCTCGTCTAGCTGTATATCTGTCTGTCTGTTTGTCTATTTGCATTGTTAGCGACACGCTAGAGACCTGGAAGTTTTTCTCAATATCTATGACAATGTATGACCTCGTCTTTTAAACCCCACGGTTCAGATTGGGAAACACAATATTATATAAAGTTCAACAGTTAAAATCTGATAATAACTGTTCACTGTTGATCTTTTCTACGGATGGAATTGAAATAATATTTTGATTTGGTACTACTAAATACTAAATACTAATAGAAGCGCCCATTGAGGCGTGATAAATCAAATGCTTAGGGTTCATATATAGTGTTATAGACTATTTTGTAAACTATTTAAGCAATTTTTAAGGATAATTTATATTACTAAATATATTTATTTACACATAATTACTATTATTATAATTGAATTTTTTACAATTTTTTTTTTTCTGAATCCACTTTAATATGAAACTGATTAAATTTGAAATGCATTGCAGCTAGGATTAGCAAAAGCGGGTGAACAAATGACCAATTATGACGGCGACTGCAATTAACGCAGCAACATGAAAAGCATGGGAAAACCTGTTGAGAGCTGTGCTTTAATATGGAAAATGAAAAGCCAAAGACATGAACATCCACATCAACAGCGACATCGACAACGGCGGCGATTTCTAGTCAACCGAGTTAAAAATGTCGTATGTAAACGCTTTGCCTTAATACTTAATTGACATTGGTGGAAAGTTGCAGCAGCAACAAGTGCAACTGCAACAGCAGCAGCAACAACAACTGCAGCAACAAGACCCGGGCCGGCTGTTGACCGAGAGATTTGCTCGGCTAATAGCCATCGCCCGCACTCTGGCTCCAATGAAAGCAAAAGGATGGCCAGGCTCAGGAGCTGGCGCACAGGGAGGGGCGTGACGCGATTCAGTTTGTGCGCTCGGCGCAGCGGTTCGGGCCAAAACGAGTTGCGGCCAGCCAAAGCCGGCTGAAAAAAAAAAAAAAAAAAAAAATTTCACTTTTTCTCTTGGCATCTCTTTTCTTTTTAGTTTGTTTTCTTGATTTATATTTATTTATTTTCTTATATATTTATATTATATATATATAAATATCATTTAAGCCGCATGCTTTCGAGATTTCGATCAGAGAGCGTCGCTAATTAGCGTCAGGTAAGGCGCAAAATAATAACTAAATACACGTTAAGACAAACCCATTTGGCCAGTTGGCCATTTGCCACTTTTGGCCATTTATCTTGTGTGTGATTGCGTTTGCCTAATCCCCGACTTTTATACTTGTTTTATTTGTATTTTGTTTATCTCGCGTTTTCCTCTTCGTTTTTGTTTTCTTTTTCATATCCATGTGTCTGCTGCACGCAAGTTGAATGGACTGCAATGTGCAACACGCCGCGCTCAGCTTGCAATGCATTATGCGATTTACACCGCACGGCGAATTGCGAATTGCTTTGGACCCTAATTGAAAAGGTGTTGGACAGGCACTAAGACTCTCCCTCACTCTCTCTCTCTCCCATTACTATATATAATATATAATAAGCTATGTTATTATATAAGTTATAAATTATTATATATGATTATTGTATTTGTATCTATATATATTTCTTTATTTATTCTATTCTTCACTCTCTCATCTTTCTATATAATATACCAAATTGATCAAGAATTATTTAACTGCTTCTCTTTATCTGCGTCTAAATATATATCCAGAAACTACTCTTATACACATATATGTATATATTTTTTTTATCTAGAATTTGGTTTAATGTATAAGTGTGTGCGACTATACACTACTATTTTGATAATCATTATCATTATTGGCATATGGCTCATTTCTTTTTTGCTTCAAGTCACGTTTTCTTTTTTCCAGAACGAATTGTTAATCTGATTTAAGTTAAGCTGTTTCTTCTTATATTTAACTGTCTAAATATTTCTAAGCATTCATATATCTTAAGTGTTTTACTAATATACATATATTATATTATTATAATCTATATATCGTATCAATCATATAAAATCAATAATGAGCTACACAAAATACCCCCCAAGCACACTAACTTGCAGAGGCAAGTTCAGTCAAAGTTCGAATACCCTGTAAATTACGAGTATGGCTGTACCTACTAATTATTTGTACAACATTTCTGAGCCTAGGCTTGCCTAAATCAAGTCAAAAATCGTAATGTCAATAACACTAAAATCCAAATTCATATTGCGCTCTGCCTCAATCTGGTCACGTTTGAGGCGTCTTTATCACAGCCAAGTTATAAAAGCTTTCAGCTGTCGAAATAAACTACAACTGAATAGATATACATATACACATACATATATACATATATATCATATATATTCACATACATATATAGTGTTATAATCATTGTATCATTAATCTAAGCGTGCCACCACCGCACATCCATGAACAATCTGTTCAGCTCCACTTCAAAGTATCTTAATTAAGAAATTTTTATTAGCTTTTCTTTCTTATCGGCGCTCAGGTTTTTATCTGCGTATTTTGCATTTGAAAGTTTTTGCTTGGAGAAATTCCCTTTGGCGCCGTTATCTGGCGTATAATAATAATTATTATCTAGCAGTTGCCAAAACAAACAAAAAAAGAGAGAAATAAAATAATATTAAATTATATTCTGTAAGCTTGAGTTTACTTCTAGGGCATTTCCGCAACATCGTTTGCCACAGCTATCTCAAATGTGGCAATAACTGCAACAACAACAACAGCAACAACGAAAGAAAAATAATTAAAGTAAGTATTTCACGTCTATGTCTAGAGAAATAATCGCTAAGACCACGCCGAGTGCCTTGTGGCAGATGGCAGGTGGCAAGTGGCAGGTGGCAGGTGGCGGCAGGTGGTAATGGCGGGTGGTTAGCCACGGCGGCTACAGCCAGGCAACAGGCGTGTGCAACACCGAAACAAAATACGATTTAATGCGCTTTTCGAATTCTACAGCGCCGCGCTCTGATCACATCAGTAAACATGGATATGGATAGCTGCCCGTTTATATATACATATGTATATAGAGTAGGTACTCTGAAATCGTATATGGTATTACAATTACTATAATGATACGATTTCTAAGGTATTGCAGATGTTATATAGATGAGGCAAAGCTATCGACACGATATATCCATATGTTTGTGTGCAGAGATATGTACGTATATAGTTAAAAGAGATTAGGCTTTGGAGAGTTGGGTATCATGGTAACAACATTCTCTCAGTTATTTATAGATAGATACTATCTTGTGTAAATTATTGTATTACTTGTTATGACCCCAGACGTGGGCTAATTAAAGCTTATAGACAACATGGATCTGTTATCAGATGGCAGACGATCAACTACTGTCATAATATACCATAGTGTTGATACTGATTCTAAGAACTACAAATGTAACTACAGATCTAATAGCTTGCTTGTTTATTTTATTATATATTCGAATTAGAAACGGATTTCATATTAGAAAATTTGCTTGAATTTCGCCCAATTATGAATAAAAAATCACTTATCTTTCTCTCCCTGAGTATAGTGCAATTATCACAGCTTGTGGCTCAATCAAATATGGTTAAGAGAAATGCCTAATTGTATATCCAAATCCCAGTCAGACACGCCCTAGAAACTATTGGGCATCATTTTAATTGGATTATAACAAAATAACTTTCACTTTAATAAAGCAAAATAAAAGAAGTTCTGATAGATCATCGCACAAATTATTTGTAGATCACGTCTTGATCTGCATATGACAATACTTTCTAATGCCACAAATGAACCAAAGCTTAAACAAATATATACATACATATATGTAAAACATATGCATACATATACAATTTATGTAAATGTTGTTTATAATCAGCAATAATTGTTTGTGAAATCAAATCAATCGATGTATTGCCAATATTTAATTAAAGCCTTGGCATACATTGTAATCAAGTTAATTTCATGTATGTATTTCTAAATATTTTGTAATTCACCTATTTTTGTATTAGCTCTCAACTTGCATACTCCAAATGTAATCGAAATGCAACTTACTCAGAATATTTGCGTTATCCAAGAAGATGCAAGAGATAAGCTCACAAAATACTGTACATCGCGTAAGCATAACACACACACACACGCGCACTATCTCTCGCACATGCACACACACGCTTACACATACATTGATATGCGTGCATGAATAGCACAAGCTTTACAAATATCGAAAACGTTTGATCCGCGACTTTTGCAATGAATACGAAGGAAAAAAAAACAACAAAAACAACAAACAAACAAAAATAATAACAATAACGTATAGTACCAGTGGGGATATGCACGCCTAACTAACACAATTGATGCAACATTTTGAGGCAACGGTTAATTTGTGTTAACTGTTTGTTGCTGCCGGCAAGAATCGCTTTTGAAAGAGAGACGCGCGCGCGGCACGTGCTTTGCGAACAATGGTCGACGCTTGTTTAAGTCTTGAATCTTTTAGTCTGCGGTCGGCGAGTCTTCGTTTTCGACTTCGAGTTCGACTTCGACTCTGACTCCAGCTTTGGCCACCGGTCGCCAAAGAAATGTAAAAGCCGCCGCAGCCGCTGCCGCTGTTGCCGTCGCTGCTTCTGCTGCTGCTGTTGCTTTCAGCGCTCAAAGCGTCAGCGTCGTAGCAGCAGGCGTGAAAGCTCGAAAGCTTCTGCTCGTTTGTTTACATTGAATATTTGTTGTTATTATTGTTTAGGCTACTTTGGAATTACATGTGTATGTGTGTGTGTGTGTGTGTTGTGGTGGTTGTAATGCGTCGATGCGCTTTTTGCACACTGCTGGGCTTTTTCTGGCTTCTGCTCGCTCTCTTTTTTACGTTTTTCGAAATTTTGTTGATCTTAAATTATGCCCCATACCCTATGTAATTAGCGTATGGGATATATGAATAGAAACATAAATTTGCATGTATGAAAAATAATGTTATAAGGATGGAAATATGTTATAAGGATGGAAAATATATTTAAACTGAATTAGGGTTTTCTTCAAGCTAAGACTTTTGCTATATCTAAATATTTTTATTCTGCATTTAGCCATACTCATAAGATTTACAAGTTTTGGCCTTCGGTGAAATCTCTTTGATTTCCCTCAAATATTTCCATGATATAAGCCTACTCATAATCATTAATATTAGATGCACTTCTAGCAAGCAGCTAAACAGGGTATCTGCCGGCCAACCACTGTTCGACTCAAGCACTCTTACTTGTTCAGCTAACTTTATTCAATCGAGTTTATGTTTTTTTTTTATTTTTGAATGCTTTTTATAGCCAGAGCCGCGTCATGCGCTTCTAGGCAGCTGGGCAGCTGTTTAGCTACCATTGTTTGGCTGCTTGTCTAACGGAACAAGCGTTTCTTCTTCTTCTCTTAGCCATGCTAAAGATACATATTCCATTTACATAAATACCAATAAGCATTTATGCATATGACTAAACCTATTTTCTATGCACTTCCAATATCCCTTTCATCAACTGAATTAGGTCTTTTGCAATTGAACGCGAGTTCAGTTCGACTCGGTGCGGTTCATTTGAGTTCAGTTGACTTTATAGTTGGTTAGTTGGTCTTTATTTTCTATTTATATGCAATCAGATAACTAATTGTTAATTGCAATTGGAAACTATTTCGTAAAGCACTTCATTAGCAACTGCATTATAGCCAATTATCATTATCTTTGATGATCATGCTAATAATAATCAAACTCTTGATTGAGCACCTTGGAAATAGCTTCCAAATTATAGACTTTTGCGGCAAGGTCATTGAAAGTAGCTTTAAATTTATATGATATATGTATATCGTCTATACATGTATGTAGATATGCCTATGATGATTATATCATAAGGCTATTATGAGAGCAATCTGGGAATTACTCTCACTTAAAGATAGAACTTCAAGTAGGCTTTTGTAAGGCTATGGGCTAAGAGCTACACTTCCGAATTTTGTAACTATACTTTTATAAAAAAATAAATATTGTGTGGGTACAGAATATCAAAAATTTATTGTTTTGGCATTTGTTTTGTGAAGAAAGTCTCGCCCAATATTGCCCAATCAATCTGCAAAGCCTTCGAAAGGGTAAGGTATTTTTATTTATTATGGAGTTCCATTAATTTTATAGCCCAGTGCTAATCTATTCCCGCGGTAACTACTATCTCGGTTTTTACGTTTGGTTAAGCCATTTCGGTTTATACAAAATAGGCATATTAAAAAATTGCGGATGCATTCCCAGTATTTTAATTACACAATAGACAGTTCTTTCTAGAGGTAAGAACGAAAGAGACAGAGAGAGGTGTGTGCCAACCGAGCATACACATTAGCCTCTCTCTCTCTCTCTCTCTCTTTCCCCCTCTTTCTCTTTGATGCCCATCAAGTGCTGCCTCGCTGTCAACTTCGCTCGAATTGCGAATTTCGAATATAGAACTTTACAACACTAGAAGACTGCCCTATGCAATTTGCCACTGGCTCGTCCCTGTGTACCACTGCTGCTTTCAGTCTTTCACTACGTAATGTTACTTAACAGTTCTTACGGCTAATGTTATGCTAACATTCGTCACCCTGTTAAATTTGCAAACATAAGCCAGAGTATTGTATATTCGGCATATAAAAATGTATTTACATATGTATGGTGTATAACCTACCTGATAGCACTTGCTGCTGCCAGATTGGGCGGGTGTAGCCTGGTGGCGCCTCCAAAGCGCTGTGGATGATGATGTGGATGTGGATGTGGGTGTGGCTGATGCAGCAGCTGCTGTGCACTGAAGTCGAGCTCATTGTCGAGTAGGCCGTAGCTGTTGTTGTTGTTATTGTTGTTACGATTGCTGCAGCTAAGCCGACTCGCATGGGAGCCGCGCTCCGAGTTGCACTTGGAGCCGCAGAGCGAATTGTCGCAGAAGCGACAGCACTTATTGTAGCTGAACGTGGAAGTGCAGAGCGTACAGAAGGAGTCCAGCTGTGATTCGGCATGATCGTCATCGAGATCATCGCCATCCATGTCTGCGTCGTCGGCGTCGTCGCCATCTGCATCCACCTCAGCGTCAGTGTCCATGTGCAGCTTGTGGCAACGCAGCTTCAGCGTGTGCGCACTGCTGCTCTGATCCTCCGATCCATCCGAGCAGAAATTATATCTGTCGCTCTCCGTGTCCTCAGCAAGGCTGCTACCCGCACTGCCCTCCGCCCGCTGAGGCGACAGCCCGAAGCTGCTCAGCGGGCAGGAGGGGTAGCGCGTCAGGGGAAACTGTCGGATATTGTACTTGCTGGTCATCGATAGGTTCTCGTTGAAGTATATGACATTGGAGGTGCCGTTCGGCTCCAGCTCCAGCTCGCGCTCTCGCTCCCTCGCTCTGCTGATGCTCAGGTCGTGATATTTACGCAAGAAGGCTGCATTGCAGTCGGCTGCTGTATATTCGTGAAGCTTCTTCGGCTTCTGTACGGGATGATGTGACGAATAGAGTTGCTGCTGCTGCTGCTGCTGCGACTGCTGATGTTGCTGCTGTTGTTGTGGTCCATTGCTCTTATTGTTATTGCCATTTCCATTGCCATGGTTGCTGTTGTTGTTGTTATTCTCGCCGACAGATATTCCGCCGGACCGCAGAAGATCGAACAAGCGCTGCTTGAGATCGCGCATTGCGTAGGCATGGGCGCGTTACCTAGCTGACTGTCTGCAATAATAGATGAATCATAACAATATTAGTACTTCATTTACAATAATAATAAATATTAATTCATACGTTAGGTAAAGTATATTTTGTATATTTTTACGCGGCTATTTTTAAGAAAGCAAAAGCTTTTCAAGTGTCATAGCAAAGAGCTTGTGTGCGTTAGCAACGATATGAGCGCTACCACACAAATTCCATACGATATATCTGACCAAACCACAATCAGTGCTCAATGCGGACTCGTGATGTAGCAGTCAGCTTGCAATCGTTAGCGCGCACATGTTGGGCAGCCATATGGATTTACCAAATTGAGTAAATACTTGCGTGTTATCGATTGGTAAATTTCTGCACCAAAACATTTAACAAAATTTATACGCGAAACCTAAACAATCGCCATTTCTTCAAAAACCCTGAGCTGAGAGTAAATACTGCACAATAAATCAAAATTCGAGCAAGCTAACTTTCTGCCGTGCCGCATTTACAGATACAACAATATGAGTACACAGCGCGGCAACGCGACTCGCACACGTGCACAAAAACACAAAAATCGTCATGTATTTAAAAACGATTTGCATGACAAAACACCACAGCAGATGCGCCTCAACAAAATGCATGTGTCGACCGTATGCCAGCGCTGCAAGGAAGTCATTGAGTGGAAGATCAAGTACAAGAAGTACAAGCCCCTCACGCAGGCCAAGACGTGCGCCCGCTGTCAACAGCGGACTGTCCGCAAGGCGTACCATGTCATCTGCAAGGATTGCGCCGTCAAGGATCATGTGTGTGCCAAGTGTCTGAAGAGTGCCGACGAGGTGGAAATTGAGGCGCCACAGCCGACGCCGCAGGAAGAGCAGCAGCTGCAAGTCGAAATGGACAGATTAATCAAATCGTTCTCAGAGCGCAAGCGACGCGCCTTTCTACGCTTCATGGAGAAGGGGCGCAAACAGGAAGCCCAAGAGCCACTCGACGAGGAGGAGCGTGAAGCTCAAGAGAAGGCAACACGGGTTAGGCATACACGCGAAGAGCTGCTAGAGAAGATCAAACAGCTGAATCTCGCCGAAGAAGACGACGATTATGGCGAAGATGATGACGAAGACGAGGAGGGGGAATCTGATCGCGGCTCAGAGGAAAGCAGCAGTGAAGAGGATAGCGAGGAAGAGCCGCAAAAAGCGAAAACTATAGTAAAGAAGTAACGTTCAACTGCCTTAACGCTGTGCATTTAGAGTATAGTAAACAAATTTTTTTTGTATATACATACAAATAAATATAAAATTAATTAAAAATTTAGCTCATATTTTTCATAAAAATGTAATTTAAATTGCAGTTTGTTGGCCGCACGAAAAGCTTAAAAAGTTTTAATATACGGCGAAGTTGAGTTTATTCACGAAATTAGCGAAAGCTATAATCGATTAAATGTAATCGATTTCAGTCGTTCACAAGCTGATTGCTACAGCATTCAGTTCTAGCCGGCAGTAGCGATTCCCATCTTAGCAAATTTGCAATTTGTATATTTTGACAGGAGCATCGAAGGATAAATAAGTACGGCAAGGCTTGCAAAATGACAAATAAAAAGCCGAAGACCGGCCGAGCTCGCCGGAACAAGACCAAATCAAAGAACGACGTCGGAGAAGTCGGACAGTCACTTCTGGCACAGACACCAAAGTCTAAGACCAAACAGAAAAAAAAATTAAAAACGGACAAAACTAACGATCTCGACCAACAAAAGCTGACATTAGAACAGATACATTGTCTGCATCAGATTGTGCTCGATTTTTTAAAAGGAAACGAACCGTGCCAAGAAATATTTGGTTTAAGCAATATGGAGCGTAAAGAGGTTCATAATTTTGCTAGACAGCAAGGCGTCAAAACGCGCAGCCGTAGCCAAGACGGCGACCGTGTGCTAACACTCAGCCGCAGCGAAAGCAACCGAATGAGTACGTTCCTCGGCGATGTCAGGCTGTCCGTATCTTTGCAATTCGGCAGTGTTCTTAACAAGGCACTAAGTGAACTGGGCCGCCGCAGAACAGTGCCCATTCAGCCGAAACGTTGCAGCCAGTCGCTCATCCAAAATGGAGGTCTGCTGGGCATGCCGCTCGTGCCTCCATTTCCGCGCTGCACTAATGCAACGCTGACCGCCGAACGCAAGGAGCTGCCTATATACACAAAGCGCCAGCGTATTTTCCAACTGCTTGAGATGTCGCAGGTAAGTGAGACTTCCATGACAATCAACAGCCCATGGCCACATCTCTCCTGTCACGTTCAATTGGCTTTTAGGTACTTATTGTTAACGGCGCCACAGGCTCCGGCAAGTCGACCCAACTGCCACAGTATCTGCTCGAGGATGCGGCAGTCATGAAAAAACCAGTGCGCATTGTGGTCAGCCAGCCGCGTCGCATTGCCGCCATCAGTGTGTCCGGGCGCATTGCCGAAGAACGCGGCGAGGTGGTCGGCGAAACCGTGGGCTATATTATACGAATGGAGAGTAAGTATTGCAGTAGTCCAACCGACCCGACCCCGCCCCATCTCACCATCTCATCTGCTCTGCAGGCAGGTACAGCAATAATACTGCGCTGGCACTGACCACTAGTGGGTGCCTGCTGCGCACCCTGGCCATGCAAGGGCCCGAGTTCTTTGAAAACACAACACATCTGGTTATTGATGAGGTCCACGACCGCGATCTGGACACAGACTTCCTACTACTAGCAATTAAGTTGGAGCTCGAGCGTAACAAGTCGCTCAAAGTGATATTGATGTCGGCCACCATGGATCTGTTGGCCTTGTCCAAATACTTTGATGATGCACCCGTCCTTAATGTGGAGGGTCGTAGCTTCAATGTGCGCGTCTATTCGCTGGAGGATATACTGCACATTACTGGCTACTTGACTCCGCAGATGAAGTGTCTGCTGGGCGATCGCAAGAATCTTGATGGCGAGCAGCTGATGCGCACCTATGCCCTGGCTCACAAAAACAACGAGCAGGATATTGACAACTCGTTGATAGTGTCGTTGTTGCAGGTGCTGCTGCTCATGGGCAAGAAGGGCGCCGTTATTGTCTACTTGCCTGGCTACCAGGACATGATCAAATTGATGGATATGGTTCATTCGTCTCTGCCTAAGAACATGATCAAGGTTATGCTACTGCACAGCCAGGTCGACAGCCAGAGGCAGAAAGATGTCTTTCGTGAATATACAAACGTCCAGCTCAAGGTGGTGCTCAGCACCAACATTGGCCAGACCTCGATCACCATAAGCGATCTGCTGTATGTGGTCGATACGGGTCGCGTCAAGATGAAGACCTACGACCCATCGACAGGCGCCTCACATCTGGCCTGCACCTGGATATCCCAGGCGGACGCACAGCAGCGCACCGGACGTGCCGGCAGGCGTAAAGATGGCATTTGCTATCGTCTGTATAGCAACGCTCAGTTCCAGTCCTTCAGTTCCTTCACCGTGCCGGAGATATTGCGCCATACTCTCGACGAGGTCTGTCTCTTGGCCAAGATGGCAGCCCCGACCAAGCCAATCGAAGAGTTCCTATCCCAGGCTCTGGATCGTCCGCAGTCCACCGCCATTATTAAGTCGTGCGCCAAGCTGAAGCTCTTGGGCGTGCTGCGCGACGTGGACGAGAGCGTCACTCAACTGGGCCGTATCATAGCCGAGCTGCCGCTGGATGTGCAGCTGGCCAAGTGCATGGTCTATGGCATCTACTACCAATGCATGGGCAGCCTGAGCATCATTACCGCCTACTACTCGGTGCGTGATCCGTTTGTGCTGCCCAGCGATCGCTCCGGACGCACCGAGCAGCGCAAGTCGCGCGACTTCTTTAGCATTGAACCGTGCAGCGATTCGATTGGGATCCTTCAGCTATATCATGCCTACATGTCCGCCGACAGAAAGGGCGGCCACGAAATGGACAGATTCTGCGAGAGGAACTGCCTCTGCCGCAAATCCATGGATAATTTCGTCGCAGCTGTGCAGAGCCTACGCCTCACTCTGATGCGCATATTCAACTTCCCGAACATGCGCATGACCACCAGGTATGACAACAACCTAAACATGGTACGCCTTGCCCTGACAGCTGGCCTCTACCCGCGCATCGCCCACGTCGAACATTCGAAACACCCCCATCTAGTCGAGGAGTTTGATCTGCGTGTCCAGATCTCCCGCAACTCTACCTTGCTGCCCTGTTTCTCAAGGCGCCCCAAGAGCACCATGAACGAATGGGTCGTTTACGTGGAGAAGACACGTTCAGCCGGCTTCGTCTCGCACATTGAGCATGCCACGCTGATCAGCACCCTCATGGTGGCGCTGCAATGCGGCAAGACGGTCAAACTGGAGCAACATGTGCCGGAACTGTGTTTCTATGAGGACGAAACGTACAATAAAGTGGAACAAAGCATCCTGCGCCTGGACTCCTGGGTGCGCATTCGCCTCTCAACTGAGCTGGGCTCCAATCTGATCAGGCTGCGCTCCCACATTGCCCAGGAGTTTGATGAAATGATCTCCTCCCGCACCATGGTGCCCTCGCGCTGTCCATCCGTCGACTATGTCCAGAAACTGCTGGACCTCGACGCCGACCTGTCGGGCCTAACCGCCACAGACATTGAGTTTTACTGAGAAGACCAGAGTTTTTCCTTTAAAAATTTCCATTTTAATCTAAGTGTCGAGGATGCCAAACAACTTTGACATGGTGACTTTTGTCGCCATGACTGCATTCTCGAAAATTCTGTAAAATCAAAAGACTATCAACATAACCACAAAACGAATTCAATGTCCCAAATAGCCCTGAACCTCACTACAGCCACTGCAAGTCCCATCTTGAATTGTCAACATCCACGTGAATCGATTCATCAAATGAAGTCTATATGAAAATATGTACGCATACAGATATGCATGTTGACATTCCGAATGTATTTGTATGTCTTAATATATTTCATTTCAATCATATATGTATCTATGTACACATGTTACATAATATTACAACTAACCTGAAAATTGACTTAGTCATACCGGCAAGTCTCTTCACACTCACACTCACACTCACGCTACTATTTACAATGTACAATGCAAATATCAAATATTGATGAAAATGTGAAGCAGTATTAACATGCGGCAATCGTATGACCCAACTAATTGTGAAGAACTTGTGCATATCTCTAATTCGAATTGTAATGTTTAACATAAATAATCTTCTCCAAAGACTGCTGTGAATGCTAAAACAAAAAACAAAAAAAGAAAAAAAAAAAAAAAAAACTAGATATAAATACTCATGTACTTGAAGTTTACGCATTTTGCTAAGCTCGTTAATGCTCAACGATGGAGAGCGAAGAAGACGGATGGAGAGAGAAAGAGAAGGAAACATACTTTGGTATGTAAGGAAGGCTATGAACACAAAAATACATTATTTTAAATATGTATCATGAATGTGAATAAAAATAAGTTGGCTTTGCTAAATGAACGAATTGATTGATTGATTGACGTTCAGCTCAATCAGCTGAAAGTCTAGATGTAAGTTGTTGACCAAATAAATTTATATATTATATAAATAATATTATATATTATATAAATATAAAATAGTATAAACAACATAAAAGCTTTTAGCAAATTATAAGATAGTTTAGTAAATCTATTGACTGATATTATTAAGATACTGTAGAGGACAAGAGACATAAAGAGAGAGAGAGAGAGAGGATGTAATGAAGGCCTTAAATGTTAATAGAGCTATCAATGTATATACTAGATACGTATGTAAGTACTCTATGATATACTCGTTGATCATCTTAGGTAGTGCTGAAATAAATATTTGATCTTACAGAGAGAAACTGTCGAGGATGCCTAATTGTTAAATATATTTATATAAAATAACATAAAAAAGAGAGAGATAGAGATAGAGAGAGAAAGAGAGAGAGAATGTAAATATATATATAAAAAAATATGCATATATGAGAGGGCTCACTTCACTGATGGATGGTAATCTTAGCTGCGATGAATACCTGATATCCTATAGAGAGAGGATAAGCTGATAAATATATATGAACATATTTGTATATGTATGTATATAAGATATTGATTGATCAGCTTATTGACTAATGAACATGAGCAATGAGGGATCTTCTAGAGGAAGCCCAGCTTAACCTGGCTTACGACTGTCGCTACACTACAATGGAAAATGTTGTTGATGTTTTGGCTGCAGTCGCTGCTCTGGCTGTGCGTGGCATGAAATATGCCAGCACTTTAATTGCTGGGTGAAAAGATGTGTGCCACAAGTGCATGGAATGCAGCTGCCACTAAGTCAGCGTCAGTGTCTGCCTCGGCGTCACAGTCACAGCCACAGCCGCAGTCAGTGTCAGTGTCAAACCTGGCGGCGGCGCCCTGTTCGGCGACGGCTCCTTCGTTAGCCCATTGTGGCAATGTTGGGGCAATTTTCATGTTTCTCCGCGACTTGCTGGGGGAGGGGGTGAATCGCGGCAGCAGGCCCAGCCCCCTGGGCCAAGTGCGACCCATTGAGGCGCAACAGAGCAGCAAGCAGCAGCAGCAGCAACAACAGTTTGTAATTGCATAGGCAACGTTGTTGTTGGCGCATGCGCGCAGTCAATAAACCTGAGCAGCCTCGTTGCTGTTGTTGTTTGGGGCTGTTGCTGCTGGTGTTGCGCCCCTCCGCTCTCTAACAATGGCAGCCAGGCCAATTTGGTCTGATGAAAAAGACAACGTGCCACAAGCGACAGAGGCAACAGAGGCAACAACGGCAACAAATGCAGCAAAGAAAGTGAAATTAATTTGTTACTTGTCTCCGAGTTCAGCCTGTCTAACTGTCTCTGTTGTTGTTGTTGTTGGTGTTGCTGCTGCTGCTGTTGTTGTTGTTTGCTGAAGTACCTTTCAATTATAAGCCAAGTTTTCCAAGTACCTACACGCATTGCTCTAGAAATTACATACATACATATGTATATGACCAATCGCCATTGTCGATTAGTTCCATTATTAGTTCCACTCGCTTATTTTGCAGCTGCTCAATTTCGAGCTGGTTCAGCTGTAGCACACTTCGAGATGAACTTGGTACGATAACCAATACAGTTTATAATCGACATGATATGGAAATACGTTTACATCATTCGTTTGTTTGTAATTTAATTACAAAATACATTCCAAATTCAAGACGAACATCCAGATGATCCGCCAAAGTTTAAGGAACTTAATATATATATATATATATATATATATATATATATATATATATATATATATATATATATATATATATATATATATATATATATATATATATGTATATATATTTTATATATATTTTAAATTATTATATATTGCAATTTACTTTCATGTATGTACATACATATGTATATATTTTATAGATTTTTTTAAATCATATTTCATACACTAGCTACTTTTCAACAAATTCACTGCTCGTATATAGAAGGGCACAGCATAGTGCCAATACTCGAATGGTTTGGATTTAAGTATGACATGACTAACCTCGCTTTTCATTTTTAAGGGCACAATACAATAATAATAATAATAATAATAATAATATATTAGTAGTAATAATAATAATATATGCATTAGTAATAATAATAATAATAATATATTGGTAATAATAATAATAATAAAGACATAATCTTTTTAAACAATACATCAACTTTATTGACTATATTTAATATTAAAATTATAAGTACATACAGTAAAGTTAAGTTCATATTAGTTATATAGTATATTACAATTATCACATTTAAAATGATATAATGGTATTATTCACTGTTAAGCAACATAGGTGATATCAGAGAAAATTTTTGGTCATATTCGTGAAACAACTTGACAACTATTAAATAAGCTGGATTGTCGATAAAAGTAGGCTAAAATAGACTAAGATGTACGTAATGGGCTTGAAGAAAAAAAGAAGAAAACATACGAAAAGTAGCAAATATATTTATAAAATTAATTGCAGTGACATTTTTTTGCTTATCATAACAATAAAATAAAAAAATCAAGCTTCAAATTTTCCTCCAACTGTTTCCCCCAAGTATTGCCTCTGAGTATTTCCTCTGAATATTTTCTCTAAGTATTTCCTCTAAATATTTCCTTCAAGTATTGCCTCCAAGTCCTTTAAGTCTGCACACTCCTCACATCAGTTCACTTTACAGCACTGCACGACTGACCCAGCCCACCAGGCCTGGGCAACTGAAGAAATGCTGCAGCCGCTGCCCTTTATATAGGGCAACTTTCTCTCAAACCGTAAGGTTCGCTCAAATGTTGAGCCTGACGTCAGGTAGAGGGCATTGCAATCGAGCTGAAGTGGACCAATGGGACCAACGGGAAGGAACACTCTCTGCGGCTCCAAGCATTCCCGCTTCGTCTTACTCAAATACAAATACCAAACGAATATTGCTGCATACACATGGACGGTTTAAAGACGGAGGGACAGACGGAGAGATGGATAGGGACACAGAGACGACAGACAGGCATACAAACATATACATATGTATATGGGCAATCAAACATACTTTGTTTGATTGGATTAGCTCAACATATATGTATGTGTGATAAGGCTAAATGTTGGTATACTAAAATAGTTTAAGTACATTAATATTTATAATTTGTAGATGGCATAGAGAGCAGTTGCTGTTGCTCTACAGTTCTCTTCTCTACATAGTCTGCCTCAATTTTTTAGATATTCCACTCGACAGTCATGTTCAATGGATGTATTATCCAAAGGCTAAATCTAGCCTGAAATAGGCTAAACTGGCAACACTGCTGCACAGAAACATTTGAATGTGCGAATTCCGTATTGAATTACTAAATTCGCAACTGCAATTTTTTCACACACGTGAGCTCAATCTCTGATTGCCTTATATACACATACACATATATGTATATGTATAAATGCCTATGTGTGAGTTGGCGAGGAACGAGTTCGAATCCTGTGAGGTGCTTCGATTTAATGAAATTATGAAAAACGATGCCGTGCACTAAATTTGATTATGTAAAGACGAATTCGAGTTTGGGACGAGTTTGAATCGGAAACTAGTACGAATAATGTATTTTCTGTTCGAATAGACATTTGAATGCGCTTAATTATTTTCTAGTAGAGCATACTGAGATTTATGTATGCATGTATAATTAAGGAGTTTATGTTAAGATCAATTCGATTATCACTGTGATGATAATTGTATATCATATTATATTTTATATCATACATTTTATATTCCCTATGAGTGTTGGGAATAGAGAAAAGCAAAAAGAATTACATAAGTACTGGCTAATTATTATATAGTATATATGTAATACTGTATTCTAATTTTTAAGTAAATCTTCATTTTAACTATTCTAATTCTAAATTAAAATTAAAATAAAATTTAATAATAAATTAGTACACATAACACTAATATTATTTTTGTTAATTAATGAAACTAATTAAAATGAGACTTTGTGCTTAATATATATGTACATATATAAGCATATATATATATAAGTATATAAGTAGAAGAAGTTTTTTCCAACGTAGGGTATCTGCCTGTTGGCTACTTCCGATTGCACTTGCCTTAGTCTAATGATTGTGTTTAGCTTCTTGTAAGTCATATTAAATATTTTCAATCATCATTTTTAACCAATTTGAAATGAATTTTGAGTCTCAATTCAGTTTTTAGCTAGTTCACAGATCTGTACATATATCATATACTGCTGTTATCATAGCCAAGTGACAATCTATCATCCGTTGATCAGCTGTGGGCATTCCAGGGCACACGCTCAGGCGGGCAAGGGTCGAGGCTGTCGCATTTGTCGTGGCCATGGCCATTATGGCCGGAACCGCTGCTGACCCACAAATGCAAATGTAGCATGCGGCTAGCCAGCCAGCTAGACAAACAGACAGAGAGAGAGAGAGAGAGAGAGAGAGAGAGAGAGAGAAAGAGAGAGAGAGAGAGAGAGAGAGACAGAGAGCCAGCTGGCCAGCCGGCTAGCCACCCGCCGAACAGGTGCAACTATGTGGTCGATGATGCTGGTGTTGCAAGTGCATTCAACTTGTGTTGCATCCACTTCCACCGGCCAGCCAAGTTTATTGTCCAGCCATTAGCGCGCCGCTGCACTAAGCTGTTGCATTTCATTTTAATTGAGCGTGCTCAAGTGTGCGAGGCAAAGGCCAATTGCCAATTGCCAATTGCTAATTGCCAATTGCCAATTGGCTTTAACTTTGTCTCTTGATATTGTTTTTGAACTCGTGCCTTCGGTTCAATTGACAATGGCTCAGTCATCAGTCAACGCAGCAAATTGATGTTCAACCACAAGAGTTTGCTTCTATTTTGCATTGGCTCATTGCTTATTGGTTTTGTGGTTTTGTGGTCTTGTGGCTTTGTCGTTGACCAATTGGCCGTTAGCTGTGCCCAAATGCTGCACAGGTAACCTAACTGTATTCGCGTTTGTCTGCGATTCGCGCAATACCCAGTGATTAGTCGCAGCTTGTTGGCCATGAAATCGAATGCTCAGACCGCAAAATCTGAAACCGAAAGAGTGTGTTCTGCCAGCATTCGATTGCCGGGGCTAACTAACTAACTGGGTAATCGCCACAGTGGACTCTCGGCTAGCTGAACTTTTCGCACTTTGAATGATTGTCAACAACGATGGCCGATATTGATTTGGTATGCGATGAAACCAGAGCATGGGCAAGCCATTGAGCTCTGCTATTGATTGGAAAGAGTTTTCTTTTGCATTCGTTAGTGGGTTGAGAAATACCTGCGGCCCAGCGTGCCTGCGTGTGTGTGTGTGTGTGTGTGTGAGTTAATGAAGCAACTGGCGCTGATGAGCAGCGATGTGACTTGACGAAAATGCTGATTGATAGATGTGTGCGTGTGTGTGTGAAGCTTGGAGCAGCAGTTACAGTTACATAATTACACAAATTGATTTCACAGAGGCCTGCGGTGTTCGGCTGCTCCCAAATACCAATGCGAATGATGACATCAGCCGCAACAGCAGCAGAGGCAGAGATAGTCGCAGCAGCAGCCGGAGCATCTGCCACAGCAGCAGCAGCAGCAGCAGCAACGGGCACGACATCACGAAATGCGTTTTGGTAATTCCAAAATGGGAATAATCATAATACATAAGCTCTGGCTGGAGCATGCGCAGGCAGAGAGGCCAGACAATGCCCGCGCGATCGGTCGGGGGTAGGGAATAGCCGTGGGCCACCCTGTCACGCCAGCGATTGCCAGTGAACCGCCTGGCCCGCCTGGCCCGCCCCTCCCTCCCTTCCGCTGCACCGAGGCAAGCTGCCTGCCAGCGGCTGCATTAAGAGCATAGCGAACTGAGCGCACCGGTGAAAGTCTAGCCGGGTCAAATCAATCAGCCTGGGCGGCGACCTGGCCAAAATGCCAAATGCCTTTTCGTTCCATCACAGCCACAGCCAGAGTCAGAGTCAGAGCCGTAGACGCTGTCATACATATTTCATTTACCTTAGGTTTGCTCATGTTGTGACTGCCAAACTGCCAAACAGGCAGCTAATTAATTTTTCTCATTTTATTTTCTGTAGTTTTCTTAGTTGATTTTTGTTTTGTTTTTATTTTTTCTTCTTCTGTTTATGCTGCTGCTGTTTTCCCTTCCTCCTGATCCGCGGCCATAACACCTTTCGCAGCGCCTCGATTGCCTTCAAAAGCTACGCCTAATTATGTCATTAAAAGCGTTTTCAACGATTATGCGTTCCATGGAGCTGCACAAAATTGTCGAAACTTCTGCGTCAGTGTGTAAATGTGTGTGTGTGTGTGTGTGTGTGTGTATGTGTAAGGTATGACTATGATAATGATTGTGACCCAATCGAGATGAGAGCGAGCGGCTCATGATATCACACATCATATACGAGCTATTTTCAGAGAATGACTCGAACTGTTGTTTTTATTTTTAAACATCAAGTTTAAGCTAAACGTGAATTATGCTTAGTTAGTATGGATATATAGAACTACTAGTTATTATATATAATTATATAGATACTCTGTTCGAATCAATCATCGTTTCGACTCAAGCATACATACAAATATAATATATAATATTGTTTCTCTATTTCTGGGTTTCTATAAAGACTAACTTGAACTTCTTTTACTTTGAAGTTATCTTGATATGTTCTGTTTCTTCTTCTGCTGCTGATATTTACTATATGTATTTACAATTGTGTTCATTGAATTTGCAGGGATGATTCCTATGAAGCAGAAAAACTGAGAATATATCATTAACTTAAGATCCAAATTAGTTTATTTTTGCTCATTTTTCATAGACATAGATTCGATAACATTCATTTAAAAGATATATATAAATACATGTATACATATATGTATGTATATACAAGTAAAGTCTAGATTTATTTTGAGTTCATATATTTTAAGTTTCTGGGAAATATTTATTTGCATATTTTAAATTTCTATTATTATACACTCATATTCGACCCATCTGGCAGCCTACTGAAAATCATTTAAAAGTCATTCTCCAAAATAACCAAAAACTCGTATGCCCAGACCCTAATTTATGTTTTACAAATTTGTATATTTTACAAATTTAAATTTATGTATTGAAATATAGATCACATCGATTTGAGAATAGCTAAAATGAATGAAAACAGTATAATAAAATTCTTGAAAATGGATCCCATTCATTCAGCCATCTCTGACGTAGGGCATTTGCCATTCGATTTTGATTCCCTTTGACGTCTTTTGTCTGGGAGGCTGCTGACTGGCGTGAGCGCACGACGAAAACCTTTCTGCAAATAGTAAAAGTAAGGCGTATTGTGCGATTTACAAAAGCCACTTGCAGCACCGAGCTCTGGCTGCCAAATATGCGGCCGAAAGTAAAAGCCAAACGAGAGCGAGAGACAGCGTGGTGCGCAGCAGGGAGGGGGGCAGCGGGGCGCTGGCAAACAAGTCGTGACATCCGAAAGTAGCAGCAGGCAGTGGCCGGCCGCCTTGGTCTGCATTTGGTCAATGACAGCAGGAGCCGGAAATGACCGACAAGGCTTGCGCAAGATCTGCTTACGAGGCTGACCCAAGACGTCACAGCCGGGGAGCTACGACTGAGGCTGAGGCTGAAGCACGGAAGTGCCGAAGCTGGCGCATAACGATCAATCAATAGGCAAATTATTTATGCATAAGTATATATAAATCGCTTGCAACATTATTGGAACTTCCCCTCCGTCCGCTCCTGTCATCTGTCGATCTCAGCTTTTTTTTTTTTTGTTGACAACAAAATTTGTGTATTTTTTTTTAAATTTTATTTTGTCTTCAGTTTTCTGCTTTTTGTTTTGGAGCACAAATTCGACTGGCCATTAAAATGCCAAATGGCCAAACTGTAAAACGGTTGCTGTTGTTGTTGTTTTCATTGTCTTGGTGGCTTTGCATGTGCCATGCGTTAGTGCGAGACAAATCAAAACTGCGCACTTATGTAACAGGCACGACACTGCCACAAGACGTGCCATAAATAAGACAACATCCTCTTCCAGCTAATCTCGCGTGCCTCCAACTCGATTGAGCTGCCGGCGTCAGCTCCAAGCTGGGTAAGAGCATTATAATCGCAAAATATGCTAACGCCTGACCTCTTAGCCACTAAAGTTTTAATTAACAAGCATTGCCCGGCTGCTGCCACTTGACGTCTGATGGATGGGGCAACACTTCCAGCTGCAACATTGGAGATGATGATAAGCCCCAGCGGCCTTATGGGCAATTCATCAGAGAGGAGATTTACTGTATTTTCAGCAGAACTCGTATGCCTCCGATAAGTGTTTGTATTAGGGTCAAGTGTTGCCGCTGTAAGCGTAATAGAAACCCCAATTACTATTATTCGGGTTTAGATAAGCGTCTTAGCTACTTTTCCATATTCGTCGAGTGTCACATTTTACACATAAGCCCTATTAGTTGGGAAACTGTTTACCATCGATCGAAAGTTTTCCACACTTCTTCCTCATATTTTTTTTTTTTTTTTTGTATATGAAAATCGAAAGGTTTTTGCCCACCAATAACAATAAAGCCACTAGAGTCGAGCGCATCGAGTGGCCCTGATTTAATGGGCTTATGCGTTGGAAAGTTAATGCCACTTTACAATAAGCCAACTTAAATGCCAGACTTAATCAGCCAACCTCGTCTACCTCAGCTCCCTCGCCCCCCCGTCTCGCGCTCACTCGCTCTCTGCATCTCTTTGCCCATTTGAGCTGAGCCTCATTGTGCTGACTTATTGGGCCGCAGCTTATTTATATATTATTATTATATTATAAATATATATACATATTTTTTTATTATCGCATACAATGCGCTCTGACGCGCCAACAAATTTCACTTTCGATCTGCAAACAATACTACAACAAATTCGACTTTGACTCCACACCATCATACATACATATATGTATATATGTATATAAACTGCAGATAATAGTAGATAGTTGTATATGTATTTATATATATATGGGTATATTGTTGCCCTCTATCGATATGTCATTGTGTCGACGGGCAAATGCCGAAAAATGATGATGAGCCCCATCAGACAATTAGATTCTTGGGGCCCATGGGGCTGCAGGGGCCGAAGGTGAAGGGTTCAGACACAAAAGCGCCAGAATCGCTGTCCAGATGTTCAAATGGTAACAAAACAGCCAAGCAGACAATTGCGGCTGATGGGGCGTTTTGTCTAAACGATTCCGATTTCAATTCCGATTCGAAAGCGAGCAGAAAGCAGAGAGCGGAGCAGCGAGCAGCGGGCAGCGGGCAGCGAGCGGCCAATACCACAGACGATGAATTATTTTATGCATAATTCGTGTGACAAATGCGACAACGCAAAGAGTGAGAAATGCAGTCGAGCATTGATAATTATGTTAATTGCCCAACCGAATTGTACGGAATTATACAAAAAAAGAAGATGAAAAAAAAAAACACATAAAAATAAAGCAAGTATGGAGGCGGGGAGTTCCCCTCGATAAATGTTGCTGCAATAAATAAATTGTCGCCTTGATGCGGACAAAAGAACTTGAACCTGCCCCCCGAAAGATCTCGACGCGTTTCGTCGTCGTCTTCGAAACGGTTGCAACAATGATGAAAGTATGCGGCTTTCAGCTGAACTTGGCTCTAGCTGTTTTGTGTATTGTCGTCGGTACTAACAACAACAATAACTACAACAACAACAGCAGCAGCAGCAGCGACAGCAGCTGACTTTCATTCTTGGGCCCCTGTGATAAAGATACATTTTGTAGCGCTGTCTTCGTGCTCAACTGTTATTTTGCAGCCGCTTTGTTGCTGTTGTCATTTGTTTGTTGTTTGGCTTTTTGGGTTGCCACAGCACTCTGATTATATGGTACGTACTATTTCATTTGCTGACAGATGCGCACGTACAACAAAACTAACCAAAGCTAAACAACAACAACAGCAGCAGCGGGCACCCCAACCACAAGTGCCACAGCAAGAGCAACAGCAACAAATAAACAACAAATGGCAACAAAGCAGCAACAACAACAAATGGAGCTAATGGCGAATGTGCAATACCTTAAGATAAATAATAATAATGAGCACTACCTCAAAAAAGTGTCAGCTGGAATGCTAACAGCATTGTCGTATATCATTGAAGTAAATATGAAAGATTAGAAATAGAAACTAAAAAAATAAAAATAAAAATAAAAATAAATAAATAAAATAATAAAATTGATATAAAATACATATGAAAATATATTTATGAAATATACTCATACATTTAATACAAATATTTTTAAAATAATATTAATTCTTAAATATATTTGAAATGTAATAGTTAAAATATATTGTAAATTTTAGAAAATATATGTATGTGTGTAAATTATATATATTATACATGTTTCTCTTATATTTTTTAATAGTAGATAAAAAATAAAATATATATAAGATACATATATGTATGGATATATATTTAAAATGTTGTATGCATTTCATATATTTTTATACCCTGAACCCATTGAAAATGGGAAATCAGGGTATAATGGTTTTGTTAAAAGTATGTAACAGGCAGAAGGAGGCGTGGCAGACCCCACAAAGTATATATATTCTTGATCAGGGCGCCAAGCTGAGTCGATTTGGCCCTGTCCGTCTGTCTGTCCGTCCGTCCGTCCGTCCGTCCGTCCGTCCGTCCGTCCGTCCGTCCGTATGTATGAACGCGTCGATTTCAGAAGATATAAGAGCTAGAGACTTCAACTTTTTTTTAAAATGTCCGTATATATCACGCGCAGATCGAGTTTATCACTAAAAAACGATAACTCATTCCGATATTTTTTTATCGATAAAAAACCTTATCGAAGATCACTTAAAAAATTATATCTCCTACATCTTTCAAGCTAGAGTCTCCAAATTTAAAATGTATATAAAGATGTATTTTATACAATTTCGGTTTTTGTTAAAATTTACCCCCCACCCCTAAGTCCACCCCCTCACCCTCATCTTTGTAAAAGTCGTATATCAAATACTAGAGACTTGTGCTTCGGTATACACATACATTTTAACATTATGATTACGTTCTGAAAGTTTCATTACGATCGTACGTCTAGAAATTAAATTATTCCACAAATAATTTCTGATAATATCGCCAACACTGCAGCGCAACCCAAGCGCAATCGCCTATATATGTGAGTGTGTGTGTGCGCGTGAGTTTGTATGTATGCGTGTGTGTGTGTGTGCGTGTGTGTTTGCTAATTATTATTGAAATATAAGTTGCTTGTAGGGTTCAGGGGATCTCGTAGTCGAGCAGTCTCGACTAGAGCTTTCTTTCTTGTTTTAATTAAGTAAATAAATAAAAAAAAAATTACATATACACATATATATACATATATATTCAAAATCTATTTATTATATGAATAATTTTTAAAATATTTTTAAAATATTTTACTCAGATAAAAATATATTTTTTAATATATTTTACTCATATAAAAAATATATTTTTATCTGAGTAAAATATTTAAAAAAATATATATTTTATATAAAAAATATATTTTTATCTGAGTAAAATATTTTAAAAAATATATTTTTTATATGAGTAAAATATATTTTGTTATATATATACTCATGTAAATTTTTTTTATTTATTTACTTAAATAATAAAATATATGAAATGCATACACAATTTTAAACATTAAAAAAAAAACAATTAAAATTTGCAAAATATATTTTAAAGTAAGCATGTATCAAATTATTAAAAGTATGTATCAAAATATATTTATTATAGTATGTATCAAAATATATTGGAAATATCGAAAAATTTAATTTTGCAGAAGCATTTTTAAAAATGTTGTTATTGTACGTTAATATATGTACATACACTTAAATTGAAATTGTGAGCTTTTTTTATAGAAAAATCGTAAAATAAAAACATATTAAAATGTTATCACTTTTAAAATACGTATTAATATATTGATTAATTTGTTTTGTAGCACATAGAACGCAATTTTCATGTAAATTAAATGTTTACCTACTTATGTAATTAATTATTTAATTATATATACATTTGTAAGTTGCACACATTTAATTAGAAGTCAAATATCCATATATTATAATATAAATATTCAATATTCAACTTATCAATGATGTGTTTGTGTTTAATAAGCGAAAATCCCTGTTAGCTGGCAAGTGAATGACTTGTTGAAACTTACATACGAATATACATACATATAGGCTTATATAAATATGCAACGACAGAATTAACATAACTTTAACTTAGTTTAGCTTGCGTAAATTATTTGGGTTAACTTGGCTTGTTGAGCTGCTCAGTAACTGTTTTAGAACTTGTTGCTCTGTATGCTCTGGCATGTTGTTTCTGTTTATTGTTGCAATATTCTATATCAACAGCCCTAGCAGTCTTTGTTTGTAGAGCCCATTCAAATGAAAAGCACTTCGCCTGCCACCAGGTTGACGCAGCAAACATGCCGCGACTTGCATGGGACGCAGCCAAGTAGTTAGGCACGGCTCACTCAATGAGCAAGCACATCAGCGTGGCGGGCGAGTGGCTCGATGTGTGCGGCTGCATCGTGTCGATGACGATGTCGACGTCGATGTCGATGTCGATGGTACACGATAGCTGAATGCTCAGAATGCGAATGAGTGCTATGCAATTATGATCCGCTAGCTGAGCGCTGCTCATGGGCATGTCAACGACGCCCAGGAAGAGGTGCTAGGCCGCAGCCGCCCTCAAGCGAATAGTTCCCAGCAGTTTCCTGACTGGGAAAGACAGACACAGACACACACACACACACTCACACACACACACAGCTGAAGCTATAGACATTGGCCAGCAAACTATATGCGATCTATGATAGAAAATCTAGTTCCACTTATGTTTAATGAATTGTAAACCTGACGCCAAGGAGATTAATTTAAATACAGTGGAAGAGAGAGAGAGAGAGAGAGAGAAAAGTGAAAATGCGAGCGAATGACAACTCAATGTGCCTGTCGCTGGGGCCAGCCATCTGTTGGCAGTGCGTTCGGGTGGTGGCGGTGCAAATTATGAAATTAGTATTATGCGAAATGGAGTTAAAAGTGTGATTAACTTGGCGCGTATGTAAAAACCGAGTGGCAGAGGCAGAGGCAGAGGCAGAGACAGTGGCAATGGCTGTGGCAGTTGGCTGTGGCAGTCAAAGACAAAGGCAACCGAGCATTAGATATAAAGTATACGGCATAATAAGTCAGCTAAACAAACGGCAAACCGCAAAGACAATGAAAGTCAACTAGTTGCGTGTGTGTGTGTGTGTGTGCGAGTGGCAATTAATAGCATTTCAGTTAGTTCAGTTTTCGCAGGCAGCAACTGTTTTCCAAGTGAGCAAGCATGCGATTTCGTCTCCAGCTGCCAGCGCTGCAAGAAGACGACCCACACACATTGTTGCTGCTGTTGTTGTTGTTGGCTTATTAGCAGTGGCACTTAGAATCGGCATTGGGCTTGTCAAGTGGAGAAAGCCACGCAATACGGTTGTCCAAAACAAAACAACAACAAATATGGGTAAATAAAACAGAAACACAGAGGAAAAACCGCAAGCGCAGCGTTCCAGCCGCATGTTATTTCAAGTTCGTTGCCTAAGTCTTTTGTTCTGCACGCAAATTGCTGCAGAAATAAACACGCAGCACAACAAAACATTGGCACTGCATTCGAGCTGCAGCCTGAAGGTGTGAAACAAATCGCATTAGCGGACACGCGAAAATCTCTCACATGCATTTCAATTTCCATTTCGATGCAGGAATTGTCTGATTGATTGTCCCGCTCCCGGGCAGCTCCAGGCAGGGAGCAATGTCTGTTGCGCTCTGCCTGCTCGCCTGATTCACTCTCACAGCTCTGGCAGAAGCCCAAAAAAAAACTGCGGCCAAATATATAAATTATGATTATTAAAAAGAAAATCGGCAGACCGACAATTAATAGACCATGAACAGCAGCTAGACGTTATCGCTGGCCATGGACTTTCATAAAAAATTGCACACACTTCAGACGAAGCCTCAAGCATCACACACACACACACACACATTCCACACTTATAGGGAGGTGTGGAAGACGACCAAATCTATTTTTACTTTATTTTAATGATTTTTATTGCTTATTAAACAGAAAAAAAATCTATTTTCGCACTTATGTCTTCCTGATTATTTCCAAATTGATGTTAAAGTACTTTGAACTCAAATGTTGAAAACAAAAAAGAAAGAAAAACAGCAAAAAAAAACTAACCTTTTTTTTTATTTGAATCGTGCTGCGTCAATTGTTTGCAAAAATAATTAAATGATTGTTGAACTGGTTGCTTTTATTCCGTTTTTTTTTTGTTGCTCTCGCTGATGTTGTTGTTGTTGTTGTTGTTTGTTTGTTTATTAAACATGGATAAGCAACTATTTTGAATACTTGTCGACTTCAGCTCACACAAAACATTTTCCAGCGGCTTTTGCCACAATTAATCGCATTGCGCGCAGTGTTGTAAATGAATGTTGCATAAAAGAAACAACAACAACAAAAAAGAAAAAGAAACGAAACACGAAAAGAAACACCAACACAAACACTGAGGCACAAAACAAAATAAATACAAGAGACGCGCACGAATAGCAGCCACAGGCTCTGGCTCAGGTTCAGCAGGTTAAGGCAAAGGCAGGCAGGTTGGGAATCCTTTCTTTACGTTTTACGTTTTTTTTTTTGGCAGCAGTCGACACATACGTAACGGCTACAAGTGAAGCGCACGAACTGCTTGCAACCAATGCGCGCGCTTGCAACAGCTCGAGGCACGATAACACGACGATATGGAGTTGCTGCCTGTGAACCGGCGGCGGTTGCAATCCGTCAGACACGTTTCCCAGTTCCCACTTCCCAACGGAATGATTTGGCCAACTCCGCTGCAGCGCCAATGAAGCCCGGCTCAAGGCAGCCAGCGACAGCGGCAGCGACAGCAGCGCCCACCGCATGTAACGCGGCGCCGGCAAGCGAACGAGAGCGTGCCAAGAGAGAGAGAGAGAGAGAAATGAGGAGAGAGCTCTCGCCACCCAATGCTGGCTGCCCACTTGTCTAGCCATCCGCTGCCAACTGCAGTGAGAGTAAAAGCGGCAAAGAGAGCAGAGCAGACAAACAAATAGAGAGAAAGACTGAGTGTGTGAGTGCGTGTGTGTGTGCGTGTGCGTGTAGACTCTCCGTCACGACATTCATGGGAGCTGAAGAAAGTAGCGAGCTGCTGTGCATGCGAAGCACCCTATAAGCCCGTGAAATATGAGCTCTAAAATATGAGCAGATCAGACTCGGCGGCTACTGTTGGACGAATGTTCGGCTGCTCAGACTCGAATCGAGTGCATCTTCAATGATGATTACTCAATTTTGCTTAAGTGGCTCGGCTGCAGAGGCCTTATGCCTTATCGATAACGCTATGTAACGGGTGGGCCTCTGGCCGAACTGTCCAGTCCATTTGATTCCCATAGCACTCGTAAGTCCACCAATAACTAACAAATGAAAATAGCCTGCTCACAACTGTAAATTTTCTATAAACATCTGTGGGCTTCTCTCCTATCAGGCCTATCTCGTTCTGGATGGCCACGGGTAAGGCTTACCTCAGTTTCTGTCTCTGTTACTATAAATCAGAGTGGGCCTTATCCTCTTCTACTACTCCTTATCAATCTCTACCAGTGCATTATCCTCTTCGTCTACTCCACCTCTGCCTTTAGGTTTGCTTCTTATACTTCTGCTTGTGTCTCTGTCTCCGCCTCGCTCTTTATCTCATGTACTGTCCTTTTATTTACTGTACTTTCCTTTTCTTTCTATGATATTACCTCAGTCTCTGCCTCTGTTTCTGTCACTGCGTCTTTCTCTGTCTTTGTTTTGGCATCTGTTTATGCATCTGACTCTGCTTCTTGCTCTTTTTCAAACCTTGCTTCTGCTTTTGACTCGGCTACCGCCTCTGCAATCTGCCCTAGCTTCTGCCCTATATAGAATATAGAACGTTCGATCATACATTAACCAAGCTTCAGTCACTGTCTCTATTTCGGTATCTAGCTCTGCCTATTCGGTTATCTATTATTCGAATCTGCATCATCCTCTTCGTCCACCGCTGCCTTTACTTCTTCCTTGCTATTGGTCTATGCCCTTCTGGTCTTTCTTTGCTTCAACCCTTTTTCCCGACTCTCGTCTTTTTCTTTGTCTCTATCTCTGTCTCTATTTGCACATGTGTCTCTGCCAATGTCTCCATCTCTGTCTGTACTTCTTCGACTACTAGATCTGCCTCATCGCATCAAATCCTTCAACTGATTCTACTAAGTCTTTAGCTTTCAGCAATTTTAGATTTAATAGTATAATGCGCTTTTATTATAAGCTCCGACAACTCTATGAAGCAATAAAGCTTTGATATACCAGTCGAAGCCAACTTTTGATTCACTGCCGCATTGCAATACAGATTGCTTAATATAAGAAAAACCTGCTTTAAGTATCTTAATATTTTTTTAGATTAAGTTGGTATTAAGTAAATATTTATTTCATTAAGATTGAGTATCAATACCCTTTATAAATATGTTCATAAAAAGAAAAACGTTTTATATCGACTTTTACAATAAATATGATCACAAATGTTTACAAATAGATGGTCAAAATGTAAACGGATTATTATAGACGAGTGTGATTAGAGGTTGAGCCAGCTGGCTATGGAATTTGTTAACGCGCGGAGCTACTTGAAAGCTGTCACGGCTTCAACTTATATAACAAGAGCAACAGTATTTGCCAACATTCGCAGTGGCTTGAAATATTTCGGGAAGTTTTTAGCATACTGTTGCATCATCAAAGCTCTTCAAGTACATGTGTCTGAGCTCACTTTCAAAAAATATGTAACATAAAAAAAAGATAAACAAAAACAAATCAGAAGAAGGAATGGAAAGGGCAGCTCTGCTGTTTATCCTCGGCCCACGCGGCGCATGCGCAATGCGAAATGCGCAATTCAGCAGCCATAACTTTCAACTGCAGGCTCGGCGTCCAGTCGGCGTTGCTTTTAAGCCAAGCAGCGCGCCAGATTACGCAAAGCGAGCCGCAGGCGAGTTGCCGTCTAATTGCCGTCTTTTGGCCAACAATTAATTTGTGTTTTTCTGTGTCTTTCTGTGTCTCTCTTCACTTAATTTGTCTTCGAACTTTTAATTAAAGGCACCACACACACACACACATACACAGACACATGGCGCTGCTAAGCCACGCGGCACTGGCAGGCGCTCGGCTAGAATCGAGCGATAAGCATTACAGCACAAAGCCAAAACCAAAGCGGAACTGATGCCCTTTTGCAGGGAGCATATCAGCTATGATGAGAGTTAAGCTGTAGAGGAAGAGTGAGCAGGCGAAGGAAGAGCGAGGCTAAAATGGTGATAACAGAGGGAGGCTAAGATGGAGAAGATAGAGGGAAAAGGAAAGCACAAGCGATGGAGGAGACGGCATCTAAGGGGTAACAGGAAACAGAGGCCGGAGGAGGATTCGGAGGCGGAGACGCAGACAGTGAGGACTACGAACATGGTGGCAGAGGCAGAGACAGAGGCAGGAGCAAAGAGACAGAGCAAATGAGATTTTGAAATAAATAGTGGATGAAAAGAAATGGAATAGAGATATTCCATTAGAAAGTCGATTAAGGCCGTAGCAGGAAAAGAAGACTTGGAAACATAAATATATGAAAATAAATATTCACAGCAATATATATTTATATAATTTCTTACATGTCAAGGCTTAGCTCACATATACAAATTTTCAGAATAATATTAGAAGATCTCATTTACATAGATCTATTTGCTCTATACATACTAATACATATACATACAATTTACCAACTGTGATAATTAAGAAGCGTATTTGATGTGCGGCACTATAAACTAAATTTCTTCTTTTCTTCTTCTATTTGAATTTTTTTTTTTTTTTTTTTTTTTTTAATTTTTTTTTTTTTTTTTTTTTTTTTTTGTCTTGGTTTAGTTTTTAGTTATGTTTTAAGTTTTGATATTTTTGTTTTCTTCTTTCAATTAATTTGAGTATTTTGTTGTTTTCTTTGTTTATTTTTTTCCCAATGTGTTTTCCATTAGAAGTCGAAGATCATTAGCAATATTGAACGGAATTTTCAGCTATAAATTGTGCTGCCTGACAGCCAAGAAGCATCACAAGCTTTTGGAGCAGCGCACCGAGAGCTACTGAAACAACAACAAACCAACTGCAAAATCAAATCATTCGATTATCATCATGAAGGTAAAAGGATTTCTTGAAAGGACTCTGCCTGCGGCTGGCCGACTAACGTTTCCACTTTCAGGTCTTTGTCTGCTTGCTAGCCACCTTGGCTCTGGCTAATGCCGGACAACGCGGAGGTGCAGGAGGCGGTGGCTATCTGCCAGGCGGAGGACACGGCGGTGGCGGCGGCGGTGGTGGTGGCTTCAGAAATGGTGCCGGACTCATTTCGCATGTCTCGCAGTCTCACGGCAACACAAAGGTGCACATTGGTGGTGCTGGAGGTGGAGCTGGAGGCCATGGCGGTGCCGGAGCCTACGGCGGCGGCGGCGGTGGTGGTGGTGGCTGGCAGGGTGCCGGTGCTAGTGCTGGTGCTGGTGCTGGCGGCTGGCAGGGCGCCGGTGCTGGCGGTGGACGCGGAGGCTATGGTGGTGGCGGTGCAGGAGCCGGTGGCTGGCAAGGAGCAGGTGCTGGTGGCGGACGCGGCGGCGGCGGCTATGGCGGTGGTGCAGGTGCCGGTGGCTGGCAGGGAGCAGGTGCTGGTGGCGGACGCGGCGGCGGCTATGGCGGTGGTGCTGGTGCTGGCGCTGGTGGCTGGCAAGGTGGTGCTGGAGGTGCCGGCGGCAATGCTTGGGGCAATCCAGCCTCTTTCGACTATTCTGTGAACCATGGCGCTAGCTCCTCCGTCGGTGGCGGCTCTCGCGGTGGTGCTGGCTGGTGGAACGATTAAGAATACTCGCATTGCAAAACAAATTTGATAACCGAAACGAATAAATAATTGCTTAACTCTCATCGAAAAAATGAATTTGAATTCAAGAGAGCTGCCAGATCTTTGATATTGGCTGAATAGCTTTTATTGTACTTTAAGCTTTTGCATAGCTCGATAAAAGCTATCTTGAACAGAGCTTAGTTTCTTCAGCTAGCTAACGCTAGGGGGCGCCATATATGAGCAAGTTTTTTGTTTAAGTCTTTTGCGTCTTACAATTCAATGATCTTTTGAACTGCAGAGTGCGCTCGTTTCAGGCAGTACGTAAATTGGCCGGTAGAGGGCGTCCAGCGTGTCGGAATGTCTTTAACTGCAGATGGCGCCAGCGGTTAAGCCGACAAGTTCGTTGCTCAAGTCTTTCGTTAAAGGTAAAAACCTGTTCGCTTAACCATCTCGCGCTACTTGTACCGCATTCAGGCCGGGTTAATGAAGTTCAATGTCAGAGCGCGTCGCTTCGCTATGGAAAGCGAAAGTTGAGCTCCGGCTTGGACGAGCCCCAGTCCCAACGGTATCCATGGCGCGACAGCTCAGTGTCACGCGGCAAGGATAAAACTAAGCAGCCATGGCATGCGCCGGTCCAGCAGGCTGCATTCTATTGCAATCGATTGTCGAGCTGGTGCATTGGGATAGCAAAGCATCTAGCAATTAAATCGCTTTGTTTACGCTGCTGCTTTTGTTTGCCTTTGTTTGTATTTTATGTTGATTTATTGCCATCTCCACTCCACGTGTGTATGAATTTGACTTTGCTTTTTGCCTTTTTGATTTTCAGCTTCCGCCGTTTGCTTTTGTTTGAATCGTTTTGCATTTTGTATTTGCTTGATATTGAATTAGCAGTATAACCTGCGCGTGTGCGTGTGTGTGTTTGTGTGTGTGTGTGCGTGTTTGTTTGTTTCTTTGTGGTCTACTACTGTATGGTCATCTTGTCTCACATGAAACGTGGCGTCATCTTGTCTCACATGAAACGTGCCCAGAACCTTGGCCATTAGCCACAAGCCCACAAAATAATTACATAAGTAAATACACACAAACTGCTGTTGATTTTGAATTGTATTTTTATTATTTTTGAATTTATTTTCCACCCAGTTTGTGTATTTGCAATTGATGTGTTTTGGTGCTGTTCAACTGGTTTGCCAGCTAGCAAATATTTGCCGCATTGCATGTCTATCTTAAACACCAAGTAAACTTTACATGGCGGCATTGAGTGATGATCAAAAATATTTATTTATTTTTTTTTTTGTAATGTATGTAGCAAACAATAAATTAAAATTGGTTAATGAAAAATACATTCGATTTAAGGCGGCCAAGCTCAAGGACAGAGAAGTTCTTTACGAAAAATATGTAAAAGATATTAATATAAATATTAATGAACATTGGGGAAAAAATATTAAATTTTTAATTTTTTTTACTAATAAATTGATAAAATTAAAGTATGTATATATTTTTTGTTTTTTGAGTAAACAGGAATTTAAACCTGAGTTTTCAACAAACTTTTTAGATTATTTGTTTTTAGTTTATTTACAATTAACATTAAATATCTATAGAATTGTATAGCTATATGACATTTGCTATTTTTTTTACTACACATTAGCAACATGGCTTAATTGAAGTCTTATGCCCTTCTCTCAGCTACCGAGTTGGCTCTGTAACTGTTTCCAAACAGGATTATTCTAATGAACGTGGCTGCAATTATGGCCTCATATTTATGGGCTAGCGCTGCCTTTATTCTATTTCAGCAATTTCGATTTATATGTTTTGCATTCCCATCAATTAGCATTTGCACATATGTGTATGCCCATAGAGGCACACACATTCAAATATATGGATTTGCAAATATGGATAGTTATTTATGTGTACGTAATTGCTCTGGGAAGCTTTAGCTTGACAATCGTTTATGCAAATCGATTACAGCGCAGAGTGCTTTGCACACGTACATATATAGATTAAAGTACACACACACACACATGGATTCACATAGGTATGGCTTGCTTAAGTGCGAGCAGAATTTATAATATATGCCGCACGGCTGCATTAGGTTTAATTATTACTCTGCGCCAGCTGTAGTTTATGAGTGTCATCAATTCCGCAACCCTATAATGACAATGCTGGGTACCTGGCGAGGGTGGATCGAAAGCTAACTGAATGCGATGTTAGTGATGAACTCTAATTGAAGTAGAAATACATTAGTTTCAGGCAAAGTGAAATGAATATCATGGGAAAATACGAAAGACAATGAAAATCTCAATTGAATGTTGAGACAATTGAGAGTATTTATTGAGTATTTTTATAGTATATTGTATCAGTAGATAGTAAAGGAGAGTGTTAGCGTCGTCTACTACTATTAGCTGTAGTAATAATAGTCTAGTGTAGCAGTAGTTGCAGATAGTAGTAGTATATAGATAGAATAGTAGAGTAGTAGTAGTAAATAGTAGTTTAGTATGTAGGTAGTATAGTAGAAGAAGCAAATAGTAATTAAATTTAGATAGTGTGATATTGTGTTAGGAAGAGATAGTAGATAGTAGTAGTACTAGTAGTAGACAGTAATAGTAGTAGTAGTATTAGTAGTAGATGTTAATAGTAGTAGTAGTATGAGTAGTAGATAGTAATAGTAGTAGTAGTATTAGTAGTAGATGTTAATAGTAGTAGTAGTATGAGTAGTAGATAGTAATAGTAGTAGTAGTATTAGTAGTAGATAGTAATAGTAGAAGTAGTATTAGTAGTAGATAGTAATAGTAGAAGTAGAATTAGTAGAAGATATTAGTAGTATGTAGATACTATAGTATAGTATAGTAATAGTAGTAGTGATAGTAGTATAAGTATGTAGATAGTATAGTATAGTAATAGTAGTAGTGATATTAGTATAAGTATGTAGATAGTATAGGATAGTAATTGTAGTAGTATAAGTATGTAGATAGTATAGGATAGTAATAGTAGTAGTGGTAGTAGTACAGTATAATAGCTTTAGTAGATAGTAGTAGTATACTGATATTGTATACTACTATATATATATAGTACAGCAATAGTAGTAGATAGTAGTAGATAGATATTGTAGTATAGTAGCAGTAGTATACAGTAGAGTATATTGGCAGTATTTAGTTATGTATTGTGTATGGTTGAATTGTAAAGTAATAGAATAATTACATATAGTACGATAGAAGAATACTATAAGGTATAGAGTATGGTATTGGAGCATAATAGTATTCTATAATGGTAGGATCGTATTTCGTCGTATTGGTATATAGTAGTATAGTATGAGTTATATAATAATCAACTGTTTTAGTTAAATCCTCATCATTGTCATGAACAGACAGTTTTCTATGAACCAATAAAACGCCCCTCTCTCACATATGTTTGCGACGGCGAGACCACCACCAAAAAAAAAAAAAAATAGATAAACAAAAGATGAAAAGATGACTTCATAAACTGCAAGTTTGCATTCACTTTTATGCATTTGTGCATTTGGCCAGTAATTTTATACGAGTTAGTGCATAATTAAATATGATAATTTGATGAAAGCCTTCGAATTGAAGGCGATGCATGCGATGGGAACTACTTTTTACGATATCTGTCGCGGCTGTGGCTGTAATGGAAGTATAGTTCCATTGTAACGAAACGTGTTACGCGCCAGCCCAACGAATCTATCCCCATCTGTAGGTCGATCTAATGAACGTGCTGAAATAACAAAGGCACATGACTTTTTTTCTCTTAATTTTTGACCCGTGAGGCCCCCCCAAAAAAAACGCAAAAAAAATACAAACAAACGAAAAACAGGTTAAGAATATTGCCGAATACAAGGCGAAACAACTAAGCGTCGAAAGAAAAAAAATTGTGTATATACATATATACAGATGTGTGAATATATAATGTGACCTTAGATACAGATCGTAAAGCTAGCTAGATTTGTTTCAGTTTCAGCCAAGATGTTGTGCAATGCGAAATAATAAACATCACAGCTTTTTTTTCTTTGTACTTAGCTTAAATCACATTTTATAAATCATTTGCTATTCACTTTAACAACTTTAATTAATATTATAATGAATATATGTATATAATTTAAGTGCTCGTAAAACTCGAGTTATCAGTCCATTGCGGATGCTTCGTATAGCATTAAATTAGCTGGAAATTATCACTTTTATTTATTATGGTTTTATTTATTTTATAGGTATATATCGTATAGCTGTTAATAGAAGAAGTTCCGTTATTGTTTTACTCTTTCTACACATAATTAACTTCATTATTAGTATATTTTTGTGTGTGTTTTTTTTTTTTCAATTTCAATGTGAATAAATTAAGTTAAGCTAGAGACGAAAAAAAAATGTTTGACTGGTAAATATTATTTTGTCTTTTTGTTATTGTAATATTTGACGAAAAACGAAAGAAAAAAAAATTAAAGTAAACATATCAATTATAGGAAATAGGGAATTATTCTATAGCTGACCTTAAGAGTTGCCTAATTGGCATATATCAAAGGCGAACTGAAGATTTCCTTAATCGATATGGCTAATGAATCAATTGTTACAGCTGACACGCAGCATATACATATACATATATCTCGCTCCATAAATAATAATCAAATATAGCTAGTTTTTGTCGTTTTATTAAACACCCCCCATAGAAGCGTAGCTTAGCATAAATATTCTTTAAGCCTCAAAGTGCATTGAACTTGGCAAGCTGTCAGTCTCTATAAGTAAGGTACATAGGCCTCGCTATGTATGTATACATATGTATGTGCCTAAGTCTGTATATATGTATGTCTATACATACTGACAAGTCTATTGGCTATGCAAATATGTGCCAAAACATTGACAGCGCCTAAACGTGGAGCATGAGCTTGTCCAAGAACCGGTTCTGGATTGCGCCTATTTTTAAACGATGATGCTGATGGGAACGTTCTGACAGTGGGTCAAGCCTATGCTCGATACTAACTGTAGCGCTCCGGTCAGTAGCTACTCGCTTCCTGATTACTTGATCTATCGTTACAGTTTTGTCGTTTCGCCAGCTTCCATCTGCCCGCTGGCAGACCTTGAGCAGAACAACGGCCGAGCCAAAGAGCTGACAAGCTGAAGAGCTAAAGAGCTGATGTCTACTGCTTGAGTGGCCTGTCAAAATATCATTTATCAATTGTGCAAGCTCTCAGCTCAGCTTGACAAACTGTCCATTGCTTGTTGATACTCTGTTTTAGGTCTTACAGTGCTCATGCGATCAAACGGCGTTAATTTGTTTGATTTGTGGCCCAAGCTCGATGCTAACTAATATTTGAGCAGATGCCGAACATGCGTGGAATTGATTGATGACTGGCATATACCCTCTTCTGGCAGGAGTGAATGGCGTCGAGAATACTCCTCTTATTTATTAGAAATATTATATAGAGAAATCTTTGTTATATTTGCTCTCTATTTAAAATTGGCTTAAGCTGCGATTTGTTTAATAAAATATAAATATTTTTAATATTTTTATGAATCAAATTTGATTTTTCTTCAACTCAATTTCATGTAAAAGCTTTTTGACACTACTCTGATTGCCCTTCAACATAATTATATAGCATACCCAACGCTTATTCGCCGATTCTAGGGTATTCACAATGACCAAGTCCAAGTCGCGCATGCGTAAAGATTTGCATAGTTATCGGAGACAATCAGCAAACAAAGGCCCGTCGGCAGCTGCTCAAAATATCTTCAGCATCGTCGCACATACATATGTATACATACATACATCAATGTGGGTTATTAATTCTATTAATTGCTTAAACGATCAAAGGCAACTAATTGCTGAAGTCAAGCTCGTGGCACGAGCGTTCGTGAGTTCAACTGCAGCCTTAGATCTTCAAGCATATGCAAATCTTAAGAGTTCATCTCTGTATCGAATTCGTGCGCTCGTGTCTCTGCTGCTCTCACGCGCCCATCTCTACGCATCAGCACTTGCTCTATCTACTCCCTGTGAGGCTGAATCTGTTGCTGATGCTGGGCATTGAAAAGCGTGCTATTGATTTATTCATGCTTTGCGATACTCGTATTTTGGCTTAGAGTATTGATTCCGTGCACGTTTTTTGGTATAAATGCTTGTGGGCATCATGGCTGTAGAGGTAGTCAACGCTTCTGTTTGTCTTGAGCACCATATCCAAATCAAAATTCAGATCGTCTTCGAGATCCGAGCTTAGAGCAAAATGAAACCGTTCGCATGCATCTTCGTTATCCTTGTTGCCCTGCTGGCCGGCAGCCAGGCCACATTCGATAGTCTCCTGGGCGGTGGTGGCGGCGGCGGCGGCGGTGGCAATATCAATGGCGCTGGTGGTGCTGGCGGCATTGTCCAGCTGCTGCAGAGCAAACTGGGCAGTCTTGGCGGCGGTCTGGGCGGCGGTCAGAGCGGAGGACTTGGCGGAGGACTTGGCGGTGGACTTGGTGGTGGACTTGGCGGCGGACTCGCCAGCAAGCTTGGTGGCGGAGGCGCTGTTGGTGGCGGCTACTCGGGCGCACGTTCCGGCGGCTACTCTGCTGGCCCAGCCCGCGCCTACTCTGCTGGCCCATCTCGTGCCTACTCAGCTCCATCCAAGGTCGTCATCCTGGAGGTGGTCAACCAGGGACAGAGCGGCGGCTACTCCAGCGGCGGTGGTTATGGTGGCTACTCGGGCGGCTACGCTCGCTCCTCCGGTGGTTCGGGCTGGAACAAGGGCTGGTAAACGGCCTCAGGCTCAAGTTCAAACAGGGAGTTTGGCTAGCATCTGCAATGTTTTCCAATTATTTCTAAGTTCCAAGTTTTTTTTTTTTGTTTGTTTATTAAATGATTTTATATGTTAAAAGTGATCAATTTTTTTTGTTAATCTTAAGCTGAATACAAACTGAGAAATATGAATTGATATTGACGGTTTTTAAATGAGGCATCGCCGTCTAAAACTGGTTGGGAACGGCTTCCTGATTGACCCATTGTCCAATAAGGTGAGCTCACGGCAGAGGCAACTGGCTGTCGGCTAGAGGCCGTCTTGACTGAATAGCCCACACTTGATTGGCATCCATTGCAATTGAGGGGGCCACTAATGCGACATTTATAGTCGGCCGTCAATTGGCCCAAAAGCGCAGACAATTCGGCCATTTAGCCCAGTTGGGCTCCGTTGCTGCTGCAATCGGTCGACAGTTAAACGCTTTGTTACGGAATTCGCAGTTCGAGGCAATTGATTGATTGCCGGCCATTGATAGATCTGCTAAATTGGCAACGAAATCGATAGCACAAAGCACCGATTTTGATTTAATGCCGCCCATGAAAATTCACAAGTCTCCTACCGCAAAGCAACGACAAGCACGGACAAAGAGTCAACAGGTTCAGCTTCGGCTTTGCATTTGTATTCAACTGAACGACTGGGGGCAGTCGCAGTCGCAGCGCAGTCGCGCAGCACAGCGCGCAGTACAATCTTGCATCGTTGGCAGAGCTGTAACAGTACTACGCCTGTTACCCTGTAGACAGTGAGTAACTCTGCATATGTCTACCGTCAGCTTTAAGCGTTTTTCTATTTTTATTTGAGTTTATACACCTTGGTGTTGTTTAGTGAGTTTTCTCTGGTAGTCTATGGTTGTTAAGCCACTTTAAGATTTGTAGTTCTTTTTAGGGATTTAAAATTACTTTCCATTTTTCTTAGGGGTGGATTTCAGGGGTTTTCTTCTTTTTCTTATTCTTTGGGGGGGGGGGATTCTTTGGAGGAGTACGGGGAGGGGGATTTTTTATGGGGAGGAGGGTATGATTATGAGGGGAGGGGGACTCTTGGGAGAGGAGGATGGGAAGGATTCTTTAGGGAGGAGGAGGGAGGAGGGGAGGAGGGAGGAGGGAGGAGGGAGGAGGGAGGAGGAGGAGGAGGAGGGAGGTTCGGGAGGAGGAGGAGGGAGGAGGGAGGAGGGAGGAGGGAGGAGGGGAGGAGGGAGGAGGGAGGAGAGGAGGAGGGAGGAGGGAGGAGGGGAGGAGGGAGGAGGAGGAGGGAGGAGGAGGAGGAGGGAGGAGGGGAGGAGGAGGGAGGAGGGAGGAGGGAGGAGGGAGGAGGGAGGAGGGAGGAGGGGAGGAGGGAGGAGGGAGGATTGGGAGGAGGGTGAGGAGGAGGGGGAGGAGGGAGGAGGAGGAGGAGGAGGGAGGGGGAGGAGAGGGAGGAGGGAGGATGGCCTCTATCTATTTATTCTTTAGGATTCTTTTGAGGATCGGGATTGTGATCTGGTCGTTATTTAGGGTTTCTGACATTTATTCTTAGAAGATTTAGATTTATGTATCTATTCTTCTTAGTGATTTCTTATGTAGGGTTAGGAGTTTAGTTTATCTTTTATTACCTTCTTTCTTCTATTTATTATGTACTTATTATTCTTTATTTTCTATTCTTAAGTTCTTTTTTGTATAACTTATTTCTTCTTTCTTCTTTCTTTTTCTTTCTTTCTTCTTTTCATTTGTCTTACATTATTTCTTCTATTTTTTTTTTTTTCTTTCCTCTTCTCCTTTTTTTTACCGCTCTCTGCCGTTCAACCTGCCTCAACTTGAAAATAAAAAATTTAAAACTGACTAAGAAAATATTCAAATTTCAATATCTTTGCCCTGGCAAGTTCATTGTATAATTCATAGCACTTAATATTGATGGCCTGAGTGATTGATCGCTGTGCCGTTGACCCGATTTTAGAGTCCGACACGAAACTGTTGCAAGCTGTGTGGCAACAGCAGCAGCAGCAGCAACAGTAGCTGCAGCAGCAGCACGTGTGCAGCCAGCGGCTGGCTCATTGATTATGAGTGCTACAAAGCTCAGCTGTGCTCGGTTAATGGCAGCCACAAAGAATGGGCCGTCTGTCAATCGATTTGCCCCCAAAGAGTTGTTACATAAAAATGGCGCGCCAATAAATCGATGCCGGCTGGCCTGGCCAGAATCTACAGTCTGGGCTGCGTCAGGTGGAAGGTTTGGGGCGTTGCACTGCCAACAACAATAGATGGCCGCAAAGTGTACGAAATTGAAAGTTGGCATAATGAGGGCCGACTGCACGGAGCTCCAAGAACGGAGCGAGCGCCAGATTTGGCAATTACAGCTGATTACACTGCAGCGACGTCGCTGTCAACAACAACAGCAGCAGCAGCAGCAGCAACAACAGCAACAACAGCAACAGCTGCAGCGGCGTTGACGAGGCGACGGCAACAACAGCATCTGCATTGCTGCTGGCGGTTAGAATCTTAGATGCGCTGCACTCGGCTGGCTGTATAAATAGCCGTGAGTGCGCCCAGTTGTAAATTAGTTAGTGCACAGCAGCAACATCAGCAGCAACAGCAACAGCAACATCAGGCAGCAGCAACAACAACAGACAGCAACAACAACTTCTCTCGCCAAGATGCAGTCGATACGTCGCTTGGTTCTTGTCGGGCTCTTGGCCGCGCTGAGCCTCTGCGCTTTTGCTAAGCCACATGGCTGGAGCAGTGGAGGTGGTGGTGGTAGCGGCTGGTCGTCGGGTGGCGGCGGTGGCTGGTCCTCGGGTGGCGGTGGAGGCGGCGGCTGGAAGAGCGGCGGTGGCTCGTCTGGCTGGTCATCGGGCGGTGGTGGAGGCAGCGGCTGGCCTAGTGGTGGTGGCGGCGGTGGTGGCTGGAAGAGCGGCGGTGGCTCCTCTGGCTGGTCATCGGGAGGCGGCTCCTCTGGCTGGCCCAGCAAGATAAGCATCAGCGCCTGGCCGTCCAGCGGCGGCGGCGGCGGCGGTAGCAGCGGTTGGTCCTCAGGCGGAGGCGGCGGTGGCTGGAAGAGCGGCGGAGGCGGCGGCAGTGGTGGCTGGAAACTCAGCTCCGGCGGCGGTGGCGGCGGCGGCGGCCTGGGCGCTGGTTGGTCTAGCGCCTTGTCTAGCCTCTCTGGCTGGAAATCTCAAGCGCTGTCTGGTCTTAGCAGCGGCTGGAAGTCTGGCGGCGGTGGTGGCGGCGGCTGGAAATCTGGCGGAGGCGGCGGCGGCGGCTGGAAAAGCGGCGGAGGAGGCGGTGGCGGCTGGAAAAGCGGCGGTGGTGGTTGGTCCTCCGGCGGCTCAAGCGGCGGCTGGAGCTGGTAGAAATCCGTCCATAAGAAAACACTGAGGCGACACTTAAAAGGATCTGCAACTGTACATAAAAAAAATAATCTCTAATGCTTTATCTAGCAAGTTTTTTTTTTTATTTTTTTAAACCTCAATAAATATATACGATAATCCAAAATATGTGAACATTTGCGGGAAAAGCCACGTGAAGGAGTTAAGAGTTGGAGAAGACAGAGAGAAAAAGAGAGAGAAAGAGTGAGTTCAAGGAACTTTTTTAGGCAATGAAAGTGCTAGTCGTATATACCCAACATGAGAGCTATTTCCAGTCATAGTTATCATGCATATGATGCCACTCATTTTATATTCATACATTTTATATCATATCATATCATCCTTTCGTCAATTAAGGTGAGGGAACTGCGTATGTTGTTTCCAACCAATGCCCGTGCTGCTGTCCGTCCGTCCGACTGTTCGTATGAATGCAAACCATATCGAAACTGCTGAAACTTGAGACTGGAAATTCGAAATATACTCTCGTGCGTCAGCAGTCTTCCAATAGATCTAATACCTTGGCCAACAAGAGGCTATAGACTAAATGGCTTAGCCAAGACTTATTATGGACCACTTGAGCTAGGGCACATCCGTATCTCACTATCAGATCTCAGCTGATCATCTAATATTAGATAGGATAGTTAATTCCATGAAATCCAACTGTTTATGGATAACTTTTATTGAACGAGAATACTTTATGATAATATTCAGCTATTTTAGTAGGTCTTATATGTTAGAATGAGCGAAAACAGAACTTTTCCTGCCCTTAGAACATAACATGCTGCGTCATCTAAGAAAGGGAATTAGTCAATTCCAGCTGCTTTAAAGTTTTTACCTATTTTATAGCTGCAATATTGCATATTGGATTGATTGTGAGCTGATGATGAGCAATCTAGTCCAGTTGATCGACTAATCCAAAACAAAGACTTGCTGTAGAGCCTGTAGAGCATAATCCAAGACAACGTCGAGATGCTTATGCCTATAGTGCCATATTTTATATATACCTGCCAGGCAAGAAAATCTTCAAAAATGATCATATATTACGTTCCTCGAGCGCAACATCTTCCCTTGAATAAACACTTCAGTAACTTTTAGCAAAATGAACATTTCTTTATTAGTACATATAAACATAGAGTATGGGAGAGGAATGAGAAACTTTGGGCACTACTAGGTAGATAGCAAAAAAAAAAACGTTAGTTATAGCACTTGTGGGAGTCGCCTCTAGCTCTAAGTCTAGATGCCGTAGAACACATGTTAGCCGAGGGAGCAGCCGGAGTATTTACATTTCGTTTCGTCTTGGAGTTCTCGTTGCTGTGGCTCTGGAGTGCGGTTTACCAGCCACCACCGCCGTGCTTGCCACCACCTCCACCGCCACCGCCGTGCTTGCCGCCACCGCCTCCATAGCCGCCACCGCCGCCGCCTCCGCCGTGCTTGCCGCCGCCTCCGTTACCACCTTGCCAGGACACCGAGCTGCCCCGATTGCCGGCCAGGGACTTGCCGCCACCACCGCCGCCGCCGTATCCACCCTGACCGCCGCTGCCTCCTCCGCTCTTTTGCCAGCCACCGCCGCCGCCGCCGCCTCCGCCATTCTTCTGCCAGCCGCCTTTACCGCCGCCGCCGCCGCCACCACCGTAGCCACCTCCGCCGCCGCCGCCACCACCCAGCAAACCAGCCGAGGCGATGGCGAACATGAGAGCGCACAGGAATACGACGAGCAGAGCGTAGCGCATGTTGAGCTGTAGAATCCTTCGATAGATGAACTGTTCTGGAACTGTTTTGGAGCTGTTGCTGTTGGCGCTGTTAGAACCTTAGCTTCACTGATGCCATTACCGGGCCCAGCGCAGCGCTTTTATAGCCGTCAAAGGTGCACGGAATAAGTCAAGCTCCCGCTGAGTCATGCTGCTCCCAAACACTGATTGGGCATAAAACTAAGGCAATGTGAGATGCGATCAGCCTCTGTCTGTGTGCGTGTGTGAGTGTGTGAGTGTGGGTGTGTGAGTGTGTGGCGGAGCGACGCACCCAAAGGCTACTCGGAAGGCTGAGAACAACTGTGCACTCAAGTGGCTGTCGAAGCCCGCGCACTGCACTCGCTGTCAAGAGGGCGGCACACGCGGCGCATACGCAACATTTATGCTGGGAGTACGCGGAGCATGCGCCGCACTGAGCCGCACGGGCAACCACTTCTAAACTGCTGAGCCATAGCGATGTCATTAATTACGAGCGTTTGTGCAGCCACACAATTTGTTTAACAATTTACAATTGAAATTCTGTAATTTTTCATATTTTCCAGATACTTCTGCATAATTAATTTGATTTTAGTTTTTGCTGGTTTTCTGTATTTTCTACTTGGTTTTCTCGGTATTCGCATGCGAAGCGAGTGCTAGACAAATGTGTGTGTGTGTGTGTGTGTGTGTGCTGCACGACTCAACCACATTCGCATGCGACGAGTTCAATGTCAATTGCTGTGCAAGCACTCACACACACACACACACACACACACACACACACACGCACACATGCAAACGCAAAGGCCTAACAAATGAGCTGCCTGCTCAAGAGAATTACTCAACTAATATATTGCCGCTACTTGTCCACTGAGTGTGTTGCATTCAACGCATTCAACGCGTGCGGCAGCCAAACATGGCTCAAAGCCACAAATAACCTCATAGCCAAGTCCACAAGCCGACCTCAACCGCCAGAGCAGCAAATCTGCTTCGCATCTGCAGCACAGTGGGCTAAAAGTTACATTCCTAATCATTTTGTATACCCTGAACCCATTCAAAATGGGAAATCAAGGTGTTATGGTTTTTTGAAAAGTATGTAACGGGCAGAAGGCATCATAGCAGACCCCATAAAGTATATATATTCTTGATCAGCACGACGAGCTGAGTCGACATAGCCCCGTCCGTCCGTATGAGCAAGCCGATCTCAGAAGTTATAAGAACTAGAGAGCTGAAATTTGGCATGCATACTCGTGCATACCATACGCAGTACAAGTTTATCACACTTTCGATAACTCATCAGTTCGAATCATCGAGAATTAACGAGAACGACTTTTTTTCCAAGGGAAGGAACCTTTTTTCTATTTATCACGAATTCCGATTCAGCAGTGTGCAAATTTTCGAGAGTCAACTCTATCTCAACTGACCGCTTTTAGCCTCTACGGCGTATTATAGCTGTCTTTGTCAAAAGATACAACGTTGCCAGATAGATCTGTCGAATATGGACAACCCTGTATATATTGAATATCTAATATTATGAAGTACTATGAAATGAACAAGTTTCCTATTCTGCTCTTTTTTGTCAAGAATGGTTCCTTGGGAACCTTTTCAGAGCTGTTATAAAAATGTTATTCGAGAGCTGTTATCACATTTATCGTCTCCTCTCATTCGGTGTGTGTGTGTGAGAGAGCGAGAGAGACAAAGACAAAGACAGCTATTACTTGGAGAAATCTCTATTTCCAAATATATTCTCAAATGATAAATCCAACAGTTGCCGCATTTCGTGCCAGTGTGCAACTCCATGAGTGATGAGCACTGAATGCTCCACGAGCACTGAGAATGCGCAAAGTAATAGCGATAATTACGACGTTGGGCTAGCATTTTAATTATTATGGACCATAATTCAAAAATGCATTTATGCGAATTTCGAGATCAGCGAGCACACAGCACAGAGCCTCTCACTGCTGGGCCCACAACACTGCCAATTCTCGATCTGGTTCCCAGACAGACGTAGCAGCGGGCAGAGGGCGGCGGGTTTCTGAACTTGAAGATGTTGCATCTATGTTAATATCTGTGCTCAATACTATTTTTTAATTGCTCTCGACTGAGAAATGAAATATGGCAAGCCGAAACGTGTCTAGTGCATTCGCTCGTCAATCATTTGCCAACATTCGAATGAAATTCATGCAATTTCTTGCTTATTTTACAATTTACAATTTATATTTGTTTACAAAAAAAAAAAAATAGGCTTGTTGGTATAAAAAAAAAAAAAGAGTAGAAACAAATGATAAACTCTCTTATGCATATACGTAATATGAAAGCAAAAATCAGTAATCAATTCGAGTCAGCGCGCGATGGAGCCAGAGCCTTTGGCTGGGATCCTCACTACCAGCCGCTGCTGCCCCATCCGCTGTTGCCACTGGACCAGCCGCTGCTGACGATGCTGGGGCTCGACCAGCCACCACCGTTGCTCCAGCCACCACCGTTGCTCCAGCCACCACCGTTGCTCCAGCCGCCGCCATTGCCCCAGCCGCCGCCATTGCTCCAGCCACTGCCGCCGCCGCCGCCGCCAACTTTGATGACCTTGATGATCTTGGGCTGGGAAGACCAGCCGCTGTTCCAGCCGCCGCCGCTGCTGCCCCAAGGATTCGAGCTCCAGCCGCCGCTGCTAACGATGCCGCTGCCCCAAGGATTCGAGCTCCAGCCACCTGTGCTGATGCCGCCGCTGCCCCAAGGATTCGAGCTCCAGCCGCTTCGGCCACCTGACCAGCCGCTGCTGCGAATAAGTCCAGCCGAGCTGCAGGCAATCAGAGCGCTGAGTACTATGAACAGTTTCATTTTGCTTGATCTTCAGGTAGCTTTATCCTGGCTGTCTGCGATGTGGGTGTGAGTTTTGAAGTGCGGCAATTGAATGATCTGAAAACACACGCAGCATACGCTATTTATCTGAATTTGCATAGCCACAGCGGCCGTCCATCATATGTAGGGGAGCGGCCGTCCGGCTGACCGGCTGACCGGCTGACCGGCTGAGCGACTCATCAAGTCAAGAATCCACAAAATAAATCGCACCGCTTTGCAGGTGGGGGTTGCTGTGGTGCGGTCTTAAACCAGCTGCGCACTTTGAGTGAGAGCAGCGAGCGGGCGGTAATTGCAGTTTATTAAACCACTTTGAGCGTCCGATTCTTGACCAGGGTCAACTACTTTACAGCACTTTACGACCGTCTCATTGGCAATAGCATCTGCGGCAGCAGCTCATCCCATGCTCCGCCGTCCCATGGGGGGGCCAGTTCTTGTTGCCGAATTGCGCATAACTCACACGGTTGATGGATCATTTCCTCGCCACGCTGTTGGCCTCTTACTGCCGACTTCAGTCAGCTGGCGGAAACAACGAGCGCAGTTGACGGCTGCTTGGCACGGTTAACTCTAATCGCCGATATGCCCACAGAAGCTCGCGACGGGTGACTCATTTGTCATGTTGCCAGCTCAGCCAGGTGAAGGGGCCCGCCAGCTGCAAGCCACAGCACCGCAGCACCGCAGCGCTGCGGCTGGCACCACAGTAGCCACCGGTTGGCGACGAACCAGAGCAGAGAACTCTAAAGAGTTTTAGTAACTGCTAATCTTAAGTTGGTAAGATATTTATTTCTTATTATTCTTATTATGCTTACATTTTGTTATGTAATTTAATTGCTGAGAGCTAAAATTATAAAAGTATTTTTATTAATACATATATGTCACAATTTATTTATTTATTTTTATTATATGTATTTTGTATATTTTTATATATAGCCAAATTGCTCAGAAAGTTAGTTTTATTTATATTTTATATATGTATATACCGCGTTATATTAATATTTTTTTTTACATTTTTTACATAATTTTACATTGTGCATTTTATTGAATTTTGAAGTTCCTATTCAAGTTCATTGGGAAATTTATTCAGCTATTTTATTTATTTTTGAGGATTTTATTATTTAAATTTTTAGATTTATTTATTATCTATTTATATTATTTATTTTTATGATTTCATACTTTTATCGCTTATAATATGTAGTTTTTTTTTTAATATTTATTAAAACTGTTTTATCTCGGAAGTTCATAAAAGCACAATTTATATTTGAAATTATTTTATTTGTATTTTAAGACAACAATTTTGGTATTTGTATTGTCTAAATTTGATTTTCAGAAATATGAGGTTTTTTTTTTTTTTAAATAAATAAATTATGTTGTAGTGCTCATATATTTTGCTAAGATATTTTATAATATATAATAAATAATATGTCCTCGCTGCCATAAACAATTAATCATCAAGAGACATAAAAATATGCACATAAAATATTTAATAAATTAAAAAAAAAAAAACTCTATAGTAATAAAAACATATGAATTTACTTAAATAACAATTTATTATATGTATGAGAAAATCCAGCAATAGCATTAGTTTTTAAAATTATTTTAAGCGCTTTACTTTTTTATATCATGTATTTTTTACTAATATTCTTTTTATTTAGTTCTATATTTTTTATGTATTCCTATTATTTTTTGTTTTTATTTCTATTCATTTTCATTCATATTCGTTTAGTTTTCTATAAGTGTAATGTGTAATGAGCTAAATTTAGATTGTAGATTGTCATTTATTCTTGATCCCAGTGTAAATTACTGGTTTGCACTCATTTTTGAGGTGTCGTTAATGAACAGGATGTATTCCTTGACTGGCATTAATCGCATTTCAACATTCTCTTAACGCATTCCAGTTGACCTCGCCCATTCGATGCGCTGCAGTTGACGTGGCCGATCGCAACTTTTGAGGCTCACTGTACTTTGGCGCCTAGACGCTGTGCGTGTGTGTGTCTATTTCATAGATGTTAGAGAATTGTTTTTGCTACTTGTGAAGCTTTATGTTTTTTTAGCATAGGCATTATAAACAAAAATTAATTGAATTGTCAACGCTTAACATGCAAATTGTATTTGGGGGCCCATAGTTCAGGCCAAGCAAATATCTGACGAAAATAAACAGCTTATATGTAGAAGGAATTAAATACTATGAAAAAAAAAAATGATATAGCGGATAATTTTTTCGAAACTGCAATATTATCGGCTTATCGCAGTCACGGAATTACTATGGGATTTCATAAGATCTCTTAAGCCTATATTAGTTGGTAAGTTTCCTTTCGAATGCAGCTCCGAATGTTCAGAATTCTCGCATTCAGAGGCAACCACAAGTGGAACGGGTATCAGGTATCGATATAGGTTTGGATATCATCACGAAGTGCGGCCTTTACTTGTCACAGACGCCGCACTTGGCGAGCCGGGCTGAACGCGTGCCCGATGACTGCTTGCCATAGGGCTTGATGCTGTTGACCTCCAGGAAGTAGTTGCCCTTGATGTTGTGCGGCACAGCGTAGCCCATGGGATACTGTTCGCCGGTGCAGAGATCATCGCGCAGCCTTCTCAGCGAGCTGCAGCGTGTGGCCAGGAAGTTGCGCTCGTTGCCCGGATAAATGGACTCCTCGTAATACTCCCAGGCACGGGCATGGGCACAGGTCACCGAAATGCAGCCGGCGGGCAGAGGATCCAGACCGCCCGGATAGAAGTCCACATCGCCCATGGGATCCCGTTTGCCCAGCACGCCCGGATTACTATGGATGACATCGATGAACTTCGCGTCGCCGCGCTGCAGGCCCGACAGAACCTCGCCCTCATTGAAGCACGGCTTGGCCGGATCCAGTCCAGTGATGCGCGACAACGTTTTGCCAGTCATCTGCTGCAGATAGCGTCCCGCCGAGCCCACAATGTGCGCGCCCAGACTGTGGCCAATCAGATGGATTTTGTCCACATTGACCACATCCAGCAGCTTGACCAAGCCCCGAGCAATGTTCTCGCCAATCTCGTCTGTATTGAAAGCGGACCAAGTGTACAGGGTATCTATGAATTTGGCAACATCCACAGCCTGCAAGATAGATAATAGATTTAGATGGACTGATAAATAAGTATATAAAATGAAAAGAGAAATAATCAGAGATGCTGGGAGGTATCGATATATCTATACCAATAGATAGTAGCTACATATATGAATAGATGGATATACATATATCTATCCGATGGTGGATAAATGGATAGATGGAAAAATAGATAAATGAAGAGATGGATATATGGATATGTGGATAGATTGGTTAGATGGATGAATGAAGAGTTGGATTATGGATAGATGTCTAGATGGATAGATGGATACATGGTTAGATAAATAAATAAATAAATGGTTAAGTGGATAGATGAACACATCGATAGACGGATAGATGACTAAATGGATATATGGATACCTGGATAAGTAGAGATGTGAATAAAAGGATTCTTAAAACTATAGATGGAGAAAAGTGCATAATGGACTAATCAGACTATGAGAGAACTATACGCTAGTCTCTTTTGATCTTAAAACAGATACCGAAGAATCCAGGTATGGTATCATATGTAGCATGAATCGTCCCTCTTTCTATTTACTCATATTTGATTATACCCTAAGCCCATTGTTATGTTATGATCTATAAATATTATTTGCTGGGTATCTGTTAGCTAATGACTTTTGTGAACTTCTCTAGCTTCTCAAGTTCAAAGGCTATCGCCTAACGCGTCATAGCTTTCATTTGGCATCGAGAGGTCGGCCCTCCTAAATTAATGATAAGAACTGAAATTTGCAACAGATGCAGCTAAAGTGATTAAATGGTAAGCAAATGACATTTTAATAGACCTAAGCTAAATATAATATACTTTGGGTTCGTCAAAATGCCTGTTTCAAGTTCAAATGCAATATCTCGCCTTCAAACAGACGGCGGGTATATGCGCCTTCATATGTGATCTGCACTTTGTCCATATTGATTCAGTTCGACATTCAGAATTTAAGCTCTAACTTAGATAAGGGAAATCATAAGCACGGGACTCACCACAAAGTTAACATCGCCGCGACAGTTGTAGGCCTGGGCAAATTTATCGATGGTTTCGTCCGTGTCATTGATGCTGGTCGTCCAGCCGGTGGCCAGAATGACAACGCCCTTCTTGGGATCGAAGTCGGGGCTGCGCCATATGGAGTCGGCCTCGAGAAGTGGAAAGCTCGTCTTGTTGCAGGCGGTGCGCAGCTGGAACTTCATTTGCTTGATGTCCGGCGTGTACTTGGACTTGATTTTATTGGAGCTCAGCGCTTGAGAGCCTGTGCAAGGAATGAGACACGAAATGCATCAGTTTTATCAGAGTTGTTGTTGTGTTGTCGGCTGCTCACATAGAAAGTTGATGGAGGAGGAGACGTATTCAAAGGGATAGCCGGCGATCAGATTCTTGCTACCCTCGAGCAGGCCCTGCGGCGTGGGCAACGACTTCGTATCGATGATGGAGGAGCCAACATTCCGCAGCGAGCCCACAACATCGGGCACCGTCCACTCAATGCCCTGGCCCAAGGCGGCGAACAGCAGCAGATGCAGCAGGCAGGCTGAGAGATTTAGGTTCGGACTTCCCATGCTGAGCGACAGTTCCGAGCGCAATGAATACCGAATGCCATACGGAGTAAGTATTTATAGGCCGGTCGGCACCTGAAAGGCGCACACGAGCAATGCGGAGAGAGTGAGTGCGAGCAGTGCGACACTTCTAGAGAGAGTGAGAGAGTGAGTGAGAACGGCCGGCCGGCCTAACTGTGACCATATAGGTGTATTTCATGCGCAACACGGCAATCAGATAAGGTGCACTTGTCTCTTAATTAGATTCGACAATTTCACTGACGACACACACACACACACACACACACATACATAGATAGACATACTCCTAGTCTAATGGACTAATATGCATTTTATTCAAATATTTATCGTTAATCCGCATCCAAATCTGAATCGAAACAATTGTTCTCTCTCTCTCTCTCACATTCTCTGTCCCTTGCCAACAACCCGATCTGTTTGTAAATAATTCATATCTCACAGTATACCCCTTACGATTTGCTTTGATAATATATCATCAGCTACTTGAAGCAAACGAGACGAATTAGAGATCACCTCGATTCCACTCAAGCAAACAATCTATAAATTATTGTTTTACCTGATTGCGAATAAACAAGATTTGCAAAAATTGTCACAGCTTATATAGTAAGCGGTCAGCCTTCGCGAGAATATCGCGCTTACTTCACAGTTCATAGGGTATACCGATCGGTGGATGATGCGGCTTACTGTCATATTGTCTGATATTGCCTGCCGCCTACGACAATATCATATTAATGGGGGTATTCCGCACTCATTGCTATGCTGCTGACACGCTCCACCCGCCCCATTTGGAGTGTTCCGAGCGTCACAAAGAACTAGTTGACATCAGCGCAGTCGGCGAATTCTTGAGGCAACTCACGAATGCTAAATCCACTAAAGTTGATGAACAAAGATGTGCTGCAAGTATATAGTCTAGATATAATCGACTATATAACAATCCATTTCAATACGAATCGGTTATCTCGCCTGGTTTGGATACAGTTTGTGCTCGAGTATATTATATATAGGGTATTTACTCGCCTGTTTGGCTTGCCAATCATATGACATGACAGATAATGTGGCATGATATGGTATTTCCCATCATTAAATACTTCATATCAGAAAGCGACAAAATTGATATTTATTTGCGATATACCAGATGCTGAGCTGATCTAGTGATATCTGATTTAATACTTTTCTTCTCAAACAGGAAATGATCCAATTTGATTGAAAACTCATTTAAATGAAATCTCTCACAAATGATGATTTATCTCAAGCAGAATACAATTTATATATATATATGTATATGTTCTGGATAGAGCAAGCTTCATTTTAGCTGTTCTACCTGCCATGAGTAATCTACCTGTCATGATTACGAGTACGAGTACGACTTCTCAAAAAACGCATTAAAAAACTCTGTTAGAGCTCTACTCTTACCTAACTAATATAGCCTTGAAGGTCAGAACTCAGGTAGCCGATATACCCAAGCAAAGGAAAGAGAAATTAGCAAAAATATAATTTCACTTCAAGAGAAACATAAACTTAATGTTCTTCTTCTGTTTAATATTCACCGAATCGATTATGCTTCATGGTTGGTTATATGTATAAAGATTTTGAGAAGTAACATACATAGATATTATATATTGTCATACGAGCACCACGCTGAGACACTCAGTTCTCTTCGCTGCACAGGCCGCACGCGCTGTTGGTCGATGTGAAGCTGTCCGGATTGGCATTGGTGCCATAGGGCTCGGCTGCATTGGCATCCACGTAGAATGTGCCCAGTTTGGAGGCAGCGTAGCCCATGTAGGCGGTGTCGTCGCTTTTGCAATTGTCGCCAGTCCAGAGATCGACATAGTTGTCGCAGCGTCTGCCCACAAAGTTCTCCGTGTTCGTGGGATACACGGACTCCACGTAGTAGTCGACGGCGCGCTGATGCGAGCAGGAGAGGGAATCGAGGCCACTGCAGCCGGACTTGATGGGAGCCAGGCCCTGGACAAAGAAGTTGCCATCGGCTGCTGAATCGGGTGTGCCTGCTACGCCCGGATTGGAGGTTACCGTGTCCACATAAACAGCATCGCCCCTGCGCACGCCCGGCAGCTCGTTGCCATCGTAGAAGCACGGATTGGCCGGATCCAAGCCGGTGACGCGCGACAATATTGCGCCGCCCGTCAGCAGCTTATAGTTGCGACCCGTTGAGCCCGCGATCTGGGCGCCCAGGCTGTGGCCCACGATGTGCACGTGCTTGGTCACATAGTCGCGGTCCAGCTGCAGCAGCGCCTGGGCCACATAGAGCCCGATGGCCTCCGTGTTCAGGGCCGACCAGCTGTAGAGGGTCTTGATATAGTTGGCTGCATCCAGCACCTGTTTAACGAATCAATTAAAAATGTCAAGGAGCTAGTTCTATAATCTTATATCTATAATCTGCGGAACTAGTTCCATTGCAAGTTCCCTTAACCTTCAAACTAGTTCAATTTGGACTCACCACAAAGTTGGTGTCATTGCGACAGGCGAATGCCTTGGCCACTGGGCCGCTGTTGGAGCTATCGATGGTGGAGCCCCAGCCGGTGACGAAGATGACCGTCGGCCTGTCCTGATAGAAGCCCGGCGTGTCCCACAGCTCGCTGGCCCGGGTCAGCGGAATGCTGACATTGTTGCAGGCATCGGGCCGCAGCTGGAAGCTCATGAGCGACATGTCTGGCACGATCTTGGACTGCACCAGACCCAGGTCCATGATGGTGCTGCAGATGTACGTGAGCGCCGAGAGGCTGATGTCGATCGGCAGTCCAAAAATGATGCCACGCAATTGATCCTGCAGCCGGTCGCGCTGGAGGCGCAGCAAAGCCGTATTCCTCCTCCCACCTCTAGTCGAGTTCTGGCCTAGGGCCATGCCCACCACGCCCACCACGACAAGTGCCGATATTAACAGGGCTAAGGGCTTCATTCTGTTGCTCTAATTGGCGACAAGGCACGCCCTTATATACCTACTATCGAACGGCCAGAGACACGTGTTAATATTGATAAAAGCCACACAATGGCGATATTTGGTCTTCTGCATGAGAATTTCGCTTAATCAGCTGCTCCAGTTACAATGGACACAATAGAGCCCGGCCACGTGACCAACTGTTTAATAACCAGGCCAACAAAAATCGAATTGTCCAAGCGTTTGCCCAGCGATCAGCGATCAGCGATCAGCGATCAGTTCATTCCCAGCTGGCCCATTGCAGCAATTGCTCGTCGTTGTGGGTGCTCCCGACTTGGCCAAACAGAAAACAGCACAATAACGAACAGCAACAACAACAGTGAAGAAAACAAAATTGAAATATTTGCGTTAGGAAATGCTGCCGACAAAATGCGAATTAATAACCAAAAGTTGTTACTGTTGTTGGCTCCGCTGTGGGTGTACGCGCAGCAATCACTGCCAACAACAACAGCAACCACACTAACAGCAACAACAACAACAGCACCAACAACTTATTACATTGGTAATTTGTGTGCGCAAAAGTTTTGTGGGGCGTCCCACTGCCCCGCTTGACTTGCTGTTGCTGTTGTTGTTGCTATTGTTGTTGCTGCTGAGACTATTTGTTGCTGCTACGACGACTGGCACGCCAACAGCAGCAGTAGCAGCAACTGCGCCCGCTTGTTGTTGTTGTAACACGCAACGTGTCAAAAGATTTGATGAATAAAAGTGTAAACTAATTATAACACCGCAAGTCGATTGCACTTGCACATGCGCCATTCCTCGAAAGAGTGGCCAGCGCTTATTTTGATTGGCCATACAAACATATACACATAAATATACATATATATTGTATGTGTATAAGCATATATGTAAACACAAAACAAACTTAATTAGCTACAATATTTTAAACAATTTTTATAGCCTGTATCATAATGCATTCCTATGCTCGTATATCATATTTAATTATCGCGATGAGTGCTATAAAAATAAATGGCATTTTTTATAGAATGTTAAGGAATACGAGTGGACATATACATATATACATATACCTATATATAAAGACTTGTAGAATGTTAAGGAATACAAATGTACATATATTTGTATATATCAAGTCTCATATAAATAATTTCTTATGCGAGAAACAGAGCTAATCTTCTTCCTGAGAGGCTGAGCTGGTATGCATATCTGCAGCATTTGAATACATACTTTAAGAAATCTTTGTTTCATACACAAGTTCGGAATCAAATATATGAAAATAAATGTAAATGAGTCTCAATTCAGGAATTTGTATACAGATGCAACAATAGGTTTTTGCTTAAACTTGATATAAATAGAGAGACTCAGCTAGCGAAGATAAGAAGATCAGATAAGGCAGACCAGATATATAGAAGACTTGAACTGTTTGACCACATAGGAAGGTAGTCCAGAAACTTAGTATTCATTGCTGCATAATTTGATAAAGAAATTTAATCAGAAATTGTAATTGAAATTAGAGTTATATAATATAAGAAACAACCAAATATATTGTATAATAATATTAAAACATAAAAATTTGAAATGTACATAAATATTAATGTATTTTTATATGAATTGAAATGCTTTTGTTTTTTTATTTTTATTTTTATTTTATTTTTTTTTTTTAGATAGTATTTTTTTGTTATTTGTGAAAATAATAGTGCGTCTGCGCACTAAATTGTTAAACAAAAAAAAAAAAAACTTAATGAAAAAAACAAAACAAAAAAACCTAAAATCAATTTGAAATGAATTTTAGATTAACATATTTTAGTGTTAATTAATTTTTTTGTGTTGTTCTTTTTTTTTGCAAAACAAAAACTGAACAAAATTTTAGTTGTTCATGAAAACAGCACTACTAAAAAAGAAAAAAAAAACCCCAACTGTATATATATAAGCTAACATAAGAGCTGAGCTATATTATTATATAATGCCTAACTTACTAGACAAATAAAAATATTGAATATTATATTTGAGCTATATTCACAGCGTAAAAAAATTCGCACATTTTTCAGTGCAATGGCAAATTGTTTGGCAGCCCCATTAAAGATTGTTTACAAAGAGACATCGTTTATATATGTATGTGTTTGTGTATGTATAACATGTATCCATACACACATATTGCTGTTGTTGCTGTTGTTGTTGCTGCTGCTGCTGTTGTTGGCTTTGTGGCTTCTGCAATCTTTGATAAACATTTGGCAAGTGAGTGCGCATTGTTGGCATTGCCATGTCTCTTTGTCCATGTGTGTGTGTGTGTGCGTGTGCATCTGTATCTGTGACTGCATTTTGGTCGCTCTGGTAACGCTCTTAATTGCCACCCCAGAGCTGGGCCACTGGTTGCACAATCGACTCAACTGCAACGAAGTGTGGCTCAGCTCGTACTGTTCGAGCCGCCCTCGCTGGCTATCTTTTCTTTTCTTTTTGCCATTTTATACGATTCTACGCGCTGAGCCATCCGTTTCCGTTTTGTTGATCAACTCAATTAGCTGCCAATTGACGTGTGAGTGCGAGGTGGTGCCGCGGTGGTGCCCAGAGTTAGATGCGTGGTGCTGCTTGTCATTGTCATTGCTGCCGCTGCTGCTGCTGCTGCTGCTGCTGTTGTTGCTGCTGCTGTTGTTGCTTCCGCATCGATGTCTATGCGCGCCTTGACAAGATCAGCATAGACAACGATCAAATGAATGACGCTGTTTGTGGTTATGTAAGCCATTGCGCCTGCATAGAACTGGGGCCAACCGCACATATATTACGTATACGCACATTGCAACAGCTGCTGCTGCTGCTGTTGCTGCTGCTGCTGCGGTGGCGGTGGTTGCAGTGGTGGCATAGTCGGCGCCTCTTATAATTGCAGCTATTCAATGGTCAGTCGGCTGGCTTGGCTTGCCTGGCCGAGCTGCCCGCGCAGGCCGCGCTGGCGTATACGTAATCTGCACAATAAGTGCAGAAAATTATCAGCTGCAGCTAAGCGACCGCCTCGTTTCCAACGTGCTCGTCGTCGTCGTCGTCGGCAGATGTCCATTGCAACATGGATGGCCCAGCTAAGCCAAGCCGAGCCAAGTCAAGCCAAGCCAAACAAAAGCGCGGCTGTTGTCGTTGTTGTTGTTGTGGCTGGGAAATGCAGGAAAATGTGTGCCAAAAGCCAGCGTATAAATGCGAGAGCTCTTGTCGAAAAGAAAATAGTCGACTTGCACCATTTCGCCGCGTCGGTAGCCAACTAGAGAAAAGCCCGCAGACAGCATTAGAGTCATCAACATGTTCACCTGGCGCTTCAAATTGATCCTGCTGCTGGCCCAGACGCTGAGCGGTCAGGCGGGCTACATTGGTGGCGATGTGGCAGCCGGTGTCCATTCCCCCGGACTGCTGGGCAACTATGCGGGCGCCCTGAGTGGCGGCGAGGCATTGGCCAAACTGGATCTGGGATCGGGAGCGAGCGAACTGCATGCGGATCACGAGCAGCTGGGCGAACTGGGCGATCACCTGAGCGAGCACAGCTTTCCGGCGGACTATGGCAACAGCGATGCGGGCGTGGAGTATGCCGAGGCCAGCGAGCTGCATGCGCACTACGAGCCAGAGCTGGAGCACTACGAGCACCATGAGCACCATGCCGAGGAGCCGGTGCCCGGCATTGATCACGGCAAGGGCGCCTTCAGCTACAGCACGCTCTATGAGTTCAAGGATCGGCAGGAGCACGAACACCACCAGCTGCAGCATCAGCTGGAGGAGCAGCACATCCAACAGCAGCAGGAGCTGGAGCATCAGCACCACCTGTTGGAGCACCAGCTGGACTCTCACTAGGTCCCTCCCTCCGATAGTCAACGTTTCTACTAGCTAAATTTTTTTTATTCCCAATACATATACATACATATACATATATATAAGAGAAAGACATGTTTTTTTTTTTTTGTTGCAATAAATCAGCCAAGTTTGTCATGTGATCCGTGGTGCATCGCCTTAGCGTCCATGGGACTGCACATAGTGTGGAAAGTCCAGATTGTCGCTGACTGTGAGTCGCGGCTCGGCAGCTGCAGGCGTGCGCACAGGCAGCAAATCCTCCAGCCTGTAGATGTGCGGCCAGTTGGCAATGGGTCCGGCTGGATGGGATGAGCCACTGTGGCCATTGGCGTTGCCGTTGCCGGGGAGCAGCAAATGCGTTTGCTCATCTGGCGTCAGCTGCAGCACGGCAGAGCTGATGTGGATGATCGGAGTGTAGTCTAAGACGAGAAGAGATGAATTATATATGAAATATATATATATATGTTGGAGCGCTACGAATTTAATTATTGCCCTCCATTATAGTTGCGCCTAATAACGAGTTCCCGGTGTAGCTTCACTCGTTTGTAAAGCTCTTTCTTGTCTATGACCAAGTCTGTTTTCTCTTCTCCTGTCAAAACATCTAGTTCTGGTCGCATATTCTAGTTCATCGAAAGCATAGCGACCCTGTGCGACACTACTAGCCGTCTCGCTCTCACCCAGCGACAGCCGGGAGCACGTTCAGCAAGAGCTATAGTTATCTCTCTCCTAGCGTCAATACCTCCTTTAATTACCACAACAATACTAAGTCAATCGATTAATCGAATTGCCAGCGTAATATCGCACTGATACGGCATATAAGTAAATTATAATCCTAGATATATTCACCGTTTTCCATGCGATGTCCATCGCTGCTTAGCTGGTGGTGGTGGTGGTGCTGCTGCTGTTGTTGTTGTTTCTGGTGGGGCCAAGCTTCGACAGCCGCCAGCACTAGCGCCAGCAATTGCATCAAGTATACGCCTCGTGTGCACATTGTGTCTTAGGCCAACTGCCAGCGACAGCACACAATGTTGGGTAATTTATATGCTCGGCCAGCGGATGTCTCGCGTCTTGGCTGAACGGCTATTGGGGTCCCGGCGTTGACACTTTTCAACTGCACAGCGTTGATCAGCTATCAACGAGCGTGTCAAGTGCAGATAAGAATTTACAACTAGCTGCGCCAATAAGTCACCATAATTGCCCAGTTTGAGGGAATAGTTTGCAAAATGCGGGAGAAGTTTGAAGAGATATGAAAAGAGACATACTGAAGTTTATTTTGTATTGCTATTGCATAGATAGCGGAGCATATTCGAGATTTATAGATTTATTCAATCATTCATTCAGATATTCCTTAGTGATCTATGCCGCGCTCAGATGAGGGAGGTGAAGCGACAGATGTTAAGCTAATAATCATCGCTTCGTTTTCTCTCCCTTTCTCAGGACCATCTCTAGCGGGCTGCTGCCTGAAAATTACCTTCCGTTTTTCAGGTCCTACTCAAATTTAGACTCAAGTAGGCTTCGATTTGACTGTCAAACTCACTTCGATTTGCGCAAAGAGAATTGCAGTTAGTATCGTTCCAAGCTCGAATCTTACGCGCATAAAATATACATCAAAGAAAAAAACGTGTCCCATATATAGATCAACTCCTATCGAGATATAAGAAATGGAGGAAACTTACAGCAAAAGTAACTAAAACCAAAACAAACCAAAAATTCTATATACCGAATGCTTAATAAAATTTAACAAAATTTAATCTAGCTCCTGATATGGATATATCCGAGACCAATATATTACAAGAAACTTTACGCAAGCGGAGGATAACAATTGACCAGGGTCCTCCCGTTTCCAATAAGAGGTCAAAGAAGGAGTCTGAAAGCATACCCTCACACATTCTCATGTACATGAATTGGATGCTTTCCGGCAGAGGCCCGTTCAAGGCAATCGACTCAAAATAACTACTGAGGCCTATGGATTAAGTTATTTTAATAAAAGGCTACCGTTCCTAATGGATGTTTAGCATAAAATATGGAATATCCTTATATATGTAATGCAATATGCAATATGTAGTAAATACCCTACATTATCGAGGCTTTCATAATATATCATATATTCCTAATATCATATCTTCCTAATGGATTCTATCATCATCATGTAGATAATATAAATTTAGTTGGTAATGTGGGACTCTAGAGATTAAATAACTTTTCTGTCCTCTTTATATAACTGTCTATATATACAAATCAATTTTTTATTACTGTCAATTCTATTTCCATTCATCTCGTAATATTACAAATTCTGATTTATGATCAAATATTTCCTATAAGTCCACGTCCGCCTCAGTGCGAGCGATTGATTAGCATTCGCGCTTGATTACATTTAGCAGTTAGGTGATAAAATTTCTAATGTGTACATATATGCACACATCTACATATGTCTATTTATGTAGAACACCTCGAGCCCAGCCCAAAACTCTAACAAACTAAACAGAAATGCTTAAACTAAAAAATTCCCAAAAAAAAAAAAAAAAAAATCGAGAAAAAAAGAAGCAAATTAAAATACAACGACTGCTATTCACATTCTCGATTACATAAGCATATAAGGTCAAAACAATTTGCGGCTATTCGGATTTGGGGATATTGCACAATGAGCTGACTTTTATTCTCGATTTATACTATTTATTTACACACAGTTGAGAAGACGAGCAATTTGGGAGAACATTTATTCGATAATGTATTTAAAACTAAAAAAAAAAAAAAGAGATTAATAATTTTAAACAGTTGAGTAGGTATAGATCGTGGGCAGTTGGTGTAGCAAGCTCGTGGGGGCGTGAGGGGTAAGGAAGTGCTTAGCAGCCGGACGCCAATTTCTCCCAGATGCCGCCGCTCTTCCAGCCGCCGTTGTTGTAGCTGGCACCACCGTTGCTCCAGCCACTGTTCCAGCCGCTGCCAGCGCCCGCGGGCGGTCCGTAGACTGGGCTGGGCAGGTGGTTGACGCCGCTGTTGGCATCGTCCACAATGACCTTGATGGTCTTCACGTATTGGCGCGACACGGGCTGTGGTGCGGGCACGGGATATGAGACTGGAGCTGGCTGCACGTTCACCACTGGCTGTGGTGCGGGCACGCTGTATGTCACGGGTGCTGGCTGTACGCGCACCACCGGCTGTGGTGCGGGCACGCTGTATGTCACGGGTGCTGGCTGTACGCGCACCACCGGCTGTGGTGCGGGCACGCTGTAAGTCACTGGAGCTGGCTGCACGCGCACCACCGGCTGTGGTGCGGGCACCGAGTAGGTAATCGGAGCGGGCTGTGGTGCCGGAGCGGAATAGGTCACTGGCGCTGGTGCCGGGGCGGAGTAGCTTATGGCTGGCACGGCCTGAGCCACGGCGCTGCTCTGGATGGTCTGCACGGGAGCGGCACTTGCGTAGCTGCTGGAAGAGGCATAGCTGCTGCTGCCGCCATAGCCACCGCCATAACCACCACCATAACCGCCGCCATAGCCACCACCATAACCACCGCCATAACCACCGCCATAACCGCCACTGGAACGAGCATAGCTCTGAGGCTGCTCAATCACTTTGATGACCTTGATGACTTGTTCACCGCCGCCGTAGCCGCCGCCGTAGCCACCACCATAACCACCGCCGTAGCCGCCGCCATAGCCACCGCCATAGCCGCCGCCATAGCCGCCGCCAGAGCTATAGACTGGACGGCTGGGCTGTGTGTAGTAGCCCTGGTTGTATCCGCCGGAGTAGCCGCCGCTGCCATAGCCACCGCCGTAGCCACCACCACCGCCGCCGCCGCCGCCGCCACCGGTAATGGCCTTCAGCAAGGCCAACTTGGCGCCCAGGAAGGCCTGGGCGGGCGCACCGAGCGCCAGCACGGCAACCACAATGCAAACGAAGAGCTTCATCTCTGTCAACTGAACTGGATACGGATATGGATAAGTGCGTGCGCTGCCTGGTCTAGACAAAACTCAACTGATGTTCCCAAATGCCGATACGCACAAATTTATAGGCCATCGCAGCAGCCAGCGTCGACTGCGACACTGTCCCTTGTGTCTGTGTGTGTGCGTGTGCGTGTGCGTGTGTGGTTCTAATAATACAAATCTTATGCTTTAAGCTGGACCCGATCGACAGCAGCAGCAACAGCTACAGCAGCAGCCGCAGCAGCAGCAGCAGCGACACTTTGGAGCTCATCAAGCTGTTTGCTTAATTCATAAATAGTTACTTATGGGCCACACCGCAATGCCAAAAACTAAGGCGCGTCCCAACAGCCAGTCGATTGTCCAACTATCCAGACAGTCAGCCATCCATCCATCCGTACAGATAGCTTTTTAGCTAGCTATGCATTTGTGTGCGTGTGCGTGTGCGTGTGTGTGTGTGTGCGTGTATTTGGCTAGCTATTCAACGATCTGTCGCCCTGTCGCCTCGTTGTGTGTCTGTCAAGTCTACTACTTAACCATAAACTGAGATATTTTCTCACCTCTCTGGGCAAATAACACTTGCGTTTGCTGTCAGCCGTCAAAACGATTCGCAAGAAGCGCAGGTAATTCCCAAAATGTCATTACACTGCAAGAAACAGTTGATCGCATTATATACATTTACATATATCAAAGTCTGACGGCCACAATTCTCACTTATTTCCACAAGACTAAAATTATGCTGAATAAAAAAATAAACACAATTTACTTTTATTGAACTTTTTTTTATTTAATTTTTTTTTTTTTTAATTTAACATTATACAATTTTTTACATGTAAGCCATTTAGTAAAATATTTATTTTGTATATATTCTTTTATTTTTAATTTTATATATTTAAGAAAGAAAACATATCAAACGAAAATTCTCCAAAAATTCTTAAGCATTTGCCCAATAATCTTCTCTAATTTTCTCAGCACAATTTGGGTTATATATAAAAAAAAAAAAAAAAAAAAAAAAAAAAAAAAATATTTTATTTATAATATGCTGAATAATAAAAAAATAAATACTTCACAATTTTTGTTAATTGTAATTTTATTTAAATATATTAAGACATATTAGATAGTTTGTTTAATATTTAAAAGCCAATCTTGATTTAAATATATTGTAAATAATTTCAAAACCAAAATTCGCACAAAATTCCTATCCATGGGGCCCACCGTTTGTCCATATGCAGGGAGAAACCCAATTAAGATTTTTATTTATTTAATATTTAGTTTCTTTTTTGTTGGAGTGTATGGCTCGATCTTAGGTTCTTGATGAAGATTGATAACTTTTAATTAATGTTAAATATGTTAAAAGGCTTTTGAAACTTTAAAACTTTCTATTGCTGCTTTTCTTATTTACTTTGTGCTTACTTAACTTATTTTTGCAATTATTTTCAACTTGTTTTTCTTATTTAATTTTCTGTGTTTTTTGCTGTTTTTGGTTTTTAGCCATAGTCAAAATTTTTATAATTCGTAATAAAAATTGACTTGGTTTTTATGAAGGGTATAAAACTCTTGTTTGCATTTCACGCTCGATTAGGCTCTTCCCTTGGCAATATAAATATCTATGTGTGTATATAGTATGCGTATATGTGTATATTTTTTCTCAGTGTCAACACACTCGCACATCACCCATTGTTTGTATGTATTTGGGAGCTGCGACCCTAGCGCCCATTGTCGCTCATTCAGGCTAGATCTTGTGCATGGCTACACGTAGCCGACGGCTTTGGCCTCAGCTCCCGCTGCGGCTCGATGTGCTAACCGAGCGAGCAAAATGCTGTGCAAACAGATTCCAGCATTCAGCTTAGGCTTAGGTCGCGTCTAAAGCGTAAACCACGTCCGCTGCCCAAAGGGCGCGTATCGCTGCCATTTTTAGGGGCCCACGTCTAACAGCCATTAGTAATACCCGTTTGGATTTTTGGCCCAAACGTGTATGCAAATTGATTCGCATATCAATTTACAAAGTTTACACCAGATGCCGCTGGTCTTTATGGCAGACGCGCCAAAATATTCACAGGTTCTCAAACAAGCTCTAGTAATATCGCATCTGATAGTCTAGTTATATTTATAGTTGAGCTGGTAAATATAGCTGAATAGGTCGTAGACATGGCTCGTTGCTTTATCAAACAATTGTTGAGCCGTCAGATCGTACTTGGCCTAGACATGAGAATAAACATTCAATTGCCCTACCCGGTTCTTACGATATATGTGTGTGTGTACATAATCTCTTATGTATGAATCTATGTATACTCTATACTTAGAAAAAACATAGGCTTCGTTGGCATTAGCTCCATCCAAGTCTTAAATGATATCGTAATTGAAGCCAGATCGTTATCATGCGATCAATATGAGTTCAATCGAAAACCTATGAGCCGATCTTAAGAGACTAGCCGAAACTCAAAAGCCAATGACCCAGACAAAACTGTGACAAATCGTTCAGCAAGAAAAAACTATGTATGTAAAGCTTAGAATTAGTCCAAAAAATATATATGTATGTAAAATATAATATATGAGCTCAGACTAGCTTCAACAAGATTTTTGTCTCGTTTTGCAGCCACTTCTAGGCTTATGAACAACAAAACCCCTATACGAGCGAGTAAAGTGCGAATGCTGCAAAATTTTGGAAAGAAAACGGAAATAAATAACCAAAATTAATTATGTTTTTTTTTTTTTTAAAGAAATATATTTATTTACAGCTTAGCGCACCGCTACCTTATTGATAACTTAATCTAAACAGAATTACAATAATTTATCTACTTAAAAGCTATATTAATATTAATATTATATATGGAGATATTTATGGTTATTTATGTATATATATTTCTGACAAATTTGGAAATGTTAAGTTAAATTTAATATTTATTTTTAAAAATTTTCTGTCTATCACGAAATTTTATTGTTCGATATTTGGAGTCTGTCTCGCTGCTATTTTCCTGAGCACGGCTGGATTACATAAATCACGCTTGGATAGATGAATAGATGAGCTGCCTGAGGCATATATGTAGCTGTTCTTTATCTCTCTATATAGACAAAAGAAAGCTCGCCCTGCGCCGTTGCATATAAATTACTTCAACTATTTAAAAGTGTTTGCTTGTTGTTCGACTTGTGATTTTTTTCTTTTTCTCTCTTCTTTCTTTATTTTTGGATTTATTTTCTGTTTTTTTGAACTTGGCAAATATGAAATCATAGCCAATTTACACATTGGCCAGACTTCGAGCTTTTGTAACCAAGTGGCGTGCCATCACCGTATTCTTGGGCCACTGTTTGGCTTGAAGTTTGGGTTTGGCCCTGCTCGTTTGGCACTTCATTACCATTTGTGACTGCGGCGAGCTAAGTGGATCTGTCCACACGGATTGCGAGGCAGTGCAACGGCCGGGCTACCGTGGGCCCAGCTACTCTCAATTTCAATTTCAATTTCGTTTCCCTGCCCAGAGCAATTTGAAGGTCAACGCACATCTTCTCGTGCGGCTCGTTAGGCAATTGTTGGCCCACGAATTTGGTAATCGACAAATTACGAAACTCAATTGCACAAATGCCCGAAAATTCATGATCATTACAGATACAATACAAGCTGAGCTTAGAGCTAGAGAGAGAGAAAGAAAGAGAGATTTTGCTTTAGATAATTCCTTTTAGATTTCCAATTAAACAATTTATTTATTCATAATTTACGTTTTATTTAGTTAAAGTTTACAAAAAAAAAAAAAAAAGGGGGGACATTTATTTAGGAATATTCGTAAGTGTTATATGTATAAACAAGTCGCTTTCAGTTGTTACAGTAATCACCGCCTAGCACCAACCGCCACCGCCCAGAGCGGCGGGCGCGCCGAAGCCAAGCCCAAAGCCGCCGCCGACGCCGTAGCCATTGCCAATGCCATATGAAATGGGCAGCGCTGCACCACCTGCGTAGCCACCATAGCCGCCATAGCCGCCACCAATGGCGCCTCCATAGCCACCGCCAATGCCGCCGGCTATAACAGGTGTTGCCACCGACGTCACCACGGGCGTGACAACGGCCGATGTGGATATGGCCGGAGCGGCGCCGACGAAGCCACCGCTGGCATAGCCGCCTCCATAGCCACCGCCATAGCCGCCGCCATATCCTCCGCTGGGCAGCACCGACACCTTGATCACCTTGACTATGTTCTCGTTGCCGTAGCCATAGCCGCCGCCGTAGCCGCCGCCGTAGCCACCGCCATAGCCGCCGCCGTAGCCACCACCATATGGATAGGCTGCGCCATAGCCGCCGCCAGTGCCGCCCACCACCAGGCCCAGCTTGCCAAAGGTGGCCTCGCCAGGTGCTGCCAGAGCCAGCAGCAGCAGAGCGGGCAATGCTAGAGCACAGATCTTCATGTTGATGAGTTGGGCCTGGGCTTATCTATCCACAAACTGTTTTCCTTGGTGCTTAAGTTTCTCGGCTATTCTTGTTGGCAGCTGCTATTCAATCCGTGCTCTCGACCGGACACCTTGTGCTGTCTGACTGTTGAACTTTGTTGACCGCCAGCGGGCATTTATAGTCGAGTGCGGACAATGGCTGGCGATTGTTGTGGCACCCCGGTTGCCCGGTTGCCCGGTTGCCCTATGGCGGGCATTGGTCAAACGTGTGAATTGCGCGAATGAGCAACCAACTAACCAGGTAGACCTCCGCACGAAACGCTGCAAATATGTCAAAGTCTATTTGCTTAGCTCTGGTTAACTGCTGCGCGGTGATCACCCTTAGAACCCACAAAAGAAACCCAACAATATCCGGAATACGAAAAGCCACAAAATTACCTGTGAATTGTCTCATCTATTTTTTTTATCGGGCAAAGGGGAAGGCGTGGAGGGCGGGAGTGTAGAATGTGACCATTGTAATTGCTAATGGGCGTTAAGGTGAAATTAACACTTTCGCTTTCAATAGCCGCCTGCATAATGTGATCTAATCAGCAGCGATCATCTGGGCACACACGAATCACATTTGTTTGGCTTGCCACAGCTGCGCGTCGTTGACAATGCGAGTGTATGCACCGCTGCCCAGTATCTATATAAAGTGGCTCATTGTTATCCAATCTGCTCGGCTCACTGAGGCAAACATCAGCTCTTATTTGTGGCGAGAAAAGCTCTCATCCAGTGGGAATCGCTCGCCACGACTCGGTCCAATCAGAATGTAAGTTGGAATTTCCCTCCCAGTTTTACTTGCCTTCTGATTGGGCAGCATTTTATTTCCATCTCTCTTTGTGACTAGGAATACTAGCAATGCTTGAATCTTCAATATAAGAAGATCATTTATTATTACTTCGAATTTCCATTCCTAGATTTACTTTGGCGCTTGGGCTGACCTATATTTCTATAGTCCAATCAGAAAATGAATTGAATCTCTCAATGGGGCTGTCTTTCTCTCGCTCTCCCAGTTTGTGTTAATCTCCCTTTCACTCTCATTTTGTGTCTCCTTCTTACTGTCTTTTGTCTTGTCTTTTGTCTTGTCTTTTGTCTCTCTCTCCCTCTTTCACGCACTCTCTTTTATTCTCTTCTTTTCCCGATCTCTCTCTACCTGCCCTCTCTCCTTTCTCTCGTTCTCTTCCTATCTCAGAATATCCCTTTCCCTTCTTTTTGTCGCCTTCTCTTTGTCTCTTGATGTCTCATTTTTCCCATGCTCATTCTTATTGTCCTCCTATTCCTCTTCCTTCTCCTATTTCTCGTTGAATTTCTCTTACTCCTTTTAATTTTTTCGTCTTTTTAAACTCTCTATCTTTCTCGTTATCATTCTCTTTCTCCCTAATTCCTTTTTCAGCCTCAACCCAAGGACAACTTCGATTGTTTCAATCTAGTTCATTTAGCATTTACACAAATAGCAGGCTGTACATTTATTTAGGAGGAAAGCGATAATTCGGCTTAGTTGACTAAATATTCTAGATATTCCATAAAATTTTCCCATAGAGCACAGGCTCTATTAAGAATATTAACAGTAAAAATTCTCAGTATTAAAGTAGATAACCGTCTAGCGCTATTCTGGACCCGTTCAGTGAGCACAAAATTCCAAATTGTATGTAACCTTGTTGTTGGCCTTGCAGTTACCAGAATGAAAAGTCGACTCAAGAAAAAGAAGAGCAGCAGCTGCATCAAAGACGTGAAGCCAAGCTTGAGCAAATGCAGCAGCAAGACGGATCTGCCATTGCCGATACAGATCTTCGGCCTGGTGTCCAGGGAGAAGCCCTGGCCGCGCAAAGAACGCCAGTGCATCTACTACAGCACTGACTGCGATAAGGCGGCGCTGATCAACAACTTCAAGAAGAGGGACTGGCACAGGGTGCCCGCCTTCGACGGCGAGTGGAACGTGTACTGGGCGTGCGCGCAGAACTGTCGTTACATCTTTGGGGTCGATCATCCCTATCGCATGCGATCCGATCAGTAAGTATATCATCTATATAGAGAGGTACAGAAACAGAGAGATAAACACATATAGATAGAGTTATATATATGATCTAGTTATAGTAAGAGATTTCGATATAGGATCTAATACTTTTGCAGAATTATCAATCATTTCCCCAACTCTATGGAGCTGTCGCGAAAGGATCTGTTGGTAAAGAACATTAAACGTTATCGCAAGGACTTGGAGCGCAAGGGAGACGCATTGGCCGCCACTTTTCCGAATGATACGAAATTGGGTTTGGGTGGCACACGCTATATGCACCTGGATATAATACCGATGACATTTGTACTGCCCGCCGATTACAATTTGTTCGTCGAGCAATTCAATAAGAATCCGGCGTGCACGTGGATTGTGAAGCCATCCGATAAGTCACAAGGTGTTGGCATCTATCTGGTCAACAAACTGTCCCAGCTCAAGCGGTTCGCCTATGAGGCTCGCACATTCTATCCCCACTTTCATCGCGACACCTGCGTCATCTCGCGGTACATTGACGATCCATTACTCATTGGTGGCAAAAAGTTTGATCTGCGGCTGTACGTGCTGGTCACTTCATTCAATCCGATGAAGGCCTATCTGTATAACGAGGGTTTCTGTCGCTTCTGTACCCAGAGATACGATCATACCGAGATCGATAATGTGTTCATGCATCTCACGAATGTTAGCATACAAAAGAATAATGTAGGTCACATTATCATCTCTGTCATTATCCCCATCCTCATTCTCATCCTCATCGACATTCTGCAGAAGGAATACAATGCGACACATGGCGGTAAATGGTCCTTGCAGAATCTCTGGCTCTATTTGGACAGCATACGTGGCGAGGGTATATCGAAGAAAGTATCTGCCCGCATATTGGAGACGATACGACATTCTCTGGACGCTGTTGCCCCGGTGATGGCCAATGATCGTCATTGCTTTGAGGTGTATGGCTATGATATTATTATCGATAACAGTCTGAAGCCGTGGCTTATCGAGATCAATACATCGCCATCCATTCACTCGACCACCAAGAACGATTGCATACTGAAGACGCGCCTAATCGACAATGTCCTGAATGTGGTCATACCACCCGGTGGAATGCCCGAGTGAGTACATGGATAGCCATGCCAAAGAGCTATACCCTATACAGTTTCCTTCCCGTATTGTCAACAGTGAACGCTGGCCCAAAACGCCCAGCCCAGAGTGCCTAAAGAACTTTACTCTGATAGCACCCGTTGAGCTGCCAAAGACACCGAATCAATCCCGATTGCCCACCTCATCAGCTGGCGTTGGTGACGGCGGAAAAATTTGTCGCAATAAAAATGCAGCGAAGCCAAAGAATACGGGTAACCGACTGGCGGGCGGTGCACTACCCTCTAATATGCCCTCCACGGTGCCATCCAAGCTGCTGTTGCCCTCGGGAACAGCGGCCGTAATGCGATCCACGTCGAAGAAGACAGGCCAGAAGTCCAAGTCGAAGCCAAAGACAACGACGAAGCGCAGCGCCACTGGAGCTGCGCCATCAAAGCTCGCGTCCAAATAATTAATCACTTGGGTGATCAATAGCGGTATTTGACAGTTCCGTTACAGTTGCGCGGTACGGCAGGCGAAGTGCAACAGAGTGAGTGAGTGCTCCAACTGTTCCCATTCTCTCGTCACGCTCGCTTTATGTTAATCAATATCATTTCAGTGGCAATTCAGCAATCAAATTATCCCAAGACGCATATTTTATGGTACTATTTTTTTTTAATGCACATTTTGAAGTTTTATGATTGCTGTATGTCGGTAGTAGTCCCGTAATTCTATTCGATTCATTCTGAAATCGTTGGGATGTAACTAATAAATACTGTAAAACTTCTTTGGTAGAGCCTGCTTAGCTAGGAAATGCCCGGAACTACGCGAGGAGCCAAAATATATTAATTGCAGCAAACCCTACAGAAAATTGGACGTTTCCATATTTTGGATAACCAAGTTCAAGTATTCTTTTCGACAATCGTAAAATATTGAATGGGTATCGAAACGTCTTCAAAGTAAATTTCTACTTTGTAGCTTTACAAAACATCCCCGTTCATGCAGAGGGGCAAACAGACCGAGAGAAATGCGTCGGACGGACAGACGTACGAATGAATACACATATGAACGATCGACAAATATACCAACAGACCATATATCGACTTTGTTCGACGTTTGTACAAGAATATATCCTGCCACGCCTCATTCTGCCTGCTACATACATTCTTACAAAACCGTTATATCCCGAGTTCCTAGTTTCAATGGGCTCAAGGTAGGTGAATCTAGTTAAGAGTAACGAAATTTCATTTGGGGAAATCATAGCTAAGATGTTCGGGCATCTCTTAGAGGCTTTACTATTCTATTCTATTCTATTCTACTATTACTTATTCTACATAGAAGTTGTAATAATTGTCCAAGTCGTATAATATCTTGACTTCTATGACTCAAAAATAAAACACGCACTTACTTATATTGATATATAGAAACTTAAATATTTAATTCGCAACAGAATTTTGCAATATACACAAAATACACAAATATTACAATATGTAGCGTAATGTGTATGGTTTCTATATGAATGCGCTCTCTAATACGAAGTTCTATGGATGCCACGATGGGGCATCTCTAAGCTGCACAATAATTGCTTTGCTAATTGCTAATACATATGTTAATTAAGTATTATATTTATAAGTACTTTTGTATAATTGTAGCTTACGCAAAGATAATATTTATATTTATATTTATATTAAAAAAAAAAAAAAATTGTTGGGACTCTTAAGTTTCACTTCACATCTTTATCTTTTTTTCTCTTGCATGGCGTCTGCTTTAAAGCTAAACGAAAAAAATTAATATATATACATATATCTTTATATGTATATATGTCTAAGAATGTATGTATGTATATATGTCAGTTACATATTTACAGCATGATTTTGGCTTGGTTGAAGCGCCTAATACAATTTCAAGTATTTTTAATTTTTTTTTTTTTGTTTCTTGTTTTCGTTTTGTTTACAATAAATGTTAGCATAATTTAGGGAATATTTTAAGCAATGTTTATGATGTTTTTGCGACTCGATAGCAGCTTACATAAATAGATATTCTATGAAATGATATATGTATGCGTTCGTTCTTTAAGTTTCAGTTACCTCAGCCTTCGTTCTTTCGTTTCGCTGCGGCACACACAATTCGAACTTTTATTTAATTATTATTTACACGGTCTTTGACTTTCGATTAATACAATAAATGTCTTAGCTTAATTATAGCGCAATGCATTGGTAAATCTTCGCAGATCGATATCTAATATATATATATATATATATTTAAATATTTTCGTATAGGAAGCAGCATTTACAGTTGCTCTCTTCCTTTCTCTTTTCACATAGAATACTTTCATTGTATAATATAATTTTAATGAGCTTAACTATGCATGTGTGTGTGTGTGTGTGTTGGGGTATATCTGGCCCCTTTTGTCAAATAATGAAAATATATATATATATATATATGTATTTATATATTAATTATATATGTATTTAAAAAAAAAAAAAGAATTTAAACTGCTTTCCAGTTGATTGCTTGCTTTGCCGGCCGCTGGCGACTCGCACACTGCGACCTGTCTGTCTCCTCCTATCTGCCTGGCTGTCCGTCAGTCAGCACTCGGTGGCATAGTAGAAGACCTCCACCTCGCTCAGCTCCGCGTGCTGGCTGGGCTGGTGGCCCTCCACGAGGACGTCGCGTGTGGCGCGCGCATGCGCCAGCACCTATAGTCACACCTTCGACGCATGCGGCTGGGCGCCGGCAGCGCTGCCGTATTGCGACTGCGACTTTTGCACGGTCTGGTAGGTGGGTTGCTGCGACTGCGACGGTGACTGTGTCTGCGCCTGCTGCATGCCGGTCTGCTCCCGAATGGTCACCTGGGTGACGAAAGGTCCGCGACTCCGTGCGCTGCTGTTCAACGATGCCGGCGAGTAGCCGTTGAGCGCCGCGGCCTTCCAGTGGGGCTGCGCCACATTCACGCTGATGGGCGAGGACGTCGCATTGGCGCCGTTGTGGTGCCCGCTATGATTGTGGCCATGGCCATGGCCATGGCCATGGCTGTGACTGTGGCTGTGGCTGTGCTTGATGCTGCCCACGCGCTGCTGCTGCACCGTGTCGTACTCGTAGTAGCTGCTCATTGGCCGCATGCCGTTCGACTGCTGATGGCCAGCGGCAACGGCGGCCGCCGACGGGGGCAGCGGCAACGGTGGCTGCTGGCTGGAATTGGAGTGCATGCTGATGTCCTGGGAGCGGGCGCTGCGCTGCGAATGGTAATGCTGATGGCGGCGACTGCAAAAGCGCAAAAAGCAAAGTTCGCATATAATACAAATGGGGAAATGAGTTTGGCATATATGAGTGTGTGTGTGTGTGTGTGTGACATATATACTAAGCCAAACCATAGCTGTGTGTTAGTATGTGTGTGTGTGTGTGTTTGTGTTACCGTTACCTTTCGGCCTCAACCTTGATGCGCTGCCTGATCACCTGCTGTCGCATGCACTCGAGCGTCGACTCCGAGAGCGTCTCTTGAACGCTGTCGCTGTCGTGTGTCCAGTGTTGGTTAATGCATTAATTATAGGGTATGAGCATGTGGTAGGACGATGCGATGGGTTCGCGTTGTCGTGTGTGAGTGATCGTGTAGTGATGTGTATGAACAGTATGAACAGGAGAGAGAGAGACATACATATATGGCACATGGCACATGACACAGTGTGCACAGAGTAGAAAGAGAAAGAGAGGGCGAGACATGAAACAGAGCGACGGGTTAATAACAATACACATACATATACACATCGAACAGTGCTAAACACATAAATAGAGACAATTTTGAGTGAAATATATATAAATCGAATCGAATTGAATTGAATAGAGTTTACATTTTAGGTAAAGCCTAAGAAAACCTTAGTGAACATTTAAGCGAGTTGCTTCTAAAGCTAGTCAGCGGACACTGAATTTAGTTATAAAATAATAATAATTGTTTATAATATATATATCACTGCGTACGTTGAATTTAGTCTTATATGGATAACAATTTAATCAAAAATTTTAATTTTCTAACATTCCCAGATTTACTAAAATTATCTAGAATACCTTCAATATGCGGATATTAAATATATATATTTTTATAAATCATAATACAGTAGAATCCGATTATAGCGAGGCTCAGGGGGCCGTCGTTTTACCCGAAAGATCCGGCAACCAGAATTATCATCATAATAACCTTACGGATGCTATAAGCGTAGTAGTTCTGATTGGATTCTACTGTATTTTCCGGCGTTATAATAAAAATCAGATAATCACTCAACATACTTTTAAGACTTCATTCCAAGATTACTATAAATTTCATCTAGAAATTAAAAATTTGTTTAATAATTTGTTAAATTCAAATAAAATCCTATGTAAAATTTTATTCTCAACTGCACAGACATAAAATAAGTCTAACCTCTGCATAAAGAGAAATAAGCTAGCTTTAAGCTAAATGTAGTAATTTGAAAATAAATCATATATTGAATTGAATAACAATAAATTGCTCAAAGTCGTTTACCGAAAATGACTTACAAAAATCTTCAGTAAATGCCATCTAATAACTCTATATACATATCTACAATTCAGAACTACTATATAACCCTATTGTATACAATGTTCAACAGTAAATAAGATTTCCAAGTACTCAGATACAGCTGAAGAATCGAATTTGAATATAGTTCTATGAACCCATGTTTACTCAACAGTTGCCATACTATATAGATAAGTATATCTGATTATACCTGAAGCATTATACCTGAATATGCAACTCGATATCACGATTTTTACATATTTCATCACAGAGACAGTTAGTTAGAGCCAACACCACTTTATACATATAGACCCAATGAGAAGTGAGGTAGATGCAAGCAAGCCCCAAGCCCAGCTCACCTAATCTGATGCTGGTGCAGGTCTTCATAGTTCGCGTAATGCTGATAGCGATGATTGAATATGTCATTCTGGTGTATGCCACCATTCAGTGTGGCAGCAGCTGAGTCGCGCCCGGGCCCCACTGCACCGCCGCCACCCGCTGCATTGGGTGCGGGCAGTGGTGGCGGTGGCTGATACGCTGGCGGCTTGCCATTGCGTTCCAGTGCAGCAAGCGCTGCTGCTGGTATCTGCTGCTGCTGCAATTGATGCTGCTGCTGCTGCTGCAATTGATGCTGCTGGTGCTGCTGCTGCGACTGGCCATTCATGGGCTGCGACGAGGAGCCCATTGCAGACGTGGCATATGTGTCGACGGGCACAACGCCATCCTTGCGATTCTTGCCGAAGCGGAACATGTGCCCGATGCCCCGCAGGATGCTCGGCTTCTTGGCGCGCGACTTGCTGCCGTGCTTGCCATCGTTGAGCGAGCTCTGGAACGGCCCGTTGCGCTGCGAGGCAAAGCCGCCCTCGTGATCGCCCTCCTCCAGCAGCCAGGTCTTGCGCGGTTCTGAAAGCAATTGGAAGAGAACAATCCGTTAGTCAATTCTGGCTGGATGAGAGCTGCGATTGCGACTGCTCACTGTTTGCATCCGGTTCGCTGACGACGGCGGCGCGCAGGCTGTCCTCACGTCCGCGTCCGCGTGGCGCACGCAGCGCATGATGGGAGCGCGGCTCATCCGACATTTGCAGCTCCTGCACCATCGTCTGCAGCGACTCCAGCGACGACGACTTCTTCAGCCCTAGAGATGGGCCCAGATCGCCCAGCTGATCGCGCGCCTCGGCCTCGGCGGCCAGCAGCAGCTGCTGCTGCTGCTCCCGCTGCTCGATGTGGGAGCTGGTCTTGGCGTGCTTATAGCCAGCCGCTGCTGCCGCCATTTGGGCATTGGCGCTGGCTATGCGCGCCGTCAGCGACTCAATGGAGCCTCCATAGACAGCCGATTTGGTTAGCTGAATGCGACGTTCCCGCTCGCGCTCCTCGCGCAGCTTCTTGTTGCGCTGATAGGTGCCCGTTTCGCGTGCATCCAGCGCCGCATGATGCTTCTCGGAGATGCTGCGTCGGCCGAGCGCATCGCGCGAAAAGTGCTCCACCCCGGAATTGTTCGTCTCCAGGCTCAGCTGCGACGAATACGTGGCATCGAAATTGCCAGCCACGCCTGTCGCGGCCACGCCGCTCGTCTGTCCCATCCCGACGCTCGTCTGCGATGTGTTGGCGCTGCTCGTGTTGCAGTGCTGGCCATCGTGTGTGCGCACCGGCAGCGTGCTGCAAGCAAACAAAACACAAGAGTTGAGAGAAGCAGGGGGAGAGGGTGAGGGAAAGCAAGGGCTGACTACTTACGGTGACATGGGCTCCGCATCGTCCTCAATGAGCAGCGCCGTGTTGCCATGCCCATTGAGCAGCTGCAGGGGCGCCGGCGACCAGCTGTCATTGGTGGCCATGTAGTAGCTCTCGTTGCGCAAGGCGCCGCTGTTGCCGCCCAGGGGAGGAGGCGGCACGCGACGCTGCTGCGACTGCGATTGCTGCTGCTGTTGCTGATGTTGTTGTTGTTGCTGCTGCTGCTGTTGCTGCTGTGTTGGCTGTGTTGAATTCGCGGAGCAAATGCCACCGGTTAGACGATCCAAAACGGGATTGCTCCATCTGTAAAGAGAGAGCGAGAGTGTGAGAGTGAGCGAGTGAGTAAAGTAATTTCCATCGAGACGCACCTATTCATATCGCTGCCAGGTCCGTTGCCGCAGCCGCGCGGCTCACGTTTCTCTGGACTCAGATAGATGACCGTGGCGCCCGAGTTGTCACTGGCATTGGAACTGCTGTTGTTGTTGTTGTTGTTGTTGCTGTTGCTGTTGCTGTTGGCGCCGCTGCTGTTGCTATTGCTATTGCTGTTGCTGTTGCTGTTGCTGTTGCTATTGCTATGGCTATGGCTTTGACTGTGCTCCAATATGTCACTGGAGCTGGCCGAGCGCAAGATTTTGCGTCCGACTAGCAGGGTTATTGTGCCCGGATGCTTGCCCGGATTGTTGACCATGGCACGGCGCAGCGTCTCCATGGCCTCGGCATTGTTCTGGCCGCGCAGCGAGACGCCATTCACACTCAGCAGCTGATCGTTCATGCGCAGACGGCCGTCGCGCGATGCGGCCCCGCCATGGATCACGTTCTTCACAAAGATGCCCAGATCGCCGTCGTGTTTCATGTTGCTGCTGCTGTTCGGCGTGGACGCGTTCAAGTTCGAGCTCGTCTTGCCCTTCACGCTGACCCCCAGGCCAGCCTTCTCGGTGTCGTGGACGGGTATGTGGAGCGTCAGCTCCTCCCGCGAATGCCAGCTACTGCTGCTCGGCGGCAGGCTGTCCTGTGGGTGCAAAATAGAGAGAGAGAGAGAGAGGGAGAGAGAGAGAGAGAGAGATAGTGTCAGAAATTGAGATCGATAATTGATAAATACCATTACCATTGAACTAATTCAAACGATTTGCATATAAGCTATTTGTTCTAAAAATGAACTAGTTCTTTTGAATAAGTCATGCCCAAAAATATCTGCAATTTCCCCGATTGGATTCATTTTGGAATACATATAACTTTTATGCTAATAAAAACTCTATCCAAATGAACTAGTTCCACAAAATTAATCGATTTGTTTATAATCTAGTTCCTATTCAAAAAGAGATCTCTCTATAAGCTCTATTTAAACTAATTCCCTCTGCTTCCCATCTAGCTCTAGCTTTATTTCATAATTTTATACTAAATAAAACTATTCAAATGAACTAGTTCTACAAAAATAATGATTTTGTTTTATAATCTTATTTTCTTTCAAGAAGAGATTCCTCTACAAGCTCTATTTAAACTTATTCCCTCTACTTCCCATCTAGCTCTAGCTTTATTTCATAATTTTATACTAAATAAAACTATCCAAATGAACCTGTTCCACAAAAATAATGAATTTGTTTTATAACCTTATTTTCTTTCAAGAGATTCCTCTACATGCTCTATTTAAACTAATTCCCTCTACTTCCCATCTAGCTCTAGCTCCATTTCATAACTCTATCCAAATGAACTAGTTCCACAAAACTAATCATTATATAATGAGATCGCTCAACAAGCTCTATTTAAACTACTTCCCCTCTAGCTCTAGCTCCATTTCCTAGCTCTATCCAAAGGAACTAGTTCCATGCAACTAATGAATTTGTTTGTAATCTAATTCCCTTTCAAAAAGGATTCCCCTATAAGCTCTATTTAAACTAAATCCCTCTAGTTCCATCATCAAGACAAGTTTTCGCAATCTACTATGCTGGAACTAGTTCCATGCGCCACTTACATTGGAAGCCGCCGACTCACTGCCCGCATCAATAAAGTGCTGAGATTCATTGAGCTGCGCCTGCTGCTGCTGCTGCTGTTGCTGGAAGAGCGAGCGAGCGCTGCTCGACTTTTGCACCGGAATCGGAGCTGAAATTGGAGCTGGCGCAGCTGGCACTGGCTTCTCAGCTGGTTCCGGGGGCTGCAAAAGAAAGTGATTGCAATTAAATACGATTCGAAAGTGAGCTAAGCCAATTCAATGCAACTTACGCCAACGGGCATCTCGGCCAGCTCCTGCTGCCGGGAAACGACAATGCGCACTGTGGCGCCTGTGGGCATGCCACGCAGAATGGAGACCACATCCGTCTGGGTCTTGCCGGTCATGGGCGTGCCATCGACCTCGAGCAGGCGATCGCCGGGCTTCAGGCGCCCATCCTCGATGGCAGCGCCGCGCGGCAGGATGTTCTTGATATAGATGGGGCAATGCCCGCCCGCTGGGTTGTCGCGCGTGGTCACCGAGAAGCCCAGGCCGTTGGGGCCCTTCTTCAGCAGTATCTCGATCTTGCGGCCCAGCTTGCGGGTGTTGGCCACCTGCAGCGAGGTGCCCACCGGAGCGGCATGCGGTTTGCGTGTGGGCGACACGGTGGCCACCTCCACCATCTCGGCCACCTTGGAGTCGCGCCGCTGCTGCTGGCGACGATGCTGGTCGCCGCGCAGCACGCGCACGCGCAGCTCGGAGGACTCGAGGGCACGGCGCAGCTGCTCCTGCACCTGGGACTCGCTCAGGCCAATCAGTTTGATGCCATTGATCTCGAGGATGCGATCATCACGACGCAAACGGCCACGCTCCGCCCGGCTGCCGGGCTCCACGTGCTGCACGAGCAGTCCGCCGCCGTGCTCCTTGTCCGGCATGGCCGTCAGGCCCAGCGGACTGCCGTACTCGTTGATAATGAGCAGCATCTCGCCGTCCTTTTCGCGTATGGACTCGTATGCCTGACCCAGGGGCTCCTTGCGCTTGCTTTCGCGCGGCAGCGATTTGCTGGAATAGGCGCTGTTCGGGAGCGACGTGGGCAACGGCTGCGGCTGCTGCTGCAGCTTCTCGGCGGCCTCCATCCACTTGTAGCCGTTGCCATCGCCCAGGAACTGCATGGACAGACGGCCGGAACGAGCGAATGGCTGGTGAGCACCCGCTGCGCCGGCGTGTGGATGCTGTTGCTGCTGCTGCTGCTGCAGCAATTGCTCCTTCAGCTGAGCGGCTGTGTCGTCCTCCTCCTCCCACTGTGGCGACAGCTGTCCGCCGGCCTTGTCCAGCATCAGGCGTTCCGGTGAATCACCGCCCGCATAGTGCGGCGCCGCCGCCGACCAGCGCTTGTTGCTGCCCTCCGCCTTGAGCGAAGCTAGCAGATTGGGATCGCTGCTGCGACGCACCATCAGGCCGACGCCCAGGCCAGCCAGTGGGCCGGACGTGGTGCTGGTCACCTCGATGTGCGGCGTGGACAGATCCCGTGTGGGCGCCTCTGTGTTTGTGGGATCACGAAAGATGTCCGGCGAGCCGGTGCCCACTGAGGAGCTGCCCGAGGCGCCATCGCCTCCGCCCTGCGGCACGCCCGGATCGGGGCCCGAATCCTCGAAATGGGCCAGTATCTGCTCCCGATCATCGGCCACATCGCGCACACAGTCATCGGGATCCAATATGCCCGACTGTGTCTGCAGATGGTGTACGGCTACCCAGGAGTCTGCTTCCTGCAAGCATAAGGGCAAATCAAACGGCATATTAATGGAAATGTTAACGTGAGAAAGAAGGAGCTAGAACAAGCTCAAAACGCTTTTTCATAAATAATTTGCTAGAATTTACAACAAATGTTCAGGTTTCTTGGTTATATGAACTAGTTACAGAGATTGGTTCAATAGAAAATGATTCAAGAACTATGCTGAAGTTCATTTTTGTAAGTCAAGAAATTTACTGGTTCCTATTTCTTAAGTGGTTCTATTTATGTAAGTCTTTTATCATCGAATGCAAAAAACTGTTAGGGATAAAGAACTAGTTCCAAATATTGTTTACTTAATGGTTTTGATTCAACTAATCTATGGTATCCTAACATTGTTATATATGTACATATGTATATCATTTGCCAATGGTTCATTTTCTATATGGAAATGAGCTAGTTCTCAGTAAAGCTTAGCTGGGGCTGGACTAGCGCCAAAAACTGCTATTATTTATTATTAATTATATATCTTATGTTTTCCGTTCTTGAAAGCATTTGAACTATTTGCATAATGAGTCCACTACACATACATACAAACGGTGCCCCTAACTGGCGGCGGCGCGGAAGTTTTGCACAGCCAGCCACAAGGCAAGACACAATCGCAGCCAATCGGAGCCGAAGACGAGCCTGGGAGAGTGCAGCATGCGCTTGCGCTTCCGGGCCACAAAAGACAATTGCCCAATTGGCCATGTGTTGAGTCTCAGTGACGCAGCTCAGGTGGCTCCGATGGCTTAGGCAGCTGCCTGGGAAGCCATTTAGAGAGACTGCGAAGTATAGAGGCGACCTCCAGCCTACCAAAAAGCAAAACGAAAATTGCAGCGGGCCAAACTCTAAAAGCCAATTCCAAGTTGGCGTCATTGTTGCTTGGCATTCCATTGAATACCAAACAACACACAAACACACACACACACACACACACACACACCAAATGCCAAATGCCGAAAAACTGGCCAGCAACAGCAACAGCAATGGCAACGGCAACAGCAACTATGGCAACAACAACAACAATTGCATCACGCCATTAAACCAGTCATGGAAGCAGCAGAGCGTGCGCTTCGCTCCCTGAACTGGAGAACTGGAACGTCAACTTGACGCAACAATTTGGAAGGTTGTTTTCTAGTTTTCGCTCTTTTCATTTGCCGCAAACACAAGGGGGAGGGGGGAAAAGCAAGAGTAAACCGAAAAAGATAAAAACAAATCGTTGTTCTAGTACTTCTTAGATTTATGGGTCAAAGAGCGTGAATTCTATCGATTCTCAAAACAGCGAGAGTAAAAGGCAAAACAAATTGATTTTGTTATTGCTTTGATATTTTGTTGTTGTTTGTCTTTGGCTACGGCAAGCGCACAGTGTGGCTAAACAATTGAATAACTTGGCAAAAACAAGCCCAAGGAATCGAATCAGTATATGCATTTATATAAAAATACGTAAGAATATTGTATTTAAAGAATAATTGACTGCAAACATTTATGATGAACTGATTCATTAACTAAGTTAATAATTAATTTGTACTATGTATTAAAACTTGACTTTGCAAATCAAACAAGGAGTAAACCGAGTCATATTGAAGCCTAAAATTTAATTAATTTTTTCATTAATTAGTTCTCTATGCTAAAAAGTGGGTTCCAAGCGTCAATAATTTAAATTCAACTTTTTTTTTTAATTATTAAAATTTAACTGAAAAAATATAAATAAATTTAAAAAAATAATAATTTAAAAAAAATGAACATATAAAAAAATAAATATATAAAAATACATAAAAATAATAAATATAAATATATAAAAATAATAAATATAAAAATATATAAATAATAAATATAAATATATAAAAATAATAAATATAAATACATAAAAATAATAAATATAAATATATAAAAATAAATATAAATATATAAAAATAATAAATATAAATATATAAAAATAAATATAAACATATAAAAATATATAAATAAGTATACCCCTTTATAATTAAAAAAAAAAAGCAAGGCAACAAAATTAAAAAATTTTAAGTAAAAAAATTTGAAAAAAAAAAAAAAATACAAATCATATACATTTAATAAATAAAGATTAATAAGAATAAACGTAACAAGTATTTAGATTATGTATAAATTAATCAGCTTAAAAAATAACTCATTGGCAATAATATATAGATTTGAATAAACAATAACAAGTAATTTTAAAAATAAATCCAAGTTCTGGATTTATATAGGTATTTATAGAATATTAACTTAAGCCAACAACTTAAGCAAATACAAACAACTTTTTTTAATAATTTAAAATTGTTTAAGATTAATATTAAATTATTTAATTATTAATATGAATATTAAATTACTTAAGATTTATATTTATTATTTTAACATATTATTGAAAATATTTGCCCCACTGTGCATTTGCTTGTTGATTTTGTTTTCTGGCTTTGTTTCATTTTGGTGTTTGTTGACCCTCTTCATAGCCCATTGATTGTTTCATTATGGCCATTTGTCAATGGAAATGATGCGTCGATGGGCAAACAATGGCTATCAGCTATCATAAAATATTTGCATATATTCGTGTGTGTGTGTGTGTGCGGGCGTTTTGTTAAGTGGGCGTGTCTGTCAACATGAACGTGCGACATGCCCAAAACAGTTAAGCTTCAAGTCTTTGCTCACATATTAATTAGTGTGGGTGGGGGAGGGGGAGGGGGTCGAGGGAGAGAGAGAGAGAGACAGAGAGAGTTACCTTGACACAAGCGTAGCTGGGCGACGGCGGCCGCTTGGGCAGCGTCAGGGAGTAGGACTTGTGCAGACTGCCATGGGGTATGCCCTCATGCTTGGCAGCCACCTTGTAGGTGTGGCGCCAGCCAAAGAGCCCGCTCAGTTTGTTAGCCAGCGCTGGACACTTGGGCGGCACGTCGAACATATTCCAATGCTGGATCTTTGATCTTTGATCTTTGGTATTTTCTAGAGTTGTTTTTGTTGTTATTGTAGTTGTTGTAGCACACGTACTTTGTTTAAATATTGTTTATGCTGTTTCGTTGTTAGTTACATTACACATTACAGTTAGCATTTTGAGCTAAAGTCACAGATCGCACTCGCAGCTCGTTCTTCACTCTTGGCAATGCCAATTGGCACGTTGAGGCACATTGCACCCCGTCTCAGAACTCTAAAGATATTGATGTTATTTTATTTTTACTTTGATTAATATCACTCAAGTTACACGCGCTCGCGCTACCGTTCTTATCGATGATGCAATTGCAAATGTGGCAAGCACAGCCACCGCTGCCGCTGCTGCTGCCTTATCGCATGCAATCGGCTTATCAACTGCAGTAGCTGCCATTCGCCTGTCGAGCTTTTATCGGGCAGTCGAACACAGAGAAATTCTTTGCCAGTAAACAATGAAATCTGAGAAATCACTCAAGCACTGATAGCAGGAAAATTACGTTTTTGATTTCATTCACTTACGACCAAATGTTTGGCCAGGCAAAATGTCTAGAGTTTCCAATACGAATTCAAGCCAATTTATTGAGCAAAAGCATTTTCGATTTGTTGATTGAGTTGCCCCGAAACAGAAGACGTAACTCTGGCATTTGTTTACGTTTCACAGAACCAAAAATAACATGCCATCTAGCGAAACTAAACAAACCGACAGACAGCTTCTATTACTTCCCTTACAGGGTATCTGACAAGCATCAGCAGCAGCAGTTGCTCGTAAACAGGATATATTTGAGACTGTTGTCTAGCTTTTCTCTGTTGGCCGCTTTTCCCAGAGCTGTAATGTTTTCTATGAATGCATTTGTCGTCTCACATGCATTTTGCATTAAAATCAAAAAAAAAAATGCGAGAAAACTATTTCTATATACATATACATATATATTTATTTTCTTAGAGCATGTCAAGACATACACACACACACACATACACATACATGTGGAAATCAACTGACAATGGCAGCCGAGGCTGGGCAAACAAGTTGAGCTCAATTCGCACAGAAATTCACATTGATTATGCACTTGCTCAGACACACCTGTAGTAAAGGTGACGTTGACTGACGCACGGCAATAGCTATACCTGTGCTACTAAAACAACAACACCAGCAGCAGAAACAACAACAACAACAACAAGGGACACCCATTTGGTAGCACTGCAAACGCACTCAGGCAGAAAGCTCACAGCTTCTGTAGCTAGGGATTGGGAGCGAGGCGGGGCGTGGCGCTAGCGATTTATTTGCTTACTAGAAATTTTCGACGTAAACAGCAAGTAATGAAAATGTAAAAAAAAAAGCGAGCAAGCAAAAAACATTGCCAATTAAGGTAGTACACACACACACACACACACATGTATAGAAGCGCACAACTGTGTACACACATGCGAAAGGTTTATTCGACCTTTTTTTTTTTTTTGCGTAGAGCTAATAAAGCGAGAAAGCAAACTCGGCTCGGCTCGCCACTTAAATACGCTAATAAACAACTGTAACAATTAGCGAAAATGATCTGAGTCAGAGCTGAACTAGTTTCGGATCGAAGATAAATGATTTCGGCACAGAACTTTGGCCAGTCACTGGGAGCCAAAGGGTTCATTTAACGCAATCTAGATTGTGAAGTTTGCTAGAACTAAATGGACAAATATTACGCATACGCGCCGTGTGAACGTTACGAATCACTTGCGAATTAACGTGCTTGAACGTAACGCATAACAGCGAACGTCAGCAAGTTAACGTTAGCCAGTTGTGTATCGCATATGACGTATAACGTATGGTGAGTAATGTGAGACACGTGCGTTACGTGACGCACATTATCGGCTGTCACGTTACGTAGAATATTAAAGCTAATAGGAAAATATAATGATTTATTTTAGTTGTTGGCAATTGAAGTTCTTGAGGTTCTATAATTAAAAATTGATTATATAAAAAATATATATATATTTATAAGAAATATTTAAAATATATATATATATATATATATATATATTTATTTATTTATAAGAAATATTTAAAATATATATACATCAAATATTTATTTAAAAAATATTTATGTAAAAAATATAATATAAAAAATATAATATAAAAATCTAAGAAAAGTTTGTATAGTGAAAATTAATTTGAATATTCAGCATATGGAGAGAAATGGCCTTAAGCAGCTAAATATTAATGCAAACAATATTGAAGGTAGTGAAATAAATATAAATGTATGTATATATATGTATATCGTACGAGCTTGTAATGTCGACGATAATCTTTCATCTTTCTATTTTTCAAGCATGAATTGCATTCATTTTGATGTCAGATCAAAAGAAAAGTCAGCATAAATTATGATAAATCTAGTTATATACATATATACAAATGTATTTGTATGTGATAAAATATATAAAATTTATCATTTTGAATTTAACAATCAATTTTCATCTATAGAATTATCTATTTAAAAATAAATTCGGTAATTCAAGCAGTTAGAGGATTTTCAATTCATTTTTCGAGTTCATTGGGTATTCATTTCGTTCACTCGACAATTTCATAACAAGAGAATATGGCTTTCGCTGACCATTATATCCTTTTACGATTTCTTGCGCACACATTGAAAATACAAATTGAAAAAACCTCCAACTACGCTCTATGCATAGAAACTGCACAATTACAACAACAACAACAACAACAACAACAACAACAACTACTACTACTACAGTGAACTGCAAATATAAGAAATGGTTTATTATCATAATGAACTGACAATGGACTCGGTGAAGGCAACGCGTTCGCTTGCGCCTCTCCCGCTTTGGGCGGAGTCCAAAAATTAATTAAAAAACGGCAAGCGCTAAAGCCAGAAGAAGAAGAAGAAAAAAATCATCGTAAATTAGCATAAAATGCCATGAAAACTTTTGTGATACGAAAATGGTAAAAAGAGGGAGGGGGGAGGGGGGGAACGAAATAATAAATACAAAATCTGTATACAAAGAAGTGGAGGAAAAACTGCAGGCGGCATGCAACCGACTCTGCGAGCGGAGGCAGCCACGCCCACACCCTTTGGAGCTGAGTACGCGGCCGATTCGATTCATCTGGTGGTCCGTTCCGACGCTCTATCCATAATAATTTGCAATCAGACTTAACTACCCACGACGACAGCGACGACGACGGCGACGTCCAAGCTGGTTAAGAAGAAGAAATCTACAACAACAACAACAACAACAACAAGATCGTCGACGGCCAAGAAATATGCAAGCTAGCAAAAAGAAAGGCCAAATTATATGTTGTCATTATGCAAAAGGGGGCAGGAGAAGTACACATAGAGTGAACAAGAGAGTGAGAGAGAGGGAGGGAGAGAGAGAGGGAGATAGCAATATACATAATGAAGTGTAGCTAAAGGTATGCAACGAGCGCATTTCGCTGTTTGTTGATTCAAATAACGCTATAGTTAGCTACAATCATGGGTGCAAATCGAGCGTCGAGTGTGACTGTGAGTGTGAGTGTGAGTGTGAGTGTGAGTGTGAGTGTGTCTGTCTGAGTCTACTCGTGCGAGTACACGAGGTGCACTCATACACTAAGATTGCCAAGATGGCCAAGGAAACTTAACCGCAAAGCTAACCATTAAAGATCGTTTTAGCATTGGTTATACATCTGCCTTGAACCATCCATCATTATCATTAACAACAATACAATAATCACAAAGAAAGAAAAGCACATTAAAGCTCCTTAATGATGCACCACAAGCAAAATGATCTATAGAGTAAAGTATACGAAATTGTTCTCAATAGTTTCTTATAAGAAATGGGTCTGTCGATTTTCAATAATCCTTGAATCAGTTAGCTTTTGTTAGAGAGCATTTATCTAGTTGAAGCTTTTGTTATAGACCAATTATCTAGTTGTATGCCTACGAAGAAGACAATTGCTTAAATGTTTTCAAATGGATAATGGAGCTATATTTCATCGAGACGTCTCAAGTTTTGTATAGAAAATATTTCTTTTCTGTTTGGAGGGCTTTCACACTGCTCTAAAGTCAGGCTCTTATTTATTTTCAGTATTTCCAAGCCAACTTCCATAATGAAGACTATAAACAAGAAAATTATTTTACACTTTTTCAGAACTCTTAAAACTTTATTTGAAATCAAAGTCCAGAGAGTCTCCATTGGAACAGCCCTCGTATAGGCCACATACTTGCCATGTGAGCGGCCAAGTGAAAGGAACAGCTGCGGGCCACTTGAGCACGGCTTGGCGCACAGCTCTACGCCCAGACACAGCGATGATCACAGTGTGACCAAACTCGCGCAGAGCACAGAGCACAGAGAGGTGTTCAGCTGATTTGCATTCGATTAACGTGTTAGGAAAAATATGTACACAAGTTATTAGCAGACAATTGCTAGAGCGTTCTGTTCTCGAAACTTGAAACATAGGCATGCTGACAAGACATGCTACTGAGGCGTGGTCACGCCCTAAACTACACACATTCATATTGTAGTTGATCACGACCAACAGCTGAGCAGAAGCTAGCTAAAGTGTTTGATAAGCTTATCACAACTTGTAAAGGCCTGCAACGACTTTATCGATAACTTTTTTCGCTTTCACTGAAATCGATAACGAACTCAAGAGTCCCTCAGATGACGCACTCTATTGTCTTGTTATCAGCGTAGCTCTGACCAAACACTGCAAGACAATATGTTTTCTATTTACTATATTTTCTTTTCTACTTTTTTTTTTTTTTTTTAATTTAATCATTGCCGCTTGCTTATCGAAAAGACACGCCACACGGAGAGGCAATAAAATAAAAATCAATGGCAAGTGAATTCACCGTTTGCCAAGGTGATTAATGCGAATGCTTTCCAATGTGAGTTATAGCAGACGCCGCGACTGGACAGCCAGAGAGATGCATATGAATAGATATATAAAAGTGATTAAGGTAGCGAGAACAGTTAGAGTTGAAACATCTTTGTCTATGTAGATGATATATGGCACAACAGCTGCGACAAATTCCTATACTAGATAAGATTTGCATACCGTGAACAGTGTTTAGATCTTTGTAGTAGAACTTTCTTTCAGGTCTCTGATTCCCAAACACCCATATTTCCATATATAGAGCACGCAGATCAAGTCAACTTCAAATCATCGATAACTTTTGCCACTTGCTCTCGATTAATAATAAATGTGCAGAAGAGACTTGAAATTTCTTAGTGTCTGCTAGACAGAGCTACGACGAACCACTATGCTTAGCAACAGTTAATATTCAATTGAGATATTTTAGATAAGATTTGCGTATCTTGAAATATAAATAGACTTCGTTTCAGATTCGCAATAAAATTCTAATTCTGAAACTGATCCGCATACCTAAAACAGACCTATAGCTGCCATAGATCAAGTTCGCTTCACTGAATAATATCGATAAGTGCTAGGGTTACGAAATATTCCTTTGTCATACTAACCATCGACTCTCATGTTCGCAAATCAATAACTAATAATACATAAGATCATGTCATACATTTTCCTCGTATACTCTACTTATATAAACAACATGAGCTGCATAACACGCAAATAACGGATAATTGTCAAAGGTCTTTGAATTATACAAGTTTCTCATGTACTTTCTCGTCCAACACGTAGAGCTCTAGCGTTATCATGTCTGAGTTGGAGCTGGGCGGGTGGGTCTCGGCTGTTGTGGGACTCCCGGTGTGGGTGTTGTACAGTTAGCTTAGTCAGCGAGACTAGACGAAAGCATTTATCGCCATCGGAATTTGTTATGGGTAAACCTTCAGTTATTTCATATGAAACAATGACGCGCTCGACGAGGTCGCCCATAAAGAGACTAAACTATGCCAACAAAACGAACTAGAAAACATTTCACAAGCGGTGAAAATCTAACAAACGACAAAATAGCAAATAAAAACATAAAGCCCACAGATATAAGGTATATATATATATATATATACGTATAAATATCACAGCAACTGCAGTTGAACAAGAAAGTTTAGACATAATTGCGATCAGAGGGCAACAAAACATTCAAGTTGACTGCTTTGGGTGACTCAAGTTCCCATCGTACCAGAGAGGTAAAGCCAAGCAGAGTTGAGACTCGAAGGTATTACAGTTTTCTGCCGTGACACGAACCAGCACGAATCAAGGCATAAAATAGAAAATTTACGTTGAAGCTCTTCGAAAACTTGATGTCGTAGCAAAACAAAGTTAATTTCTGATATAATGAGAAAAATGAAAAGTATTTCATGTTCCATTAGATCTAACGCGTCTCTAGCTATAGAGCAAGGGAACTAGCTTAATGCTAACCTAGCGGCTCATCAACTTTTGGTCTGGTTTCTTTCATTCGCGTTCATATGAAAGTGCACTTAATTGCCTTTAGACCAGACGAACAATGGGCACCTGCTCTACCTGTAGCAGTTCGTTGAGCAGCGCAAAGCGGGTTCGACTCGACCGCAACGAATGTCTCCAGCAACAGGTGCCATATGGGACAATCATCACGAAAGCAAGAATTTACACAGACATCAAGAGGAGCCAGGCCAGGCCAGGCCAGGCCAAGATGAAGCTGTTGGCCGAACGATGACTAAACAAGTTTCGCTAACAAACGTAAACATCATAAATCGATCAATGAAGTTAACACGGAAACAACGCAACGCAGCGAGGCTGTGCAGCCGCCGCATTGATCGATTCGAGTAACTGAATGAGATACTTAATGCTCAAGAAATGTTTCAATGAAGCTTTCTCTAATTCGCTGAAATGGCTTTTGCTTCGGCTTCTTCTTTTTTCTGGAGCTCAAGAAGTTGCAGTGGAGAAAATGCTCAACTGCGATTCAACTAAGCGAATCAATTGACTATAATTAATATCATGACTTATTCCGCTTCTCTCGCGCTCTCTCTTCTTATCTTCGCTCTGGCGAGAGAACATCATTTCTGGCATTTATCTTTTGCTCGTTATTTTCGTATTGCTATAAAATCTTTGTATTTATTATGGCTTAAGAGAGTTGGTGCATCCGGCTAAACTTTATCTAACATTAAATATTTCATGTCTATCAATAGTTCTAATACATATTTTCAGATTGTAATATATATTTTTTATATGATACGATTCCAAAATTATTTTGTAATTTCAATATAATCCATATCTCTGTATTTCCCATGTGTTTTTCTCTAATATTACTTCCCTTACACTCGTAAAATTTTGGATTCTGTTATTTAGTTTAGGCTATGATCTCACATCTATCTATCCTATCGATATATATGATACATGCTCTGTTAGTTTTGATGAACTATGATTAATTTGATAGCGAACATTATTTTATAATTCCCGATATATGGTTTTACAACCTAAGCATAAATCGTTGTTGTTTTATCTATCTACCTGCGGCAATCAATATTTCTTTCGGACAATCATTCAGTTGTTATTATATCACACCTAATAATATTTATGAAACGTCCACAAATATTTGCACATTCAGCTGAGATTTACTTAGCTCACATGCTTACCCAAAAAAAAACAAGCTGGACAGCAATCCGATTTGAATAAACATTTTTGATAGAACTAAATGATCTGCCCCTAGCACATAAAAACTAATTGTTATGGTTTAGTCATGACAAACGGCCGGTACGAGAATTATCAATGATAAAGGCTTCACGAATAGAAAACTCTATATAAATATATAAATTTATATGTATGTATTTTTTGTGTTTTCTAACTCTATTACGTATTGCTGCAACTTTTGAATGAACATGTAAAAACGTTAGACACCAACAACAGGTAAATAACTTTCTTTGGCATGTCGTCATTTAAATGGCGTCTCATAAAGTGCACTTAGTGTTACAGCAATAGTTACAGCCACAAACAAAAACAACAGTCAAAACTTATAAAGAGGAAAATTGTAAAAAAAAAATTAAATAAAATAAAAGAAAAAGAAAAACTACAAAAGCCGCTTACAAACTTTACTCGTAATTGCGATTGCCGAAAATGTTGGCATCAGAGCGGCTCTCTAGGTGTCTTCGTATGTGTGTGTGTGTGTGTGTGCGAGTGTGTGCGTGTGTGTGTCTTTGTATGTGTGTGTGTGTGTGTGTGCGTGTGTGTGGAGAATGTGTAAAGGTAGGCGGCAGACTTTTCATAGATTACACATATACACGCATATACGTATATATAGATGTGTGTGTGTGTGTGCGTGTGTGTGTGAACCGGTTAGCTACTTGGTGGCTCCCGAAAAGTTGATTGAACCTCGGCGCCGCTGATTGAGTAACACACATTTAATTGATTTAAATGCGCGGCTTTTGCTTAATTGCACATAAACAGCTAAGAAACGGCCGTCAATTATAATTACAGATGCTGTGCACACACACATACACGCACACAACTCTCGAAAGTGAAATGAGAAACAACAAGGAAAGAGAGTAACAACAACAAGACATACAGATGTATGTCTTGTGCGCCCTTTCGAGACAGTTAAACAGCCGCCGCATGTGCACTCGCATGCGTAAGCCAGCCGCCATATAATGCGACACTCGAAATACCCTGTAAAAGAGCCTGAAGTGTACTGACAGCTGCTTAGAGCTGCTTGTAGATATCTGATGTTAATCAAAGTCTAGCATAACATTAATTCTCTAAATGTAATATATACATACATATGTACATATGTATATCCACATGCACATATGTATTACATTTAGTGGCTTAGTAATCTATCTGCCCTCAAACACACTTGGTGTTCCTTTAATAACAATTGCTTGTAAATATCCATATCTGTTTACGTGTTTGTGATACATATATTCCAATCTGTAAATCGATTAAGCTCCTCCATATATTTACAGATAAAGCTCAAATGGAATCATGTTAGAGATAGGGCTTACATAATGTAACAGCGTTATCAGTTATCATTATAGTCTGTCTGTAACATATCTCTAATTAGCTCTATCTTCCTGTCTCTGCCTAACCTTTGTTACTCCCAACTCCCACAAGCTTTGCCACTAATTCAATTGGCTTTTCTCACATTTTCATTCACCCACACATCCATGTTCCACAATTGCGCCTATCTCTCGCACAAACGATCCTTCGCTCTGCGTCGCCCGTTTGCAGGGTATACGGAAGATACGACGGGTCAATCGAGTTCACTGTCACTTTCACTCACTCACTGCTGCTGCTGCCGTCGCCTTTGGCTTCTCCTTTCGCGTGATTAGCGCCATCTGGTGACAATTTTTGTGCGGCAGCTTTTAATCGATCTGCGGCCGGCCAACAGCTAAGTACAGTTAATCAGAGCAACTGGATGCAGGGGGCGAACGGGTTGGGTTTGTCAGAGAGAGATGACGTGATTTGTACGCTTCAGCATTTAACTGTGCATTTTCAGTGTATATGTATGTGTTGCTGTATTTGTTTTTTTTGCGTTTTGCTTTAATGCGGTCTTTTTTGCTGTTGTTTGTTTTGCCCAATGTGCGAGCCATCGGCTTTGTTAACTGGTTTCGTTTCATTTGCGTGAATCGTTGCCAATTGCGGCCAGCCAAGGCGGCATTAAGAATTTACTCTTTTCTTTTTTTTTTTTTTTGTTAGCTTAAGGGTTTGGGTAATAAGTCGATTACCGCAGTCGAGACCAGTAGCTGACGTCGAGCTCAATAGGCTCTAATTGAGGTGAACGCTCTTGAGAGCTGCAGTGATTCAAAGTATTCATACTATTCACGAATATGGTACATTATTAACACAATCACATATTCATAGTATTCACTGCTTAAGCTTTAAATATTCATGAATATACTTAAGATCAAACAGCATTCTTGAGAGCAAAAGCAAATGAGACGACATGAATAAACATGTCTGATTCATGAATGCACTCATGGAAAAACTAAATATTGTAAATGTCTAGAATTTCATATATCAAGTACTTTAAATACCTATCAATCACTACAATGTCATCGTTAAATTCAGAGATCTGTTCTAAACATTCATAAATACATATACTTCAAATATTCATGAGTATACTTATAATCGAGTTAGCAAATATTCGATTTGTACTTGCCTAGTTTAAGCAGTTTTTGACCCACTAATGAATATGTTAAGCTATTGATGAATAAGTTACAAATATTCATGAATACACAATGTGAAGTTGAAGTTGAATCAACTTCATAATCACAATCTTAATATTTAATAAATTCTAAATTCTTTAGACTGATTGCATTCGATTCGATTTCATATTCATTTCGTTCATATAATGAATGTACCCAACCCATTCGTTGCATAATACCATTCCCAGTCGGAAACTAGGTGCTATACTAATGTATACTAATGTATACAGTTTGCTACACTCATGGTCTGATTCACTTCTAGCCATCAATTAGGCTTAGGCACTCACCTAAGTGGGTCTATAATGTTTATATAATTTTGAACATTTTGCATTAATTTTTTAATTATGTGTATATATATATTTATTTATTTCATTTTTTCATATCAACAACAAGAACTAACTTGAGGAATATCTCTGGCATAAAGCACAAATATTTTATCAACATATTTAGTCAGCGTTAGAAATTTTATCTACGAAGGACCCAAATGGAATTGATTAGATTAAGTAAACAACGTCAAAGTAACGAAAATAAACAGCTTGGCGTCGTTTAAATACCCAGCATACACTGAGACCCAAGGCCAGGTATATGCACTAATTGGTAAATACAACAATAAAAAGCAAGAATTTAATCATTATTTAATAACTTTTGAATTCTATATATAAATTATTCTGTTGAAATGGAATAATTTATGCTGATTTATGTAATGTATAATAACCTTTTATATGAAATATATTGCAAAATATATCACATACAACATGTCAAGTAAAACTAGGGAATTTCATCTTCGTGAATTATTTTTGCCTCATTGGGTCTCATTTTTCAATAGAAAGATTGAAATCTTTTGTTTACAGGGTAGATTTATGTTTGGCAATTAGTTGCTTAGAATCGTAACCCGTTTGACTTATGATTTGAGCTTTAGGTATGTGGCAAGCTGCACAGTGGGTCAAGCCTTCAAGGCCAGCAACAACAACAGCAGCTAGAACAAGAACTGCAACAGATTGCCGATGCATGTTGTTGTTGTAGTTGCTGCTGCTGCTGCTGCAGCTAGTTGCTTGTTGCATTCCTGGCTAGTGAAAGTCGGCCGGGCTAAAAGATCTCAAGGCTGCTGCTGCTGCTGGTGCTGCAGTTACCTGCCTGTCTGTCGGCCTGTTCACTCAGCTGCGTAATCCAAGACCCAAATAGATTTATTAGCTGTCGCATTTAATTGAAAAAATGCAGCGACGGAATTAGTGTGTGTATGTGTGTGTGTGTAGATAAATACATATAAAATAATGATAATAAAAAAAATCCTCACGAACTGTGACTTTTGCTTAGGTAGCCACGAGAAGAAGCCATCAAAAAGGTAAGGGAAAAGAAAAGGAGGAGACAAAAATAATGATAATAATGCCTGGGAAACTGACAGCACTTGAAATTCTTCCTGACGCTTGCCGACCTGCCCCCGCAACAATATGCGGCCCGCCCTCGCCCTCTCACCGTCTGCCTCTCTCTGTCCCTATGTCTCTCTCTCTCTCTCTCTCTCTATCTCGCTCCTACACTTGTGCGCTTCTTCCTGCTGCATTGCGCGTCATGGGAAGCTAAGCAGCGCTAAGAAGCAGAAGCAGCCGTAGAACAAGAGAAGCCAACATAAAAGAAGTCGCATAATAATAAGAATAGATAAAAGGAAGTTGCATATACGCCCCTTATATAAAGGCAAGCATTAGCATTATCTAAAACTTGGAATCTTTCTATATTTATTATAGACACAGATAACGTATTCAGTTAAGATAAAAAAGAAAGAAGAATGAATTCACTCTAGAATTTTACTTTGTTTTTGTTTGTTTGTTTTTGCTTTTTATACAATTCACAGCAGATTCAAACACAAAAATTGCTTTGGCAAACACTTGTTAACAACAATGTGAATCAAAAAGAAATGAATAACAACAACAATTACGCGCACTTGTCTTAAATAAATGACAACAACTAAAAACTAAATCAACAAAAATGAAAAAAAAAAAAAAAAAAAAAACTGCGTAACCGCAAAATTTGCAGCAACAACAAGAGAGCAACAGCCACAACGGTACGTACGAAACTTCAAATCATCGACGACAACGACATCGCGACGTAGCGGCCGAATAACGTAATGACCGAATGAGCGAACGAGCGAGCGAGCGAACAATCAGCGTCGTGCGCTGCGCTCGCGTTTCGTTTTTAAACTGAAGTCATACCACACACAAGAGTCAAGCCAAAGCGACGCTGGCAGAGCGCTGATCGTGCAGCACAACAACAGGTGAGCCAAGCGCCAGAAAGAAAGAGAGAGAGAGCAAGGGTGAGCGAGTGCAGTAAACGAAACGATGAGAGAGCAGGCCCAGGCAGCCAGATGCCGGCGCGTGAGAGAGCAAATAACAAGTGCAAGCAGGGCAATGCAATGACTGCCAAACTAGTCATATGCATACGTGCACGGTGCGCCAGTGACTGTCAAACGGCAGTCAATGCTGGCCAGCAATGAATGACCAACAAAACAGCTGAATGCGTCTGCTGTTAGTAAGGCCCAAAGCTTAGGTAGGGCCCAGCAGCAGCAGCAACAGTTTGTCAAGCGTAACGTAAATCAGCAAAAAAAAAAAGAAAAAACAAACAACTAGGCAGAAGAAGCAGAACAAAGCAACAATCAAAATCAGCTCGGCTTGAGAATGTCGAATAGGAAATGCTCTAACTAGAAGTTTTGTTTGCAGTTTATTCTTTTGAATTACTTGAGTTGATTGAGCAATTTGTTTAATTGAAATATATTTTAAATAAGTTTAAGACAATTTGAAAACAAAATTTACAATTAGTACCCTTTATTTATTGCCTTACGTTACGTAGCCAAAGCTGATGGCAAAGCTAATCGACTCGATTGCTTAACGACATTAAAGAAGTAGAAGAAGAATGCAAATCTGCTGGTTCAACATAGCAAAGGATGATGACAGCTGACGGAGTGAGAAAGAGTGAGACAGAGGATGAGAGAGAAAGAAAGATAGAGGAGTACATAATACAGACAATTTGCCGAGGGCGGCAGATGGGGCGTTACTTTGGAAAAATGGTCGCCGCTGCGGCGCGCCGTGACGTTGCAGGGGCAGGGAAATAATTGCCAAGAACGTTGCAACGCGATGGCAATCGTTTCCTTTGCTATTTCCCCTTTGGGCCGCAGGCAGGCAGGTAGCATTAAAATGAATTGGCCAGTGCAAGTGCAACACGATTGTTGTTGTTAGTTGTGAAATGAATTCTAGCCTGCAAACGTAATGAAATTAAACGAACTGGAAAGCTTCCTTTTTCCATGAAAAGCCTCCGCATCGCTGGCATAATTAATGAGAGAAAACCAAAACCGCTAAAAACAACAACAGCAACAATACATGTATTCAAACAAACATGCACACATACATTCAAACATTTATACATATTCATATATTAAAGTATTTATATTCAATTTTCTATTGTAATTTTAAAAAGCATAAATAATGCAAAAATATTAGCTGGGATCTGTTTGTGTTTGTGTGCCTATTTTAATTAGATATGAAACGGGAAGTTTGCATTCAAATATGAATTGTATTCAATAGAAAACAATAATCATAAAGAGGAACTTCCAAATATAATTATTCATCAATTACATTTCATTTGCTTGAAGTCCAATTGGACTTTACAGTGATTCTGCAACTGTTGCGGTCAGCTGATCTCTCACACAGACTTAATCAGTGGAGCCAAAGCTTTGCGATGCCAAAATCATAGAAACAAAAACGAAGAACCGTTAATTTGATTGAACACTTACACACTTTGACGTCTCATTAAACACACGCACGCGCACACATACACACGCACAAAGACTTCCGTTCGGCAAAAGCCCCGTGTGTCACCCCATGCGAGCGAACGAGCAAGCAATATATAGTGCCATCTACCAACCCACCCACAGCACGAAACTAATGAGCACAGAACAAAAAGGGAAGTGCGAACAGCAAGGCACGACGCCGCTTTGCGAATTCTCAATCAGTGCTTCAAAATGGTTTATGACAAATGCGTTTCAACACATGCCCAAGCCATGCTCTCTCTCCTTCTCTCTCTCTTTTGTTTGCGCTCCCATCAAGCGCTCAGCTGTTTTTTTTTTTTTTTTTTTTTTTTTCCTTTTATTGTGTTTGTGCTACTCGTAGTTTTTTTTTACAGCTGGTCTCGTTTTGGAGTCGCGTGTTTGCGCTGCCTAAGCGGTTTGACTGGTCCATTGGCGGCTTAGATTGCGGCTTGCTGTTGGTCTAAGGCGTCTCACTCTCCTGCTCCCTCTCCCTCTCTCTCATACTCTCAATGTGTGTTGGCCTAAACTAAAACAAAAAGCGGGCAAGTTCATTAACCATTTCACCTAATTTTTGTCGATGCTTTTTGTTTTGATTTTGTTGCCTTTTTTTGCACTGTTAAACATTATTTAGCTAAGCAACAAACAAAAATCCTAAACAGACACAGACAGCGACACTAGCTCGTTCGCTAGTCAATGCAACACCACGTGCACGTCGCGCTTCGCTGCGTTTTGACATCCATCTTCAAGGTCACCACAAAAAAGTCGCCAAAAAAAAAGCAAACAAAAACAAACCAAGATCTGTTGCAAGCTTAAGTTACAGTTTGAGCGCAACTTTGATTTATTTAGTTTTACAGCATGCTAAATGAGCGAGTTGCCTGCGTGTGCCGTCAGATGTCGCCACATGCTTCTCAAACCCAATTGAATGTAGTGCGTGTGAATAATGATTCGCTCTCATTACGGCATTCGCTTGGCGTGTGAATAGAAAAAAATAAAAACTAACAACCACAATAGCAGTAACCACTACAACAATCGACGGACGGCCCACTCGAAAGCGTGCACAAACAATAACAAATTGTGGCGAACAGCATTAATGCATTTGGCTTTTCCAACTACTATATCATTTTAATCAAATCACGCCCTCTGGCCAAATAGGCAGGTAAATATATACATAGTATATGCATATCGCATTGATAACGGTTTAAGCAACAACTCTAATCACACATATTTGCTATACAAGCAAAAATAATAATGCTATAAAATGCTCATGTCACGACCTTGCTATCAGTCAAATAAACTATATAGGTAGATATATATAAAAATAGTTGCATAGCAACATTTTCAATTGACTCAAAAATGTATGGGCTCAAATAAAATGCATATACAATTTAAATAATATAGCTAACTAGAAATACATACATATAACATCTAAAACTCAAGTTAAATTTGGAGTTATTCTAATAGAAATACTCTATAAACATGTACGCGCTCAACAAGCGCCATCTGACGATTTCTAGTGAAACTCTTGCGCACATCGCAGCTTGTAGTGAGTGTGTGTCTTGGCTAAGCGTCTGTGCTTGTGGTTGCTGCACATGCTAAGAGCTTAGACTAAGACAAAAGCTTTATAGATTAGTATTGTTGCAGTTGCTGTTGCAATTGCTGCTGTTGCCGTTGCTGTTTGTCCATGTTATTTTGTCTTTTGGCCTATTTACCTAAATATTTTGTTCGGCAGCGCACTTGCAACATGCAACGATATGATGACTAACAACAACGATAAGATACGTAGGGCACAACGAAAAAAGAGGAACAGCAAAATGTTGCAATGCGCTGAAGAATGTATCGATAAGCACCTACACACCTTCACTCACACGCACACAGAGAAAAGCTCTCGTGTGGCATCAACTTACGATTCAGTGAATTTGTGGCATGCGTCAGCTTTGACTAGACATTTCATCTGTCAAACACCGTTGCCCGTTGGCATTTGCCTGTTGGTCATTCAACTGGGTCATCCACGCATTATACCACATTTTATACTCATTATTTATTGGCCATCATCTTATCAGCGATTTCTAATTTCCAATACATTTCATATTTTTTGGTTTTCCACTTGACTGCTTATCAGTTGTTGTTGCTTACCTGCAAAGAGAGCGGAGAAGAAGAAGAGAATATTGATGTCAGCATTGTGTGTTTAGTGAGTGTTTCGAAATAGAGCGATAATTTATGAGTGTTGGGGTAGGTAGGATATGGTGTATCGATATAACGAAGTTATCTCTATTTTGGGGAAGGGCCAAGCAAAACTAAATTGGATTGGGATTTTGGTTATTCATTAGGAGAGTGAAGAGCCGATAGTGGAGATTCGAGAGTGAACAGTCGAGAACTCATTTAACTGCGATAAAAACTTTAAGGATTTTTACTTTAGAGTTCTTCTACATTTCTCTACTCATCCACTCTCGTTATATAAGAGAGGCTAACTGAACATCTATGTTTTCTTATCTTGATCATTATCGAAGTTTCCTCTCCTTATAGAATAAATTATAAACGGAATTTAACTACAAAATCAGGATTCTTAATTGAATGAAATAGAAATAGATTGACATCATTTAATTATATGAATTTCATTGAGAATATTTGTCCAAGTTTTGACATTATAATTTTAAACTGAATATATGTATATATACATATGTATGTATTTAGGTATTTTACAGCTAATTATTCTATAGTCTGTAGCCTACCATAAATGAAACCAAGAGTTTTTATAGTTCATAAACATAAATATGAACAGAGTTCCTCAAACAGATACATGTACATACATACACATACATATACATATACATATATATCTTGAATCACATAACCCTTGTTAACATTATGTTTCAGAGCTTTCAGGCAAACAGAATTCAGCTCTGGGCCATTGTCAAGTTGCAAAGTTCAAGCAAAAGTTAATTTCCTCTGACCTCCGTCGGCTCTAAAAGGCAGTGAGTCACAGTGCCTCAAAGATGACTTCGTCTGAGACCATATATGGCCAATGTTTCAGGCCTAAACGGGTGTTGAGCTTTCAATTGTAATTTATAGAGGCGTTCGCTACATTTCTGTCCGATGGAAATTCCTTATAAATTAAATGAAAAGCAAATGCATTTAAGGGTAGGGTTTAGCTTGTGGAAATGAGTACTCTATGCTCATTATTCCGAGCAGGCCAAACAATGGACATTGATTTATAATGGTATCTAAATATACCTATACATATTTACATAGGTGTATATGTACATATCTACACATGCTAGCTCATGCCCGATCCCAGCTAACTGCAATGCTTATCACGTTTGTTGCGTTGCATTCAAAGCCTGTCAAATCAATGCAGCTCAGCTGCGACTCATTCGGGGGCTAGGCTCATGCCAGCTCTGTCTGCCCCACCTCCGTCAAATGAATTCAATACTCCAATTTTTTTAATTTGTTTATTTTTTTTTTTCATTTTCTCGCCGCCCCCAAGCAGCCAACACGACAATGGCAGCAGCAGCGATAACGTCACGAGCCGTCGACTAGGCCGCTTGTAATTGATCGTGTCTTTGACATTAGAAAACATTTTTCGTTGTCCGTCGAACTGTCTCCCTATTTGACTGTCTGTCTGCCTGTCTGTCTCTCTCTCTCTCTCTCGCTCTCTCTCTCTCTATCTATATGCAATGGAAATGTAACGCGAAACACGCCAAGAGACGCCGCCAACTGGTGCACGATGGCTAATAAAGCGCATGGAAGGCGAACGCACGCAGCGACAGCAAATCCACTTAGGCGTGCAGCAGGCAGGAGGAAGCCAAACAAGGCACTCAAGAGCATCGAGTGAAATGAGACGTGGCCAATGGCAGCAGCAGCAGCAGCAGCGGCAGCAGCGGCAGCAACAGGCAGTAGGCAACAACCACCAGTTGGTGGCAATGGCAAAGTGTGCCCTGGCTGACTAATCGGCTAATAACACCAACTAAGCAACTGCCATTGACTTTTTTCTTAACAAACTTTGGCAAGTTCATATGAGATATATTGGAAATATATCAAATTTCTAGTTCCTGTTTCATTGCTGCAGTCTCTCCATCTGACTGCAGAATAAGCTTATCATAATTAAAGTATGTACATAATAGAAATAATATCATGATATCACAATCTATAAAATATACGTATCTCTAGCACAAAGCGTATATCAAATTTGGAGAGTCTAGCATTTGTAGTTACCGAGTTCGGTTGGTAGAGTTGATTAGATCGATAGCAGATGTTTCTCCTTGTGAGTGCAGCATAATTTATCCATATATATCAAATACCAAATTTGATGACTATAACACTAGTAACAGCTGAGTTAGGTTAGTTAGCTGAACATCATAATATCAATATATTACGCTTTATATATAGAGAAACTGTATATCATATTGAATACTCTAGCATTTGTAGTTCCTGAGTTCGCTTAGGTAATTAGCATTCGCATTAACTGTTGCGAGTAATCAAATTATTACATTATGTGACTCCTGGGTTTTCCCAGAAGAGAGCTCATATTAAATGTGAAGAGTCTAGTATTTGTGGCTCCTGAGTTCGGTTGGTAGAGTTCATGAACTTTCTTTACAAATAAAGAATTGGTTATGCATAAAGTCCATAGCTAATTTGAAGCGCTTAGCTCTTGTTGTATTATTAGCTATTATGTCAAAATGAAGTCACTCATAACTCAAGATCATAATATCACATTATATGAATAGAAAGTGCATAGCAAACTTGAAGCATCTAGCATCTTTTAGTTCCCGAGTCCGGTTAGTTGAGTAAGTTTAGTTTGACTGCTTCTCATATACATACACACGTATGCTGGTAGGTCAGGTATACGGTATTCCCATAAAATCTCAACATTTGTAACATGGATGGAATCATCTCTCCGCTTTAATTCCAAAGAGAAGCAATGCTAACAAGTTTCTGAATTGAGATTTCACTTAAGAGCTGCTTAAGCATAGTTCCTTAAGTAAGTCTTGGGTAATCTTAACTTGCATTAAATACTAGAGGCTTATACTAATGCTCTCTATAGCGTAGCATATGTGCTCTGAGAACAAAAAGAAGTAAAAACCATCAATTGAAATATTGATATAGAATCAAAGTGCGCTAAAGCAGTCATCAATCGAGGCAACTTGGCTTTTTGGCAGCTGCCGAATATCCTGACTCAGCACGGAGTTGCACGGCAAGAAAGAGACTGCCTGAAAGAGAGTGAAAGAGCAAGGGCGAGTCTGGCAAGTCATCTTCGTTGAGCTGCTGACCTACAGACAAAAAAGACAGCGAAGATAAATCATGTAAGTGCTGCAAATGGCTAAGCGGCTTAAGTGGTTCACCGACAACTTGCCTGCAACAACACCAACAACAACAATAACAATAGTTACTAATGCTACTATCTAATTCAACAACAACTAAAACAACAACCAATCGGATATTGCGCAATCGAGTTTTTTTGTTTCTCTGCTTTTGGAATTGGAGTTGCGTTTGCCCGTTGACGGCAGCATCTGAGCGTTTCCGCAATGCTGCGCGTTAAGCGGCGCCAGCGGGTCAAAGTTCAATGCGAAGAGGCGGCTGCTGTGGGCCGGCGAGGAGGGAGGAGTGGGGCGCCGCGATGCGGAGTTATGCAAAAGCGTGAGACGAGTGAAAGTGATGGCAACAGGTGACGAAGGCAATGACGGAAATGCGTTGCGTTTTCAAGGCAAAGCACACACACAGCTAAGCTAGGCCATCCATCAATCAGTCAGTCAATCAATCAATCAATCAGTCAATCGGCGAAGCTGTCAATCAAGCAATCAATCAAAGAGACGCTGCGAAATGCAAAACTCAAATCGATATCAAATGCAAACAAAAACAATATTCAATGGAAAATGATTAACATGATTATTAATAAAATCATTAACATGAAAGGTAGATGAGTGTGTGCGTGTGTGCATGTGTGTTTATCATGCAGAGGCAGTATTAAATGTTGGTAACCGGATTCGAAATCGGTTTCAGATTCTGTGAGCCCCGAGCCCAGCCAGACGCAGCCAGAACAAAGCGAATCCCCATTTCTTGTTTTGTTTATGAATAAAGAGTTTTGAGCGCAGGCAACACAGCTCCAAAACAATATAATTTATTGTTCGTAGAAAGAGCTATAGAGTGGGTGAGGAAGAAAAAGTCTTAGGAGCAGAAAACTTGCGGCCGTAAGATGAGTAAATGATATTTAACCAGATGACAAAAGTGCAGAACGAGCACAGTAAAAGCGGAGATAGCTGTAATTGAATATAGAGTACAGTAGATACGCCATACAGGCGACAGTTAGAAGTGTAAGCAATACAAACTCATGTTACTACACACATATAGGATATATTTAGAGAGAGAAAGAGTGTTATCATAAGAGCTATCAGCATCTCATGCAGCCATATGCCAAAATATTCTTAAGCGCAAAGCCAACAGAGATAAGAGAGCGTTTAGCATAAGGGCACGTGCTTAGAGATAGTCTCTAATCATGGTCTCTAATCATAGTGCAGTCTGATAATCTTAGCCAACTCACATCTGATTACACTTTCATACTTCTTAGACGGCACTCTGGGCACTGTGCTCACTATAGAATGGAATAGAAAGCGTTTAGATGCTAAATGCCTCGCCCAAGCCTCAGAAGCAGCCAACGGCCATTCACGGCTCAGACAAAGGAATGCCTACTTAAATGCCTACTTAAATTTCAATAGCTTTTTACGCAGAACGCAGAGCAGCAGAGCAGCAGAGGGTAAATGAAGTAAACAAGTGGAAATCTGACAAGATGAATGGGAGAGTAGGGGGAGAGAGAGGTAGAAGATGTATGAAAACGAGTACAAATACGATTACGAGCGCTTGTAATGCCAATCATTGATTATTTCTATAAAGATAGAAGGGCAGAGGTAGAGAGAGAGGGAGAGGTCGAGGTAGAGGTAGAGGAAGAGCGATAAAACCTTCCAAGAAGCCGCAAGTCCAATGAGCCAAAGAACCACTCTGAGTGACAGACGACAGTTCATTAAAAAGAAATTAGAGGGTATGACAGGCACGATCATAAAAGCAGTAAAAGAAGAAGAAGAAAAAACGAGCAGAAAAAAAATTGTCAGGCGAATAGAGAAAAATACCTTGCCTAACCACAGATTGAAAATGTCAATAGGGTGGCAGAGCGAGAGAGTGCAAGAGCTTGGGAGAGTGAGAGAGATGGGCAGAACTTCAAGGGAAAGGCACGAAAGACAATAGATAAAACACACAAACACATAGGCAGCAATTCCAGGAATTAACAATTTTGGTAATGCAATTAAATGTGCCTTGTGGGGGGTGCCAAGCCCTCAGCTGAGCTGGACTGGAGGCACAGGGCGTGTTCTCAATGAGATAAATATGAGATAAATGTAAAGATAAAGGAAAAATCAATAGGCAAAATATAATTGGAAAGAAAAATAAATAAATATAAAGGAAAAATCAATAGGCAAAACTATATTAGATTATTTATGAATTGAGACACCAAAGCTGGCTAGACAGAGAGAAAGAGAAAGAGAGAGAGACAGAGAGAGAATGAGACAGAGCGATTGTCGCTTAAAAGCATAAATAACAATAAACATAAACACAGCACAAAAGAGCCGAGACAAAACATAAATTAAGAGCAACAGCGGCGCAAACTAAACAAATAAAACATACTAAATTGCGTTTTACGCATGCGCAACAAACAGAGCGACAACAACAACAACAACAACAACAACAACATTGATGACAACTGCTTCATTTTATGGGCGTTTGTCTGGCGGAAAAAGTTAGCTTACACACAATTTCTATATAAGCAATTAATTTTACTTTTATTTATGATATATAAACAAATACATGCATGTGCATACATATATGTATATCACACATGTACACATACACATGCATACGTTAAAGCTCTGTTTATGGCAGTGAAATTAAAAGCGAGTTCAGTGGAGCTTGCGGCCCACCAAAAAGTTTCCCACAAACACATACATATATAAATTTTTAGTTTTATTTTATTTTTGCCTTTTTTTTTAGTTTTTGGTTTGTCAACTGCCGCTATGAAATGCGATTGCCAAATGGGAAAGCGTTGAGGCTCTGCACACTGCGGTTACATAAAGAAGAAGCAACAATAAGATGACGAAGAAGCAGATGAGGAAAATGTTGTACATTTTAAGCAGATCAGTTGCAGCAGATATTGGCTCAATTAGCTGCATCGCATCAAGGGATTCAAGTGTGAGATATATCTATATCAGTTGAACTTATATGAGAATGCGGAACTAGGTTCATAAATTGCATAGATTCAGGAATTAAATCAATCAGGTATTACACACAAAGCACAATCAATTCAGTTCAGTTTAAGGAATCAGATTCAAACTAAGAAATTCCGTAAGTCAATTTCTAGCTATAGGGCAATAACTTACATGGCAACCCTCGCCGAAATTGGAATTTAGCCAACTCTACTCAAGAATCATATTTGGACAAAGCTGCGGAATGTGAAAAGAAATCAAACTCAAGACTGGAGAATCTCTAAAGGAAAGTTTCTTTTTTTTTTTATTTATTTTTGATTTTAAACTGTCCATCAAAATCAAGCAAAAATGTTCGCTGTTGATTTTTAGTTAAACTTTTATCAAAAGCATATTAATTGAATTGTAAATAACGAATTTTCAAGCAAAGCCAAGCGGAGCTACATTGAATATTTACAAGGCAACAAGCAAAATGTTGTTGTTGTTGATTGTTGATTGTTGTTGTTGTTGTTCTTGCTGATTGTTGGTGTTTGCATTAGCATTATTGCTGTTGTGTTTACTGTACAGTGTATATAGTCTGCACAGCTAATTTCAAGGCCAAGACGCAAAGGCGTCGCCCATGTGGGTGTCGCTTGACAGGTGTGTGTGTGCGTGTGTGTGTGTGTGTGTGTGCCTGCATAGCTAAAAAGGTTGAGCCGCACTCAATTGGAACGAAGTAGCCGGGCGGCAGCCACGCCCCATTCCGAAAAAAAACCATGTTAAATTTTTGTTGCTGTTTCTCTCTCTCGATGTATTTTTTCTAGGGTGCCGCGCGTCAAGTTTGTCGCTTGAGTCTTTTGTTCTGCGCCACAAAAATCACAATTATTTATTTACGTATTTCATTAATTAAGCGTGCACGGCAAGAAAAACATCCAAAAGAACAACAACATTCGCAATTGCCCATGGCTATATGGCAGGGCGTGCCCAGTTGGATTCCTTTAGACGGTGCCATCGTTGTTGTTGTTGTTGTTGTTGCCCGCTTGTCGCACGTGCAGCGCCTACGCAAAAAAAATGGAAGAAATTCAAAGCAGAAACGCAAAAAGAAGCAACAAAAATACAAAATAAATGCGAAGCCTGGCAAAGCGACGGCCGCGAAAAACGCTGCAAAGCGCAGGCAGATAAACAAAATAAATTACAGCTAAAACTGACAGCGGCATGCCACACATCAGATACCCTAGGCATGCATATGGCGGAATGTATTCCTCGATTTGGTATCGAAAATTTTTTTTTAATTAGCAAATAATATATTAATATAAAAAAAAAAAAATAATAATAATAATTTTGATATTTATTAATAATTTAAAAAATAATTCTTTAATATTTTAAATCATTTAAAATTTGCTTTTTTTATATTTGCCGCTATAAAATAGTTCGTTAATTTATTTATTAATACTGATTTATTTTTATTTTTAAAATTAATTTTTATCAAATAATATTATTATTGTTTTTTTTTTTTTTTTTTTTTTTTTTTTGATTTTATTTTTTCTCATTTATTTTTGGTATTAACAAAAATTTTTATATTCATAAAAATATATAATTTTCACCAAATTTGAATATTTGCAAAATAAAAAAATTTGTTTTAAATAATAAATATAATATCTAAAAGTATACTAACTATAAAAAAAAAAAAACTTAAAACATACAAAAATAAAAAACAATTTAAGAATATCAACAACACACTAAAAAGTCTCTCAAGTCTTTGCCCCCAACCTTAACGTCCGATCTGTAATAAAAAGCTTATGTACAAATATAAACGTCTATAGTGCATGCTTAATTCCATTAAGTTGAGCACATTTCGTGACAAATTTATAATATCGCAGGTTAAAAGAAGAAGAAAAAAACAAAACATCCAGAAGAAAAATGAAATAAACGAATTTAAAAATTAATGTAAGACGCTGCCAAAGTCGAAGTCGAAGTCAAAGTCGTTGCCGCCGTTGGCTTCGTTTGCTGCATGAATAAAAAGCCAAAATAAAAAAACAAAAATAATAATAAGATCCGAGCATTTTACGACCTCTTGTGGCCTTCAACATTCTTTGCAACGGAGTCGTTTGGCAACACTGGCGAGCGCGCGTTACTCTCCCGATCTTTCGCTCTCTCTCTCTCCCTCTCCCTCGCTGTCTATGTGCCTCCACTCCCACTCTGAATGTGGCAACTGCGGCAACTGCGGCAGCTCCATTGTTGACTTTACCAAATGATTCATGCATTAAAATTTACGTTTTTTCTCGTTTCTTTTAGAGGAAACACCTGGATAAATACTTGTACGATCTCGTACACGTAGCAAATATAAATTGCTCTGCTCTGCGTGAGTCAACGTACCCACAAATTCTGGATGCTGTGTGACAGCATAATGTGCCTAAATACTGTGTAAGCCAAATACACACACAAACACACGTACACAAATACAGGCGCCGTCTCACCGTTAAATCTGTGGCGTAGCATCGCATTATATAATGTTCGAGTTGTTCGAGTCTTTGAACTTCGATTGGAAGACTTTGCTTCACATATTTGAGCACTTCCGGAATTCCAGACATGTAATCTTCGATCTACCCAGTTTTTTTGTTGTTAGAATTTCATTTGAATTCGTAATACATCATAGGCCGGCAGGCGGTTTATTGTGAATGAAACACCTTTTCGTAACAATTCACTTTTAATTGAAGCATTTCCGGCAGACTTGTGAGAACTGACTAATTGACTCAATAGCATAAATCTCTTTCTCTTCTTCTTATTTCATTCTTTTTTCGTTGATCATGAGTCAGTTGTAGTTCGGGATGTTTGGGTAAGCAATTGGGCTACTCTACTCTATTCTCTATACTCTATTCAAGTTGTTCAACTTAAGTTTTAGTACAAATGTTTCACTAAGAACATTACCTGATTTTGGGTGAGGTCCAAATTTAAAACTTCAAAGTTTAACCAAGTCTATTTGTGTATAAAAAAGAAACAAAGGCGTGGCTTTGAGTAAAAATCTCTGTTGAATCACAGCAAGAGCAGCTGAAGTCAAGAAATTAACTTGAATCTACATATGTTATACTACCCAATTTATTGTCAAGAGTATGTTGGATGTATGCAATGCTTGTCTTGCTCTGCTTGAAAATGGCAAACATTTAACGCCTAAAGCTATAAAGCAAGTTATTGTGAACTTAATTTATTTATCGACTTTAGCTGTAAATTCTTTGACATATATTTAAAAAAAAAATATATAATTCCCATAGCTATAAATCGTATCCCCTTTACGGTACGCTACTAAGGATTAAGGAAAAATTACATATATTGTGAGCTTAATTTATTTATCGACTTTAGCTGTAAATTCCTTGACATAAATAAAATTAAAAAAAAAAATCCTATGATTCCCATAGCTATAAATCGTATCTTCTTTACGGTACGCTACTAAGGATTAAGGAAAAATTACATATATTGTGAACTTAATTTATTTATCGACTTTAGCTGTAAATTCTTTGACATAAATAAAATTAAAAAAAAAAAAAATCCTATAATTCCCATAGTGCTATATCGAATCTCCTTTAACGTACACTACTCAGGATCTCTAGTAAGGATTAAGGAAAAATTACATATCTGCACTCACTGAAGGTATGTCAACTGGGGAACAACTGTTTACTCTACACTCTTATAGGGAAAAATTCAAAATTTAACCACTTAACTACTGCTGACCTACTCTATAGATTTAGCATAAATTATATGCAACACATATGTCTGTTGGCGGCGTGGGTTATGGGAAAAACCGTGTCTGTAAAAATTTTGAAGCTATCAATCCTAAATTCCGACATTTAAATTACTACAGAGCTCTTTTTAAGATTTACCAAAAAGTATTTAAGTGCTCCCTGAACAAATATTCTACAGTCGGTCAAGTCATCATTGTATTACAAATTGTTTAATACTAAATTAAGATCTATATATATTATTTTTTATGTACATCTGCAGATATTTATTTACATGTGAGTTAGTTGTATACAAAGTCCATATATTATATTGATCACAGTCAGTTTTCTATTGCAGCTAAGGTGTACGCAGCGAGCCCGAAACCTCAGACCTCAAACCCGTCAACATTTTAAGCTTGTTTGCCAGCATTTAATTATATACAAATTGATAATTTTAATAGACAGCTGAGGGCACGCTATCAATGCACTGTACTTTGTGGCTGTTCTCTTTTATGGTTACGCTAGATCGTCAGCTCGATTGGGTCAGTATGCACTTCCTACAGCCCGTAACGCGCTGCCGGGTACTGTGGGCGTGCATCTCTGTGGAAATATATAAACATTTTGTTCTTTTATTTCTTTTTTTTGTGTTTTGTTTGTTTGGTTCAATTCAGTTAGGGTACACGGTGCGCTGTTCTGACACGTACGGGCTTTCGGACAAAGCATTTTCACTGCTGTTGTTATTGTTGTTGTTGTTGTTGACTGGACAGTGTGAGTAAGCGCGAAATTGGCACGCCATGAGTGGTACTTGCACTACCTATGCACGGTTACCGGTACGGCTCGATCGCGTATACCAGATATGACGACACACGCTCAGAGAGAGGGAGAGAGAGAGAGAGAGAGAGAGAGACGTTTGTGTGTGTGTGTGCAGCCCAAAAGAGTTGGCTGGGTCAACATACCGTCAACCATCAAGCCATCAGAGCAACATCATCATCATCATCATCATTATTAAGATCAACGTCAGCTTCACAACTGTTGTTTTCAGACCTGATGTTCCACATGTTTATGCCACGCCCCCACTCTGCTCCTCCTTCCCTAACCACCCACCCCCCTCCCCCCTCTCTAACTCGCCAAACTATCCATCCATTCCCCAAGCATATTTTCACAGCGCGATGCATTCCACAAAAATGCAGCGGTGCAAAAACAACAGCGAAAATTGTTAACGAAACCCAAAACCTCAGTTGCAAAATATTCACAATATTGAAGCTGCAACAATTCAATCGCAACGTCGCGCACGTTTCAGCGATAAAAGCGAAACCCAAAAGAAAATATGTAAAAAAAGAAATAAAAAATAAATATTAAAAAAAAAAAAAAACATACAGATACTACAAAAATTCAACGGCAAAAATTTGTAACGACAATTTCTGATATGCAAAAGCCAATTATTGCTAGGGGGAGTTGAGTCGACTCGCGACTCGACTCGACTTGAGCACGCAAATTTGCAAAGTGTTTGAAACGGAAATGCGAGCCTAGAAATAAACCGGTTGAATGCCTGAAATTCCTTTTAGTAACACGGCTATGAATGAATAGAAGTTTTAGTCAATAAAGAAAGAAATCCATTAGGGAAGACTGGAAGTTGTGCATATTCGAAAGGCCTTAAGTAAGAGTTTATTATCTGTGCAGATAAGAGACCCCAAACACTTTGCATGAGTAATCCTGCTCCATATACAAACGTCAAGAATTATGAATCACTAAGAGTAACAGCGAGGCTTATCTGTTTAGTTCCACATAATATGCGTGTTTCTTAACAAATTTAATGAAGCATGTATTCCATGTAAAGAATCAAATAGTTATTCTAATGTCTCAGGAGCTAGCTAACAGCAATCGATAATAATCGATCGATAACTATAATGTCTCATTCAGCAAGTATTCTACTAAATGAAACAAATTGTAAATTTATTTGAATGTCTCAGAAGTTAGCTTACAGCAATCGATAACAATCTATCGACTATTATAATGTCGCATTTAATGTTAACTTTTATCTGAAATTTCAAAATTCGACTATGTATATATGAGGAAACTATGACCTTATTCAAATCATAAACCTAATTGAATGATTTTAAAGGCCTCTTAAAAAAATCGATAATAATCGATCAATATATGTTACATCTTAGCCACCATTTATTCTACTAAATGAATCAAATACAAAACTTAAGCTAATGCTTCAGCCAGCTTACAGAAATCGATAACAATCTATCGATAACTATAAAGTCTCATACAATGTTAACTTTCATCTGACATTTCGATATACAAAAACACATACATACATATATAGAAGTAGTCGATTAGATTATTCTAATATTAAACCTAATTGAATGCCTTAGGCAGCTTACGTCAATCGATAATAGCCGATCGATGGCCATAATGTCTCATTCAATGTTAACCTTCACCTGACTATTGAAATTCACTTAGTTATTACCCTTTGCACTTGACCTAATGCACGCCAATGGAGCATATCGACGAAACTCTGGAAACGCTCGCCTGCAATCTTGAGGTCTGGCCAGCGATGCGTAGCAGGCATAACATCATATATATATTTATAATGATGTATAGAGTGTAGCTCGACCTCTAACATGCTCCAGCAAATGTTGGAGGTAGATGAGACAGGGGCAGGGGTTAGGGCAGGGCATTACTTAATATTCACCTTGAACTCGACGCTGAGGTAAAGGTAGACCAAAAAATAAAAGAAAGAAAAACCCAGCCACAACAGCTCAATTGATTAAAATGGGCAACAAATTGTAGAAGAAGAGGAAGAAGTAAAGAGCAGAGCAGAGTGAACAAATTAATTAGAATGATGATAATGCATATTGAATGCAGTTGTTGTTGGCCGCATTGTTATTATAATGGATGTGGATGTGGTCGGAGTGGAGCACAGCCAGGCGAGGGGCAATATTTAGGTGTGCGCGGGACGGATGAGCTCGATGGCGTGGCGCTTCCGTTGCGTTTCGATTCTCATTAGGAGGTAAATATACAAAAAAAAAAAAAAATATTCATTTTGTTGTTGTTTGTTATATTTTAATGATATATTACCAGGGCAACGAAATGCAGTTGTTGTTGTTGTTGTTGTCATATGAGCTGCATTGCCTGGCAGAACAACAGTGAATCAGTTGAAGAACTGTAACGGCCCTTGACACGCAATCGGCGCACGGGCAATGGGCGCAGCTCGGCGCCGCCCGGCAGGAAGTTCGTTTAATTAATGTGTCAGGCCCTCGAAGTCGGCTGCGTATCCCTAAACATTTCGAATCCTGCACACAGCAAAACCTAACGAAACAATGCAGCAGTCATTCAATTGCTGTGCGGGAGAGGACGGAGCGGGGGAGAACGAGAGAGAATGAGAAGTATTTCCAAACAAACAATTTGAGCTAGTGTGACACTCTTGAATACCCTGTCTAATTCGAACTTTGCATACATCTTATATGTAATACATTTGTATCTTCTTCTTTTTGCATTATTGTATATTAGCATATATATTGTATATAAATAAGCATAGAGCTATATCTATATTTTCAATTTATCTTATATATCACATCATATCCAATATCATATTATATCTATTTGATACTAACAAGTGATATTATATGCACGATAGATATACATACATGTATTATTATCATTACATGATATTAAATTATACTCATTACTCATATATCATTTCCTCAGACATATATATCTATCTCATCTTCCATCTTTTACCCCTTGTATAGCCAGTGAGACTGCTACCCATATGCCCGATGCCTATACAAACTACAGGGTATAGCAAACAAAACCAAACAACAGACAGCAGTTGGCAAACAGCACGACCAGAAATCCAAACAGAACAACACAAAGGTAGCATAGAGGAGGAACACACGTGCGTGACCAAAATAGATACTCAATTAGTGCAGCAATAAATGTATTGTAATTGTAGAAGTTATATCCGTGGAGCGCGGCGAGCTGGCCAAGGAATCCGTTTGACTCCGGCCCAACCAGCCGACCACAAAATGCAACAACAGTCGTGCAGTCGTGTGGCATGTGGCATGTGGCATGTGGCATGTGGCGTGTGGCAGGCATGCAAATAGAACAAACCGCCCACCCGAAACCCGAACAGCCCAAAGCTAACAAACAATCTTCTATTTGGGGTCAGAAAAGCAGCAAAAGCAATGCCAAATGCCGTCAAGAATAGTTTCGACGAGTGGAAAGGAACAGAGAAGTCAAACAGCTTACGTAGCGCATATGCTCGCTGCATACTCTATAAGGCAGACGAAAGTGTAGAACACTAGATTTGAATTTAAGTAGTGTTATATAATATAACTTAGAAGACTTCTATGAAGACTAGAACTCTTCAAATGATATTTTAATAATTGTTTTCTATTTTTCTTTTTTTTTTTTTATACCCTGAACCCATTGAAAATGGGAAATCAGGGTATAATGTTTTTGTGTAAAAGTATGTAACAGGCAGAAGGAATCATCGCAGACCCCACAAAGTATATATATTCTTGATCAGCACGACGAGCTGAGTTGATATAGCCCTGTCCGTCTGTCCGTCCGTCCGTCCGTCCGTCCGTCCGTATGAACGCCGAGATCTCAGAAGATATAAGAGCTAGAGAGCTGAAATTTTGTGTGCATACTCGTGTATACCATACGCAGTACGAGTTTGCTTTATTTTTTCGATAACTCATCCGATAACTTTTTTATCGAGAATAATCGAAAAATTGATTTTGTTTTTTGAGCCTCAACGGAGTACTATTAGACGTAGAGACTTCAGATTTACTGTGTATATACAGATAATGAATACAAACATTTTGTAATCAACAGATTTTGGATGCCACGCCCCCTTCGCCCCCAATTTGTGAAAAACGCATTTCAAGTAGTAGAGACTTGTGCTTCGGAATGTACACACATTTTGACCATATAATTACGCCCAGAAAATTTCATTAATATCGTATGTTTACGAAAGAAGTTATTCACCAAGTAAATTCTCATACTATTGCCCACACTGCAGCGCAGCCCAAGCACAGTCGCTGCTTACTGCGTAGTTAGCAGAGCGCGGGCGCGTGAGGGTGGATGCATGTGTAAGTGTGTGTGCGTGCATAAAAGAAGTGCAGAATGATAAGAATATCAGCTTGGAGGGTTCAGGGTATCTCCTAGTCGAGCAGTCTCGACTAGAGTCTTCTTACTTGTTTAATAATTATAATTATTTTCTAATGCTATTATATTTTCTGAAACTTAATTAGCTTAGTTCAGCTAAAACGTTTTAGCATTCAAAATGAAAATAAAAAAATTGTTTAAGCAAAACAAACTTGTTTCATTATATGAAAGCTAATCATAGATAAATATAGAACATGAAATCAATATGCACAACTCTATGAGGTCTCTGCATTGCATATGGCACATATATGATAAATATTTTTTGTTTGATATTAGCATTCAAAAAGCAAACATTTTAAACGGTTTATTTTATTTAAAGTCCCGTTACAAGCTTCAGATTAAAACAATATTCAAAATGGGGTGAAAAGTTGAGACTCATAAATATCGCTGAGCCGTTTTTTCCTGGGAAGGCCATAAAGATAAGAGCTGGAAATCAATGAAAACATGTTTCGAAATACATACATATATATATTTGATTTTGAATTGTTTTCTATACATATTACATAGATGAATATTTAGCATGTATTTTCTTTAGAGTCAAGTGATATTGTATACAGCTTTATTTCGTTATATAAACTTGTTAGCCATCCATATCAATTACTACTGCTACTGCTAATCAATTTGTGCAGTCCAAATGCAGCGAAAATGAAACGAAATCGAGAAATTAAAGAGTCGCATTAAGTGGAGCTTGTGGGCGTTACGATCCGATTGGATTGGGCATCCGAAATTGTGTCGACATGTGCGCTACGTGGGCGAGCGCAATTGATGTTGAAAATCATTTTCAATTACACGGCATCCAAAATAAATATATATACATAGGAGTTTATATATGAAGGCAAACCGAAAATGAGATCGAGTTTAAGTTTGAGTTTGAGTTGGAGACTAAAACTGAGACTGTGACTGTGACTGAAACAATAATTCAATTCAATTGAATTTCGCGCCTAATTTGGTCAAGCGGCATGAATCAACTCGAGCTTCAGCTCAGGCAGCCAGCCCACAACAATGCAATCGTTATAAAGATATGAATAGGAAAACCAATACGAGTAGCACGTTACCAATGTGTGTGTGTGTGTGTGTTTGTGTTTGTATGAATTGCCAGTTTCTAGGTAGATATTATACGACAATGAGCCAAGTATTGGACGCCCCTTAATGGAAAATGACGCAGTCGCAACTCTATGTATGCCAGATAGACTCCATATATATATATATATATATATGGAGCTATATATATGCCATATGTTGTGGCTGTTGGCATGACAACACAACAACAAAACGTAGGCAACCCTCATGAGTCTATCAACTACCCAAGCCTGGACTGTTCGACAGACTTTTCGCCAAGGTGGGCGCAAAAATTAAAACGCAATTGATTTTTATACCCTACAAATAAATGATGACTAGTCCAGCTGGATGATTATGAATTTGCCACGATTAGAACTAGTTAAGATTGATTCACTATCAAAGCAAAAGTTAAAAATAACCAAACTAAGTGAACTAAAAGAGCATGAACTACGAAATTTAGAACCAATATGAACTATGTGAACTGGAACTGGAGTAATCATAGACTATTATTATGCGAGCTATGTGCATCACATGAGCTAGCTAAAGGTATCTGTGTGATATATTTGAGCATAAGCTATATGAACTACATAAGTTCCATTTCTGGTGCCAGTTCTGGGCATATTTTTGACTTTAAACAGTTGCAAATCAAAGATCTGCATGAGTTCACATCAATTCTTATCTAATACACAATAGTATATGACTGATTAAAATAGTGCATATTTTAATATTTGTCAATTAGCATGGTACAGAGTATCTAGGCAGTCGCGCATGTGCAACGTTCACACATTTATACATATTCGAGCGCGTTTCCTCCACATTTTGTACGTCTTGAGCGCCCCGTTGCCCGGGTAGTCGTGGGTCAGCGCTAAAGTAGGTGGCAAACAGCGACTTAAATGTTAGCCCATTATGGCATTAGTCGCCCATAGTTATAATTGGCTTGCATTCTTAGCCAAAGGCGGTGGAATTTTGAGGTTAGCGAGGTGAGGCGAGCTGAGGCGAGGCGAGGAAAGCCTTGAAGTGAGCCAAGGAAAATATTTTGCACTTTGCATACTTCCAATTAAAACTAGAACTTATTCTTGATATAATCTAGCATAGTTCAGTTCTTTCCGTTCATTGAGCTCAGTTATGATCAGCATTATATATAGAACTAATTGCATTCTGATTATTTCTATTCATAATAAATCTGCGTTTGTTCTATGCACTGAGTTGGCATTGCTATTTGTTTGGGCCCATCATCTTGTTGGCCAACAGAGCGACAGAGGGAGCGTAAAACCTGTTTTAGATTTCCGGTTATGTACATTGAAAATATTTTTTATATTTTTATTATTATTTTCTCTCTCTATCTCTCTATAGTAGCCGCTGGCCAATATCAAGCAATTATCAAGAGTGCTGCAGCAAACACCTTGCAACGATCTGTGAAATACCCAACTAGTTAGTCCTTAGCCATGCGAAATGAGTTGAGTTAATGAAGTCAAACTGAGACGATTAGCGAATAAGATCAGCCTATTCAGTTTCAGTTCTGTAGCAAAGTGAATCGGTTTCACATCTCAATTTGCATTCAGCCATAAAAACTAACAGCATAGGGCACCCATATACATACATTAGTTGGTCTCTCGTTCTGTTTCTCATTCATAATTCTAGTTATTGTGCCCATTTCTTGTGGCTCTCGCGCAGGTGTGTGGAGTGTGGATTGTGGAGATGCTTTTTATACCCTGAACCCACTGAAAATGGGAAATCAAGGTATAATGGTTTTGTTAAAAGTATGTAACAGGCAGAAGGAGGCGTGGCAGACCCCAAAAATATATATATTCTTGATCAGGGCGACAAGCTGAGTCGATTTGGCCTCGTCCGTATGTATGAACGCGTCGATCTCAGAAGATATAAGAGCTAGAGACTTGAAATTTTTTCCTGGGTCCGTGTATATCACGCGCATATCAAGTTTATCACTAAAAATCGATAACTAGTCCCGATATTTTATTATCGATTAAAAACCTTATCGAAAGCTAGTTATTTAATTATAGCGCCTACACCTTTAGAGCTAGAGCTTTCAAATTTTATATGTAGATTTATGTGTATTTTATATCATTTCGGTTTTTGTTAAAATTTACCCCCCACCTCTAAATTCGACCCCTCACCCTCACTTTTGTAAAAGGCGTATTTCAAGTAGTAAAGACTTGTGCTTTTGAATGTACATTCATTTGAACATTATGAGTATGTTCTGAAAGTTTCATCAAGATTGGACATCTAGAAAATAAATTATTCAACAAATAAATTCGTTTAATATTGAACACACTGCAGCGCAGCCCAAGCGCAGTCGCAGCTTACTGCGCAGTTAGCAGAGCGCGTTCTAATACGTGCGTGTGTATGTATGTGTGCTTAAAAAAGGTGCAGAGTGATTGGAATATCAGACTGAAGGGTTCAGGGTATCTCCTAGTCGAGCAGTCTCGACTAGAGTCTTCTTACTTGTTTTATGATTATTTTATTATTAATATTTCTTTACTTTTCCAATCGAACGCAAGTGTGCGGTCCAATTAGAGCGCACTTAAAATGCGCTACAATTAGCGTGCGCAAATTTTCAAATATTTTTTACTGGTAAAATATTTTTGCGCCAGCTTCGAAAGCGTTTCATTGAATATTTGCTCTCACTGAAATTGAGTTTGTGTTGTTGTTGTTGTTGTTGTTGTTGCTGCTGCTGTTATTGTTGCCATGACGAAATAATTTACAAATTGCGCAAAACTGGTTTTAAACAGTGGCCTAAAGAATTCAACAACAGCGACAACAACTGAATGCTCAATGAATCTTTTTCAGCAGCAGCAGCGACGTCGACTGTTCGCCTCCAGAGCGATTCCCCAGACAATTCTCTGTGCAAAAATCACAAGGAACAAGACCCCAAAAAAAAAAGAAATGAAAACAAACAGAAATGAGTCAAATGGCACGCCCAGTTGCCAGTTAGCAGTTACCAGTTGGCCACTTGGCCAGCTTGTTGGATTGTCCAGTTGCCTGGTTGCCCAGTTGATCGCCTGGCCTAACTCGGAGCTCTAGCGATAAGGCGATAAAAACGCCCACCGAACGCACAGAGAGGCAAAGACTAAGACAGAGGGGGAGAGAGAGTGAGGGCATCCTATAGCGACAAAGGGAAATTGATTCAACAGCATTCATTCGAATTTATTATATAATCAATTTGCTCGGGAATGCGGTTTGGGCTCACACCAAAGAACTTGATTGGGAACCATAGGAACCAGTGGCAGCCAAAAGGACTTGATTATTCCAAACCATTTTCTTTGGGTACTTGGAAATGCAAATCATACCAATGCATTAGATCTTAGTATTTAAGCAGATCTATAAAGATATGTTTAGATCTCATAGTCAATGCCGAAATTGGCTTTGCTGATAGCAGTGGATCTATTAATAATATACATATGTCAAGATCAATTAATACTCAAAGTTAAGATAGAAACTGAAGATAGAGCATTAGATGTAATAAGATTTCACAAGATCTATTAACAGTAACAAGATATATTAAGATATAAGATAGGTCCTGAAGATAGAACGTACGCATTGCATAAGCTATGCTAATATCTAACATTTATTATAATAATAAACAAAGTTAGGACAGGTCATGCCGATAAGAGCAGAAGATCATTTAAGATTAAGCAAGATCTAACAATAAAAAAACTTAAAATAAGTATAAGATTACGTATAATATAGCACAAGCTCTATTGATATACATATGTCAAGATCTATCAGTAATCAAAGCTAATTTGACGGCAGCTATGACCCATAGTAATAGATCTCTATCAGTATCTCTCCATACTCAAAAATAATAGTTTGAGACATTTTAAGAACTACGATTTATTATAATTAATGACTTTTCATAATTACTATGTATATTTATAGTTAGTTTTCCATAGAATTCATACAAAATTTATTGTTGTTTTTCTTTTCTGTTCTTTAACTTATGTAAATTGATTACGATTACCTGGAAATATTATTTTTCATTAGTTTGAAATTCATATGCAAAGAGAAATCCAAATCAAAGTTATGATATTTCCACATTCTATAGATTTTCTAGTGTTGATATTTCAATAATTCCAGTATTTTTAAGCTGCTTTATAATTATTTCTCATCACGATCTACTCTACATATATGTATATCCTCATTTTGCAGTATTTCTTGGCATGTATTTTTTTTAATTGTTTTTGTTTAGATTGTATTTACCCAGAGTTTTGTATGGCAATAAATTAGCAATTAGCTGCATTTGCCATAATACGCACTCGGCATACCAAAACATGAATGCAATCGCTGCAAATTTGCTCCAGTTAAAATGGGGTGTTGGGATCGCTTTGTGCTTCTCTGAGATTGAGCCAAATACCAAGAGAAATAGCAGCTGCGAAAGCGAATCCATTGATAGCAAAGGGAGTGCAAAAGAGTGAGAGGGGTGAGAGGGGTGGGGGGAGCTCTGTTGCCAACGGCTGATGATAGCCGTCATGTCATGTGAGAGAATTTGAAATCAGAGCCAAAGTAATATTTCTTTTTTTCATTTTTATTTTTCTTGTTTTTTGTTGATGTTGCAATTTCTATGCCGTTGAGGCATTAAATTGCATAATTAGCAAGTTCGCCGCTTAGAGCTGTCGAGACGCAGATAGATAGCAGATACGTATACATATACATACATACATACAAATATAATATAGAGGGAGCCATGTAGCATGTGCCTCTGGCTCTGGCACTGGGTCTGGGTCTGGGTCTGGGTCTGGGTCTGGGTCTGGGTCGAAGTCTGGGTCTTACTTTTCGGTCTCTCTTCGCGCAGCTCATACACGTGATCGCGAAATGGAAAGCGCCCTCTTATCTGCTTTATTTATTCAAAGAGCTCACAATTTGCAGCTGGCACAGTTTTATTATTATTATTATTTTTTTTTTTTTCGTATTGGCGGCGAGCCACACTCACTCAGAAAACAATTGAGAGTGTGGCTAGATCTCTGCCAAATTCACACGTTGCACTCCGCTAAGCACAATAACAACACGAGGAGAAATAATAAGAAGAAGAAATAATGATAGAGTGCTCTACTGAAGCTAGCCGGACTAGACGGATGGATGCTACAGATATATGTATATATATACTTGTACTAGCCATAATTGCATAGAGCTGCAGTTTCACTGATGATGATTGATGATATAGGTATATATATATGTAAAATAAGGGAAAACAATATCTGTATTATTATTAGAAAATAGTATAAATATGATTTTTAAGGACTTTATAGAAGTAAAATATGATCGTATATGATATCTAGAATGCATAAATCGACTCTAGAAATACATATAAAAATTTCTATATAATACACTAAATATTTATACAGTTGATCTATATTAATCAAACTAATTTATATAATATTTTATATAAATTAGTGGTACCTATTAGCAGCACTTGAAACATCTTAAAGCCATATTTATATTTATTTATATTTCTATACGTTTTATAATTAATTTCTTATAATTATTTTATTAATTTTTTTTTTAAATATCCAAAACATCCTCTCTATTAGTATTCTATTCTAGATTTGCTTTTACGGAAAAATAAAAATGGAATTTCATAACCGGAAATAATGAAACACCAAAAATCTGTTTAATAGCTTAATCAGTTTGAAGAAAACCTAATAGTCAACATCATCATCGCGATGCTCATCTTCTTCATAATGACCATTGCGATTAACATAATAAAAATTGATTGAAAATTTGATTTTCCCTGGGGAGCATATATGTATATACATACATACACTTATACATACATACAAATGTATATCTGTTTTTATTAAGGCTTTTAGAGTGGAATGCATTTTTGATTAATTACAAGGCGCTGGGACTGCAGCCAGCCGCCCGGAACCCTTGCCCCAATCAGAACCCTATACCATTTGTCTTATTCTTCTTCATATGCGCTCTACTGCCACTGCCACCGCCACTGCCACGGCCACTGCCACCGCCTTGTGCATTACAGCGCGTTGTACCTGTCCGTGTCTCATGTGGATGGTGTTCAAGACAAAGACGATGAACAAGAAGAAGAAGCAGCAGCAGCAAATGACGGTAGAGGAAGGTTGGGCCCTTAATTTGGCTGCCCCTGAGAAGTTGAGAAGTTACGAGCAGATCTTTTTCGGGTTCAACCGAGTTCACAATGCGCTCTGTCTTTGGGTTCTTAAAGGTATTTATTTACTTTATTTTCATTTTTATTCTGTGGTCTTGGCTTATGCTCTGCCCTGTCCCTCGGCATGGCTTTTCGATTATGTTAGTTGTTGTTATCATCTTTTCTTTTTTCTTTTTTTTTTTTTTTTCATTTACATATATTTCTATCTTGTTTTTAAGGAATACTCTTACAAAAAGAATGTGTAGAGCTTTGATCCATTAGAACCATTAAAAAGCTTTCATTTCATTAATAATAATTTTCAGAAATTAATAATAATAATAATAATGCCGGCGTTATTTATGTAAACAATCCATACTCGCTTAAAAGTTTGCATATAAATGACTCAAAGAGCTTAGTTCTTCGACTTAGCTGCACGAATGTGTTAATATTTGGACTCATTTGGTTGACTGTTTCTTTCTCCGGCTTTTTGGTGCGTTTTTTTTATTTTTTTTATTGGGTCGTCGCTTATCATTATTCAAATATTTTACCTAGACACACACGCACACGCATTCCGATCTCGTCTACCATCTTTCCAATGAGCGATAACAATTACATGTGCACACGCATTCACACACATACACACACATTTAATTGTATATGTATATATACACTTTCGACTTCTTTTGGGTTCGACTTTCGTAATTACACAAACAACTGACGCTCTCAAGTGCAGCATTTCCGCTGCTCGATATTAAACAGGGGGATGAAAACCCATAAAACCGAGGTGCATGCGAGAGGGGGAGACGTGGTGGTGGAGGGGTGCAATAATATATGTATGTATGTATTTTACTCACCTTGCCGGCTGCCTTTTTGTAGCGTCGCGTGGCCTCGCTGATCAAATCCCGGACGAGCAGCTCGCCGGTGCCGCAAGGCACCAAAATGCGAACATCGCCGAAGCAAACGGTAACCTTCATAGTTTCGATAACACTTTTTCGATAACACTTTAATTAAATATATTAATAAGAATGCACTTGTGTGGAATGTATTTATGCAGTTGCAGTCGTTGTCGTTCTCGTTGTTCTTGTTATTGCAGTTATTATTATTAATGTAGATACATATTTTGCTCATCCGTACGTTGTTCTTGCTGTTGTTGTGGTTGTTGTTGTTGTTGTTGTTGCTGTCGTTGTCTGTTACTGGCATTTGGCTTTGGCATCATCTTCTCCTTTCATCTGCTCCTCAGGCAGCTGCATACGTTTATTTGCCTGTATCTGTATGTGTGCGTGCGCGTTGCTATTCATCTAGCTGGACAGTGTGGCATGCGAGCGAGTGAGCGAGATGGCCTGCACTACCATGCTTAAAGGACTTTGGCGTCGCTGCTGCGGCTGCGGCTACGGCTGCGCACTTGACAGCAGCTGTACACACGACGGGAAAAAACGTTTTTTTTTTTTTGTTCACCTACCACCAGACAGAAAGAACTATCGCGTGTGCGTGCGCGCTTAAAGGTGCGTATGTGTGTGTGCGAGTGTCTCTTGCTCTCTGTAAGCGTCTGTGTGTGAAAGAGCGCCGCTTTGTATTGTTTTATTTTGTTATCGTTTTTTATCTCTCGCGCTCTCAATGCAGGATGCACTCGTCTCGCTCTTTTAGCTGTTTTACGCTTTGCCTTTTACTTTGTTTATTTCATTTAGCATATTTCACTGCATTTTCTGCTAGCGGTTGTTGTTGCTTGTATGAATCACACGCGCAAAACGAGTTACAATAACAACATTTCAACAAAACAAAAAATAAGGCAAACAACAGGCCAAGATCATCGGAAACGTCGTAACCGAACGCAACAACAACAACAAAAAAATAAAACACGTTAGACAACAACAATAATACCAGCTGCACACCGCTAACTGCAACGGCAATGGCAAATTTTTGTTGTACCACAAAAACAAAAAATTCAAAATAAAAAATACACAATTCGGTTGCTTGACTCGCGTTTTTTTGTTTTAGCAGCTTTTTGCTTTATTGAAAAGTTAAATTGTCTCTTTTACCAACTGGTGGCACAGATATTCCGTTCGATCATTTTTCGTCGCACCGTTCGCAACGTCGTTTCGTGGTTATCTTCGCTTCTATAGGTAAGCGTCGTTTATGCTTTTAATTCATTCTCTTTTATTTTGATTGCACCTACAGTTAAATGTGTTTTGGTATTTGCACTTGACTCGTTAGCGATTTTACACAATTATCATTTAGTGGTTCTTAACGTGTTCTTTCAAAAACAAAAACAAAAAAAAAAAACAAATTCTTTAGCGTTGAACATCGCGCTGCGCTACGAACGCTGTCTCCGCGTTAAATGCCAACAACAACTAGCCAAGTCTGGGAATATCGGCTTATCGATATACCAACTAGCGCCGATTCGAGTCGATGCTTTTGCAATCGCGATAGTTGTTTGTTAAATATATCGAATATATTTTCTTGCGCGCTAAAAATTCTCGTGTATTGTTTCTTTACACATTTAAATTAATTAATTTTTAATTTAAAGAGGTATACAAAGCTGATCGAATTTGTTGCTTACTTATTCATACTTATTCATATTTATACTAATTTAACTAGGCAAATCGCTGACATTGATTAACTTTGTTATGGTTACAGACATAATGCATTTTTATCGTATATATCTGCAAATAAATAATTTATAATTTAAACAAAAATGTACTTTTTCGCACCTAATTGGCCTAATCGACTCTTACAAACTTTTGCCGCGCAAATGCTTTTTCAGCCAATCTTAGTGTGCCCATATATTTCATAACTATGTAAGCAAATAATTATCGAGTCATTCGATAGGTCTGCGTGAAACTGGTTATATTCAATGTGACCAAAACAAGCCCAGTTGTGAATGCGAAAAGTAGCCAAGACCCTAAGAAACAGAGCGATTTTGACGTAAAATTTATATTTTCTGACATGACGGATGCACACTCAGGCACTGCGTACAACAACAAGACACTGCTGTAAGTATTCGAGTCCATTTAGCGGGCATATAACGAATCTTAACTTGCAGATGTACAAACATACCAGAACTCTTCCTCGACAAATTTGTGGCGCGCACGCATTTCAGCCGGTTCGGCAACCTGGTAAACTTTGTGCTGCGGCCTCGGCGCATGACCTGCACGGTAAGCTATTCCAATGAAGAGGAGGCTGCTTTGGCACTGCGTGAGGGTAATGTCTACAACGGACACGAGTTCGAAATGAGTTACGCAGAGAACGAGAGCACGCCGGCCCAAAAGACAGAGGAATGGGTCGACCCCGATGTCCAGGCGGAGCTCAGTGTCTTGGGTGGTAGCTGGCGCAACGAATATGGCGGTAGCAAACCAAACGCAACAAAACCACAGGCTATGACTGCAGCTGCAAGTCTCTTCGGCTCCAGCAAAATCGCTTCAGTTCCAACAAGTAGCAATGCTGAACGAGAAAAGGAGAAGGACCGGGAGCGTGACCGACAACGTGCGCCCGCTCAATTCAAGGTCGCCAAGCAGGAGCTGGAGGTCGTCATGCGCAAGCCGGCATTCACAAGCGAGGAGAAATATCGTGTCTTGGATGCACGTGACAAACTGTTGCGCCTGAATCAGAAACGCTCGACAACCGACGCAAAACGTTTACAAGGCCACTGCCCGGACATGTGTCCAGAAAAGGAACGTGTGCTTCGCGAATTTCAACGTCAAGTGGCAATTTATGAACTGAAACAGGGCACCGATGATCAGATCGCACATGAGCTCGCCCTGAAGCAATATTCGCGCAGCAGCGCCGATCAGGAGACACCGCTGCCGCACGAACTGCGCGCTGAACCCGTCCTACATATGACCATGAGCTATCTGATGCACGAGATAATGGATATCAGTGAGACAACGGATAATCTTGGCGATTGGTTCCATTTCGTTTGGGATCGAACGCGCTCCATACGCAAGGAGATTACCCAGCAGGAGCTCTGCTCCCTCGGCGCCGTCAAGCTGGTGGAGCAATGCGCTCGCTTTCACATCCACTGCGCCGCCCGCCTGGTCGCCGAGGATCCCAGCGTCTTTGATGCGAAAATCAATGCCGAGAATCTGACGAAATGTTTGCAAACACTCAAGTACATGTACCACGATCTGCGCCTCAAGGGCATCCAGTGTCCGCGCGAGCCCGAATTCCGTGGCTACATTGTGCTGCTCAATCTGGCGGATGCGAATTTTCTATGGGACGTCTCGCAGCTGCCCGTGGAGTTGCAGAACTGCAAGGAAATCCGACGGGCCATCCAGTTCCACTTGGCGCTGCAAGACACCAATTTCGTGCGCTTCTTCCAGCTGCTGCGCGAACCCGAAACGAGCTACCTGAGTGCCTGCATTCTGATCACCTATTTCATTCGGCTGCGCATTCTGGCCATGCATCGCATTGTGCAGGCCTATCGAGCGCCACGCAAATACGAATTCACCTTGCTGCCCGTCCAATATATACGTCAAATGCTGCTCTTCGCCAGCGACGAGGAGACAATTGAATTTGTCGAAGGCTGCGGCCTGACTGTAAACCAAGGGGATCGCGTTGAACTGACGCGCATCCACACGCCAGAGCACTACAAGCTGAGTCGTCAGTTCGAGGTGAGTGTGAATTGGAATCTTAGCCAACTGGAAACCTCGTTGATTCTGCTACTTTTGCTCTCACTCTAATTGATTCTAACTAACTGCTATCTCTCTCTCTCTCTCTCGCTCAGCTGGTGGAATCGAAGCGCAAACAGAGCGTCGGCGAATGCATTTGTGGCGAGGAATTGCCGGCGAAATCCCTGTACAGCAATCATCGGCCGCACAACAGCTTCAATGAGCAGGGCTACCTGAAGAGCAGCGCCTGGACAGCCAGAGATCAGCTGCCGAATGCCGAGGAGCTGGAAGAGGAACCAAGAGCAGCGTACACAGAAACATTGCCAACGGCAACAGAAGCTACGGCAACAACAGCAGCTACAACAACAATATTTAAGAGCCCCTCTCCCTCGGATAATCTGTTCAAGGTGCCGCAGTTTTCGGCGCCCATCTCGCCAAGGAGTAAGGCAGCCACGCCGCCAGCTCAAACGCCACAGCCGCAGCCAACGATGCCAGCCAAGACCTTCAGCTTTGAGATGCCGCAAAAGCAACCGCAACAGCAACAGCAACAGCAGCAGCAACAGCAAGCTTTTGGATTTGGCCGGAACACAGCTGAAGAAGCCAAACCGAGTGCAAGCACAGCCATTGGCTTTAGCTTTGCAGCTGCAGCGGCTGCCAGCATGGCAAAGAGCGGCCCAAGTGCTGCTGATCTTGCCGAGCAACAGCGACAGCAGAAGGCCGCCGATGATGCCAAATTTGCGGCACTGCAGCAGGCCATAGCAACGGCCAAGCAGCGTGAGCAGGAGCTGCTCGAGCTGCAAAAGGCGAAGGCAGAGCAGGCGGAACGTGCACGACAGCAGCTCCTGTTCGAACAGCAGCAGACCAAGGAGAAGCAAAAGCGCGAGGAGCAGGCACAGCAAGCAGCCGCCGCGGCTGCCGCAGAGGCAGACGCGAAGGCGGAGCGCCAGCGTCAGCTGCACATCGAAGCGGAGCGCACGACACAGCGCAATCAGCTGCTGGACCAATTGATCGATGAGCAATTGAACGAGCTGTGCGAACGGGAGTTTCAGCTGCATCACAGCGCCCTGGCCATATACGATGCGCTGCTGGATGAGCAGATTGTGGAGCTAGTCAGACGGAATATACGGCGCACCGACTACGAGCTGGGCCTGATACGGAAATATTGGCGACGTTGGCGCAACTACCGACGCGTGCAGCAGCAGAAGGATGCGCTCTTCGCCTGCCTGCCGCTGAGCTTCGGGGCTGAGTCGTGCGAGCGTCTGTTGAACACGAAGACGGCGGAGCAGCCGCTGCGCTTGATGCGTCGCTATCGCCAGGGCGAGGCCTGCGACTATCGCCAGTTGTTAGCGGGCATGGATGATCAATGCTGGCTGAAGCTCGACCTCTGGGAGCTACTGGCCCACACACTGCAGCAGGAGACGCCCGGCGCTCGTCAATATTTCAAGCTGTTGATCTCGCTGCCCGACAGCAGCGTGGGACTAGTCATGGAGCATGCATTGGATCGGGGTGTGCTGCAGCAGCCCGTTCTAGGCGAGAGCCAGAGCCAGAGGGCGAAGACGCCTGGCCAGGCTGCCTACATAACGGGACTGGCCCACGGCGTGGCACTGTGTGTCCACAAACTGAAGGGCTCGCCGCCAGCGAATCCCAGCCAGATGAGAAATGCCGATGGCATCATATGCTTTGTGGATGTGAAACAGGTGCCGGAGGCGCGTCAACGTTTGCATAGCCTGGTCAGGAGCAGCGGCTGCGACTATGTGGCGGTGATTGTGCAGCAACAGGAGACGGAAGAGGCACAGCTGGTGACGCAATTGCAGCTAGAGTCGTTGCGCGCTTTTCGCATCTTCGACTGCCGCACCATGGCGCGTGGCAAGCAGAAGCTACAGCTCGTCGCACTGCTCCAATGCGCCGTCCAATTTCTGGCCAAGCAGCCGCATCGCAGTCGCGGCTCACTCCAGCAGATGGAACTGCGCGAGTGGCTGCTCCGGCACCTGGGCGACGAGCTGTTTGAGCGACTGCGCTATGCAGCGCAAAAGGATATAGCCATTGGCTGGCGCTGTCGCCAGGTGCCTCAGTTCTGTGTTCAGCTGTACAACGAAGCTGTGCGTCGTCTGCAGCTGGTGGCGGGCGAGCAGCTCGAGGATCGGCCCCAGTTGCCGCAGGAGCTGCGCGTCTATGTGGAGCCGTTGCCACCCCAGGCACCGTTGCCCAATCGCCTGGAGTACTTTGTGAGTGGCTGGCAATCGCGCGAGCAGCGGGCGAAGATCGTGCAGCTTCTGGAGCAGGCCAAGCTGCCGGAGATGCCGCCGCTGCCGGCGACAACCGACCAATCGCAGGACGGTCTCTGTGAATGGCTGCTCAACTATGCCCAGCTGAGCGAGGACGATGCTCAGGTGGAGACGGTGGCGCTGCGTGCGATACAAACGCTGGAGTTGCAGCTGCGCACGGGCAACCCCAACTACCTGGACATTGTGGACATCTTTGCCAAGGAACGTCTCTATAATGTGCTCCAACGCAATGCCGCCTCGATACCAGCGGCCATTGTTTACCGGCGTCACACCATGCAGCGTTACTTTGCGACGCACTGGTACTATGATTGGCCATCGCCAGAGGAGGCAGCAGCAGCTGCGGCGGCGGCGGCAGCTGAGAATCCACAACAGGAAGAGCCGATCGAAGAGCAGACTGTACTGTCGTCCCAACGGGAGCCGCTTGACTATGAGCAGGTGCTGCGAAAGGCGCAGGCAGTACTGGATAAATGCCAGCAAGCGCATCAGCACCCCGTCGAACGTAAAACATTGACCGTTCTGAACGAACCGCTGGACACTCTAGATCGCATTATGGAACGCTGCGAGCGACATACTCTGAACGCCCCACACGAGCCACATCCGCATTCACATTCGCATTGGCAAACACGACGACAGGCCGAAAACTTGCCCATGCAGCCAGTCAACAAGCGACAGCGTCTCAGCGCTCCAGCGAGTGATGAGTGCGCAGATCTCTTGGATCGCACTGTGCGGTTACTCAACGTCAGCCAAACGACTGAGGAGAGACGCCTTCAAATACTACAACGTGCCAATAGGTTTATATAATTGTCGGAGCATTTATTTATCAATTATATCTGTAATGAATGAATGAATTAGGGGAATGTAATTTAAAGTAATTATTTAAATAAATATGTATTAGGAATTTACACTTTATAACGCAAGACTTTGAATTCACTGATGAAACTCAAACTACACTTCTTACGTTATGCAGCACTTGACACACATCGTGCTGTGTATTTTTACTTGTGATTTTATATAGGTTTATATATACATTTGTCTATCAATTTTAATATTTGATTAAACAAGTGTCGTACATTCATTCATTGTCAACTGAAACTAGCTTTACATTCACATCCCATCAAATCAGCGTAACATAAATTCAAATTCGGCGCCGCCAGAAAGTATGCTTCGCACGTTATGCGACACTGTCCGACTGACAATTTGTGCGCTGCCTGCTATCGATTGGAAATAGTTTAAATAAATATCGCACGTTGATTTAGTAGCAAATCCAAAAATTATCAAGTAGGCCTTGCCGGCTTTTCTACAGACAGTTGTTAAATTTGATACATTTAAGCACAGCACAGACAAAATTCAGTTGAAAAAGTACAATTTGTCTCATACAGATAATCCAAATTATATATTGCCGCGTTTCATAGAATTTCTAGTTATTTGCAAGTTACACAAGAGCCAGAAGAAAAATTATACGAAAGCTAAAATTAATAAAGTCCTGTACGTGTGAATATTTGCAAATTCTTTTAGACATTTTTACCATTTGTTTAATCTTAAGTCGTTTCGATTCGAAACCAGTTTGTTAACGTGAACAATATGAATAATCTTCCAGGATTCAGCTCGTTTCGTATGCTGCCCTTCGGAGGTATGGAATTAAATATGAATACATTTATTTTATACGTTCTTTTTCCAACAGCACTAGGCCGCTGGAGGCGTGGATTGTCCAAAACAATCAACACCCAGGGCGTTGGCCAGAGTCCAGTTTCCGCTATATTGAGCACCTATCAATCTGTGTGTTCTCGCCTGATGAGGAAGATGTCGGTGGCCATGATACGTCGGCGCTCAAACCTGAGCTTCTTGGAGAAGCGACCCATTGATGTACAGAGCAATGCAGCAGTTGGCTATGCACGACTGCCGGTCACAATGCGGTACTACCCAAAGACGCGCACCCAGAAGCGCAGCAACTTCGACTATTTCCCATTGATGATGCCCACATCGAATGTGTGGGCCAGTTTCCTTGCGCAGCGCACCTATGCGACACTGGGCGAGAGATTTGACAGAACCAAAGCAGTGAAACGTCCGAAAACATTGATGGATCGGCCATTGGTGCCGACGCTGGAATTCCAGCAACCCGAAAGCGAAACGAATGAGGGAGCGGCCCTTCCGGAGGAGTCCGTCATGCCGGTAAACAAAATGAGCCACGTGCTGAAGTTTTTGCGCGAGAATGCGAAGTCAAATGGCAAGAGAGAAGAGAAATCAGAAAAATTACAGACACCTACGTTACCCATAATGCATATACTTGATAAGAAGTATCAATTGGCGAGGACGCACACAGCGCACAGCTCTTCGCCGGCCACCCGACCCCTGCAGCCGGGTGCACTAGCAAAGCCCAGTGCACGCCCACAAAGCGGAAGCGTCAAATATCCGCTGTTGCAAAAGCTCTCAGCACCCGAGATGTCCTCTCTGAAAGCAACCAACAATGCGTCCAAGTATCTGGAAACGTATGAGACGCGCCTGAGGGCGTTACGTCAGTCGCAGCCACTGAAACTGAAACTGCCGGAGGCACTGCAAGACGATAGCTTGCCCCTGAAAACGCCCACAGTCAAGAGGAACCAGCTGAACTACCGCAGCACATACAAGCCACGTTTTAAGCCAAGCTCAGGCTCTCACTCGCCCAACGCTATGCACATGCCGGGCATCAAAGCGTACAAGAGATCGATGCCGCACAGGAGCACGCGCACGAGTAAGAAGTACAAGTATCCAATGAAGCCGCATAGCGAGCAGGCTCACCAGAATGCGGACGGTGAACATAAGGAACGGGATGACCTGAACAATTTGCTGGGCGATCTTTTGAATCAGAGTTCGTCCAAGCAGCAAGTTGAGGCGATCGAGTTCAATAAGACGGCGCCGCTATTCAAGCTGGTCACCACCAGCATGGAAGGGCGCAGCAAATTGCATACTCGAGCCTTTGAGAAGCAGCTGGAGACGCCACCGCTATACCGGGGTCCGCCAGTTAGGCAACGCAACCAATCGACGGGCGTTACTCGCCGTGCCATTAAATTGGGCCAGAAGGCGGCGGTGCGAGCCAAATCGATCATGGAGAACAGGCTGAGCTTGCTGCTGAAAGCCGACAAGCAGTACCAGGACGAGGAGGATGACGACGAGGACAATGAAGAATATCACTAGGGCCTGGCGGTAGTAACAGCTATGCCCCATAAGCATAATTCATGATGTGAGACTTATGCGCAGTGTGATGCAGTGTGTCAAATCCCAGCCAAGAAATCTAATGTTAATCTCTATCTCCAAACGGATCTCAGCACCCTATCGTTATTCATCAACATATGTATGTATGTAGTATGTATGTACGTTCGCCATGCCAAAAATTCCGGTTATACACATATTGAACAGGATATACCATGCCAGTGAATGTAACGTATCCAATCTTCTCGGATGTACCCTCAAATTTGTCGCGAATTCGAAATTGAAAGAAATATGTCAATTATTTAAATGTAAACAAGCCAATTTATAATGATTTTGATTACAAGAACTAGTATTTGTATTTAATACAAAGATATCAGCATTGAAAATGCCTTAAATATTCAGAATCGTCGTATTCATTTCTGGAATTTAAGACGTACGATCTATAAGATAATTTTTTATTTTTGAATAAATGAAAGTATTTAGAAAACAAAATTATTGATTATTCCTAAAATCAACAATTCAAGATAATTGAACAAAAAATGGAATTCTATAGTCGCTCAGACTGAGCCAATAAATATGTACTACATATTTTCATATCAGTCTAATCATACACAAAATATATGTACATACAAACATATATGTATATATAAGTACCCCTAAGTTAAGTAAATAGAAAATTTCCTAAAATATTTTTCAACAATTTCCATAATATTCTAGAAATCAGATACATCAGTTATAGAGGGCGCCAGTGAGCGCGACCAGGAGACAAACATTGCTATGATTTATACCCACACGCACACACGAACACACGAACACACACATGTGTACATTCACCTGCACTCTTTGTCATTCTCATCGTAAACATGTTTATCATAATCGATTCTGTTTACTTGGCCCAATCCAATTATTTCACCAAAACAAGTCTCAATTGGCGCAGCAAACACACAAAGCGAATGAAAACAAAAACAAAAACAAAGCGACTCACGCGATGTTTGCAGAATCGAGCAACCCTTCCCCTTCTCACACCACACTCATTCGCTGGCTATCTCCCTCCCACTCGCTCTGTCTGCTGGCTGCATGAATCAGAGCAACTATTTTTGGAACTCAATGCGTCGCCAAAGTGCAAGGTCATCCTTCCTGAGGGGCTCACGTGCTTTGAGGGCTGATCTCTTGGCGGGCGCCCAGCGAATGGAACATTTCACAATTTAATGCAAATTTTACAATGCAAATATAAATGAAATACATGTTTTTTTTTTTTTTGTTTTGGGGCCAACGACGCCGGCAGCCAAGGAGTTATTTTGTGGCTGGCGCGCGCCGCGGCGCTAAATTTCTATTGAACAATTTGACTATATTAAACAATTTGTTGTCTCATTAACAATATCATGAATTATATATGTAAATCTAATTGAAACAAACAAAAACGCAGAAAACCAAAATAAAATTAAAAAAAATCCCTACATCAAGCTCAACATTTCGCCATCGATTGATGAGATTTGGTTGTGTTCTTTTTATGTTAGATTTGTTATTGTTATTGGAGCTGCTGTTTTTGTTATTGTTGTTTACTGCAGATGATGCTGCACCTTGCACTGGCGCAGAGCCTCATTGAAGCCCTCGCACAGGGACAGATCGGATTGACCCTGAGCGCATTGCAGGAACTGTTTGATCTCCCAGGCGCAGGCGCCTTGTGGCTCATTGGCCTGGGCTTGCTGGCCATAATAGGGCTGCTGCTGTTGTGGTGCAGCCGGTGCGGCAGCGGCTGGCGCTGCGGCCTCCTTATCGCCCGATCCGCTGAACAGCGATGTGAGTCCATGTCCGACGGTGTGACCAATGGCCGAGCCAACGGCAACGCCGCCAGCGGTTGCAGCCATTTGCTGGAACATCGAGGGCTGCTGTGGTGCTGGCATACCAACGGCGCTTGGTGGTGCTGCCATTGGTGCTGGTGGTGGTGCGGCAGCACGTGCGGGCACTGGAGCCGGTGCCGGGGCAGCAGCGCGAGCTGGCGCCGGTACTGTGCTGTAATGCAGAAAAAGAATAGAAATTTATTAAAAATATAGTTCATGCATTGTTTTTGTCACGCGTTTGAACTTTGCTCGTTGCACAGTTTTCGTCTCAATTTCCGTGTTTATCTGTTATTTTCAGTTACGTAACAACTTGCGGCACGGAAACTTCCAGAACGCACTGTACAATTCATTCACCCGCAGTTCAATTAACGAACGTAGAACAATGCATCGCACATTGTTGCGACTGAGTTGCAACAAAGAACAAAACAGAACGTTTCATGTGTTCTTTATTCGTCATCCAATTTGGTGCCTTTTGTCCAATTGGATTTTCTCACGCTTTTCACAGGTGCACTGCGGAACGCAACTTACCGTCTGGCTGATGGTGGGGGGCTAGCTGATCGTCCACGGCGTACCATTTTGTTATTTTTTTTTATTTAATTTGTTTATTTAAAATTTGACACAAACGAGTTATTTAGTTATTTACGAGAATTTAACTGTGTAGCTTCGGGTGCTTTGCTTGGTTTTATAAACTTTTATGCGACACTGAGTTGCTTGAAATAATAAATCGATGTCGGGTGCTATCGATATTTTCAGTGTGGGTAACTTTACAAAATCTGAAAGAAGTAGTGTTGCCATATCAATGCAAATATATCGGTTCACTTACATATGTACGTTATAACGGTTAATGGCGGCGAGTTTTGAGCGAATTTATATTCGCGCATTTATATGTATTAGATGTACATAAAAAGAAAGGTTAAAAATGCGATTATTGCCAATTTTGTCGTTTGTATTTTATGCGCTGAACACAATCTCAGCCGAAGACCTACTTGAGCTGAGCTGCCTCACGGATGAACAATGCATGCAGTTCGAGGGCGGCAAATGCCTCGATTCTCGCTGCATTTGCACGGCACGTGGCGGCGGCAGCGAGGAGCGCGTGGATTGCCAGCCCAAAGATGAAAAGAGGAACAATATTATTGGCGGGCCGTGTCCCTGTACACTGCCACATGCCGAATGCGACGTGCAGACACAGCAGTGCTTCTGCGCCGTCGAGTATCTGCCCAGCGACGATAGACGCCGATGCCTGCCGGTGAAGGTGCCACTGGATGACAGCTGTGAGATGGCGCGTCAATGCCAGTCGATGGACACATTTGCCAATTGCCAGACGAAGCGTTGCATATGCCAGGAAAATTTTGTACCCTACGAAGGCGACTGCCTGTCACTATTGGGCGAGTGTCTCGAATTCCCTATATAATCATTCACATTCTGATCATTTATCCTTGCAGATCTGAGCTGCAGCGATAATACAATATGCGAAACAGTTGACGCAGCGATCTGTCTGCCCCAGACCGCCAAGTGTGCCTGTGCCAAAGATCTGGTGGCCAATCAAAACAGAAGTGCCTGCATTCCAGGCGTCGACTATGCCGCCAACTGCACAAATTCCGCCCAATGCCAGGTGCAGCTCGGCGCCGGCAGCACGTGCGACAAGGACAATCGCTGCAGCTGCAGCCCGACGCACTATGCCAAACGAGACGAGACGCTGAACAGTACGGTCTGCGAGCTGCGTGTGCCCTACGGCGCCTATTGCCGCCGTACCGCCGACTGTCTGCAGATGAGCGATGGCGAGGACAAGGTCCTGAACTCCCGGATGGAGTGCAAGTGGGGCGAATGCCAGTGTCGCGCCGAATTCCAGGTGATGAACAACGAGTATTGCGTTGTGAAAGATGCGGCGACGGCCAACCAATTATCTCTCTTCTTGCCAATCCTCAGTATCTGGCCAATTTATTCAGTGATATAGAGAAACAAAAAACACAGCCAAAAGCTGGTCTGAACATTCAAAATACAAATACACATACACTTAATAGCAATAAAAAGTATTAATTATTATTATTGTTGATTTTTAGAGGCCGATGCGAGCGGGCGTGCGGCGTGGCGTTGCATTGCCTGGCGTTGCGATCTCCTGCTTGCCCGCCAGCTGCTCCTCACGCTGGGCGGCCAGCTGTTTGCGCTCCTCCATCTCGTGCTGGGCCTGCAACATTTGCTCCTCCATCTCCTTGAGATGCTCGGCGGCCAGTTTCTTTTTGTCGCGTCCGCTGCGTCCCGTCTCCTTCACCGAGAAGAACATCGGACCGAGCTCCGCCAGCCAGTAGCCATCGACAGCGGTGGCGCACTGCATATACTCCTTGGCGGTCATGATCAGCTCATGGTAGACGACATAGTCGGGTGTGGTGCCCAGCCCGTACAGTGCCGATGTGGGATGCAAATGGCAGGGCATGCCCGTGCGCAGATTCACATACTCGCCGATGCCCTTGAGCCGTGCCGCCTGATAGAAGTAGGCGGAGCAGATGCACTTGCGCACAATGTCCCAATCGGTGCCGCACGACTTGACGTTCATCTTCTGCTGTGTCATAATGTCCTTCAGCTGCTGGCGCACCTCGCGCACCTTGCGCATGGCCTTAATGTGTATGAAGTGCTCGTTGCACCACGTGGAGCTATAGCTGCACGTGGCAGAGTAAAAGAGAGCGAAAGAGAGAGAGAGCGAGAGTGAGCGAGAGAGCTGCTTCATATGTCCTCCAGCTTACCTGTTCTGCTTCCACTGCAGATAGACATTGAGGTAGGTCAAGTGATCCGATTCGGGCACCTGGAACTTCTCACGCACGCCATCCGCCTCCTCCTCCCGTCCCTTGGGGCGATAGAATATGGATGGCACGGATAGCATGGATACTACAAGAAGAAGAGAGTAGAAGAGAGAATTCGAGTCAGTTTACCACAAGATTTTCACATCTCTCTCTGTCGGTCATCTCACCAATGATTAGCACCTCGGCGCTGCACTCCATTTGGCAGGCCACGATGAGCATCTGACACTGGGGCGGATCCAGTGGGAACTCGGCCATTTGTCGGCCCAGCGTGGTCAAGGCACCTGTGTGATCCAGTGCGCCCAATATCCACAGCTGGTACAGGGAGTTCAGGATGTTGTCCTGCGGCGGGGGATCCATGAAATGGAACTGCAGCAGATCGACCACGCCCAGGGATTTGAGCAGCAGCACCGTATTGGCCAGATTGGTGCGCTGGATTTCGGGCACGGTCAGCGGCAGCAATTCGTCCTTGTACTGGCGCTGTGTGTAGAGGCGGAAAGCCTGGCCAGGACCTGTACGTCCGGCACGACCCGAACGCTGATTGGCATTCGCCTGCGAAATGGGATAGATTTGCAGGGCGTCCATGCCAATGCGCGGATTGTAGACCTTCAGCTTGCAGTAGCCGGAGTCAATGACATAGATGATGCCGTCCACCGTCAGCGATGTCTCCGCTATATTGGTGGCCACCACGCATTTGCGTACGCCATCAGCGGACTTTTGAAAGATCTTCGCCTGCAGATCGGACGGCAGCTGCGAGTAGATGGGCAAGATGCTCAGCTGGGGTGCATTATCGATCTCGCTCAGACGCTCCTCCAGCACCTCGCACGTGACCTCGATGTCCTCCTGGCCGGGCATAAAGATCAGCATGTCGCCCTCATTCGGCGTCAAGTGCACCTGGAGCGCCTGCTTCACAGCCGACTCCACGTAATCCTCGCACGCATTCTTGCTGAACATCACATCCACCGGAAATGTCCGGCCGGGTATGGTGAATGTTGGCACATTGCCGAAGAACGTGGCAAACTTGGTCGAGTCCATGGTGGCGGATGTGACAATCAGTTTCAGGTCATGACGCCGTGCCACAATCTGCAATCGAAACGAAGTCAATTAAAATACTTGATATGTGCACAAGTAAAAATACTCTAGTCGGGGTGTCCCGGCTAGGAGATATCCTAAACTCTATATTTGCTAGAATATAAATAATGTTTTTAACAAGTTTCCAATCTCCAGTTCTTGTAGCTTTTGAGATTCAGGAGCTAAATTGCCTTAGCTTTTTAAAGAATTTATATAGAGTCCATACTCACGACTCCAAAGTCAGCCACGCCCCCTTCTGTCTCTTACATACATTTTAACAGAACCATTATACCTTGATTTCCCATTTTATACAATACAATTTCCCATTGTATACAAATCTAGCTTTAATATTTTGCAATCGAACTAGTATATTGAATCGCATACATGGTAAATGCCAAATCAATTGCAATGAATTAATCTGACGATTTCTGGGGCATTTCACTTGCTGCTACTCGATGCTGTGGCCTTGGAGTGACTGCAACCTAGCCACCCACCGAAATACGTGCGAGCATGACCCAAATCCAGAGCACCGGCCCCTGAGCTCAGCCTAGCTAAGCAGCGCATCAAGTCAAAGTCAGCCAAATTCATGTAGCAGCGCAGCAGCAGCAGCAGCAGCAACAGCAGCAAATATCCTGCGTCCAACTGCCCACACGCCAACTGTGTTGAGTTGCGACTGAAAAAGCGAACAACGAAACTCAACACACAAGAGAGAGAGAGAGCTAGAGAGAGCGCGCGAGAGCAAGTGTTTGTGCGAGCGTAAGCAACGCGCTCTCTGTGTTTCGACTCAAGCGATTTAACGATTTCACGAACTGAATACGACAACAAATCAACGATTGCCCACCGGGTTGGATGGTATGGATTGGGTTGTGGTGGGTTTTGCCAACTCGCAGCTTGGTGGGAGGGGGTCGGGCCAACGTGCTGTGTCGCACGTAGGCAGATGAGGATGTATAGTAGATCCTGTGTGCTGTGTCGGTGTATGTGTATGTGTGCGTGTGTGTGTTTAGTGCCTCTGATTGCATGCATGCCTGGGCCAAAGCACAGACAAAAAGCTCAAATTGCTGTTAAACTAATTCCGTTGCAGCACCTGCTGCAGCAACAAGAACAACAACAACAACAACAGCCGCGACGAGCTTCGCGTCACGGGCAACTTAACAAGCAAATTGCGCATTGGCTTGCAATGCGGTTAGAAAGAGGTGGGCCAAGCCCACAGCAACACACATTCATGCACACACACACGCGCATACGATGATTATTATGTGGCTTATCGATACACATACATACATATACATATGTATGCACAGATGTACCTACACTATGTACACATATCGCTTACAGATTGAGAGTGAAGTGTTTTTTATGACAGCTCACCAACGGCAACGGCAACGGCAACGCATTGATTCAAATTTTTATCTCCGAAGCCGAGCATTAAATAATGCTGAATAATATTCCCTCCTCTACGGCAATTACGATAGAGCATTTCGATATTATGACAGTTAAGTGTGTGTGTGCATGCACACACACACTGGTATCTATGTAGTTGTTTCTGTGTCTGTGTAAAAAGCTCATTTAAGATAAGGTGGCAGGCGAAGCGAAATCGGAATTCTCTGATAGAGACGAATGCAAATCCCGTTAAAAGCACGAACGAAAGCTATAATAACTGTAACTGTAAATAGAGCTGATAAGTTATTTACGGTGCTGTGCAGACTAGATTAATTATAGAACAAGATTTTAATTCACAATAATTGAAAATTCGAACATATTGATTTCACATATGTACACTTTCCTAACTGTTTAATTAAACAGCATATTGTAAATTCTTTATAGATGTGAACTGAGCTCATACCGATTGAGAGTTCCCCTTTTGGAAACGCCCCGAGTTCTCTGATATTAAATATTGCTTCACTCGCTAAACATGCAAAGTTGAATCGAGGTTTTTATCGCCTTCTCGAGACTTTACTGATGTTTGTGACTGATAACAATATTCTTATGAAATATTCTCTGCTTTAGATGTATATATGTTGAAAATATAGAATCAAATACATATATCTTTGGTTTTAAAAAGAAATATCGTTCAGCTCGTATGTCTAAAATATTAACTAATGGCAAATAATCTCATCAAGATTTGTGGTTAAATTTCAATCAAATTCTACAATTTTTTAGACTTTAGAATAAACTCACATTGATTTAAAGTTTCTTTTTTTACAGTTCAACCTTCATTTTCAGCTGCAAATGTTTATCAATGAGTATAGTATTTCAGCCCATAATATGTTTCCATAAGAACCCATACAGTAATTTCTAATCCAATATCTGAAACCTGTTTATACACATATTGCCAATGGTTTGTAATTAAACTGTTCGACTGTGGTACCAGGAACTGACACCTGATATCAAACGACTTTATCACTGAACATTCTGGAAGAGTTTGCAAACAAACTGAAAGTGGAGATTATGTGTATGCGCATACAGAGAGAAAGTTCGATTTCGAGAAAAATGTTCAAATTGGCTAATCACATGCACATGAGATATGTGCAAAAATAAGAACCGATTTGGTAATTACTAGAAGGACAAATAACTGTTATCTACAATCAACTGATTATCGCGGTTTGTTAAAATGATTCAATTACTGATTATTGTAAATTTCCAAAATGATTCAAATGCTGATTATTTCGGATTTTTAAAAAAGTGCTCAGATGAATCAGTTGCGCATTGTTCAAATGATTCAAAGATATCTGGAGATCTTTGTAGTGTAGAAGTGTATAGTAATGATAATAGTAGCTTGATTCACTAATCTATTTAAAAGTGCTTTAGATACCAAAGGGATTACATGGAATATGATTAATAAATTTAATTAAGATTATATAGATAAAGAAGAATTTTAAATAAATAATGCTCTCTAGATGATCTGAAAGTGAGATTCTTCAGACTACATAGAATATCTAATGGAACTATTTAGGGCTCTTAGGATATCAGTGGGCTTATATTAAGGAATAATATGATTTGTGAGTCTACTTAAGGGCTCTTCAGATTATAATGCGTAATAAAAGTAATATGATTAGTGAATCTACTTGAAAGTGCTACAGATAAGATAGAATAAAAATATATTAATATATACAAATATATATATGTATATGTATATATGGTTAATGAATCCATTCAAAAGTTCTCCATATATCAGTGAGATCATATGGAATAATAAATAATAATACTATGATAAGTGAATCTACTTAAAAGTGCCCCAGATATCATGTATAGAATGTGTCATATGCATTACGACGCAGCTCAAGTTATGAATTATTTGCCAAAAACAGAGTATTTCACATATACTTATATGTATTTCAGAACAATTGCTATCACACAACAAATATTTACTGACACTGACAAACTCCCTTTCGAAATAGAAATTTGGACTACAATCTGAATCAGTTTAACGGGCATAAAATGAAATTTCTATTTCGATAAGACCGAGCAAAGCGAACAATATGTGTATAATATGGATGAATAAAATTTAGAGCACGACAAGGTCGTCCGTCTAATGGCCCTACTTATAGCACTAAAATTGGATGAACTTTGAGCGATATTGATATTGTGAGATAACTGTTGTTCGACTCAATATGCAACATTTCATCAGCTGGATTAACTGCAAGTGTGACTAAGACAAATCACGAGCTGCACAGAGAGATAGAGAGAGAGAGAGAGATAGAGAAGAGAGAGAGAGACATACATACATATACAGCTGATACTGTAGTCTTATTTGATTAGAGTTTTTCTTATAAGCAATGGCATTCAGTGCTTGTCTTTATGAATGTATATCAATGTGTTTGGTACTACGAGCTCCATTTATAATTATTTTTTCGTTTTGTTTTTAGCATGGAATGCAGTATATCAATCTTGATAGCGATAAGATTTTTATTTTTTTTTTTTACCAGTATCCCACTTGAGTTAGGTTGCGACTTTTTCACTTGGAGCATTTACATATAGGGAGAGAGAAGCAGAGAGAAAGATAGGGCGAGAGGTCAAAACAGATCTCACAGGGAATGTCCATCAAACAGTGCTTGCTAGCAATAAATTAACGCTCTTCAGAGGGAAACAGGAAATTCGCATGTTTGTTGAACCATTCAATAAACTGATAAAGCTCGCCAACCAAAGTTTTTTTTTTTTTTTGTATGAAAGTCAAAATCAAAATCAAAATAAATAAATATATATGTACTTGATATATAGGAAATGCAATTGCAAAAATGCAAAAATCTCATTAAAAAGAGGAAAGAAAGCAGAAAAAAAAAAAAACAAAAACAAAACATTTTCGTCGTCATTTGTGGAATTTGATGGGCACAGAGCCAATAAAAATTCTTAGATGAGAATCGGGCCAGACCGCGATACATATATAAAGCTATACAAAAAAACAACAACAACAAATTCCATCTATGTATCTTCAGAGACAAAAAATATATATATATGTATATACTAAAACGTAAAATATATTTTAATTTTGATTGAAGGGCATTTGGCTGTAATTCTATAGATAGTTTACACTAATATAGACAAAAGACTTGACATATTTATAGCCATAGCCATATACATACATAGTTTGTATAATAACTAGCTATGAAATTAGTCAAGTAATGCTTATCTATATATATATATAGTTTACGAGCTGCAGCAAATCATTTTTATATATTACACTCGGAAACTATGATATACATACATATGTATGTATGTTTAAATAGTAATTTATATAGTATCATTTTATATTTGTATATTTATTATTATAATGGGGCATTGACGTTTTCCGTAATATCCATGAGCTGTCCAAGTCTGTTTGTTCTTGATCTTGAGATTGTCCGTTTGCACTGACAGACGGACGGATTCGACTCACGCGACCCGCCAAGCAATGCCCACTTGCCATATCTCTAATTAAATAATATCTGTATAATTATAAATCATCTCCCTACATCTTTATATTTGAACATTTATTACAATCAGAGAATAATGAGGGCAATTAAAAATACAATTTATGCATATGAAAATTTATGTGCAGATAAACACAAAACGATGTACTTAAATGTTTAATATATGGGTTATACAAATGGGTGTGTGATAAGTATGGGAGATTATGTATAAAATGCCAAACAAACACAAACATAAAGACAATGTCAATGCCTATCAGGCAATGCTCTTCACAAAAAAAAAAAAAGCAGGGTATTAATCAAGAAAACATAGGTATATATGTATATAAAGAGCTGGGACTAATTTAAGTAGGGACAGTCTCTCAATTGGTACGTATAAAGATTTATCTGTGACAATGTTAACATAAAATGATTTGGTTTTCATTAAAAATTTCATTTTACGATTATTTTACTTTTTTCTTTTTCATTTTAATTTGTATTTTTGTCTTATTTTGTTTGCTTGGCGCCTGGCGAACAAATCTATGGGATATGTCTGGCTATATAATTGATGTTTACATGCAATTTTCAGTGCATTTGCATTGCAAAACGTCGGCTGGGGCGAGCGAGTGGGAAAAGCTTTAGCGCGAGTCTGATGAACTGAACTGAGTGGGCAGCCGTTGGGCGGGCGAGCGCTGTTGGATTGAGTGCGACAGCACGACAGCAATTTTACAATTTCTCAGTGGCAGGCTCAAGACTTGCGGCGACAAAGCGGCACGAGTTGACAGAGCATAACAGCTACAGAGAGCAATGCGAGAGAGAGCGAGAGAGAGAGAGAGAGAGCAGTGAGTGACAAGTGGTGAGTGGCGAATTTGCGAATGGTGAGTAACGAATGGTGAGTTTTGTGCGCTGCTTTTTGGAGGTGTGGCAATGTCTACATGCAAACAGCAATTCGATTCTGCCAAAACTACCTACGAGATGTAAACAAAGCACACAAACACACAGACACACATTCAATTAGGCACACACCCACACGCCCACATAATAAACAAATATTTTGCACGAGCAAAAGCACGAGCCAACAACAATACGAAAAAGAAGCAAGCAATGCAAAATATTTATGAATGTATTTAAAAACAATCATGAAATATCGTGGCAAAGCACAAAAACAATAATAAACGCAAGCAATGCTCGAAGATTTTTGCATATTTTGTTTTTATCCGCATATTTGCAAGGCAGAACAAACGGACTAAAGCAAACACAATGAAGCCGCAAAACGAGTTCTGAGCAGCAGATGCCGATGCCGATGTCGAAGGTGAATAACACCATAGCAGCAGCCCGAATGCAAGAGAGTGTATATGTGTGCTAGAGGGAGAACGAAAATGAGCGAGAGAGTTAAGGCGGAAGTCGGAGTGAGACACAAGCTGTGTGCAGAAGGAAGCTTGAAGCTCGAAATTGCCCATCTGCTCGCTGGGCAGATTTTTTTTTTTAATTCAATATAATTTATTCGCAGGGCTTGTCCAACAGAACGAATAACAATAAGCTAAGGTGAAACAGCTGTTGCAGGTCCTTTTCTTCCGCCATGTGCCAACACACGGATTCATGCATACACATGTATGTATGTATGCATGTGCCCTCTTCATACATACACTCATACACATTTTCATACACACCTCGTAAGGCAACAGGAAGAGTTCGACGCAACGTCGACGGCTGTGAAAACACAAGAATACATATACTTTTTGTTTTTGCATACTTAATAAACACTATATACAAGTATTTATTTTCTGCGTTCAGCTTTCGGTTGTTGTTACTGTTGTTGTTGTATTCGCTGTTTTGTCTCACAATGTTGCGCGCGTTTTATGATTATCTAAAAATAGCTATAAGCAAAGCACATGACAAGCGCTGCCGACGCCGACGTCGGCAGCGACGCAATCGTTGACGTTGCCGCAAACGTCAAACGTTTGCGTTGCGGTTTTGGGTTACATACAAATATGTACACAAGCAACAACAACAACAAAATAAAGCCACAGGTGGCTGGCAACAGCGAGCTTAGAAAAAACATCGTTGAAAGCATGGCTTATGCATGTTAAACCATTGTTTACTTCCCATTCGATACACAATTTACTTCGCAGAAATATATGCTACAGAAAGCTCGAGCTAACTCGAGCTTTTTGGAAGCGTTTGGTGAGCATTCAAATTAAATTCTGCCTATCTTCAAGCTTTCAAAAGCTTAACCAATGACCGCAAATAATGGCGTTTATCACTTGATTCAAATTCTAAGCATTCCAATCAGATTCCAACAAGACCTCACTCGGGGTTTTGTCAATTTCATTGTTGTAAAACTGTTTTGACTAGACACTCAATTGAAAGTGTGTTGATGTGTGTGCGTGTGTGTATGCGTGCGCTCTTTCATTCTTCTAGTTGCTTTTACTGCTATACTATTACTTTTCTGATGTTTACTTAAACCTGGTTAAGCCGGACCAATGCATACAAAGGAAAGCAAATAAACGAAAGAAACTCGAACGGAAATAGCTTTGAGTATCTGTGACATGAGACCGAAGTCCGGTTATGGCCAGATATCGACGGCATTCGCCAGCAAAAAGCGCGCTACGAAGCCTTTAAGTCAAAATGGCTTACAAATTATACAAAATATATAGACAAAACAAAGAACGCAAATAAAACACGTTTTTTGTGTGATACTGCGGTTCGCTTTAGATACACACGTAGATAGGCTAGATAAATAGCTTCAAATGAATGCTAAAATATTTATATACATACATACACCTATGGTAAAGAAAATAATAGCAGTAGTAGTAATACTGCTCCTCAATATATTGCACAGTCGCACAACTATTTTTATGTATGTATGCACATATGTATGTACATACATATGTTTATATTAGCTATACAGTTTTTCATAGAATTCTATCAGTGTACGAAAAGTTGATGAAACAAAAGAAAATAAAACAGACTTTGAATGATAAGCCTGCAGTGGAAAAGCTCAAAGCAAACACCAACAAAAATGAAGCCGCACAAGGCCGGGTAACTTCCGCTAGTTTTATTTGTACATATGTACATAAATACATACATACATACATATTTCATGCCGGCTCTGACCAGCCACTGGCCAATTTGAAAGCTGAACTACCAAATTAGCCCATTGGTTTACAATAGACTGTAAAATGAAAACAAATACAGGTGGTTTAGCTCACATTTTATTTTACTATTAACAAATATACACATATGTATAAATACACACACGGTCAGTCGCACGTACTCATAAAGGACAGCAAGAGAAAGAGAAAGAGAAAGAGAAAGAGAAAGAGAGAGAGAGAGAGCGTGAGCGCGAGTGGGTGGTCAAGCGAGTAAAACTTTAACCGAGTGCATAAAACAGATAATAAACGCACACATACAGACTCACCTATACACACACTCATCACATTTCTATGCATGCATGTACACAAGTGTGTGTGTGCATAACAGAGATAAACAATGCACACGAATTCGCCACGAATTCTGCATACGGTTTCTTAACATTCAAACGGCATTTCCAAGCTAGCTTAGCTAATTAACGAGAGCTTTGAAATCAGTGATGGCATTTTACAACAGAGATGCGCGTGTTTTGACATGCTGTTGAGTTGAATAAGTTTAAATATATTTTATTATATTGTATTGAAGTATATTATTTTATATGGAAATTTTATTTATTTCTGAGAAACAAACTTAATAACGTTTAGGAATACATGTCAGTAAAAATAGCCACCTAAATTGTTCAAACGACCTATAATCAACGTATTCAATTAAAATAATAATCAATTCCTAGAAATCCAACCAGATCTAAAGGGAAGCCACCTCGTAAAAAAAAGGAATTGTATCAACAATTTTGGCCATCTAATTGATTGGTTCTTGTTCGTGAATGTGTTTATATTTACTTCAAACATAAATAGTTATATACATATATATATATATATATATGTACACATATACACATGTATATGTTAGTTGATTTTTGATTTTGGGCACTGACCTACGCACATTCATTCACATAAAAACTACAATTATAACAAACTCGAAGAAAAACGAATGAAAGCATAACGAATATAAAATACTCTTACTGAATGATATCTTTGGTATCTCTATATATACAAACTTATATCCAGAAATCAATTGAATATCGACTGTATAATTATTACATACACAAATCATCTCCCAATTCGAATACCCAATATTGCAGGGTATCTCAGGTGAAGCACTTTTCTTAATTAGGCAAACAATTGCAAAGTGATAGGTGGAGCAGAAGCCAATGCAGCGTTAGCGATAGAGACGGACAGGGGTACAGCAGGGGCAGCGGCAGCGGCAGCTGGAAAGGTTTCAAACTATGGCTGTGGCGTTGACGTCGGCAGCGTCGATGGCGGCGGCGACGGCGACGGCGAAGAGAAATGTAGAAATGCTTTAGACCGATACTGAAGCCGAGCAGCAGCTAATTAAACGCAGTTGAGCTGAGCGACGCAGCAGTCAATTGGCAGCGAAAATGCGACACGGCATAATCATGGGACCCCGCCACCCAGCCCCTTCTCTCTGCACGCCTCGCGCCCTCTTCCGTGCCCCTGTGTCCCAATGCCGACAAGGTTAAACTATAAATAGATATGGAGAATAACAAACAGCAGCAATAACAGCAACAACAACAACAACAACAACTACAACAACTTGTAGAGCTGCGCGTATTTATATCAAAAGCAACAACCACAACGACAGCGACGACGTCGACTGCGAAATACTCGAATAAATAAATGAAAAACCTGAAACAATTTGTAGAGAGAAGAAACGTTCAAAACGACGCTGCAGCGCAGCTGTAATACCCTGTAATTTAAATAAAAGACTGTTATATGTTATACTATTAGTGATTTATATTATTTATATAGGTTTATATTTTGCTTTTTTGTTTTAGTCCTAAAATGATATGTTTAATTAATATTGAAATTAAATATTATTATTATATATAATTATTATTTTTTTTTTTAATTTGAACTTTCTATGGTAAACCTCCCCACTCAAGTTAATTTCAATGAGGCAACAAATATTCTCAGCCTTTACCTATTTCGATAATATCTTGTTAATTCAATATACTTATGTGGCCAAACAGTGCGACGTAGCGGCAATGACCTTGGTAAGGGTAAACGAAATGAAAAACTGAAAATGAAACAGATCCAAAATATATCTATATATGTACCTATGTATATATATAAAATAAAATATAAAAATATATATATAATTAAATAAAAAGCGTAACGACGTCAACAGCGACGTCGCAGTCGCAGTCGCTGCCGCCGCTGGCGTTGCTTGGCCCAGTTTTAAGCTTTGGCAACTTAATAGGTCAAATTAATTGTCGTTTGCGATGTCCCAAACGTAACTTATTTCAGAAGCTCACACACACACACACACACACACACACACAAGCGAAAGCTGCGACGTCACAGCGAAAAGCTTTCGCAAGCCTTTGAATTGATTGCAAAGCCGACACGATTGTCCAGTGTTGGCTAACACACTAAAAACAAAACGAGAGACATCGTCGACCGAGGTTTTGGGTCGACAATATCGATCTGTATGTCTGAGTGCCGCTCACTAATCGTTGTATGGCCTCCGCCGATAATGTGATTATAGGATTGCCAATGCCAATGCCCAAGCCCATCCAGCTCTGACTCTTAATACATAGAAACCAAGAGAGAAAGAGAGAGAGAGAGAGAGAAACACATACTAATTGATATGTATGACAGAATACTCAAGAGGAATACGTTGCGGGCGCCCTGTTGTGCCCCACCCCCTAATGCTAGAAAATGGGGGCAGCAATACAATTTCAGATTCTGATTGCAGCCGTAAACCAGAAATTGTCAACAGCTTTTTGGGGTGCAAATGCACCCTGAAGTAGAATAAATAAATAAAAATCAAATTGATAAATGTATTTTTGCAAGTGTTTTCTTTTCGTTTTTCGCTCAGTTCCTCTGCACTCGAGTGCATATATTTATGTATAATTAGATATATACAAACATATATGCACACTTGGGCAGATGATATCATATATCATACATTAACTATCAAAATGCAACTCCAGACGAATCAAAAGCCACCATGAAATTGATCAAGTTAAGGAGAGAGAGTCATGGGAGTAAAAGCTCCCTTACATAAATGCCTGAAATAAACATACAAACATATACACATACATATATGTACATATACAAATGTATGGATCATTTATGTATTCATGTTATTATTATTATTGCAATCAATCATAAACAAATAATCAACAATTGCCAAAACAATAAAACTGATCATATTTCTTATAATAAACTAAATCAATCATTTGTTCACATATTTTTGGGGCCGCCAGCCATGTGACGTGTGTGTGTATATATATGTACATATACACATACAAGCACACACATACACACATAGAATATATGGTACATGTTAAGCATTTCGCTGTACCGAGCGTGTCGGGGCGCAAAGCAATGAAAATAACAACAAAAACTACGCCGTTAACAAAAAATTTCAACAATATACATTTTCTTATAAGAATAAGAAGGTCAGACAGCCAGTGATGTCGCTGTTGGCGTCGCAGTCACGACTGACGTTGTTAGCGCTAGCAGCGGCAGCGGCAGCGGCAGCGATTGCAACTGCGATGACTAGCGTCAGGTAAGCGTTTTAGTAACTACATATTCGACAAGCACATAATTAAATTGATATCCCAGCAATTAAAGCGATAATAAATAACAAAAACAAAACAACTGTAACAACAAACAAATAAAAGAAGAGTATAATAACATAAGGCGCAAAGCCTAACGGAACGTGCAACAAGCCCGACGCCGTGACAGGGGTACAACGGCAGCTTCGTAACTCACCACACCAATGAGAATGAGAGGGAGAGCACAATGAAACCACCACAAAGAGAGCGAACACTGCAGACGACGACGACGACGACGCAGCCGACGACTCGCTGGCTAGCTGACAAACCGAAACCGGCTTTGGTTATAAATAAACCTTCGCTATGCTGGTATTTGGCTTTCGAGTCTCTAGCGGTGCAGTAGCAGCAACAGCAAGCAGCAGTAGCAGCGAACAAAACAGAAAAGCAACAAACGGCGTTCAGGCGAAAAACACGAACTTACCGAAACGAAATCGCTGTGAAAAGAAAATACATAAAAGAGACCAGACCAAGCAAGAAAAATTTACAGACACTCGGTCGCACAGGCACAGAGTTTTGTTTTTGAAAATTGTTGTTTTGTATGCTGATTGAAACACACGAATTTGTGCTTCTATTTGCGCTTTATCATATTTATTTAAATACAAACAGCATTTCCATTAACTCTAGTGCAAAGCACTTGTGCTCCATTTATTTACAAAACTTATTTTATTATTTTTTTTTTTTGTGTTGCTTTGCGAAAAGAAAAGACAAAACAAAAGCAAAGGAAACTTGAATTGGAGCATCGGGCCAAAGGCAACGCAACGCAACGATAAGCGGCCGTATACAAAACAAACGAGGAACGCTTTAGAAAGAGAAAGAAATAGAAAATAAGAAAAGCAGAAAAACTAAAGAAAACAGGGGATTAGAGTTAAACGCGCGCGCACTGTTTGTAAGTGTGAATAAGTGAAAGTTACGCGCGCGTGTGCAACGACATCGGCCACGCCCACGCCCAAGCCACGGCACACCGCCCACAGACAATGAACCGATCAAACAGTTTTGTCAGCTCACTGAAATGGTGGCCACTGCAGGGCCACAACAATCAGGCAACGCCATCGAGCGCCGCAGCAGCATCGAGTGGTAGCAGCAGCGCCGGCTATTCTCAATCGGCGCCCAGCTCTCCCACATCGAATTGGCCGCCGTCGCTGCTGCAGAACCATCACCACCACAAGCTGAGCGTCGGCGCCAATGTGAACGCAACATTTGGCAGCAGCGTCGCCGTACAAAAGCTGCGCGAATCCAAGTGGTTCAAGCCCGAAGAGCATCGGATATTCTGCGCCGTAGTCGAGTGCGGTTTCATTGTGGAGGTGCGCAGTAGTGCTGCTGCCAAAGCCGCTGCCGATGCTGCCGCCGCTGCCGCAGCTGCGGCCGCAGCCAGCGATGCTGATTCCCTGGACATCGATTGCCCGGTGCTCACACTGGCGCCGCCATTGATAATACCACGTAACGGCAGTAGCAGCATAAGCTTTCTTGAAACACAGGATGAAAACGAGACGCCGGTAGCGTCATGGTACGGCATCGTACTGTGCAAGGTGGCCAAAGGTGAGTACACAAAAAGCGAAAAAGCGATTGGGATGAGGGAGAGAGAAAAGCTTTCCTCTACTCTAACTGTTGTTGCGTGAAAAGCTCTTGACAGTCTGTGCATTTTATTTCTGACTACGAAAAACTGTGTAAACTTTTTTTAAAAATTGTTTTGGCCCATTTAAATGGCTCTTCGTTCTGTTCTTGACCCAAAAAAAAAAAGAAAGAAAGAAACAAAACTGCTGTGATATCAGTTTTTCTTACTCTTGAGGATGATTAATCACATTGCAGACGTCAGAGCAATTAAACTAATCTCACAAGTTTGGCACATGCTGATATTTCAAAATGACATTTAATAAAATCAACAAATTTTATATACATAAGACACATACACGTGTGTATGTGTATGTTTATGTGCGTTGTATATATGGGCGCTTTTTATCTAATCGAAGACAACAACAACTGTCGCGAGCTGCCTACAAGAACAAAAAGCACTTTTCAGGGCTTTGAAGAGGCAGCAAAACAAAGCGCCAGCAGCGCAGCAACGAACTTTGCGACGCGTCGCGACGTCGCTTTTCGCACGCACGCATTCACACACACACGCAAACGAATTGTACACATTACACGTACGCAAGCATACAGTATTTTGCTCTCACAGTCACAGCAGTTACATGACCATTCACAATGCTGCGCTGACAGCTGCCAGAACATTCCATTTGTATGCGTGCGCAGAGTGAACAAAAAATGTAAACACACGAATACTTGAAATATTGCTGACAATGTGCGCCTTGTCATAGGCAGCGGCAGCAGCACCAAGAGCATCATGTGCTTTGAGTCACGCATGCTGCTGGCTTTTTTTTCTCTTTTGTATTGCTCTGCCGACAGCACGTTTACCAGCCTTTGGGACGCAGTCTTGTGATGTGTGGTGAACTTTTCTCTACGACTCAAAAGCTTACCTTACGTAGTGACATTCACTACTACGAAGACGACTGTTGCATCTCGTGCTGCGAACAAGTCACCAATAGTATAACGGTGGGTGTAAGACTGTGTTTGCAAATGCATATACATGTGTACGAGCGTGTGTGCGTACGTACGTTTGCTATAATAGTCGAGTCGAGCTTTTGATTTTTAATTGCATGCTGTGTGGTGATTATCCTGTACATTGACATGACAAATTTAAGCTGGTATTAGCATGCATATATGTATATACACATGTACAAAAGGTCGCATATACATACATTTGTATGTTTGTATGTGTATGTACGCACAGACAGTGCATAAGATTAGCTAAAATCATTCAAATGTTTGCTTCTTCTTTTTGATGGGGAAACTTAATCCACATACTATGTACATATGTATATATGACATGACATATGTATGTATATGCACACACTTTTGTTAGACAATGATATGTACATTATTGATAAGAAATGCTGCAAGCGGAATTAACAAATGTTTATGTAATTGCTGAATTTGACTATAGAATGGCATGCGACGTCATGTATACAAATGTATGCAAATAGCGCTTATCTGTGTTTCGTCTGAATAAGGCTTATTTGTGACCATACATATATACATACATATGTACATACGCGCACAGAGTGCATCAACAGGTGCCGCCTTGTAATACGTTCAGTGAACCATAAGAAAGTAAAATTAACATTTATGAGCAATCTGTAGATGAGCTCACACCCCTTTCCTCTTTCGACTGAGCTAAGCACATGTAAACACATTTTTCCCACGACCTGCGATTACAGTTTACAGTTATTTAATGATGAAATCTTCGTTGGTGTGTATGTGAATGAATGAATATAAAAGCCTAGGCGATTACAGACATACATATGTACCTATTTAGCTGACATAAGACATGAGCAACTTAAATAATAATCAAGCCAAGCAACCCCACAGTCCGCTTCAACGATTCGCCCACACATTGGGGCAAACAATTTGAAAATGCGCGCAAATTAGTTGCGCATGGCAAATGCTTAGAAGCAACAACAACAACAACAAGAGTAATGGAAGAGCAAAAAAGAAAAAAAAAGGAGCACAAAAGTGTGAAATATTAGCGATGCTAATTATAGATGATTAAAACTCATGTCATTCATAGAAAGCATACAAATGAAACAGAAACAATAAAACAATTACGCAACTAAGCAAAACAAAGCAAAAACAATGAATTATGTCTGTTGCGGTAATGTGTTATAGCTTATAATATAAGCTAGGCCTACAAAAAAGTAAATTTAAACGCTGCCAACTTAGCTCGTTACTTAACAGTAATTTCAAGCTTTTAGCAAGATGCACTTAATACGAATTAAAGATTATTATCAAGGTGCATTTTAAGACTATTATAAATTTTTAATTTTTATTTAATATAATTTTTTTTTAGCTTGCACAAAGTTGTGAAATTGCAAATTGCATTTGCATTTCGTGAGACTGTGCAATGCTTTTCTATCGACATCGTTAGGATAATCGATTGCAGTGTGGCCACAGATTGCGGCCTGCAACTGTAGTGTTGTGCAACAAATCGAATTGAATAGAACTAGCAGATGGGCAACGCTGCAGCAATTTAAATTTAAATTTAAACGAATCAATTGACAGCGAATGCAGATTGCACCTGTTTGTTTGTCTGTCTGTGTGTCAACGAATTGAGATTGTCATTTTGAATTGCTTAAATTGATGTCAATATATTGAAAATAATATTAATGTGTATGTGTGTGCTTGTGTTTTACAGACAATAAACCAAAACCGGAAACTATTGAAATCTATTCTGTGAAGATACGAGAAAACGGAACCTACAAGCTAATCAAAATGTCATTGGCCGACATCTGGAGCCACGGCTGGGAATTGCGCATCAATAACTTCGCTGACAAGGAGAAAGCGCCGCACAACGAAAAGGACATACGCAATCAGGTAAATTTTCAATATACAATTTCATTCTATTTCAACTGTTTGATTGTTTTTTTTTTTTTTTTTTTTTGCTGTATTTTGCAGGTGTCGCTGGCACGCAAGGCCAAGCAGAGTCTGTGGAATAATAATAAGCATTTTGTGTACTGGTGCCGTTACGGCAGTCGCCAGCAGGATGTGCGCAAGCGACAGGTAACGACGAGTGCGAATCACGTGCTGCTGCATTTGATCAACTGATAAGCAACGCACCTATATACTCTAGCTCTATATAGGCAGTATCATATTCTGTATATTCCAAATGCCCGCCACACACACACATACATACAGACAACTAACACACACATGAACACATTGTTATAGGTGCAACAGCAAAGCACACACACACACACATACACAAACTCGCACAACCGTTAACTTGGCCAACTTAAAAAAAAAAAAAAAAAAAAAAAAAAACGGACAAAAACCAAAAATTGTAATCGAAATATTCATATATACATATTGATGTATTGTATATGTATGTATGTACGTGCATTCGACTGATCTGAACAGAGCTATGCCAAATTCGATCTATGTATATATAGATATATATGTATATATAAATATATATGTATATATACGTTCAGTGATAAATCGCAGCGATTTGATAAACATTCATTAGTTCATCAATTGTATTTTGTGTCAGGCTACACAGCAGCAGCAGCAGCAGCAACATCATCAATTATAGGCGCAAGCAATAATATAATAATTCTAATATTTATAATAGTAATGCGAATCGCCTGTGTTTTGTTAAATCGTGTTGCAAATCTTTACAAGTAATCAAATGTATCTTGCAGATGTCCGAGTGCGTGAAATGGGGCAGCGTTGGCATGAATGCGGGCATGTTGCTGGTGCTCAATAATAGGCAAAAGTGCCACTCCCACTCAAAGTAACTAACACACACACACACACATATAATCTATATATACATTGGCATACATACATACATACAAACATACATACATACGTACGTACGTACATACATAGATTGCTTGAAATTCTTCTTCTGGCTTTGTCACAGAGCGAAACAAAAGAAAACCAAACAAAACCCAAAGCAAATTGTGATAAGATAAATCATATTTTAGCGCCAAACAAATGCAAATATATGTATATTTATTAACATATGTTTACTCTATATACGTATGTAAACGACATGCAAAAGAAACAGCAACCAGAACACAGCGAACGTGTGAGCCATAGCGAGTGTTAGAGAGCAGGCTCTGAATTTGTTACTTTATTTAATTGGCAGTATTAGATTAAAATAAAAAAAAAGTGGCTAATACAGCGTGCACACACACACATACACATTAACACAATCACACACACACATTTGCTGTTGCAACTTTGAGAATACGCGAAATACAAATTGTATTTGAAATTTGTATATTTGACAGAGAGAGAGACACACTGTGAAATTCGAAAAGACTTAACAATTTGTTGTTTTTTTTTTTATTATTATAATTATTATAATTATTGTCATTATTTTAATGATGTATTATAGCTATTATAATATAATTATTATTATATATATATATATTCTGTTGTCATAGAAATATGAATAATCGAGCAGGCACTTTATTGTTGTTTTCTATACAATTAAAGAAAACAAAAACAAAAGGCAAGCAAAAATGGCGTTTTGCAACACTTTTTTGCTACTGCATACTTTTGTGCGCGCGCTCAATTACTCTACATAAGCGCGCTGCACATATTCCCCACACACACATACACACACAAAGTCACCACACCTCAATTCATGCATTGCGCGTAACGTAACGAGACGTAACGGCAACCAATTAGTTTGTAATTGATAACATTCACAAACACACATACATACATACACACACACACACACACACACACACACACATAAATACGTTTAACTATATAATATGTATTTTTGTTTTTAGTCTCTTAAGCGATTTTTAAAATATTTATATATATTATATATACTATATACGATAATATATACATACATTTGGCAATGTGAAATTTAAATATGAAATGTTTGTAAAATGCTTTATATTTGGATATTATTAAATGTTTACCAACGGACAACTAATTTAAAAGAGACTTTTATTCGACTGAATATTGAAAATGGGAATTGGGAGTACCCTGGAGAAGTTTATATAGTTTTTGATTCTCAGCAAAATTCTGGTAATAAAAAGCCTAAGATGAAATTCTGCTTATATACTCCATATATAGAGAAACGCTTTGACTTTCTCGTACATTTCATAACGCTCGGACAACAAATACTTAAAAGTTCTTAGGGGGAGGTGGAAACACGAATGCTTTAAACTCACCTCACGCAGCAATCCGAAGAGCACGTCCGTTGAGAGCGAACGCTCGTGCGCCTCGTCCATAATGATAGCCGAATAGCTGTCCAGGTCCGGATCGCGCAGGCTCTCGCGCAACAAGATGCCATCGGTCATGTACTTGATAACGGTGCGCTCGGACGTGCAGTCCTCGAATCGTATAGCATAGCCGACATCCTCGCCTGCGAAAAGGGATTCAGTGGTTGTAAGGCAATGCCGATTGAGTTGCGTAGCATTCGACTTACCCAGCTGGGTGCCCATCTCGTCGGAGACGCGTTTGGCCACCGACATGGCGGCAACACGACGCGGCTGGGTGCAGCCGATCATGCCACGCTTGCTGTAGCCATCCTCGTGCAAATACTGGGTGAGCTGTGTGGTCTTGCCGCTGCCTGTTTCACCCACAATAATGACCACAGAGTTCTCGCGTATAACATTGAGCAGCTCCTGGCGTGAGGCGAAGACGGGCAGGAAGCGACGCTGTTCGCCGATTGTTTTCTTGCGCGAGAAGTCGCTTTTGCCCTTGTTGTCCTGCATGTCGCGCATGTGATCGGCGAACTTCTGATCCTTGCGATAATCGGCAGTGTCGTTGTCCTTGTCGAATTTGGCATCGTCCTCGTCCTGCGGCCGCTGCACGCCCATAATGTTGCCCAGCTTGGTGCCGCCCAGGTCCCAGTGTTTCTTCTGGGCCTTGCGGCGCTCCTTTTGCTCCCGAAAGTTGCGCACCAGCAGGCTGCCCTTTCGTGCCAGCAGAGCCATATCCGAGGTGGGATCCTTGACGGGCACCACCGGTTCCGGCTGCTTGGTGAACACGATGCGGCCGTCCAGAAACGGTGGCACTATATGATGCACCAGCAAATGCACTCGCTCCAGCGCCTCCTCATCGAAGTCATCGCTCACATTTATGGAGGTGACAACGCCGGAGGTTAACATGCGATTACGCTCCCACAGCTCGTTGTCACGATTGTTCTGCCGCTGCTGGGCGCTGATGCGCTTCTTGCGCTTCTGCTCCAGCTGCTCTTCGCGACGTCGAAAGTAATCGGCATTGCTGCCGCCAAACGGATTGTTCTCGTCATCGTAGCCCTCGTCTATGTTATACCATTCACGGTCGAGGCGTCGCTGCTCCTCTTCCCACATATCACGCAGCTCGGCATCTTCGGCCCAGGGCGTTGCGCCGCTTCGCTTGCGATCGTGCGCCCACTGATTGTAACGATGTGCGGGCGTGGCACGGGTCGTGTCATCGGCATACCGGCTGCGACTGCTGTCTCGCACGGACCTATCGCCGAAACTGGAGCTACTGCCATAGCCGGAGCCAGCGCCGCGTGGTGTGGGGAAGTCCCAGTCGGATTTGCGTCCGCTGCTGGTCTCGCCATCGTCATCATCCCAGGAGCTGCCGGAGACACCTCCACCTGGTGTACCAGGCTCTCTAGGTGTGTTCACGCTGCGCACCGACGCCGAGCGATCTCGGTTGCGATCTCGATCTCGGTCCCTATCTCTTCGTCTGCCATCTTTGTAGAGCTCCTGGTCCTGTTCTCGTGCTCGCTTGCGCCTCTCATCGCCGCGACGCTGTCTATCCCGCTCACGCTCTCTATCTCTGTCTCTGTCTCTCACCCTGTCGCGATCCCGCTTGCCATCTGAGTCATCGCGCGTCGATTTACGAACAGCGCCTTTATGGCGATCCCGATCCCTTTGGATGTGCTCGCGCAGCCGCTCTCTGGCCTTCTCAGAGACGCCGCCCGTGTACGATGGCGTCTCGTCTTTGTGCTCGCGTAGCTGCCGGCTGAGCTTCTCGAAGCTCTTCGTGTCGGGCTTCTTGAAGGCAAATTCGCTGACGGGCGTAGAGGCGTTGGCTGAGCTAGAAGGTGTACCGCCGTCATCGTACTCATTGTCCTGAAAGGAGATCAGGCGCGCTTTTTCAGCACGTCGCTTGGCCGCTAGCTTGTCTAGGCCCAGAACCGAACCTTTCGGCACCTTAAAGCTGGGGCTCTTATTGTCGCTGTCTTTGGGCTTTTTGAGCACCAGGCCGCCACGCTGCTCCTGGCCAGAGGTGCCCTCCAAGCGATGCACGCCTGCATCATCCTCGGACATGCTATTACTTCGCGTTTATTAAGTTATCTTTTGTTTCCACAAAACGTACCGAGCGCGTTTCAGAATAGAGGTGGAATACTATCGATATATTATGGAAGTACCGATAGTTGGCAATACCCGACAGTTTTTCTCCAACAATTTGAATATTAACTTTATTAATATTGATATTTTCATAATAAATTTCTAATTGCTGTTAATGCTCCGACTCTCATGTCACAACCAATACAAATTTAACCATTTTAAATAATTCCAATTCTAAACATCGAAAACATCTCATCTCTATTTTACAGCACAGCTGAGTGCTGTAAATGTGTAGCAAACTCTCCGGCAACTCCCGTCAATGGCGGCGAAAGTAAAACAACAGTTAGTCTCAACGTAATGAACTTAATCGTTTATTAATTTTCATTTTCTTTTTTTTTTCATTTTTCATTGTCTATCGAGTACCGTTTGGCTTATCCAATTCAGATATGGTGGATTTCCAGCCTGTATTGGCAGCGATATAACCTCCGCCACGCTATATGGATGATTCTCGCGCACAAACTTGCTCAACTCATCGATGCGGCTGGTGCGTGTCTTGATCATCATTAGATACTCATTATCCTCGTTCACCTTACCTTCCCACATATAGATGGATTCGATTTGCGGTATGATATTCACACAGGCCGCTAGTTTGCGTTCGATGATGCTGCGCGCCAGTTTCTTTGCAGACTCCTTGTCGGGTGTGGTCACAAAAGCAACGGAACTGCTGCCGGCTACATAAACAGGATCTGAATCCATATTGCTCAGTTTATTATTACTTATTTGGTTTTGGTTGGCAATGGAGGAGCTATTGCCGGATGTACTGCAAGCGGTTGTCGCAAAGGCCGTGCGGCTTGTGACGGCGGCCGTAGCAGCAACAAGTATTAAATTGCGAGTGAGTAGCCAACGATAGGGCACCGACCTTGCCTTTCCCAGATATTGCATTAAATGCACTTTGCTCGGCCAATGAAACGCTGTGAAATAAAACCAAAACAACAGTCGCCGCGATACTTAGCAAAAAGCATCGAAATATCGAAAGTTTATATTCTCGTTAGCTATCGATATAGTTAAGCTTACACAGCCGATATTTTCAAAGTTAAAATTTTTAATTTCCATTTTTTGTATTTTAGGACTTGTGTTGAAGAAGCTTGAAACTATAAAAGAGCGTATAATTATTATTTTTTATTTATTTTTTATTTTTTACATTGAACTTTTCTAAAATATCTACTTTTACACGTATGTATTTATAAAGGTTTTATTTTTAATTGTAATATTATGATGCCAAGTAAAATAATTATTTAATAAATCTGGTAGAAATGCATTAAAAAAAAAAATGAATATACTTTTTAGCTTAAGACTAAATGTTTTTGTTTTTTTTTTTTGCTTCACTATTATGGTGCGCTGTACATTGATGGGGAGTCTAATTTACAACGCACACATGCGAGTGATTGGATTGGAGCGAGTATGCGTAGATGGTTGAAATGTGTCTCTAGGGATTTGGCTGTTGCTTGTCCCTAGTCCGTCTCGTGCTTGTCCGAGTCAGGCTTCGATGCCGCATCATTTGCCGCTGACGTCGGAGCCGATGGCGGTGGCGGCTGTGAGGCGGGCGTTCCACTCAGCGGTGGTGGTGCAGCTGCTGCTGCTCCGGCTGGCACTGGAGCGCCTGCTGTTGGTGGAGGCGCTGCTGCTGCTGTAGCTGGCGGAGGTTGGGTCGCCTGTGGCTGTGGAGGCTGGGGTAGCGCATGCGGTTGTTGTGGTGGCGGCGGCTGTTGTTGTTGCGCTGCATAAACCGCGCCCGGACCTGGTGCCGATTCGTGCATGTGCCCCGGTGGCGGTTGCTGTGGTGGTGGTTGCTGCTGTGGCTGCGGCTGCTGCTGTTGCTGCTGTGGCGGCGGTGGAGGCTGCTGCTGCTGCTGTTGTTGTTGTGCTGCACCAGGTGGTGCACTGACGCCGCCATGCTCCCGAGCGCTGGTGAAGTGCAGCGGCGAATAGGGCTGATAGGGCGGCAGGTGCGTGTAGTAGGGCTGCGGTCTCGAGTGCGGTCCATACTGCGGCTGGTAGTAGTGCGTGTGCGAGTGCTGGCCGGGGCCGGGACCACCATAGTTGGCATAGCCCATGTGGGGCAACGGCGGTGGCAGACCAGGCATGCCGCCAGGTGGTGGCTGCTGAGGCGGCTGCTGCTGTTGCTGCTGGGGCGCCATGTGTGGCGGCATGTGTGGAGGCGGTGGGCCACCTACATGCGCGTGTGGATGCATTTGTGGAGCTGCTGCAGCTGTTGGTGGTGGTTGTTGTTGTTGCTGCTGCTGCTGTTGCTGCGGCTGCGGCGGTGGCGGCGTTGGCGTCGTCGCTGGCGGCTCATTGTTTAGCGGGGGCGGCGGTGGTGTTGCCGCAGGTGTTGCTGTGGGCGTGGTCGCTTTGCCCGGCATGGCCAGCACCGTGGGTGGCGCCGGTTTCATTGGATCTTTGATGGATTCGTTCAGTGGCACCGGCGGCAAATCCAGTTTGTCGTGCTTCGAGGGCGGCGGCGGCGGTGGCACTGACGGCTTTGGCGACGGCTCAATGTCCATGGGTTCCGGATCCGTTTTGCTGGCCAGCTCATGCACGGGCGCCGGTTGTGGCTGTGGCTGCGGCTGCGGCGGCGGTGGTGGCGCCACCACAACAGGCGGTTTCACGGGCTCCGGTTTCGGCGCAACGCTCGCCTCGGGTGCCGCCGGCTGCGATTGTGGTGCCTGCTGCTGCTGCGCTGCATCCTCTTTGCGATTGGGCCCCTCCTCGATGCGCTGGCCCCGCTTGAAGTCTTCGTACATGCGATGCACCATTTTCTGAAATGTGTCCTCGTCCACGGCGGGCTTGCAGTGGCGCTTGAGCTCCTCCTGGAAGGCATCGCTCGACTCGAGCATTCGCTGCTTTTTCGCCTCGAACTTCTCCTCCATCTGCTGCAGCTCAGCCTCTAGCTTGGTCTGGTGCATGGTCAGCGAACTGACCTGACGTTTGAGCACCTGCATCCGTTGGGTGGTCACCACGGAGCGCACGTCCGGCACCACAGCCTCCGAGAATATCTCGTTGATTAGCCGATGGTTGCGCAAATATCGTGCATAGGCCATATGCTTGGCCGTGTATCCTTCGTCCATATCGTCTTCATCCTCTGCCGGCTGTATGTCGATCCGGCGCTCGTGTTGGCTTTTACTGCCGCCGCCACGCGACGGCGTCTCATGGACATCGGTTATCTCAGGTTTCACCTTGGACTTGGCCGATATATACGCCTGGTAGGCGGGCGTCTGATGGTATGCCTTCAGTGCCTTCTCATACTCCAGCTTCTCGGCCTCGTACTCATCAATATACTCGGTGCGCTCTTCCTCGCTCAGCTGCTTCCACATGACGCCAATCTTCTTGCCCAGCTCCCATAACTTCAGTTCCGGATGCTGAGCCTTTACGCTGTCCCACACACGCTTCGAGTACCGCATATAGGGCAAAATTGGTTTCTCTGGCGGCTTCGGTGGCTTTGGTAAACGGGATTCGGTTTGCGTTTTGCTGCTCGATGATTTAGTCACTTTTTGTGGCGTAAATGCCGGATTTCCATAATTGCTATGCGTAAATATGGGCGTCTGATCCTTATTCCTATCACCAGCAGCGCCACCGCCAGAAGAACGAGACCGGCTACTGCCACTGCCGCCACCGCCACCACCGCCGCCACCGGCACCACCGCTTGGTAGCGGAGTTGCCGGCCCTGATGGTGCCCCAACAGCGATTTGTTTGTAGTTGCTGGGCAGCGCCATGTTTAGTAACATATATATATAGTTATATTATACTTTTTTGAGTGTGAATTGTGTTTTGCATAGATTTCCAAAGCAAAAACAACAAAAAAGCGAGTTTAATTCACGCGGACGCCATTGATGGGTTTTTCTCTATACTGAAAATTGGAGATTGCATGCAACGCGTCACAGCAATCGCTAACCGATAGTTTTCATGCCATATTCGCGTTTCACAGCACTGAATTACAACTCAAATATGATTATTTATGCGTTTTTTTGTTTTGTATGGCAAATACATATGTAATTATGTGATTAATAAGTTGCTTATTTTTATCGTAACATTCATGAAAGAAAGACAGTTTTATTGTTTTTTTTTTTATTTATTTATTTGTTTTTTTTTTTTTTAATATTTCCTAAGGATTATATGAATTTATTAAAATATTCTTAACTAACCTCGCTTATCATTCTTATTTATTATTTACCAATATAAATTGTTTATTTTGCTAAATATCTGAACGTATATTATTTTAAAATGTTTCATAAAGAATTTGAATTTCGTTCACAAGTTTATAGTAGTTCCTCGTTCATATGAACTAGTTCTGAACGGAATGTACCAGCTGTAGCACCGGTCAATCCAATACGTAATGTGTTTTTTTTTTTTGTTTTTAAAAAACACTTAGTTGTTGACACTTAGCAAATTTATTAGATATTTTTGTTGGACATAGGACTCCTTGACTCCTTGCCCCCGACCTGGAGTAGCCTAAATTTTACTCAATCAGTTTACTCTGAACACTTGACGAAAGCAGAAGTTTAAAAAATTGAATAATAGTTCATATATATTTTTATTTTAAATCAAACTCATAACATTTGGCTTTTATAGAATGGAGAGAATACGTGTATTTATACGTGTCGCTCAGGCAATCCAGAGGACTAACCGCTACAGTCATATCGCGGCACTTAGACATCGCAACTTCACTCCCATTTCGGAGGACAGCGACAGCAGCAGAGGGCCTGAAGTTGTTGGAGGAGTATTATCTCGTCACTGCAGCAACCAGCTCAAGCCTGACTATGTTGTGGATGACGTGGTATATGAGCGTGTCTGTATGGAGACATTGGAATCACTGTCCGACTACTTTGACGAACTCACTGAGAATGCAGCCGAACTGACCGGCGCCGATGTGATCTTTGGGGTAAGCGCGAGGAACTGCACTCCATATTAACTAGACCCCAACTAACCAATCACATTTGCAGGATGGTGTGCTGAGCGTTAATCTGGGCACAAAATATGGCGTCTATGTGATCAATCGGCAGCGACCCAACAAACAAATCTGGTTAAGCTCGCCCACAACCGGACCCAAACGCTTCGATTATGTTATTCAGCCGGGGCAAACTAACGGCTATTGGGTCTACAAGCATACGGGCGTAACGCTACATCAGGTGCTCCAAAATGAAATCACACAAATCATCACATCGATGCCCGTCAACTTCATGGCTCTGCCCCATTGCAACTGAGGCGCAAACATTTTGCAAGTGTTGCAAATTGAAAATGTTAAATTAGATTCGCTGAATAATACAAATTTTAGGTTTTAGAAAAAATGCAAAACATGAAAAAAAAAAAACTTAATTATATATCAAAATCAATTATGGTTTGTCACTTGTTAAGGAGCACGCGACTTGAAGATACCCTATGTTCGATTTAGCAACTTAATTTCCTTAGTTAAACTATTTTTAGGTATTTACAGATATATATTTATATATAGTCTATTTGTTCACTTTGTGCGCAGATTATATGAAACGTTTTTATTTAAAAATTATGAGGAAAATGTATCGGTTGATACGTGTTTAGGAATAATTTAAATATAAATATGTATATATAACGATATATAACGACAGAGACAAGACACAGCTTAACATAAGTTGTGGAGAAAATAAAAATATGAGCATACCTTATAAGGCATATATTGAGTATATTTTTAAAACTATTCAATAATACGGCTTGACTTTATAAGACTTAAGAATTCCAATTGGCAGCAACAGGAGCGATGGCAGGGATATCGTATTCATGATAGATCACTCCATGTGCGATCTATCTTCAATATGAAAATCGATTCCAGTTCACTATCCATAGATGATTATCTGCTTAGTATCGCATATCGAACCAATTTAAATTGCCTTAGCTCTCCAGTTCTGTCTCTCATGTGAGATCCGCTCCAAAGGCTAGCTCAACGGACGCGCCACGATCTGCATCATCCGGAGCTAATGGAAGACAAGTATCTAGACCTAATTTGATTATTACACTTAAGACTAGTTAAATAAATATGTACAACAAAAGTTAAACAACTATTCTAGGCCCAATTGGATTCAATTTCAGCTTTAATTCAAATTATGTACAGATGTAACAAAAAAAAAAAAAAAAAGTTGCCTTTATTTGCGGGTGATGCTTTGACTTGGATGGTGACTAAAATATATACAATGTCTGCATACATATATACGCAATATATGTTCAAATATATATATGTATACATATATAGATGATGGGTATCATTCCGAGATGAGAAAAAGCTTAAATCCTATCAAGGTTTCGTTTTTTGTTTGATACAGAAATTGGCCGAACTAGTTGCGGCGCACTCAATGATGACGGCCAAAAATGTTGTTATAGTGCGGCGGCTGCTGCTGCGGCGGCTGTGGCAAGAAGTTCGGTGGCATGTTGTTAAACGGCTGCGGCGGTCCATTGGCCGCCCAGGGATTCATTTGGCCACCATAGCCACCGTTGGGCGGACCGTATGCATTGTAGTTGCCCATATTATAAGGTTGCTGTTGCTGCTGCTGCTGTTGTTGTTGTTGGTGCTGCTGCGGCGGCGGCTGTTGCTGTGGCATATTTGGATAGGTGGGACCGCCAGACAGCTGATCGTGGCCAAAGTTATAGTAGCTATCGTTACCAGTCGGTACTACTGCCGAGCTGCCACCAATTGCCCCATTCATGTTGCCGAATTGTGTGGGTTGCTGCGGTGGTGGTTGCAGCTGTTGTTGTTGATGCTGCTGTGGGATACCACGCATTGGCTGCAGCTGTTGATGAAGTTGCTGCTGCTGCTGCTGCTGCTGTGACTGCTGTTGCTGCAGCTGCTGCTGCTGCTGCTGCTTGGCAGCGCTGTTTGCCTGATTGGTATTGCTGGTCAATGTGCCCATCAGATTGGCAATGATGTTCTCGGTGTCCTTTAGCGAAATCTTCGATGCCGCCGGCTTGAAGGTCAGCGCATTGGGTGACATTGCTGCCGGCACAATGGGCGGCATGGGCGTGGTCTTCTTCTTGTTGCCATTCGAGCTGTTTGCCTTCATCACCAGATCATCGAAATTGTAATCATCGTCGTCATCATCATCCAGTAAAAATTTGGGTGAATTGCGACGCTGCACTTTCGCCGACGAGGGCTGTTCACGCTCCATGCTCTTGCGACGAACTGCAGCAGCAACGGCAGCTTCGACAGCATCGTCAGCAACACCAGCAGCACCACCGCGCGAGCTGCTGCCTATGGGCCGTCCATTGGCCACAACACGTGAGAGATAATCGCTGCAGGATTCGCCATCGCTGCTTAGCTCGGCAATGTTCACGTATTTGCGCAAACGCTCAACGCGTATCGGTTCCAATTTCTCCAGCTTGCGCAGATGGCCAATCAGATGCACCTGCTCCTCGTTGGACAGAAACTTGAAGTTCTGCAGCAGAGTCTGCAAATCGGAATCGGTGAGCGATTCCATCATGTTGTTGCCAGTATCATTGGTGGCTGCCTTCGCCTTCAGATCGTTGCCAGTCTCCTTTGCCAGCTGATGCTCCACCTCCTTCATTAACTCACAAATATCAATGTCCAGCATGCCGACGCCAGTGCCAGTGCCACTGCCACTGCCAACGCCTCCGCCACCGACACCGCCACCGCCACCACCGCTGCCGCCCTTGTGGTTGCCCTCATGAGCATCATTACTGTAATTGGGAAGTCCCAGGCGGAGCGGCACCTCGCCAAAGCTGAAGCCGCTTTTTCTATCCACCTGGCGGCGGCTGTGATCCGTCTTCACCAGCAGCGTGAAGAAGTGCACCAATTTGTTCATATCATCGGTGCTCAAGTTGTCCATACCATTCAACACCAGTTCGCTGGCCAGTTTCGACGAGACGAGCTGTCTATCGAAGGGCAGCTGGTACTCTTTCTTTTTGGCCAAATCCGTTTGCTTTGGCTCATGATCATGCACCTCTTGAACACCTGTTTTATAGGAGTGGTTGTGTGTGTGTGTGTGTGTGTATTTGTGTTATGTGGGTGAAAAGGAAGGAGCAACATAAAAAACAACATTAATTCATTTATGATTACATTCAAATATTAGAAATGGTCTTTGTCAAAAAGAAAAAAAAAGAAAATAAACTTAAGTCTTACGTCAATTCATACTTAAGAGGGGATGAGACAATGCGACGCATCCAGCCGATTTCGACAGCGAACACTTAACCAGGACGCTTGTCCATACTTTATTTATTATAATTTTGTAATTAATATATTTAATATTATTATTTAATTATTTTACTTTTTCATGTTTCATTTTTTTTTCAACACTTTAAGCACTAACCTGAGGGACGCTCATGCGAAACGTAACACTGCACCGAGAGAGCTCACGTAGAGCTCCCGAAACAAACCAAAAAAAAAAAAAAAAATAAAAAAAAAACTCGCAACGGGGCATAGAGGGCTAAAATACCGCCAGATATATAGCCAAGGATATATAAATATATATATTTATACAAAAATATACCCAAATATGTATAGTATATGTCTATATATACAATACAATACAATATACACGATAAATATAGTAAATAAGTAAAATTTTCAGATGAAACCGATTTAACCGGAAGATCTTGTACGACATTTGATATATGTATTACATCAAACAGATATAATATTTACACATACATATATTTTAGATTAGGTATAAAAACTAATCGATAACGTTGTAATCGATATTTATTAGTGCGAAAATGGTTCTTAAATGCAAATGATCTTAAGTCCCAAAAGGAGACAATATGAATATATGCCTAAAATCTTAAGCAGGGAAGCCCATAGTTAGAGAGAGACATGTTGATCGGGGGGAATATACATATACATATGTATATATTTAATATCCCAGACATGGTCCAATAACTCAAGATAACTTACAATAGAATTACTTATAGCACACGCATAAAAAGTTTTCCGAATTATAACTAATTCAAGACGTTTTCGTGTTTGTATTTAATCAAAGCCCGAACGAACGCAAAGACAAACGCGAAAACTGAGAATTCGAGCTGCTTAAACGTATTCCGATACAGCGAGGTTGAGTCAATCAAACAGATCGCACAGAAGGTATTGAATATTTCCAGCTTACCAAGAGAGGATTTTGGTTGAATCGTTTCTTTTTTATTGTCGGCTCTTGGCAATGGAAATATTCAGCCCAAATGTGCGCAACTGTCCGAGCGAGCTCTCCCAACGCCTTACGCCGGTAACGAGCAAAGACACAATACTTACCCCCATTCCGGACTATTGGATTGGCCTCTGTAAAGTGAAAGGATTTGGGTATCGATATCGTAATGAACTTACCCCTGGAGGTCACTTGGAAGATGATGGTGGCTATATTGCTGATTAACTTTTTCACAACGCGCACTTTTTGCGGATCATCGAGCACTTCGGCAATGAGTATACCCTTTAGCTTCTCCTTGGTGGTCTCCAAGAAGACACAATTGTCCTCGTTCAATAAGAGATCGTCGGCAGCGTTCGGTTTGATTTTCTCCATGGCCAGCGCTTTGCTCAGCAGATTCAGAGCCTTGGGGCCCAGACTGCCCAACTGATCCTCTAATGCGGATAGCATGCGCAGCACACTGACCACGGTCAACGGACCCTCGGCCTCTTCGGCCGGCTCTGGCTCCTTCTCGGATATGACTGTGCCCGTCGGCGATGTTGAACGCTGTCTCTGGTGACTATATTCCGGATAGACGCGCGAGTCAAGCACACGGAATGACTCGATTGGCTCAAAGTTGCGCGAGGAGCGCGAATAACTGCCGCTTCTCTGCCTATAGTAATCGCCGCTTTTCTCACGGCCTCTCTCACTGTAATCATCGCGGCCGCGCGAATGCAACGATCGCTCCCGGCCTCGGCTAAATGGCGAACGCGAGCGCCGATGAGCCGAACGCGATCTGGAGCGTGAGCGTGGTCGCCTTCGGGAGCTGATTGGTGAACGGGTGCGCGAGCGCCGACCTAAGCGCCCCGGACCTGGCCGGCCACGTTTAGGCGACAGGCTGCGCGAGATCGAGCGTGTATAGTTTGGACGGCGACCGGTGCGTGCCGTTGGAGCAGCTGGTGGCTGCTGATCGTCATCGCTGATGTCGATGATAGCATCGATGCCAATAGGCCGGCTGTTGGATCGAGTACTGGAGCCACGGTAGCTGTTCTTGCGACGCCCACTCGATGTACTGCCAGCTCCAGCTGTGCCTGCGGGCACTTCGGTGGTACTTTTGGGACTGTTCACACGTATTTTGTAGCGATCCATCAGCTCCTTGGTGCTCTCTTCGTCCTCGTCGCCAAGTTTGAACTTCTCCTTGAGCTCCTTTTTGATTTTATTGACGGCAATGTTAAAGAGCTCGACCCGTCTGCCCTTCCAGTAGGCGATCCACTCGGGCTTGTAGTCGTAGGTATTCGGGTCACATTTCTTTTCCTCCTGTAGCTGCTTATAGCGTCGATTCCAGAACTGTTTCCATTCTTCGGAATAGTCGGGATGCTTCTCCGGATTCGTTTCGTACGTCTCGGTTTCGTCGCGCAACTGCTTCAGCTGCAGCTCCAGCATGCAGCGAAACTTCTCCCATTTGTAGCGCTCCTGGGCAATATGCGATGCCTGCAATGATAGCTCTTTGGGTGTCGGCAGCTTGACGGTTGCTGCTGGGGTCGTATTGCCGGCAATGGCGGTCAGATCTTTACCCAGAGGCGGTGAACGATTCGCGGCCCGGTATGCCGGCATTTGTTCCTCCTGCTTTTTGCGCGCCTTCTTTGGCTGTTGCGACGTCTGCTGTGGCGCTGTGTTAGCAAAATTCTCATCATCATCACTGGAGATGGCATCCAGTGCAATGGCCGAAGCTTCAGATTTGCGCTCATTTAAATTCTTTTTCGGCTTGAGCGAATCCGTTGGCTTCATGTCTTGTACGATTTTACGCACCTCATCCACAAAATCAACGCCGGTGCATTCATCGAAATGAAAGTGATCGCGTACCTGTGAACAAATCTTAGAACGAAAACGACGAAAATCATCGCCATCCACAGCCAAATGGTGAATGCTGCGACCGCATTGCTGCTCTATCAGTTGCACCAATTTGGCGATGGCGGAGCACATGTCGCTGCTGGTGCTGCTGGATGAGCGGCGCAGCTGCTGCAGCTTATCGTAGGCCTTCTGAAAGTGTTTCTTCAGATAGTTAACCCGATGGGTAACCGAGGTCCAGTGTGTGAATATGGAACAGCTGTCGTTGCATGTGTTGCACAGTACACAAAAATAATCGGGATGCACTTGGCCGTTCTCGTGCAGCTCCACCACGTATTCGGTGCCAATGAGAGCGCCACCTTTGTAATTATCAATTTGCTTCTGTATAATTGCTGCTCGCGCCATTTCATCCTCAAATCCGGGCGGCACCGGCTCGCTGGTTAAATAGCTCATCTCTTTCAAAAAGATCTGTAAAATGGGAGGGATTAATAACTAGTGTCCACGCAGAAGTAGAGCCAGACGCATGTCGTAAAAGCGCACTTCAATGCCTTGGGAACTAAATACATACATATATGTATTATTTACTATTTAAAGTAGGGCCGCGGAATCGCTTCATATATAAACAACAACTTGACTCAGATTTCAAAACAAACAGCTGTTTGATGATTGTAAATTACCTGCAATTTACCGCTCAATTTATGCTTCATTCATTTTTGAATGTGTATTGCATATAAATGCATATGTATATCATGTTGTTTATCACGAGTATTTGTTATATCGATTATATATATATATATGTATGTATGTAATCTGCGACATGCGTCCATCTCTAATGACAAAACAATCCAGTTGATTGGCGAATTACCTGATCTTCACTTTGGCTATTTTTCCTTTAGCCTCTATGATGCACTGATTTTGGCACGAAAAGGAACAAGACAAGTATGCACAAAACTATACACACACTCACACAATCACATTCACGTATAACCACGCTCAAATTCAAAGCAGCGGCTCTTTTCTTCCCCTTTTATTATTCTTTTTCTTGATTGCCACAACAAAACGTAGACGTTGTTTTGCACGCTCCACGGAAAGCGATTATGTTGTTAATATCTTTACTTACAGTGCTAATTATAATGTAGTTCACTTACAATTTGCGCAAAGTTAATTGTATTGGCGACACTTCTATTTTTTTTTTTCTGTTCACCGTCCTTAAATAATAGAACTGAAGCATGCACGCAAAAAATTAAGGAATAAAATGAACGTAGTTCAAGTGTAGTTAAATATCGGACAAAAAACACAGTGTTGAAAATTTCCTTGACAATAATTGTTGATTTACTAACTATCGATGGGTTGTAATTTCGATAAATTGGTCGTGATGGCGGGCAAAATTATAATTTTGAATCGTATACTCACTTGCTGCTAGATGAGATCGTTATGTAGGGTAGTTTTAGAAGTTTTTTCTTAGAGATATATATTTTTACATGATTTTAAAATGTAAATATCCATAAAATACCCAAAATAAAAAACAAAAAACAAATAGTAGTTAAGAGTGAATGACTTCTTTAGGACGCGCTTGAATCATAATATTTAAAGAAGTAGTAGTAATATATATTAAAGTAGTATTATAATTAACACAAGTACCTAATACGAAAATGCTCATTCAAGTGCCTGAGTGAAAGAAAGACTTGATTAGGGTGCTGCTGATTCATTTATACATAAATCAATTTACAAGAAATCTGCCGCATGTTCTCAATTAACTTCCCCTTTTGGGGTGACCCGCACCTGCTGTTGACTATATCTCGAAATGTTGCTTTGTAATCATCGCCCCATAACATTTTGATGAACTTGCTGCAGCTTAACGCGTATTGCTTTCGAAAATGCGTTAATGCCCTCATATATACATACATACACACACCGTACATACATATATAATTACATTTTGGGATATTATGAAGTGTGGTGGGTAGCACTAGCACCATCAACAGCACCAGCAGGGCAGACAAATGGCAAATGGGTGCTCGATTCCACGTCCCAAAACAATTTCACACCCACCCCCCCAGGAGAAAAATGAAAAGAAACGAATCGCAACGCGACGGCAGGCGATGCGACGTGTGCGCCGTGATAGATGTATCACGTACACGAATTCCACATCTGAATAGAGAAGGGCCGCATTAATCGCAACATGATGATGATAATGGCAATATAAGCGACTATACAATGAGTTGACCATATGCGCACATAGACAATAAAATGTGAAGCGGCTACAACTGGTGCAACAAGCATCAGCCTCAGCAGCATCAGGAGCAGCCGCAGCAGCAGCAGCAGCAGCAGGACCAGACGGGTGGGCACACAGTCAGTTCGCATTTAATGAACACAACGGTGACATGAGTTATGGGCTATTTTTTTTTTTTTTTTTTTTTGACAACGAAAAATTGCGAATCAGCACAGCTGTTGGCTCTGTGGTGAGGCTGCGCCTAGGCCAGCGGAGAAGAAGGGGGGACAGCAGCAGCAGCCACAGCAGCAGCAGCAACAGCAGCAGTAAGGGACATTTCGACAGCGGCATGAATGCAAATGCTATTTTGCATTAACATTTCGAATGAGCATGGGGCAAAGCCGTCGTGCTCAACCAAACTCAAAAGTCCTTCCGTCCGTTCGTTCGTCCGTCCGTGCGTTTGCTCGCCACGCTGATGAAGATGAGCGCATTCCGATTACAGTTAACACAGACAGAGGGAAGACAGTGACACCCCTTCAAATACGTAGCCGTAATTCGTGTTCGAATTCGGCCTCCGATGTGTGTGATATGTGCGCATAATATGTTCCTTTAGACAAAGTGGCAGACCCAGACATATCGCTTGATCGTTCTCTTTATGGAGTATACTCAAATATATGCATGCAGTTTGCTTAGCTCTATATGTGCTTATAATAATAAATGGATTATATGTGGAGAATTTCCAAAAATTCCCATGAGACTTAGCATTAACATCCAAATTATTTTCTGTACTTAAAATTAAGATAAAAATGTGCAAAAAATATTGGGGAAATTGCAAATTGAAAAACACTATTATATTAATTCAATTGAAAATTATCAATAATTTATAGCTTTATCTATAATATTATAAATAATATATAAAAATTGCGTAAATGTCTTTGTGGCTCTGGCTTCACACTGAATTGTTATTTATAATTAATTCTCTGTAACAATTAAAAACATAAATAGATCGAAAATACATTATATAGATTTCAAAATCTAAGTTACAAAGGGAGGGTTTTAAGGAGCTTTAATATGAGGCTATACTGAATTTATGGTGATTCAGTTCCGAACCATAGAACTTTTCAAGGAAAAGGAACTACTTTATGAAAGTTTCTATTGAAATGTCCTTTAGACTAACTTTATTTACAAAAAAGTTATAAGTTATATTACAAAAATATATATATTTTTGCCAAATATAAAGAAATATAAGTATAATAAAAATGATGTTCATAAATATTTTTTTAATTAAAATTTTTAATTTAATTTAATTTAAATAATTTTACCATTTTTTGTTTAAATCATAGTTGTTATATACTTTGTTTTTATTTATTTTATTATTTTCAATATGTTTAGTGAGCTTGACTATTTTGTGTTTTATAGTAACTTGTTCAATAAAAGTAAGCTTTCTTAAAAATACAATAAAATATATAATATAATAAAATGAAAATATATTTCTGTATACGTACATATATACACATATAGTTTATATATTATATACATATATGCCATAAAGATTTGCAAGTTATGCGATGCAAACAGCCGAGGCGAGGCTCATCGTTTTACAGGGTATTCCCATGTCATGAATGCAATTGATGCAATTGTTGCTTTGTTGTAAGTTTTGTTGTATCTGTGCAGTTATTGTTGTTGCAGCTCTTTCATTCTTTTTATGTGTGTGTGTATGTGTGTGTGTGTGCAATGTTTCGATAGACATTTCTTGGCAAGTTGTGCGCAATTCATTAAGCGAATTCTGCTCGAATGCGAATAATGCAAATTGCTCTATTTCGGGCTAACTGCAAAAACGCCAACAGCGACGACGACGACGACGACAAATTTATTTTTTGCTGCCCATGTGGCATGTGGCAACTGGCAATGTGGCAATGTGGCAAGTCGAAGGAGCGAAACTTCCATCAATGAAAAACCAAATGAAAAGAAATGAAATGAAATGAAATGAAATGAAATGAAATGAATGCCGTGTGTTATGCAGACTGAAGAAGCGTTTGCACTAAAAGTTCAAAAATTCCATTAATTACTCTTCCTTACGCTCTCGCCATCTCCCTCTCGCCCCGTCTAAGCCTCTTCATCTGGCTCTGCTTCTTTCATTCTTCTTATTTGTCGACTGCTAATTTTTAAGAATTTGAAATTTTCTTAATGGATTCGCTGTGTTGCCGCACGGATTGTGAAATAGTTTTGCCTTTTGGCTTGGGAATCAAGAGTTTTTGACTTTCGTTCAGCTTCTTCCTCTTCTACTTGTGCGTGTGTGTGTGTGCCATTTTATTTTTTGTTTAACCCTAAATTGTGTCTGCTTTACATACACATTATTCCCACCCCTCGCTGGGCCGGATGTGCTCATTGTGCATCATCATCAACAACTACTTATCACCCAGGGGAATATGCAGCTTGCCCAGCTGCAGCTGCTGCTGCTGCTGCTGCTTCTCTCGCTCTCAATCCCAAAGTCCAACTACAACTCCAACTCCCAGTTAAAGTCCGAGTTCAAACTTTTGTCGCATGCCTTCAAAAATGCGTAAATCAAACGAAAAACAAACGGGCAACGGCTTGCCCATGAATTAGTATTAGTGTAAAACGGCTTTTAATAAGCCGGACGGACGAGCGGACAGGCGGACGGACGGCCTAAGGCCCGCATCTCTATCCGCAGCCATTGCATGTTGGGCGCCATTAAGTGGACCAGGATGGTAGCCAAGGGCGGTAGGCGGTAGGGGATAGGGGAGGCTCACCAGCAGCGAGTAACGGGGCTTCGGCATCCGGCATCCAACGACAAAGTCAATTGCGGTAGCCGCAAAATGGAATTTTGTTTTAAAAAGTTCTGCACTGCAAAATGGCTCGCAATGGGCGCATAAATTTCAAAAGCCCTTCTACACTGCTTTCTTTTTACCCTAACGGGCATTACGAGTTGGTTGTAAGTGATGTAACACAATGCTATAAGTACATATATCATATGTCATATATTATATACATATATACATACATACATCATAGTTTCTGCCTAGTGTTTATATTACTATCTATAGTTCCTAGTTCCTATATATTATATCTGTATATGATATTTCACAATCGTATGAATGATTGCCTGATAGAAAATTTCATATATGAAACACATATGTATATAAAATGTGCATTAGTTAAATAGGGAAACAGATATGATGGCCATATTTGAATACTATATATAGTATGTATAATATATAACTTTATAGAGCATAACTTTTTAATCTTAGTACACATATAAGACAGCCCTTTTCTCTTTACATATCTTTTTGTTTTTCTAAATTAACCCCAAGAGCAATCGAGAAGTTCCAAGATATGTATTATAGAGGTATTAGAACTGCATATATCTTCAGTTTGCTTCGATAAAGAGATATACTATGTATTACATTTTATGATTATCTATCTTATTATGGTCTTTACTGTATCCTACCGTTATCTTATTATATTATAAAATTACAACGAACAAAATTCGAGATTTCTATACCATATATAATCAATAATATATAATGATCTATATATATATATACATACGATATCAGAGCCTTTTCTCTGTATAAATAAAAGTGTGTCTAATATTCGTAGTGCTGTCGTCTAGAGCTTGCTTTTCTATATTAGTTTTTTTCGAATTCTTTTTTTGGTTTTTAGTTATAGCCATAATCTTTGTGTAGTGGGGAATCCCATAACTTTTGCAACAAGCTGGCAACGCTGTTCGGAAACTATTAATTTGAAATAAATACAGTATATATCATTTCAAATGGCTCAAAGGTGGCTTTCAAATGTGCATGTGATTCCCCCCTCTAGTCATAATTTAGAATGTATTTAAAACCACATTTTGTAATGGTAGCAAAAAGAGTGTAGAAAGAAAGAGAGGGAGAGAGAGATCCCAAGTTCACTTTAAGCACAGATGTGTTAGCCATCCATGTGATATATGGCCATAAGACAGCGATATCAATGTATTATTATTAGCGCATAAAAGTTGGTAAAAACAAATTATGCGCCTTATGCTGGCAAAATGGAGGCGAAACGAGAAACTTTCATAAGTATTAACGAGTATGTCGGACATCGGGTCCGCTGCATGCTTAGATAACTGATCTATGTATTTTGTTGTTTCTTTACTTTTCATTCCTTTTGGCAATTTCAAACATGCAACATGTTGCAATGGAGTTATAAACCAGCCCCAAATTTCAAACTTTGCAGACGACTTATATAAGGAGTGTACATAGACGTATAGAAGACGGCAGAGGGGTGTGAGATGGCGGTTGGGTCGTGTCGGAGGGTTTGGCGCGTGTAAGGGCAGCATGCCAAATGGAAAAAAAAAAAAAACAACTTTTTTTGCCTTAATTTTTGGCGTTTTTATATTTTTCGTTTTTCGTTTTTTTTTCTCGTTTTTTTTTCTGTTTTGTATACTCTGCCGCTTTATTAACGTTGCCCTGTTTTAGTAGGGGTGACCTGTGTTGGGTGGCACGTCGAGAGGGGCGGCTGTGGAGGGGCTGTTTGTTTGCTGGCAGCAGCGCAGTAAGTAATATTTTTGCCGCATAAAAGTCAAAATATGCAAATAAAGCTGCTGCCGCTGCCGCTGCCGTTGCCGCTGCTGCTGTTACGGGAGGGAGAGGGGCGTTTGGGGGGGGGGGGTCCACACAAGTAGCACGTAAGGGAGGGACGGACGGCGAGGGGCTGAGCGCATGGAGGGAGGGCTAATATAGCAGCAGTCAGACACAGAGACACAAACCGAATGGCTAGAACAATGTGCATATAGATCAGAGAGTGAGCGGGAGAGAGAGAGAGAGTGGGGTAGCGAGCGAAAGAGAGAGTGAGAACGGCGTGGCTTAAATAATAAATGTAGTACACGCTTTGAAAGAATTTACTATGCTTTGGCAAATGGAAGTTATAAAAACCGAATACAAGCACACACACACACACACATACACACACTTACGTTCACTCAAACACATTTGCACACACACACACACACACATACAGGCACATGTGCATGGCATATAAATAAACAATGCCCCTATATAACCCGAGGCAAAGCGAAGTAGTGGAGAGGTAGCGGCATTTCCATATTGTTGCTATAATCAGCGGCTGCTTTGATTCATCTGCATGCACGCGCGATGCCGGGACATTGAAGCCATTGGCTGTGGAATGGGCCAGAGATCGGGCGGGGAATAATACCACCACCAAGTCAAAGCCAGAGCCATAGCCATAGAGCTACATATAGCCGTAGCTGTGCTGTAGCTGTAGCTAAAGCTAAGTCCAAAGCCTTAGCCCGGTGCCAGCCACCCTATCATCATCATCATCATCGTCATCGTCATCATGATCATCGTCGTCATCAAAGTCAACCCAGCTCTGGGCGAAGCAACCACCAAACAGTCACACAGACTCCGTTGATTCCGTTGGCCCAACTTCAACTCCGACTTTTGGCTGTGCCGTGCAATTTAGTGCTGCCCATATTATAAAGCACGATACAGCACGAAGCGAAATTTATAAGAGTACATTTTGCAAAAAGTTTGTATAATAATAGAATTCTCTAGTAATTTGCATATACATATATATTTTCGTATTGCCAGCTGATTATTATGCGAGCTTTGTAATTATTTTACACAACAAGTCAAATAATTTGGTTTGTTTATTGGTTCGGTCGCGCGGCGATAAATAATCACGACCCGCTCGCATTACTAATGTCGTTCAAATATCGTTTCGAACATGTTCGTGTTCGGTGTTGGAAATCGTGTTCGAACAACAACCACTGACTGACGCCCCTTTTCAGTACGTGCGGCAAGTGTTGGAGAACCTAGCCGCGGCCTTGCCCATAAAACTAGCCGGAAAAATGCTAAGTCCCACAATAAGGAAGCTAAAAATAAGGATTTAGATGTTTTAGCCATAATATTAGAAGTTTAATTGAAATGTAATTTATTTAACTTTATTAATTTTATTTTAATAAATAATTTAATTTATTTTTTTTATAAAAGTCTGATATGCACAAGTCATTAATATCAGATAAAAATATAAATAAATCAAGTTACATATATTATTTTTCATACATGTAACTTTATTAAAATATATTATATTAACAAATTATTATTTAGTACATATATAATAATTAACATATTTGCAGCCATTGCAGAAAAGTGTGCTAAGGTAAATAAAATATTCTATTTGCTTGGTGTAGAAGATAAAGAGCTAAAAGTAGCCATTTTGTGGCTGAAGCAGCTGTGTGCTTAGCAGCCCTTTCTTTACTCTGCTCTCTGGGACTCGCTGTGTGCGTTCGTGTGTATGAGTGCGCTGAGTGTCTCTGTGTGCGATTGTGTGTGTGCCTCTCTGTGCTTGTGTGGCTGTGTGTGTGTACTTGTGTGTTATCTCGCAGCCTGGTTCTGGTTCAGTTTTCGTTTTCCGTTAGTGCAGCATTTATCCTCGACGACGTTGGTTGGCCTCGCCTTCGCCCTCAGCCATTGTCACTGTCGCTGTCGCAGTCGCCGTTGAAGTCGAAGTCGCAGTCGTTTGTCGCCTTTTCGCTGGTGTTGTTATTTATTTGTGTGTGCGTTTTTTTTTGTTTTTTGCTGCTTCTGCTGCTCTGCTCTCGTTGTGTGTGCACGTTTTATTTATTGTTGTCGTGTGTTGTTTGTTTGTGTTTTTGTTATGGTGCCAGTGCCAACTTACCTGATATAAAAAAACAACACACACACAGGAAAAAAAAAAAACAAACTCAAACAAGGTGCGCAGACCTGGAGTCAGGGCCACGGCACATGTTGTTAGCTAAACCAGCGCCCCAGAACGCTTGCCTCACATCCCCCAGCCCCTTTAAGAAGCCCGGGACACTAACCAATAAGTAAACCCCAAAAGGCAGCAGCAACAACAACAACAACGACGACTACAACAAGACGCAAAGTAAATTCAAAACGAAACTAAACGACAGTCCACAGTTCATCGCAATAGTTACAGTTACTCTCACGCCGCGTGGTTTCAATCGCAGCATGCTTTCAGCTGAGGCACAGTTATTGCTGCTGTTCGTGTTGTTGCTGGCGCAGCCAAAGCTCTGAGCAATCGCCAAATCACAAACACAAAACGGCAAACAGCAACAACAATCACAGGAAGAAGGAGAAGAAGAACAAAACAAATAGAAATACACAAAACGCGCTGCGTCCGCTGCTTCACTAAATGCAGTCGACGTCAATGTTGACGTCGCTGTCGTCACAGTCGTCGCGTATTATGGGCCTAACCAAACAGCAACAACAACAACAACAACAACAGCAGCAGCAACAACAACGCCAACTTCAACAGCACTTGATACAAAAATAAACAAACAAAATCAATCAATTAATCAATCTGTGAACGCCCCAGGCGTACGCCCTCGCTCTTGTACACCCACGCCCACGTCCACGTACACGCCCACGCCCACGCTCGCTTTAAACTGCAGCAGCAACAACAACAACCACAATAACAAGAGGAAGGACAAATATAGCAACAGCAACAACAATGTTCCAGTCAATTGCATTAGTGCTCGTCCTGGTTGCCGCCCAGTCTGTGGCCCAGGCTCCGAAGGATGCGAATAGAAACGCTGCCGCTGCCGCTGCCTCTGGCTCTGGCTCTGGCGCGCCTGCTGTCCAGCTGCAGGCAACGGAGACACAAGCGGCGACAGCAGCAGCAGCGGCAGCAGCAGCGACGCCATTCAGCAGCAAACAGCTCACCAGATGCCGCCAAAGCTGCTATCAGCAGGTAAGCCCGGCTCAGGCCACTAAAGATAAGACGCACTTGATGGACACTTGTATGTAGGACTCGTCCGCTCGCTCACCCTCTCGCTCCCTCTTATGGTCGACTGCGCCGAAAGACGCTCGAGTGCGACTTCAAGGTTAGAGGCTCTCTCAGTGACTCTAGCTGTTGCCCCTGCCCCTCCACCTCGTCCAGTTGGGCAATGACAATGGGTCCGACAAGGGCAACGCCGGCACTGGGAAAACAGTTCGATACTCTGTTCAGAAACTGAAGTGGGGTATATGAGATGGTGATGGATGTGGATGGATTGTATGGGAGTTACGGCATTGAAGTAGGCGCAGGCAAATACTCATGTTCATGTCACGTCATGTTTGTCTAAACTTGTTTAATTATGTCAGCCACGCCCTCCCCCATCAGTGGGTAGGCAACACACAGGTTAACACAGGTGAAAAGTTTGAGTAAACAACAGATATTCTGGTGGTTGGAAAATCACCCATAGGTTTGCACGGCACTGCAGTAGACTAGGGCTGTACGGTTGTAGAGTCTTTGCGAGATTTTGTGTTAGTAAAAATGATAATTGCGTGACACGATCTACTCACGAGTTTCACATTTTAAGCATTAGAGTTTTGGAGTCCTCAATAGATCTTTACGACAGCAGCACCTAGTCTTGCCCTTTAGTTGGCATTGATACTAATGTAAAATGTGGATATTAGTATCAATGATGACATCGTGACACGCCCTATTGCTATCGACAGGACCTACTACAGTCTACGATTCACTATTAGATCATTGTATTAGCATAGAACAAATCGCAGCATGACCACGCCCTATGCATTAATGTTCTACAGTTTGCAATCAATGACAAGGCATTATTGTCTTTAAGTCAATCGCAGAGCAGTATTAGAGTCATCGTAACTCCTTTATTGGTATAAAGAGACGACGGCGTGACACGTTTTACTCACGAGTCGCAAGTAATGCATTTTCTTTTGTAAAGTTGAAGTTTACTTTCAGGTGATTAGATTCGATTTAGTTAACACAAGTGCAATCATCGTGACAATCATCGTATGGCCATTAATATCATACAAAAAGAGACAACGTGTTACGCTTCACTCACGACTTCAATCTTCTACATAGTTACAGTTTGAGAGGTACTGTCCAGGCATTACAGTTTCTACTGTAGAGGGAGAGTAGAGAATCTTTAGTCATCGTGGGCCCCTTCATTAGTATCAACGTGACACGCTCTGCTCACGAGGTTTGCTGGCGTCTTAGCCTCTCCCGGGCGTGCTTCCTCTCTGCTCGAACAAAACAGGGTATGACGTAGTCGTTTCTACGCGCCTGCAACGTTCTCACTGGTTTCTTATTTTATTTTTTTTTATGTGGCTGCCCGCCTTTATCAGCTCGCTGACATCGCTGTCGCTGTCGCTGTCGGTGCTGCTGCTGCTGCTGCTGGTGCTTCTCAGGTAGCTGCCTCTGTCAGTTGACAATGTCAGCTGGGTGGTCCACGCCAGTCATAGCGCTACTAATAGAGATTAGGCAACTGAAAACTGAAAAACGGAAAGCTGGGAGGGCGATCAAGAAAGGAGCCACAATGCCGCAAGGGCAATTGGGTGTGTTTTGTCAAGCGTCGGGCAAGAGCAAGAGCAAGAGCAAGGGCAAGGGAGCGCGCTCCGCTCGAGGGTAGGGCACAAAAACCTATTTCATTCAATGACTGTGAAAACTAGTATTCAAATATACTTAACATTGAGTCAGAGAGAGGGAGAGAGAGAGAGAGGAAGAGAAAGAAAAAAAACAGCAAGACAAAAAACAATAACATAAACGAGTCCAAAATTATGAAGTGAAAACAGGAAATGGTCTCAGCAGAGAGACACACAGTAGCTGCATAGATCTCTTGGTACGTCTGGTAGATAAAGCAGGGTTCACTGAAGGTAATTTCAGGATCACAATTGTCGTAAATCATTTGGAAACAGAAGAATACTAATAATACTTCTATTGCAGTCATATGCAATGGGAAGTTATCTGATTTAGTGAGTTTACAAAAAAAGTGCCGCCTCTAGGAGTTTCACTGAACACTGCGCTGATATTTCGAAAGCCAAGAAAATATGATAAACCCGTACTGCTTATGCTATACAGAAGTATGTACATATATTTATAGTAAAAATTCCATGTCTTTAACTTTTATGGGCAACTAGATTGTTGCTTTCAGACGGAAGAACGGACCGACATTAAAAGGGAAGCACAAACGGCCACGCCTATATCGACTCTGTTCGTCGCCCAGACCAAGATTATGTATATGCGTAATAGGCTCCGCCACGCCTCCTAGTGCCTCTTAAACCAAACGGAAGTGCAGTCTCTTCCTATATGATTTGTATGTGCTCATAGCCCACTCCAGATAAGCCTTATTCAAATGTAGAGCGTAGACTAAAATTCCAGATAAGTTGCAAAAATAAGTTTGTCACACAGAAACTCTATTTAATAATGCTTTAAATGTTAATTTCGAGAGCTGTCGAAAGTTCTGCTCTGACTGTGATATGAGCAGACAAATGTTGACACATTACGTGATTGAAACAAATATGAGTGCATCTGCTCCATGCGGCAGTGCTCGACTGGCCCAATATCCTGGCGTGTGTGGAGAAAATCCTTTGCTCTAAGTAATCATAATTCTATCAGAGCTAAGTCGACTTGTTTAGAATTTGGATGAAGCTGAATTTGAGATGCATTTCTATAAATGAAATTGCCTGAAAGAACTTGCGGCAAATTTCTTGAGCTCTCCGTCTTATCATTCCAAATGTTTACTCTCAGGAATTATAGTATAACATGGGGCCCTTAAATTGATTGTAAAGTAACTATAGTTGTTTAATTGTAATTTTTCCTCAAATGAACAAAATTGACAAGTGAAAATGCCGAGCTGCTTGCTTAGAGAATCTAGCTTAAACTGAATCGATTCTTGTGAGTAATATCAGTTGCTCTAAATCTAATACTGCTTGAAGAACTTGAAGAAGGCAATCAAAAGTGTTAAGACTTCTGAGTATCTCAACTAAAATCGTAAATCTCTAGATCTTATGCCAAATGAAATCCTATATATATATAGGAATTCCCATCAAAAGCTATTTTCATCGATAGCAATATTAATATTATGGAAAAATTGCACAGTTTGTCTGAGTCTTCGTTTATGAATAGATTATGGATGCGTATAGGAATACCTGCTGTAATTTGTATAAGTTACTATAGCTTCCATCTATTACACACCCAAACCCAATATACCCCATTGGAGGCAACGCCAATGAGTGCTCAGGGCCTTTGTGTGTGCATCTAATGGAAGAGGCAAATTTCTGCTGATTGCCATTGCGTTAATTAATGCAATTTATTATTATGTGAAATGTGAAATAATGTAACTTTGAATGTATTATTGTCTGCATGTGTGTGTGAGTGTATGTGTGTGTGTGATTGTATTTGTGTGTGTGAGTGTGTGCGATGTCGAATGAAAGTCAATGCATTATTTGTTGTCGCATAATTTATTAAATTATTAAGCATTATTATGTAGGTTAACCAATTCAATCCGTTTGGCTTTCTCTATTTGCATTTTGTTTCTGAACATCTATTTAGCATTCAGCGAAAAAAAAAAAACTATATATATTAAATATTTTTGCTGTTGATTATTTCTGCATAATTTCTTTAATAAGAAGTCGCTTTGATGGGCTTAACTTTAAAATTTAAATTTAATTTTCATCTGTATCCAAAGTTTCTTCAAATCCATTGAAGATGTAGAAAGAGAGAGTGATAGAGAGAGAGAGAGAGAGAGAGAGAGCGAGAGAGAGAGAGAGAGAGAGAGAGAGAGAGAGTGAGAGAGAAAGAGAGAGAGAGAGAGAGAGAGAGATAGAGAGAAAGAGAGAGAGAGAGGGAGAGAAAGTAGAAGGAGGCGTTCTATACCCCATAAAGCATATATATTCTTGATCAGGACGACAAGCTGAGTTGATATGGCTTTATTCTTTCATTTATATATGATAGGTATGAACACCTTAATCTCAGAACATAAAAGAATGAAAGACGCTCAATTATTCTTTGCAGAACTCATTTTAAATAATAAATAGCTCTTTCCAATATCTATTTAAATATTATTAAACTTCAAAATTCTGTGTCGTGTTTTATCGTTTTCATTTAAGATTACGGCAAACTAAGTTATTATATGTGATATCTTTCTCTCTATCGTATATGTCTTTTGGGTTGGGTTTTTCATTTTTCACTTAATTTGAAAACTGTATCGAATCGCTCGATTTACCTTTGATGTGGCAAATGCATTCGAATTAGTTCCAAGTCATCCCAGATTGAGCATAGTAAAAAACCGTGAATATTTTCGTTGTCAAACTGGAACCGAAGGGATTCGATATTCGCTTCTCGGGCATCGATTGGGCTAATGTCACGTTCCAGTTTTTGGGGGTTCACATTGATGCAATTGCGTTGACCTTTAAGGGTTGGTTGCAAAGGACTGCACGGCCGTGTGCATTGCGGGCTAATTTCACGCCTGTCCGGCTCTAATCCCCGGCCCAGTACGAGCGTCGCTCAATCAGCGCCAAATTAACACCATAAAACTTGGCAGCCACCAAAAGACTTTGTGCCATTGCAATTTGCCTGACTACTTTTTGGGGGTGCTGTGTATGAGAGAGATAGATAGAAAGAGAGAGAGAGAGAGTGTGTGTGTATTAAGAAATTCAGTCAGTCTCATTGTCTGTTGTCTCCGAGTCAGCGTGAGCTTGTGACCCAGACTCCAGGCTCGGATGCGATTCGTAATGCCAGCTGCGTATGCTGAGCACGTAGCCTTTGGCTGGTGGTGGAATCTGTTCCGACGGGGCTTCAATAATTGACAAGCGCAGCATTTGGCGACTACGTGCCACAACCAACCAACAAAAAAAAAAAAAAAAAAAAGTGGTCAACGAGCATTTGCAATAGGCATTGGCAGCGACAGCAGCAGAAGCAGCAGCACCAGCCACAGCTCATAAAACTGCCTCAAAACTGACCTGGATGGGTAATTTATGTGGCCTGGGTGTTAAGCGATGTCCAATTCCGTGGGCAATTGCATGTAAAAGTTGTTCGTTGCCTGCGTTTAATTTATATCGGCCACTAACAACAACAACAACAACTATGCCAGGTAGCCCACAAGACGCTCGAACGGGCAAGGCCGATGAACGGCTAAGGGCGTCGAGCGAAGGGCGCAGGGGGAACGCAACGGTAGATGGCCTACGGTACGGAACGGACGCTCTATGTGCGTCTGGAGTTTGCCTGCTCAGCGTTTTCATTGAGAAGTGTGTGGTGCGTTCGCTTCATTCATGGCCAGACTAGAGAAGAGAGCGTGACACGCTAGACTCACGAGTGTCGAAGAAGAACTTTCGATAAATGTAAAGATATATACGTTTTGGGCTAGATATGGTTGAAAGAGTGAAAAGTGCAACGGAATAATTTGGATTTCATAGAATTATATAAACTTATTATTAGAACTATATAGATTCATTAAAGGAGGAGGTATCAGAGAAGAATGATATATAGAAAGAAGAGAAGCAAATAATAAGAAGAATATCATTGGAGATGAAAAAAGAAGAAAGTAAGATAAGCAACAGAGATTAAAAATGATAAAGATCATAAAAGAATTTATGAGTAATATATGAGTAATATATGTATATGAAGAAGAAGATAAAGTGGGATAGTATAGCTTGGGATAGTATATGAATTAAGGAGATAATTGAGGAGATAATTGAAGGACATATTGTGCGCCAATTGAAATTATAAGCTCAAAATATATAGATGAGAGCCAAAAGAAAAGCTAAATATGCCCAATTAATCTTACTCAATGTGTTTGTGGATAGATATGATATATGTACATATGTATGTATGTATAAACATGTTGATATATATTTGTAAATATATTGAATTGTCAATTACAATTAGGCTAACGATGTTGATGGGCAATCAAATCACGTTGCCATCTCTAATTGATATTGCCAAAGCCATTCATTCAGTCAGTCGCTCATTCATTTGCCGCCTTATTGTTGTTACTTATCGCCCAAGTTGTTTCGCAAAGGCCAAAAATTCAATTGAGCGGAAAATATGTTGTCTTTGCGATTTTCCTTTTGGCATGCTCGTTTATCTGGCCGCCTTATTGTGTAATGATGACAAAGTGCTGCTGCCGCTGCCGCTGCTGCTGCTGCTGCCGCTGCTGCTGCTGCTGTTGATGGCAATGATGCCGAAGTCGATCCGGAATGCTGCTGGTTGCCAGCTCCTTTGTGCTAGCCTGATGTCCGCCATCTCGTTCCAGTCAGAGTCACAGTCACAGTTAAAGTCGATGTGCCTCTGTCTCTGTCTCTGTCTCTCTCTCTCTCTTTCAGTCTTTGTCTTCGTCTCATTCTCATTCTCATACTCAGTTCGCATCAGCACATTCATTCATTTGTCTGCGTGCTCATTCATAAACTAAACGGACAGGCACCGAGATCCGGGCTGTGGGCCTTTTTGCACTCATTGCTTTAGTGCCCAGGACGTTGTCCAGCTGTCGCTGCTGCGTAGCTAAAGCGACAGTTGACAAAGGCTAAGCAGGCAGAGCCAGCTATTCACCGCTTAACACACAGCAGTCGCCGTCGCCATCGCCGTCGCCGTCGCAGTCGGCGTCGCAGTTGCCGTCACATTTGCCATGTCCAGTTAGTTCACAGTTTCATCTCCTGCCGGCAGCGTAAAAATTTCAATTCGCCATACAACTTTGCGGTCATTTATACAAACAGACACACGCGCACAAATGCACACACACACATATACACATACATACACTCTATCATTTCTTTTTTCTTTTTACACACACACACTCAGTGGGAGTTCTATCTCTGTGTTCTTTTTTTCTGCGTTTAGCCAAGCCAGGCCTTTCATATTACAGTTACAAATTTGCGTCTATTGTTGGTAATGGTGATGCTGTGGCGTTGTCCTCGACCAGAGCCAGAGCCATAGCCAGAGTCGGAGCCAGTTCCAGTTGCCAGTTGCCTGCGGCGCTGTGCCTGATTACTTTTTCTAGCTTACTTAAAATTCGATTAGGCCACGCCCACTAACTAACTTTTTTGTTTGTGTTGTTCTGGTTTTTGCCATACGTCTGCTCGGCTCCCTCTCATTTTCTCTTTCAGTCGCTCACTTTCCCTCTGCCTCACTCTCTAAGCATGCTTCTTCTTTTATTTTGCAGTTTGCGAGGGATTGGAATTATTGCACGGATTTCGTTGATTGCAGAAGCGTAAGTACATGCCCCGCCTCCAGCTCAAACAGCAGCAGCATCAACATCAGTAAAAGCTCCCTACACGCGCTCACGCCCCCAACGCCTCACCGCCCCACCGTCCCACTCCATTTAATGATAAGTACAAAGACAGCGGTTAGATGCGATAACAACAGCCTGAATAGCCTTAAGCCATGGCTTCCTAAACCATCCAGCAACAGTTCATAATTATTATGATCCCTTAACCCATTAATGTGCCCGATGAGTAAATGCTTTTGCCGCTCCAACTAAATACTTCGCTAACAACTATGAAATTTTAATGCAATGCTAATATACTTGGCTTCAAATTAAGTGCTATCTGGAGGCCAATTTCGAGGGAGTTGTATGTTCCTCTGCATATATTCTGTGAAAGCTCTTAGCCGGATCTTAATTTATTTAAATATCGCGCTTGATTTTAAAGCACACCTTGCTTGCTTTTATTTTATTTTTTTCTATGGCGGTCTAGCGATAATTAAGAGATGCAATCCGCTGTATTCACATTTTTGAAAGCCCTCAAATCACTTGAAATTGAAAAGTTTCACATAACAAATTTTGATTGCATGGCGCAAACATTTTCTCCAAATATGTAACGTTTTCAATTTGAAGAGCATTCCATTTCAGTTGTTAGCCAAGGCTAAAACGGGCATTTACAAAGCTAAAAAAAACCAAAACAAAAAAGGAATAGAATAAAAATGGCCGTGCTGCAATGCCAACAAAAAACAAGAGAAAAATAAAAACAATAAACGTCAAATCGAAAAAGCAATTTAAAACTAAGCAAAAAAAAGCTTTGTAAAATGAATGCAACAAAAAAAAGGCACTTTTCAATGCTAGCGCATCTAATGCCTGCAAAACCTATCGATAGTTTTGCAGGCTGAGCTAATTCGCTGATCAAGACAAAAAAAAAGTACATGGAAATTTTTCAATACTGGCGCAGCAAATGCCAGTCCTGTAAACATATCGATAGCTTTGTTTTTAAGCTACCTCAATAAAGGCCAGCTTATCGATAGCAGAACATTCGCAGAGATCCTCATTTCGAATGCAAACAAACATTCAAAATGAAATTCGCCAGAAATCTGACGCACAGATTGCACAGGAAACGGTTATTTGTGTGCGTATTCAAGTACGTGGGCGCATTAATGGGTTAAATCTCGTTGCTTTCGATTGCTGCGGGCGGCTGGCAAAATTGCGTTGGCAATTTGCGACTTTTTCATCCGCCCCACCATATCCTGCAGCGATATATACATACATCTGTATGTATGTATGAATGTATGTATATATATGTATGTATATCTCTGCTACTACCGTTATGCTTTTGCTTTTGCTGTTTGCGCTTAGCTTTGGCTTTGGCTCTGCCATTTTCCTAATGTCGAAACCATCCACAGTGTTGGCAAAACTGCCACAGGCAATTGGCGCCCTTTGAGCTGCGCGTCCACCATGCCCAACGACAGGGTGCCCTGGTGCTGACCGACATCGGATGGGACGAGATGATTGCGAACGCATCGCGTCAATGCCTGATCACCTGGGAGGTATCCGGCGGCGGTCTCATGGGCAACCTGCTCACAGACACAGCACGCGCCGAGCTGTCACTCTGGCCGGATACAGTGTACAACATACAGGTGACCTGCAAGCATAAGGTAAGCCAGTTCAAGTCCACAGCCTTTGACCACAGTGTGTGACAGGATAGAAATTGTCAAACCATTCTGTTTGTAGCTAACGGGTCTGATGCGGCGTTCACTGAAGCTCAATGTGGACACACATCGGCTGCTGTCAGCGGCAGCGGCAGCCAATCGTTGGACAAATCCCAGCCTGTTGCCCCTAAATGTGGATATGCTGCCAGCGGCAACAACAACAACAGCAACAGCAGCAAAAGCAATAGCCACAGCAACGGCAGCAACATCAGCAACAGCCACACCACCACCGCCAACAGCAGCAACAACAACAACAACAACGGGAGCAGTAACAGCAATTTTGCAACGCACTCGACCCACAGACCGTGTGTACATCATCAGTGCATTGCCAACGGCCAGCCAGCTGAGCGGCGTTGTGTATCCGGCCTTTGGTGCGCTGGCTTTCTTCCTGGCATTGCTCGTTATGTTCCTGTTTCTGCGTCCGCAACGCAAGCGGGCCACTGATGGGGATGCGGACACCGCATCTCTACTAAGCGGACGTCGCTCGCGGCTCTCCATGGACAACTCAACGCTGCATGTGTAGGCGCTCAAAAAGGCGAATCGAGTTAAATGACAAAATAACAGCAATATCAGCAGCAACAACAACAACAACAACAACAACAACAACAAAAAGAGAGAACTTGTAGTCGTTCATGTCTGACTATGTGATATTCTGCACCCAAATTGTACATAACATAGATACACATACACAATACAGACACATTCACACACAAGCACATACACACAACTACATACATACATACCTACTATATATGTAGCCTACATATACTATACTATGCATACTATACATAAATGTGCGTATTAAAACATATATAGTTATCAAATCAAATATCTCACATCAAGTCCAAAAAAAAAAAGAAAGAAAGAAAAAAAACAAACAAAAACAAAACAAATGAGAAAAAAAGTTCGCTCAATCGTACGATTAAGTTTTACCTTTTTTTAGTATTTAGGGCCAAAAACAAAAACAAAACAAAACAGTCATAAATTATATAGAATATATATATATATACATACATATACATATTAACTATATACATTAACGCGTACACTATATACATACATACATATATATGGTATATATAGATATAGATATATGCCATATCCTAGTTATACATCTATAGACATAATTTAGGGGCTGCGGCCAATCAACTACATACACCAAACTAAATGCAACAAATTGCTACAAATTTTTATGCAACATACAATTTTTTTCTCGTCGCGTCGCTTTTTTCAAAACTAAACTAAACAAACTAAAACTAAATTATAATACTAATAAAAAAAAAAGAAAACATACAAATATACATATATAAACAAAAACAAAATGGAAATCTTAAAGATCGCATGTCGTTTTCAAATTTGTCGTCTATATAATAATATGAATTTAAAAACAAAACATAAATGCATAAATTCCAATTAAATCATACCAAAACAAAACAAATTAAACTAAAATCAAAATGGAATATTTTTCAAAATTTTTAAATGTTTATATATCTAGCTAAAATGAAAAAACAATTACAAATTCAAAACTAACTAAACTACATAAATCTAATGCAAATTATGTACTTGAGCAAGTCAAAAGAAGAAGAAGAGCAAAACCAAAAAAATGAAAAAGTCAAAAAAGAGAGAAAAAAAGCTTCGCTACGCAAAATGCCTGTAAATATCTAAGCGTCATTCAGATAAGATAAAACTTTTTTTTTATATACATATATACATATATATATACACATATATGAATATTATCGAAATCTAGCTCTTTTCCAGGTCAAAGTATCCTAAATAGTTTAAGCAGCAGCAGCAGATGAGGCTACAGCAAAATCAACTGGATTCATGAAATGTAAAATCTGTTTGTCTGACATACATACATACATATATGCATATACGATACATACCTACATACATACATAACTACATACATATATACCTAATCTAATGATAATCAACTACAGATTTGTAGTACTCAATATATATATATATATATATTTACATGTATATATATTCTCAAAGACTAGCAAACTGTTTGCTTTCCCCCAGATCGGACCAAGTTTGTGGCTTGAGTTTGATTCGATTCAGTTTTTGAATGTTTTTGGACTAGCCTCTAGTCGAATGCAAAACACATATACAACCATACATACATACATATGTAGTTAGTTTTCTATTGTAGCATTCCCGATCCCCCCCAGAAGCAACCAAGATAGGCGGCAAATCGAAAAGCGAAATACGCTCGTATGTATGGCTATCTAGATAGGTGACAGCAATAGAGTTCAGCCTAGAGACTAAAACAAACGCAATTAAACCAAAACTATATAACTCTCTCTTTCTCTATATATAGAGATATATACTATATACTACATAGATACACATATAACCAGGCTGATGAGGAGAACTTTTGTGCAGAGTCTGAAATATATATATATATACATATATATAGGTATTAGTTAAAAAAAAAACAACTTGTCAATCGATTTACCGGAAAAGAGCATACAAGATGCGGTGCACACCGATCGATATACTATAAACAACAACAACAAATCATAAATAATACGAGAATATAAATTGTATCAATATATGTATTCATACAACTATATATATATGTATGTGCATATATATGTGTGTGTGTATATTTGAATAATTCTAGTTGAAGTTTAGTGTGTTTTTTTTTACTATTATTATTATTATTGTTTTACTCATTTATTTTTTTTTTTAGTTTCTGCATTTAGCATTATTATTTTTATTTGATTATGTAAATATAATTTGATTTGTTATTGCAGCGCATTTTGGGTTTTATTTGTGCTGTTGGGTTTGGATTTGGGGCTCGGGCTTGGGTCTGTTGGCATGGGAATATCATTTGCCATGGGCGGCGTGCGCGGGGGTGCAAGGGGGTGCGAGGGGTTGCGCGCTTGTTGCCAAACTAACCCATCGATTTTTTCTCTCTTTCTCATTTCATTTGTGCTCTGCGCTGCGCTGCGCTGCGCTGCGCTGCGCTGCGCTGCGCTGCCGCATGGATGTTGGTTGATAAAAACAACAAAATGGATAACCACTTACCATATAAATTGGAGCCGCAAAATATGCCAACGATAAAAAAGAAGCAGAAAACAAAACAAAAATAACAACAGTTACAAAATAGAAGCAGCTTTTGTTGCGGGGGTGTGTCCGCAGCCCTCCCCCCTTCCCCCACACACACGCCTCGTCAGCCGCCCCCAGCGTTCATGATGGAGGCGTGTGTTGTACTTTATCCAATTGGTATGCGCTCTGGCTTGGTTTACCTAGTTATGGAGCTGGCAGGCATTTTTTGTTGTTGTTGTTGTTATTGTTTTTTTTTGCCTTTTGATTATTTTGTTGCAACATTTACATTTATACATTTATGTATTTGTATGGGTTTTACCTTGTTTCTTAACTGTTTGCCATGAATAACTCTCCCCCTCTCTCTCCCTCTTGGCATGCATAATTCTGCCCTACTTTGACTTTTACGATTTTTGCTTACTTAGCCCCCTCCCCCCAGCCCATGGCCTAGGAGATGCATTCCCTATTTACTAAATGTAATCAATGGCAACTTTGACAACATCTCTTTAATTGGCTTATAATAGTTTACTCTTCCTCTTCCTTTTCCTTTGCCGCGTTTCGTTTTTATTAATATTTCTTTTTTTTCTTGAGATTTCTAATGGATTTATTGGTTGTTTTGACAGTTGTCTGCGCTGACATCTAAATGGATCACTCTATTTATCCAAGCAACAGTTCGCGCGCTCTCCCTCTCTCCCTCTCACGCTCCCTCTATCTGTCTCGCTCTTTGATAATATGAGCTGTTGTGCAAACATTTGAAATTCCTTAAGCTCAAATATAGGAGTAGAAGAGCTCTTCTAGACGCAATTACATGATTTGTTTTACAATGTAACACTTTTTCCTCTTCTCATCTCTAACCCTACGTATGTGTGTGTGTGTGTGTATGTGTGTGTTATCTCTTGAGTTGCCGTTAGCTAAGTCCAACATCGTTACAGATTTTTCCACTTGAGGATTTGTTTTGAATTTCAATACACACACAAAAAAAAAAAAAAAAAAAAAAAAAAAAAGAAATGACGACAACAACATAAAGAAGCAGCATCTTGTTGAGACTTTAGGTAACCCAAAAGGGGCGTGCACCCACACTAAACAAGAAAAATCTCAAGTTGCATTATCTCAAGTTCCATTTGGAGTTGAGTGAGGCCAAAGGGGTTCGGGCTGCGGCTTCACCTAGCTGAGCCAGCTGCTCCAATCTGAATGGCGGATGGGGGCACTTGGCTGGCATTTGTTGGTCGGCTTGACGGGGGCTGAATTGGATTGAATGGGGCGGGGCAGGGCAGGGCCGAGCTGCGCTATGCAATGCTATGCCGGCTGGCCACTTGGCTTTCAGCTCTCAGCTCTCTGCTCTACACTCTCCATTCTACTTGTGCTCAAGCACTTTTTATAAACCAAATTAAATTTATATGGGCCTCCGGCAGTCAACAACGCTCGCTCGCCTGCCCAGCACTTGGCACCCAAAACTCATACAATACCCCCTTCCCATTCCCGTTCCCGTTCCCATTCCCAGTCCAATTTCCATTTCCATGCTCATTCCCATTCCAAATCCCATGCTATTCCACCTCTCTCTCACTCTCTCTCTCTCTCTTTCGCTCGCACGCTCTGTGGGCGCTGTCAACTGCCAATTAGCTGAGCATTTTTCAACATTTTAAATTGTCTTGCCGAGTGCGTGGCCCCAGCTCTGGGGCAACACTTGAGTGAGTCGTTTTATGCGACACAGCCTTCAGATTTTTACCCCAGCTTTCTTTTGCTTTTTTATTGTAGTTGCTGTTGTTGTTTGTTTTTTGCTGTTGCTATTGTTATTGTTGTTGTCGTTGTTGTTGCTGCTGTCAGCTGTGCAGCGCGTGCTTCATTTATCAAAAAGCAATTACAATGTTATAGGCAATTCGATGCTTGATTCAGCAAGAGCCCCATGGGCTATAGACACACTGGCTGCTGCTTCATCATCAGCAGCAGCAACAACAACAACAACAACATCATCAGCCCACCTGCTAAAACAAAGGCAAGAGCAGAGCCAACTCAGCTTTATTTCGTTTATTGTTGTTCTACATCTTCATTTTTTTGCTCATTTTTACAAATACATACATACATACATATGTATATATATACATATAAAAGTATATATAGATAAATTGAAAAGAAAATTCAAGTTGAAAACAAAAAGAAAAACCAAAAAGCATATAGCGCGTACCTACAAACATATTGTATTACAAAAACAACACAAATTATTAACTTTAAGTAGACGAAAAGACAAAAAAAAAAAAGCGCAAGCAAAGAATACAAATGAAGATGCAGAAAAAAAGCAACATGAAAAGAGAAAAAATAAAATTAGACTACAAAACTCAAAACAAGCGAAATGCTAGAAACCACTAGAGATGGGAGAAGAGGTGGGAGAGCAGAGCCCACTAGCGATGGGCAGCAGCACTAGAGAGGAGACAAGAGGCGGCAACAGCAACAGCAGCAGCAGCAGCAGTGGCGATGCCGGCGCTCACTAGAGAGGAGAGTGCAGAGCGTAGACGAGGCAATGGCAGCGGATGAGCAAGAGCAAGCAGAAGAAGACAAAAAGCGAGCATGTGTTTGTGCTATAAAAGGTTTCTCATTACAATTTTTGGCCAAGGGTCGCATCGTTGCACAAAATTACTTTTTGTTGTCGTTGTTGTTGTTTTTGGTGCTTCAAATGCTGCTGCTGCTGCTGCGTCGCGCTCTCAACGCCAGCGGCGCTTTTAGAGAAAGTGGTGGTTGTGCGGCGGGTGGGGGGTTGGCGGCGGCGTCCTTAGTAGGTGTTCGGCTGACTGAAGTGGCGGGGCGGCAGCAGCTAAGGGGCAGCGGGCACAGGACAGGGCGATTGATATACAACACACAGCCGCGCTGTGATACACACACACACAAACACACACACACCTACACATATACCTAAATATATACATATGTATGTACGTTTGTATACATTTATATATATGTAGTATATATGGTACACATAGAGATGCTTATGCTGTTTATAGCTAACAGTTGCTGTTCCACAAACAAACACACCCACAAGCACGCGAGCTCATACACAGACACACACCCACACACACACACGCGCACACATAGAGAGACAGCAGCACTGTAGCTAGGGCGGTTGCACGTGACATGACCAAACATGTTCGAGGCTGGCAGCAAGCGCTAGGTTCGATGCAAAGGATAAAACGTATTCCACATCCCAAATGGCAGCCAAACGAAGCGGCAGTGCGTCGGCGCCTTGCCACAGCTCGCTCACACATACAGCCACACATACACGCATACAGATGCACACAGACACAATGGGCAGGAAACAGGCAACGAGCACAACAACAACAACAGCAACAGCAACACAATGAAGCCTTGCCTTTATGCCTTGCTCTTGATGCTGTTGCTGGTGGTGCTGTTGGTGCTGCTGCTGCTGCTGCTGCTGCTGCTCTTGGCGTGGCACAATTCGCGGGCGCTGTGCTCACATTTAACCTTACCAAAGGTTACGCGCGGAGTAGGCGCGAGCGCCAACGATGTTAGCCGACGACAGCTGCCAGGCCGAAGAGCTGTTGAAGTTTTGCCCCGTCACAGCTGTCTCTGCAGATATAGAGATGACGATGAGCTGATACTTGGCTTTATGCTCGCCGCCCGCTCACTGTTGGCCCATTGGCTGCTGAATGCTGCCGCTGCTGCTGCCACTGCTGCTGACGCTGCTGCTGCTGCCGTTGCAATTGACAGCTGTGACGGGCGGTAACATGTTGATACGGGGCGCTTTGTTGTTTCTCAGAGATTTCATCTAATTCGCTTTGCGTTACACTTGATTTTCGGCTTGTCTTATTAAAAGACAATCAGATTGGAGTTTTCCTTATATTAAGGGCATGTGTCACTGTTAATCTTCTCAAGCATTTCTCAGCGGATTCCACTGACGGCACTTAAGCCCAAATGAGTGATTTTTTACACTCTATCTTGCTTTCGCCGTCTACAATTTATCAACTATGATGCAGTCACTGACTGCCTGACAATATCGAATCACAGTGACTAATCACATCAATGTGGATTAGTGATATTGTAAGTAGACGTAAGTATGACGGAGTATATCTACATACATGTGCACATGGCTGGCATATGCAATGGGTCTCCCAGATGAAACATAAAAATGGATGCAGTAAATAATGGAGATTAGGAGAACTTGCTACGATCTTTGACCAAAATTGTACAAGAATTTATAATTCTTTTTTTTTTTTTTTTAATATAGAGCAACTTTCTATACTCATTCAAGAAAATGAAATGGGTATATTGATTTTGTGCAATGTCTGTCTGTGTGGATGTAGTAAATGATAGAGATTAAGAAATGTTATTTATTTATTTAATAATTTTTTATTGTTTATAAAATTTAAACCAACTTTTATTTTAACCTTAAATTCAGACCAACTTTACCTACAGACATTTAATTTGCAGCTTTGTCAATCTGGGAAATAATCCCATCATCGGAGGCGCTGCTACATATTTTAGTTTCTCATTTAGTTACATCGAAACAGTAAACATCACAGAAAATGGTAGAAAATTTTCATTGATACATATAAATTCAAATGTTTCACTTCACTTCAACAGTATCCCAGAAAACTATTTAAAAACAGAAAAAGCAGAAAAAAAACGAAAAAAAAAATAAAATAAAAATAAATAAATACAAAAAACATTTACCACGGCTGTAACCCCCATTGGATTCATTATTGTTGAAAGCTTGAACTAAATTTGGCGAACTGAAGCTTTGCTTGAGACTGATGAAACTGAAACTAATAATAAAGTTAGTTTATGGGTATGTATATATGCAAATATCGATATGAACATTACAAAAAAAAAGATATAAGAGAATAAGTTGGAATTGTGTTTGTGTAGAAGCTGTTAGAAAGTTTACAACTTGTATTCCCTGAATTACCTATGGGAAGTAAGAGTATGATGTTGACATACCAGATTCCATAGAAAGTATATAGCGTATAAGCCGGTTATAGCGTTTTTACGGATATAGTGACGAACGTTATAGAGTATGTAGATTATATGCTAAAAATTGCATTGAAATCCACCAAGTAATACAGAAGTTACTGAACAAGATGCAGCCTCAAGCTCACGAGCTTAATATACACATACATATATATATATATATATATATATATATATATATGTATATATTCTCCCAATACTAGAGACTTGTGCTTTAGCAAATAACGTTAGTTAAGAGACATCATCATGCTCAGAAGATTTAGCTCGGAAAGTTCTTCAGCCTAGTAGGCACTGTTATTCATAGTGTATTGAAATCCAAATTTAGCAGTTATGTAGTCAGTGTCGTAAAATTACTGACATCAGAACAAAATATAAAATATATTTTGATATATCCAGATATAATAATAAATATTTAAATATTATCATTCACCCTTATAACATTGCCAATAGAAATAATATTCGCTTGTAAACCACATTGTCGGCATTGTTACAAAAGCGAAAACCCCCCTCCCAAAAAGAAAACCTAGAAGGAACAAAGCAAGAGTTAAAGAGTATCAAAAAGCCACTACTGCAATGGAGAAGGTGAGCAAAGCGAAGTGGGCGGAAATCTGTAATACCTTTGCCATATTGGATGTCGATGGAAGTGGACTGTTAACAGCCAGAGCGCTGTGTGGCATGATGCGTGTATTTGGCTATGAGAACAGCGAAGAGGATGTGCAGAGGATGATAGATGCCGTCGATACCGATGGCAGCGGTAAAATGGACCGCGACAAATTCTGTGCCGCTCTACTTTGGACGCTGAAGCCCGAGGAGTCAAGCCCCAGCCAGGAGTCCGACGACTCTTCAGATGACCAAAGTTCATCATCCAATGAAACGTCTAGTTCAAACGAGTAAAATATTTCCCAGACAAGGACGACGAAAAAAAGGAAATCGAAAACCTCCCCAAAAAAACCAACAATAGTTTATTGCATTTCCACTTGCTCGGTCTCTGCGAGTCTGTGTGCATACATAAATACGATATAATGATGATGTACCTAAGGCATTTACATATATCACGTATATATATGTACGTGTATGTATATTCATATATATAAAACTATGTTTGTTAGATCACACAATGAATCCTTCTCCACGCAACATTTCTGTTCGCCGCAACACACAAACAAGCCAACAAAAAAAGGATACCGAACGGAAGAATGGGGAATAAATTAAGTGTTATATTTAAAAAATTAAATGAAAAGAACAAAAAACAAAAAAATAAAATATAATAAAAATATATATATTATATAATGGATGGGATAAAGCTGAACCACCTCTAAAAATAGAGTGACGATTGGTCTGCAGTTGATTCGAACTCGATTTGATAAGTATGGTCAGACTCCGAAAAGTTCTTTTAAGAATTTACCACGCCTATAGTGGGAAAAACTTACCCCAGTTCAGAAAGACGAATATTGGACAAATTCAATATAATCATTCCTAGAATCGATCTATATTTATATTAGAAAGGAATAGCTCTTCCGAGCCAATAGAACTTGTATAATTTCAAATAGACCTTAGCGCACCGAAAACTTCAGCTTGTTTCCTATTTTAATAAATCCCGGTATTTATGTAAAATATATAGCATACCTTTTAGGGCACAAAAATTCATTTGCAAATCTTGAAAATTATCTACTTAACTATCTATAATACATATTTACATACATATAATAATTATAAATTGTAGAGCAAACACAATTCATTATGTCTTTAAAGCCTTTTAATACTCACGTTTTTTTTTTTCATGTAAGGATTCATTTCTTGTATTTTGATAAAACAAAATGTTGGTGTTTATTTCAGCTCAAAGGTTGATGAATACAAAAAAAATATATATATTCATATATACATACATATACATATACATATATATAAATATATATATATATATATATATATATATATATATATATATATATATATATATATATATATATAAAATATATATATATATATATATATAGATAAATATAAATATATATACGTATATATATATATATATATATATACATATGTAAGATATTGTACAATATGTTAATGTTTTTTCTTTTTCGTTTTTAAATATTATACGTTTTTTTTTTTGTTTGAATCATTCTGCTGCATGACATATTTATAATTGTATTTTAATACATACATAATAATAGTACATAAATGTTGTTTATCTGTTTTTCAATTACCCCCCCGAAAAATATTTAAACATAATGCGCATTGACCCGCAACTAAGTGTTATATAGTTCTTTTTTTGCTGTTGAAATTTTTGTTTTCCATTTTTAGTAATATATATATTTTGTTAAATTTGTTTATATATATATTATAATTATCTAGTTTTCCACAGTGCTGCCTGCTGTTTCAGTTTCTTCTTTGCTGCTGCAGTTGTCTGTTGAATCGTTTTTAAGTACGTGCGCACAGGAAATAACAATTTATCGAGTGATAGTTCGTGGAAATGTAGGCCACACGGTGTGCTGAGCTTAATGTGTCGGCTTCCAACACTGCGCTAGTGTGTATATATATATGTGTGTGTGTTTCATGTTTTATGTGTTCGTGTCACCGGCCATTGTGTGACGTCACAGCGCGTAGCCCAATCCTGTGAATTGTTCTAGCACGCTGCCAGCGCCTGAAGCCTTCATTAGTTTCAATAAAAAAAATATTATTTAATACATATTACATACATACATAGGTATAACAAATTAAGTTTTTTTTTTTCTTTTGCTTTTGTTTTTATAATAATAACTATGAGCTCTGTCCATCATCGAGAAACGTGTGTAACGATCGATTGACACTATCGATAAACTGCTTCCAATTGGCAAATGCTAAGCTTCAATAAATGCGCTGCGTTTTCTTCTCTTTGTTTTCATTTGCTATACACAATTTGTCACATTTTAGTTGCTATTTTGTTTCTTCTTGAGTTTGATTTGTTAACGTATCATAAAATACATTTGCTGTTTTTGTTAATTGTTTTAATTTACAATTTAGTGTAGGGGCTATATAATTTAGCTTGACGCTGTTTAATGACTTTATTGTCTTACATTAAAACTGAATGTTGTCTTTTACACAAACCAATTACACACACAATAAAAAAAATCAAATCATAATTACTATCATAATCATCATGTTAATAGTACTAATCAAGAAATGCATACACGCAACGCGGACATTCATCAAACTTGGTTCTTGACGCAAAAAATAACAAAAAAATTAAAAAAAAAATTAAGTTCATACATATGTATATAAATATATATATATATGTATATATATATATATCAAATATAAATTATTTTTTACGTTTCTCTTTTAAAGCAACTGGATACTTTCACACAGGTTGACCATATGTTTTTGACGTCTGGCAACACTGTGCCTTGCTGATATTCTCAACGATGCTCCACGCATGCGGACTCTCTTGGGTTTCCTTTCTTTAGATGAGTGAATGAGTGTTAGTGTATTGGTATAGGTGTTTGCCTGGGTGTGTGTGTGTGTGTAGGTATTTTAACTTATTTTACAATATATGCGTGGGGCAACCTCTGTATTTAGCTGTGCTCGGTATGTATGTGTGGGTGTGTGTGTTTGTTTATGTTGTCTTTAGACTTTTAGCTTAAACGCTCACTACGCTGGTTTTAAAGCACATTTATTCGTGCGATGGCTGCTGTTCAGGAAAGCCGCTAACCTCCGTCTGCTCCACGACCTGCTGACCATCGACCGTATATTGAATTCGTAGACGCATGCGTAGCACAGCCTATTGTATGGAGAGACGAGAATAGTTTTAGAATTTGGAAATTTATCAATTAACAATAATGGAGATTCACTTTCAGTTAGTTTGACTAGTATAGCTAGTTAGTCTCTGTCACATTTACATTGCCTACATCAATTATTTCTTCTTTGATTTAGAAGCTAGTTAAAATAAAAGTATGTATCTAAGTCCAGTTTATATAGATAAAGGATATATATATATATGTCAAAACGCCCTTTTAGATCCCAGGATAGTCTTAGCTCCACTTTTACACTTAAAAATCTCCTATGAAAGCCTTGTGCTCTTCTTTTCATAGCCCCGTTCATCCACTTACATTGGACGTAGCAACAACTCGCATTTCCTGCGTGATGACGCCACCTGGAGGCAGCACCGACCCCGACGGCGTCAGCATTTGCAGTTTAAAACTCTTCTGAACGGCCGCCTGTGAAATACAATGAATTGAATATACAAAAGTCAGTCATCATTCAAACAGAAAGTAGGCGTACCTGCAGCAAATACTGCTCCAATGTATTGTCTGAGCTATTTGTGGTTGTCATAAAGATTTTCATGCAGTCACTGCCTGGCACTGGTACCAGCTGCACCAGCAGTCCGTTCTTGTCCAGCGCCGTCAGTTTGGGATCCTTAGGGGGCTGAAATATAAGTCAACACCAATTAGGTAAAGATGCCAGCTGGCATTAGTGAGGTCTCACTCACCACTGTCACATTGTTTGAGGCCGTCGTGGGATTCAGTTCACCCAGCAGGCTGCCACGGTTGATATCACCGCCAATGGACGGCACTGCATGGGATGGCACTCCGCTTCCAACGTTAAGGCCACCCAGCATGCTCGACAGATCGTTGCCGTTTGTGGGCATGCTATTGGGCATGGAATCGATGCCACCGAAGCCGCCCAGATCGAGCCCGCCGAGCATATTGTTCATATTGGCGGCGCTGCTATGATCACTTCCCAGATTCACGCCCATAACGGGCGTTGCAGTTGGCGCTGACATGTCCAGGTCGAGCAAATCGAGCAGATCCTGATTGTTCGACACCGGCTGATCATTGTTTGCATTCCGCGTGTTCTTTTTATGCACCGCATTCGACAGGTCTGTTGCCATGGCCAAATCGTTGGCGCCCGCCGACAGATCCGTGCTCCCCAATAAGTCCAGCAGGATATTCTAAAATATCATTAAGACAATATAGAGAGCACTCGATATGGGTGTGTATTATATAGCTTACCGTATTGTCCCCCATTGTGTTCATATTGCTTTCGATTATAGGATGCGTACTATTGCCGCCAATCTCGATGCCATTCTCGATAACGTCCGGACTATTGTCATCGAAGGAGCCGCCGCTTTCGCCATTCTGTGAACTAATACGACTGATTTGCATGGCGGGCATCTTTTCCAGCAGGGGCGGACGCAGGTGCTTATAGCTGCCAAAGAGTTGCGTGAACTCTACGCCGCGTTGCTGCAGATCCACATTCAGATGGCTGCCAAACGAGGTAATCAATGCCTGGATCTCTCTGCAATAGAAGATGTTTGACATTTAGCATGTGAGGCAATGGCATGGAGACGGAATATATGTGTCTTCACTTACTCCACGCACTGCTGCAGGCGCGTGCTCAACTTGGCCAGAGAGACGAGCGCATATTGCTTGCTTGTTGTCGACACTTGAGCAGAGGTTAAAAACTTATGATACACAGCGATCAGATCGCTCTCCGTTGGACGCTCGAACTCTGTTCGAATAGATTTTGAAGAATAGGATGAATAAGATTCACAAATCATATAACTACTGTCTGTGCACTCACCATCCTCATTTGCGCCGTACATAAACAGATCGCCGTACTCGCCTATGGCCCAGACGGCAACCTGCAGCAACGGCTGCTTGTCCTCACAGTGATTGGGCACCTGCAGCGATTCCCAGAACCGATTCGTGATATATGTCTGCTCTGGCACGGGACTGCTGGACACCAGCTGTATGGTCGATGAGACAACATCGTCACGCACATAATTGCCAGCAGCTATCAAGACGCTCAGCTGCGTGTCCAGATGCCAGCGTGAATTGGGCGAATAGCGTTCGGCAGCCAATATCATGCCAGAGCTGCATTGCGCCTTGAATTCAGCGTCGGCCTTCTCGAGGAACAGCAATAGCTCTTTCGTCATTGTACGTATATTTTGTGCATTGATTAGCGCAAAAGATAGCTCCATCGCACGTCGCCTAATCGACACATCCGGATCCTTGAGGCACTCCAATATGGTTGTGCGATGCCGTTGCACAGCCGATGTATCGGCGTGCACCGTTCGCAGCAATGTATTCAGCGCCACATATCGTATATTCTTGTCCGAGTTGAGTAGAAAGCGTCCCAGGATATTCACAGCCAAGACGCGCAGGCCGCCCTCCGAACTGTAAATTACAATGGAATATAATAATAGTTAAGCATAATACGGTATTCATATAGGCTGCACTCTTACCGTATATCCATTATGGATAGTACTGTCTCATAGAGAATGGTGTTGCCAACATTTTTGCTGGTCTCCGTATTGGTGGCCACCTGTGCCAATATATCGTTCATGGCTTCTGAGGCATCCGGATCATTATGGCCGAGGATGCGCAATAGACGCAGGATTTTCACCTGCAGGAACGGATCGCTGACGCCGCTGACATCGTGCTCAGGTGAATAGCCGCCCAGGATGAGGCTCTTTAGGATCCGCACCAGATTCGGTACGATCTGTTATGAAATAGAAAGAGACAGAGCGAAGGTGAAACAGTTGCTATACCTGTGCATAAACAGAGTGCACAGAGAGAGAGAGAGAGAGAGAAAGAGAGAGAGAGAGGTGTATGTGTGTGTGTATTTTTGTGTGGTTCGAAGCGAGTCAGAACTAGCTACTGTATAATTTTGTGCGTGTGCAAGAGTTGGAGAAATAGCATAAACAGGAAGTTCGCAATAAAAAGTCAACTAAGTAAACAAAAGCAAACTATATCAAATATCACAGACGGAGAGACTGTTCCAAAGAAAAGCTGTATGGAATAGCTACATCAAAATATCGTTCGTGTTTATAGTAAAAGCTAAACAAACGTGTATACAAAAACAATATACAAGATATAATATAACAAATACAACAAGAATATGGTGAACAAGTATATATAGGTATATATATATATATATATAAAAAGTTTTAATTTGAGGCACAAATCACAATCATACCTCTCGATTTCCGCTATCCTGGCAAGCAAATTACAACAAATTTCATTTTGTGTTTGCGCGGTATTCGATCAAAAACAAACGAAGCGTTAATTTGTAATTACAAAATGTCGTTAGGTGTCAAAAGTAGTACGTGGCAAAGCGATAAACATTAACGATAACAATTACAAAATGAATTACACTTTCTTTAGCGGAAGGCGCAAAAGCTCAAAAATGGCAGCAAAAATAAAACAAAATAATATATGAGATACACAAAATAAAAACTTTTGATATGGAAAAGAAACCACAATTACAATATACATTAAGAGGGCCGCCCAAAATGACTAAAATGCGGTTGGACCGGAGCTCAACAAGTCAGCAAGCCGTCCGGGGCGGTTAGCCTTTGAAGCTCTATATAAATGTATGTATCTATATACATATATAGATATATGATCGCTTTCCATTTGAAATACCGTTAGCTGTTTGTCTGCCTGCCCGCCTGACCGGCCAACAACTTACCTTTTTGAAATGCATCAACGTATCCGAACTATTCTCACACATCTCCGTGATGAGCGTGACGCCGGTAATCAGGATGCCTGCAATGATATGGGATATGAGATGATTGTGCAATGCTTGCATGGAAATGTTCATCAGTCGAACCGTGATTCTTCTCGCTGAGCAGCGAACGTGTGGCCGGCAGAAAGATCTCCATCAGTTCGGGCACACGGCGAATGACTCGGAATGCACACAGTGTCGCCTTTTTGCGGATGTACGTGTTGGGCGACTTCATCAGACGCTCCACCTCGCTGGCCAGGTCACGTGCCATTTCCGGCGATGCGATGGCGCCCAGTGTGCACAGCGCTAATCCCACCACGAATTGCGTCGAGCTGTTCAAATCGCTGCAAGTAGCAAGGTCAAACACAATTAATTATAAATTGCTTGAAAATAAATAAAGTTCATTACCTAATCGTAATTGCTAGCTTTACGGGCAATTTACTTTCTATATCTAGTGATTACAACTATATAAAAAATACGTATAAATTTATTAGTCATAACTAGCTGCAAGTGACTAATATAGTTGAGTTACGTTTATATTACGCCAAACTGGAATTCCGTATGCAAACCGGATTATTGTTATCATTATTATGCGGCTCAATTGGGTCAATTGTGATTAAGCTGATTTATAGCTCTTTCTGTAGTTTTTTCATATCTAATGGCCTTCTAGGTAATTATATTTGCCGAATTATTATTATGATCATTATATTGAGACTTTCAGTTGATAGACCTAGTTAGGAGCAACCTTAACAGAAATTCAGTTGACTCAGCTTGAAGTCTTTAAATAGCTACAGAGTTAATAAAGCTGTACGTGTAGTTTAATTAACTATATTATTGTTGAGCAAATCATAGAGATAAACATATAAAGAGAGTGAGAGGGACAATGTGCAGGTTTTACGCCCTAAAGATGCACGAGCTGCTTTTAAAGTCATTCAAAAAATCACAAGCCCTAATATATTCTATATAAATCCACATGCTATGAAGGTCAAGGCAAGCCTAAACTTTTCTATAACCTATTCTAATTGACAATGATATATATTTGATTTGCTAAATAATCTGATTTCTAGTCTCTGCATTTACAAAAGGTCATACCAAATACAAAACACGAGCTTCGAACTTTCTATTCATCCAGGTTAAACTTACTTTTTTAAACAATTCGTAATCAGCAAATGGACATCTTGACGTTCATCCAATAACAGCATAGCACCCAGATAGCCAATCCGTTTATCTGTGAAACGCGTGCTGGCCGTCAGTTTGAGGCACTCGAGTTGGCCAAAGTGCGCCGGATAGCCGAGCATGTGTATGTACAGCAGCTTGGCAATGTTGCGACAACTGCATGCAACAATCAGAGGGTGAGCGTGCAAGCGGGCGAGAGTGAGATGGAAAACAGGTTAAAATGGCCTGAGAACAATTATTAATGCAATTTTGCTGCCCACACTCACCGCCAGACGGAGTCCTCCTCCCGGAATGTGCTGCGTATGTAGGCGCACTCTTTGTTAACCACGGCCCGCTCCTCGGCAGCGGTGCGGGCGGCGCGTATCTGTCGTATAAGATCACGCAGTCGTGTGGGCGTCGGCATTCTGACTGCACGTGGGCGAAAAAGAGAAGATACAAAATCAGACAGTTTGTTGAGGATGGAAGACGAAGCAATTGCTTAGGGGATGAGTGGAGGCTGGTTACCTCTCTACATCTTTACCCTGCTTACCTCTTTCGACGGCCTCTGTGAATGCCTGCCGTATGGTGGCCATATTGAAGGCTGGATTGAATCTATTGAGCGAAGAAAAAGTGTATTAAAAGAGGTTGATTAGTACATAACGCAGAGATATGCGGGCGTAAATATATATACTATATTATATGTATGTATATACATATATTTATGTATGTACACATATAATGTATTTATTAAAACTGCATACCCATGCTCGGAATTCATTGTGAGGCGTTGCGGCTGCTGCTTCTGCGGCTGTGAAGCACTTTGGTTGTGGCACGCAGACTAAACTGCAGTTGTTGTTGTTGATGGTTCTTTATCTTGATTTTGTTCTGCTGCTGCTTCTTCTTCTTCTTCTTCTACTACTTGCCGGCCTATGCTTTTAAGTTTGCACTCAATTGTTATTGTTGTTGTTGTTGTTTAAATTATTGTTATTTCAGCTGTGTTGGCATCGAGGTGGCAACAGCAATCATATTCGAACTAAGTCGTTCGCCGTTTCGATCAGTTTGCAACACTCGCTGCGCAGCATACGAATAACGATAACAACAACAATAGCAACAACAACAATATCTATGACAGCCGGCCGCTATTCAATTGCAGTTATTTCTTCACTTGTCGCTCTATCTCCCTCTCCCTCTCTCTCACACACAGTCACTCTCCCACACACATATTTGATGCTCTCTCACTGCAAAAGTGTTAACAGTGTACATCAAACTCCAGTTCACTCACTCTCTCTCGCATTCCCTTGATGTTGCTTTGTTTTATCATTATAAACACAAATCACAGTTCACAAACACAATTAGTAATCAACTTATTTCTGTTATGAAATGTTATACACGTACACAAATGGTGTGTGCCTGTGTGTGTGTTTGCCGAGGCTTAAACAAATATGTGGCTATGTATGTATGTATAAGTACATGTGCATATGATCTGTCGCCCGCTCAATGCAAACAAAAAGCTTTACGCTCACTTACACATGAATACCCGCAGACGGTCTGACTTACGCATGTACACATATACATACATACATATTGGTCATATGCATGGACATTAAAGTGCCTTTTAACTGGCATCAGTTACATACGTACAAACATACATACGGTTGTATTTATGTAGCTGGCAGTGCTAGCCAACGAAGCGCAGCGTAGCACAAGTTGAAAAAAGTAGGCTAGGTGTGTAGGGTGTTAATTAAGACGACAAAAAGGTGGAGGCTCACACAAATGCAAAACCATTGGCAGCTGCTGCTACTGATGAAAATGAAATGATTAATTCAGTTGTGGGAATAATGCGAAAACCGCACTTGAAGCATGAGCTGAGCCGAATCGTCGATTAGCGCGCATCGAGTTGACAGCAACACACACATACGCACACACACACACACGCGCTCAAGCAAACATCAAGAGAGGCGTATTAATTCCAATTGGAATACATGAATACAGGTTCTAATTACATTCTTCCTTGAAAATTTTCTAATATGAATAACAAGTAAACAATGCAATCCAAGTTCCTAAGTGAATCGTTAACAACTAATTCAGCTTTTGCTCAAATGCCTGAAAGGCAGTCACAGTCACCAGTTATGGCCAAAACCAAAACAGCTGCCGTCACTGCTTCTTGGTATCGATAATTGGATATCGATATGGTACAATGGGCCATGTATCGAGTGCATTGCATGCGTTGCAAAATATATATATTTTTTAGCATGAAAATGCACATATGTATTTGTGCACACACACTGTAATCTAAAACGTATTATTGTTAAATATTGTATTACTTTCCGTCATTGTTGAATAAAGTAATTTCATTGGAAAGCTCAGGTCCACAGACATCACATACATATATACAGTCACACACACAGAGAGGTATACATGGCACACAACACACACTCAAGCGCCCACTGAGTTAAGCGTATGCTTCTTTTTGGCCACACGAAAAGTAAAACATAAATTAATTCAATGTTGACCGCAAACACAGCAAGATGCTTTTCTTTGTTGTTTTATCTTTTGCTCGCACTAAATATAAACGTTTGCTTAATAGCCACCTGCCGCCTCCGACTTCCAATGCAAATTTTTACAACGCGACAAAAATGCTCGTAGAATGTTGATGATGAGCGCAACAGTAGTAGTAATAGTAGTTGTAGCAGCAGTGAGAGTGAGAGAGCGCTAGCAAGCGGTTGACATTTCGTTTTTGACATTAGCAGAGCTGTTATCGCCAGCCCGCTTTTATCGATAGACCTATTGGCCAAGACGATGGATTCGCGCATAACGTCATTTTTTTGAAATAACAAATCCCCCATTGCCTATTTTTGCAACTTACCTGCGATTGTTTTCCGGTGGCAAAACACTCCAATCCTGTTCATAGTACGGATACATACTTGCAGCGTGACGTTCTCGTTTGTCCCACAAGCAAGCAACAGTTGACAGTAACTAAATACACAAACGCTTACACACACTAAAACTCAGCACAGTTACTGACACTAAAATAGAGTGATAAGCGGCTACGGTGTTCCACATAGACAGTGTGCGTACGTGTTATCTAATGTACATTTATAAGTAATTACGGATCCAATCCCCTCTCTCCACACACACACGCACATATATAGACAAACACACGCGTGCGCGAAATGCTACTGCTCGATGCGCTTTAGGATTTACTACAGAATGGTTATCATATTCTCTTGGAGGCGTATAAGAGCTACTGGATTAGCGGATCTAGGCCAGGAGTGACAATTTGATTATGAGAGGCGGCCCGCGCAAGTCTAACTCTGGCAAAAGACTAAAATCATGAAGTTCGGATCCCTCAGTCCTCGCCGACGTTTACTGCACAGTTCAGGTGAGCGTTTGCATTTGGCTGTGCATAGATAAACCATATGCGATAACTATCGTACTAGACGCTCGCATTGGTGGCATGGCACCCATGGACATGGTATGGCATTCGCTCTGAGCTCTCGATGAACACACATAAACTATACTAACTTATCTTTTAGCTGATAACAAGGAAAAAAAAAAAAAAAAAACCGTGAGAACAACAGTTGACACACGTACATGTCTATAATAAAAAATATTTCATGTATGGATAAGGCAAGTCGTCACCGAATACCTACGCGACTGGTGATAAGTCAATGAAAGGTGAAAGCTGTTGCGCGAGGTATATATAAACACATATGTGTCTGTATGATTATCCTTGTATACAAATCGTTTTCTTTTTTTTTTCGTTTCTTGTATTTTATACATGCTTAGGGCTATGCTCTATCTAAACCAAGATGCTATTGTACAACATTGTCACTGATTTCTGTTCTGTTTCGGAATTGGTTTGTCCATTTCGTTGCGTTTGAGTTTCGTATCGTATGAAGCCCTCTCAATCGTTTTCACGCGGCGGACGCACTAAGGAATGTCGCTTGATCGCCTCTACGAGCCATTTGATGCCCTCATCAACGCCTTCGCCGGTGAGCGCAGAGACGGGTATCGTAAGGCAGTCGCGTCGTCCGATCAGTGCACCAGCCTGTTGGAATACTGGTTTTATTTCACGTACACCCATCACATCGGGCAGATCCTGCTTGTTGGCCAGTATTAGTAGTGGCACGCCTGAGAGTAACTCGTTCTTAATCATTTTGTCTGTATGGTCAGGGAATTAGGGAATTAGATAGTGGAATTTTGAGTTGAATTAGTTGCACAGTTACCAAAAATGACTTTCGACTCGTCCATTCGTTCCCGATCATTGGAGTCTATCACATAAATAACGCCATGCGATTCCTGATAGTATTTGTCCCACAGCGACTGCAGCTCCTGCTGGCCACCCAAATCCCAGAAATTCAATCGGACGCCGTGGACGTCGATGGTGCCAATGTTGAGACCGACTGTCGTTGTGATTTTCGCCGGATTCAGCCCTTTGTAATTTTTTGTAAATTTCGTTTTGGCCGCCTCCAAATAGGTCTGTCAACAAAAATTTGCATTATTTACAGTTGCAGACGTGTCGGAGACGAAGTCACTTACCGTTTTGCCAGCATTGTCCAGGCCCAGAATAACGACGCAGTACTCGTCTTTCTGTGTGAGATATTTGTAGAAGCCGTGCAGCAATGTGTACATCTTTGAAATGACTTAGAGTTTTGTGCAATATTAAAATTGCATTCCCAATGAACAATAAATAAATATAAAATAAAAACACAATCTAGGGTTGTTTCTATCCGGGATGGTGCCAGCATACGTGTGAGATTTCCTAGCTGGGTTTTGAGTATGTGGTCACGTCTTAAGGTAACTTGCACAAATAATAAACCTTATGTTCAGTTTAAAATTTATTTTTCAACTCATAATAAGTCGTAATTTAAATATTTTTAAAAATGTTAATTGTAATAATCTTAAGATTCGATTGGCCAGCTTATCGATAGTTGAGTTCAGAAGCTAGCTGGCTAGCAAACAGCTGTTAGTGGCAGCTTCATGATTTGTTTACATTTTTACTACGCACTCTGGCAGCGCTGTTCAGTATTGTCAGCACTCCAGCCAAATGGAGTGCTGTAAAACAAGGTTGTGCCAGCTAACGGGTTTTTAAACGTCTGATAGAAGCATATGAAAGTTATTTATGTAATATGCTAAAAGGTAGACCCCAAAAACCTTTATTTGGATACCAAATGATTACTGGTTATATTAAATAAGGTTCATAACTATTTCTCTAGTAATGGCAATATGCAAACCGGTTCTGTACTGCTGGGATTATCCGAAAATAGTGAAAGCGTTCTGGCATTTAAATCGAATAGAGCAACACATATTGTCCTGAGGACATCAGTACATTTATCCATCCATACGTTAAAGGGGTCACCCGACACGTCTCCAAGCATATTGCGTACATCTGAACCGCTCACCGGCGGCTTGTATGATTTCATGGCTTCTTTTCGCGCCTCACTGGACTGAAGTAGTATATCATCGGTCTCATCCAATGATAAACCCTCAAATCTATAAACAATCCGTTAAGCAGTGTCGATTTTCACCATATGTGTATGTTATACTTATTAAAATGATAATTGTAAGTGCCAACGGGAATCTCTTTGAGGCATACTTTTGACTTATTCTTTCCCTGTGGGCAGGGTGCGAATTCCATATTATAGCACATTTTACGCGGATCGCTGGAAAAGGGGCAAGTTAAGCTCTGATATATTTGGTATATGTCGTGCACTCACTTAAGAAATGCTAAATTTATGGAACATGCATCGGCTGCGCCTACACCCTCATCTATTACCACTCTGAGGACATCATCCATATTGCAGGAGGCTAGTAGAGCTCGGGTTATAAAAGTTCGGGCTGCTGGCACAAATCTCACTTATGTGATCTTGCTTGAATAATTAGATATGTATGGGTGTGCACTTACGCGTTCTGCCGCTTCGTAGATTCTTTGCACATATCGTATTGATGGTAAAAACGAGACCATGGTGATTTTCGCTAAACGTATAGCCTGGCAGGAGGCCAGCATAGCAGAGTGACATGAAACGCTCCTCTTTCACTTTATACTTTCCCTGAGGCTGGTCATTAATGATGTGTGCTACCACAAAATAATACTGGTTCATAGTCTCTATCAGAGCATCCTCCGTATGGCCCATCACACGCTAAGTAGCAATTATACAGAGTCTGATCGCGCGATAGATAGAGTCAAGTTTCTCACTTACGCAATGCTTTTGGTTTAATATAATCGAGGAGCAGCCGCAGGAAGCTTTGGCTGCTGGGCATAACATGTTCTGCGGTAAAATTGCGTCCATTTGCCTTAAAAATAACTGGAAAAGGCAAAAGTTTCCTATATTGTTATCGATAAGTTTTAGACGCATGATACGATAGCATCGCGCGGTCTTTTTGAAGTTGAATTGGAGAGCAATTGGCTTGCTTCCATACGGCATAAGCTGATGATAAGCTGACACCGTCAGGCGGTCAAGGTTAGTGCAAATTTGCGTGCATTTAATTGGTCAACACATTATGGGCAGCTGCGCCACAGCTTAGAACTCAGCTCACGCAGTCACTCGGCCGAATGATAAACAAACAATAATAATAAAAGCAAATCGAAGTTGGAGTCGAATTAGCAGCGCTCAAAGCCAAAGCAAACCCTTGCACCTGAACTAGCGCTGGACTTGGGGAAAGTTCACTTACAATAAATAACTCACACACACACACGCATGTATGAATGTCTGTGTGCACTTAGGCATATTGGCCAAAAGCGAATTCGCGAACAAAACAAATAACAGCAACAGTGTCAAGAAAACGGAACTAGTTCAATGACTGTTCGCTGCACGGCCAATGTGTTTTTTTTTTTTTTTACAGTGGTAATTGCCTAAAGAAGCTAGTTAAGGTTCGAATTAGTTATATTTTGAAATAGAATTGCTACCAACTGCCACAAATTAAACTAAACCAAAATTAAGCTAATCCATAGCAGTGGGGCGTGATCGACTGCATGATTCTCGCTCACGGCTAAATGAATTAAAAAGCGAATCTTAAGTTAAGATCAACAGTAATCCAGTTGCTAATTTAGGCACTCCCAGAAGGCTTACAAGCCCAAGTTTGAAATATAGCACTAAAACTGGAGAAGATATCATCTATCCACAATTCCGAATTATATTTGGTTAAATGTACTTAGCTGTGATTGGACTCCTATATATGTATGTATATGTATGTATTTATCATAAAAGTATTCCTAGTCAAAAAGCGAATCTACTCCATTCAGATCTTGAACGAGTATTATAATGCCAGGCGCTAATTTTAATTGATAATTGTTAATTGCGTTATTAGCGAGTGATTGCTGTTGGTAGTGCTACAATTGCAGAAATGCACAATTATGTGTGAATATATTTGCGTGAATCGTATTTGGCGTTTGTCATTGAACATTGACAACTCGCAGCGAGTGCGCGCCATACAAAAAGAATCTAATAAATTCGTCACGCAACGACCTCATCGTTCGAGTGGCTCACATATCAAGTGTGCTGCTGACACAGACCCCACCATCAAATTATATTAGAAGTAAATATATATAATTGCATCTTAGTTTCTGCCCAGGGTAATCATTAACAATTTGTTGTCGATCGATGCCAAATGCATATAGTAGGTGTTACTCACATGTTCGAATTCCACCTCGGCGCCATCAGCCACGCCCTGCAATTCGAGTATGTACTGTGGAAAACTAGCTTTTACTGATGCCAAAGTTTCGTCATAGATTTTTTCTGTTTAAGTTCGATTAGTGCAATGAGAGGGGGCGCTAATTGGGGCGAATATGCGATTGAATATAGCACAGGTACTCACTGCCCTTGGGGGTGTTATAGAGCGGTAATAAGCTATGGTTCAGAATCTGACATTGAGTCTGAAGATTTCTTATCATCGAGCCAAATGTACGGCCCTAAGTAGGAAATAAATGAGTAACAGCTCTCTGGGTGTGATACGATTCTACTCACCATATCAAAACCGACCTCGTAGTGGGAGCCACGGGTGTAGAGTATGGGTATCGCTTGACGACGAATATGCGGTTCGTTCATTCTTCTATTAAGGAGTTATTTTCTTAAAAGCTACAATTTTGAACAATACTCATAAATTTTGAACAATACTAAACAAGCCAAAATCTAACGAAAATTCTAATTTGATATCTTAAATTGAGGTAAACAAAACTGGCTACTGAGCGATTAATAGAGATTATTAAATAAAATTTATTATTGTTCAATTGCCCTGGGTCAAATATTGCCCATTAACGGTTTGGGACTCTGCAAGGCAATGGCAATGTGTAATGAGGTTCGATAAGGCTTGGATTATCCTAAAAGGGCGTCAGTTACATTGGACATCCCTTTCTCCATCTATCAGAGCCCATTGGCTTGAGACCTTTTTATATAATCTATTTACAGGAATTGCTAATTACGTCCGCCCAGCAACAATCTTTTTAATACAATTTTCTCCCCATATTTCACAATTCCATTTTAAAAAACTTCTGACGTGGAGCGCTCTACGTTAGGCATGAGAATCACATTGTTACATTTGCATAATCCTCTAATAGGAATTACTGTCTCCTTAATTGATCTTTACAGTTACAGAAATTATTACAAATTCGAATCATATTAAGTAATTTGAATACTGATATCATATATATCGTATATTGGCTCAGTATTAGTACGATAGTGGTTTATTGCATATCGATTAGTCAAAAGGATGCGATTGGCAAATATTGCTACTGTCACTTCGCTATCGTATATATTATATCAGTATTACTGCGATAGTGCTATACTGTTTATCGATTAATCGAAAGGATGCCAGTGGCAGTTATTGTAACTGTCATTTCGCGTGCCATTGAATGCTGACAAAGAGCTTCATTTACTGTTCGGTAATGATTAATTTCCATTGAGCATTGAGAACAATAATGTAGCCTAAAATAAGGGAATCAAAAATGATTAATGGCAATTTCTGTTGTGTTCTTTCTTGCTTGTTAAAGTAAATAATTTTATATATAAATAAATAATAAATAAATGATCAATTACTTTGAGTCACGCGTACAGATTGTGCTCTTTATAGAGTTGATAAATTAATTTAAAGTACATACATATGTTATTTGTTGCTATTCTGTGAGAAATCAATTATGGGATATATTTATGAATGTGAATTGAAATTAGCTAATGTGATGACTGCCGACAGAGCCGATCAAGGCTTCAATTTGCTCAACTATTTAAGTGTAATAACTATAACAAGGTGTTGTCAACTGTGAGTGCTTCAAGCCAGCATTAAACGATTTTAATCGATCGTCCAATTAGAGATGCTAATGAACGCATAAGCCAAAGCAAACCATTACACCTGAGTAATTCCCTGGCTGCATTAGATAATTTGTTTTACGGCTTCTTTCATTTCACGTTGACAGTTTTTGCAAGTGCAAATTGACGTTAACCTGAACCGCAACAATGTCAAGAAAAACGGAACTAGTTCAATGACAAGTTCATTTCATGGCCAGTGCGTATGTTTTTCTAAATAACTCGTATTCACGTTTTAATTACCAAACTGCGTCGACTAAATATCTGTAAAAAATTATTATTTCTAGATTCTGTATAGATTCGGCTAACTAGGTCACTAACTTGTCCTCAACGACGATATGATTTTCGGTCAGATGGACAGACGAGCGGATATGCGAATGTACTCTGTTCAGATCTTGAACGAGTATCATAAAGCCAGGCGCTAAGTTTAATTGATAATTGTTATTAGCGATTGTCATTAGCGAATGATTGCTGTTAATAGTGGTACAGAAATGTACAATCTCAATCATTAATCATTTTCGCTGTCAGTCGATGCCAAACACATAAGTTGTTATTCCAATTGGCTCATCTATAAAAATATTCACCTCGTTAGCCACGCCCTGTCAGAGTCTCCTCAAAGACTTTCCTTTAGATTCCCTTAGATAAAAGCAACAAGACCGCTGTCTGCTGCCGTCAGCGTTCATCAGTTCTTGAGAGAGCGCATTTGGCATGGTATTCTTAATACTAAATATTCACACAGACCAGTTAGGCCTAAGCCAAAAGCTTACACGTAAAATATAGAAACTAAATGCAGCTTGCGTTGACTGATTGAGCTATAAAATGCATTAATCTAGTTGAAAGAAAAAAAAAAAACACAAAAATTACAAAAAAATTATCATATTAATAGAAAAGATCCAAGGTCCTATCGATAACATTTCAAGGCTCTGCCAACACTGACATTGACAGTCTGGCAATGCTGCTGCTGCTGAAAAATAGTTTCAAATTTAGAACACATTTGAAGTCAACTTCTGAAGCTGAAATTTTATTTATGCATATACATATAAACTATTGCTTAAGGCGAACAATATATATTTTAAAAATAATTGCTAAATATTTGCTGATTACCAATTATTGATATTTCTCAAAAAAAAAAAAAAAAGTTATGATAAAATATTGTTTATATTTCACAATGAGTAAGCGCCGAGTTATTTGTACAGCATGGGCAACGTGCAATGGGGCTCGGTTAGGCTGGGATTGTCCGAGTAGAGCGCAAAGGTCTTGGCATTCAAATCGAACAGGCCCATAGCTATAGTCTTTACTGCTTCATCGGCTCTGCCATTATCGCGCCACACGCAGAAGCAGCCGCCGGTTACGTCGCCCAGCATGTTACGGACATCTTGCTCGCTGGCTGGTGGCTTATACTTGCTAAAGGCGTTCATGCGCGATATGCTTGACTGAATCATCGGCTCATTGGCCTGATCCAAGAGGATGCGTTCGAATCTGTTTGATGAAACTGAATTGAGTATGCTTCCAGCTATGGGCACGATTACTGTACATACTGATTGACGTGATAATTATGCCCGCCTAGCGATATCTCCTTGATGCTCAAATGTGATTCGTTCTTCTTGTCCGGATTCGGTGCCATTTCTATGTTGTAGAACATCTGACGTGGATCGCTGAAAGCCAAACAGACCGAATTAATTGATAAATTCACATAATTCCATAACGCACTTACGATATAAATGCTAAATTAATGGAACAGGCATCGGCGGCGCCTACGCCGGCATCTGCCAGCACCCTGAAGGCGTCGTCCACGTTGCTTGTGGCGAGCAGAGCTCGGGTCAGGAAATGACGAGCTGTAAGTGGGCATTAATTCGAGAATATATACATATGTATGTACATATCTATATATGTATGTATATAATTAATAATAGTATTTTGACTCTTACGCGTCTTGCCGCTGCGCAGCAGCTCGGCGCTAATTGTGTTGATACTGAAGACGAGCCCATGATGATTGTGACTCATGGTGTAGCCAGGCAGGTGTCCGGCATAGCAGAGGGACATAAAGTGCTCCTCCTTCACATTGTACTTGCCCTGCGGCTTGTCGCTAATGATGTGGGCGACCACAAAGTAATAATGATTCAGTGTCTCTGTGAGAGCATCCTCTGTGTGGCCCAGCAGGCGCTGAGGATTAAAACTCGGTCGTGACAGAGTCTGTGCGAAGATTTTTTATAGTTTATTTTATACTTACACAATGCTTTTGATTAACAATGATCGAGGAGCAGCCCGTGGGTTGATTTTTGTGGCGCGGTTGATGCTTCATGGCCTGCGGCAGAATTTCGTCCAGATGCAACAAGAATAACTGTAAAAGAGATTCGTTGAGCGTTGCCCATAGCCGTTAATAATTCGTATTCTAATATCGATAAGGCTTCACTCTCATATCGTATGATATGATACATATCGATAGTATTGTATCTTATGCCATATCTGGCTTTGATTCGAATAATTGAAAGGATGCGACTGGCAGTTTTTTCAACTCTCATTTCAAGTGCCGTTGAACGCAGACAAAATGATTAATTTATTATTAATAATTCATTGCCAAATCCATTTATGCGGTGCCGTTTGAAATCCAATAATGTAGCTAAAAATATTGCCAAAAATGATTAATGGCAATTCCCATTGTGTTCTCTTTCAATAGAGCCCAAAATACATTGTTTTGAAATAAGGTGAATGATCAATAAATGATCAATTATTATGAGTCGCACGTACACCTGTAATTTGTATGTTTTTTATTGTCGAAATTGTATTCATCATATAAATTTGTACACCAATTTTTGTGTACAAAACTTTTTTGCAATTGGCCGAGAAAAGAAAAGGCAAATATTGTTAAATGACTATCAAATTAATTGTGCATTGACATCAGTCAATGGGCCAGCTGCCGACAGAGCCGATCAAGGCCATTCATTTGAGCTGCAATAAGAACAAGAATTATACCGAGCCGAGCTATTGCCAACTGCGAATTCCTTAAACCCCATTAAAACCTCTAATCGATCGTCTAATTAGAGATGCTAATAAACTGATAAGCTAAAGCAAACCATTACACCTGACTTATTCCCTGCCAGCATTGGATAATTATCTGTTCTAAGGCTTCCTTCTTTGCACGTTGTCTAAGTGCGAATCGATGTAAGCCAGAGCCACAGCAATGTCAAGAAAAACGAAACTAGTTCAATGGCTAGTTCACATACTATATATATTTTTCTGCATCGCTTGTATTAACGCTTTAACTGCCTAAATACCTGGATAAAGTAACTGTAAGAAAATACAATAACTCCAAGTCAAGAAATTGGAAATTAGAGTCTATTTGAGTACAGATATAACGCAGTCGACTATACCCGACTGCAACGGTATTTGCTGTGGTTTTTTTTTGTTTTTTTTTTGGCTCGTTAATATGTGTGAGAAATAGTTATAAGCAGCTCAAATATTTACGTTTAATTAATATGCAATTGAAAACAATTGCATTATTGCATGGCATTATCATAGCCCATTGATAATTATGTTTGCAGTCGTTCGTTATAGTTGAGTGCTAACTGTAATTATTATTAAATAAATATTATGGACAATTATGTGTGAATATTTAGTTGCTTGATTGTCATTGAACATTGACAACTTGCAACACATGCAACATGCAACGTGCAACACGCAACGGCGCGCAACGACTTTGGCATTAGGTTCACCGTTAGAATCGCTCAAGTTGAAGTGCGCTGCCAGCGATCCGTACGAGAGCCAATAATTGTTAATTAAACGATTACTTTAAACGAGGTTTTCAGGGTATAATGGCTTTGCTGGTCTATATGTGACAGGGTAATGGCTAGGCGGTTGAACATATAGAGCATATATATATGTATGTATATAAATATGTGTGTATGAATATTCTTGGTCTTGATTTTTGATATTCGTTCGTATAGTCCTCTCTTATTGTGAGCTAAAGTGCATAGGACTGGCTGACATAGCGACTCGTAAAGATCGACTTTATTTAAAATGATCGATAACAAAAAATCGATTAAAATCGAGCCTAACATTTCTATACGTTCTAAACAAACTCATTGTTTAAAAATAAACTAATTGAAATAAATTAAAATTATGTTTATTTCAAACAATCGATAATATTAATAATTTTTTCAGCAATCGATTAAAATCGAACTTTCAAGTTGTGCTTATTCTTGTTAGCAAACTGTTTGGTTGAGAAACACGAAATTGCATTCCAAAACTGGATCACAGACATTGAATTGCAGTCAGGGTATCTTCTAGGCAGGAATGCCCAACTGAAAGCTTACTTGCTATTCGATAACTGCAATAAATATGTATTTGTATTTACGGCCATTTAATATTTAGCAACTCGCAGCGTGCTAATTATGCCAGTTAACAAGCTAGCTATATAATTGTGTCATGGGATCTGGATCTTGAGCTGGATATGGATATGGATTTGGAATTGGATTTGGATTTGGTTTGATTAATAAGTTACCTTATGGAACTCTACTTCGGCACCATCGGCCACGCCCTCCAATTCTCGTATATATTGCGGAAAGCTGCATTTCACCGATTCCAGCGTTTCATTATATATTTGCCCTGAAACAAAAGAAGATCGCAAGAAACAAAAACGAAAAAAAAGAAAGAAACACACATTTAAAAATAAACAATGAGATAATGGAAAAGTTGAAGCGTTTTTTTTGATGGAGTACTACTCACGGCCTTTTGCGGTGCTGTAGAGGGGTAAGTAGGTCTCGTTCAGTGGCTGCGATAAGATCAAAAAATTCTTGATCATCGAGCCGAAAGTGCGACCCTGTAAAGCAATTAGGTATGTGCTCGCTATATTATTATTATTATTATTATTATAATTATGATGATGTGGATGATGATGAATGTCGAATGGACAGTCTAGTTAAAAATTAAAAAACAAAACAAAAATAGTATATAATAAATTAAAAATACAAAAACAAAAAAAAGGCATAATCGATCACGACTGATCGCAAAAAGCAACAACAACAATTTGAATAAATAGTTATTGTTAGTCGCTATTGTTGCCAAGTTGTAAGTTTTGGTCCATACACTCGCTGCCTTGGCGGGAACACCTCACGGCCCCTCGCCCATTTGACAGCCTCGAGTCGCAGGCGAAGCGTCGGACAGCGTCTGAATTCCGGGCCTGCATGCTAATTGCTGTGCGCCCTTGATATTGGCCATTTGTGTGCAATTCCGGTTCGAAGCCAATTCACTGGCTGAGTAAGAGTGTGTGTGTGTGTGTGTGTGTGTGTGTGTGTGTGTGTGTGTGTGTGTGTGTGTGTGTGTTGGAGTTTAGTGAAGGCTAAACAGGAACTGGGCCACGAATGGACAAGCAGCTAGCCCTGACTACCAGCAGGCTAAATCGGCTTGCCTGCAGCTACTATTCCAGCATACATATGTACATATATATACATATGTATATATACAGATTGATTTTAATCTATATAGTATATTCCCCAGGGCTAGACGGCAAAGAAAAAGCAGCAAAGCAGTCAACAACCGATTGCTGCCCCGCTTATCAAAATCAGCGTTTTATCTTTATGTGTCACATATATATAGAGAGAGTATATATATATATATAGAAATATTTACATATATATGTATGTCTACATATAGCTGTAATTGCACCAACTGATAAGCTAGCAAGAGCAGATAGCGCCAAGTACTCAACTCAACCTAACTGAAATCTAGCGCTAATTAGAGCAACTGCTAGACATCTAAAAGTGTTAAAAAGAAAAAAAAAATAATAAGGTGTTATAACAACAGACAACATCTTTTTATAGTATCTTTGTAGATAGACATTTAGGCATATAGATATAATGCAGAGCAGATGAACTAAAGATTTATTAGCAGAGCTTTGAAAGTTATCAAGACCTTCAAATAATATTTAATATTATAGTAAATTGTTAATTTTATATCTACTATAATAATTTTTCTTTGGTTAAATCATATTAAAATTGCATTTGGTATCAAATCTCATGGAAGGGCTTCTAAGAAACGCTCCACGTCTAGATGCTCGCTCTGGCTAATTGTGTATTTAATATATAAATTTCCTCTCGATTCTATCAATAGATCTAAAGATGATAATGTGAAATAATGTGCTCAATTACGAGCAATATTATTTTAAATTTGATTACCAGATTATATAAGTACTGTAATTATAGGAAAATCGTTCGAAAGCAAGTTACGACTACACAATTCTAAAGAAGATAGATCATTAGTCGAATATATGTACATATATATAGTGTATACATACATATGTATATACATTTTCTGCTTGAATGACAATTTCGAATGCATTCAGAATTCAATAATCATGAAGGAAAAAAAAAACACCTTTCCCTTGCTTTTCTACTATGTTTGTAACCTGAACCCATTGGGAAATCAGATTATAATGATTTTGTTAAAATACATGAAGCAGACTCCATAAAATATACACATAGATATAGTCTTGACGAGGACGAGCTGAGACTAAGTCTATGTAGCTGACCGTTTTTTGAGCTCGTTGATCTCAAAGAGCTAGAAAAAAAAATCGATAGCTATGCTTATTTTACTACTATCGATTAAAAATATAAAAAACAAATCAGTTATCAATTTACATCTGGCGTTTCTTTCGAGATAATTTTCTGTGGCTTTCATTTAAAATGCTCAATAATTTGACTTCTATCGAAATAAATAATATAATAAATAAATAATTCATTCGCATAATTATCACAGTAGCCATGTTAAAGCAATCCATCCGAGTTAATGTCAGCTCAACGTTCACCCCGTCCTGGGCATAAATAATCAACAAATTCTAGTGTTTGGATCAATTGAAAGTTTAACTTAAAAAATTTATTTAGCAACTAGCTCAAAAGTGTGCTCGAGTTCTTTCCCAGGCCATCCATTTGTTTCCTTCTCCTGATACGTTTCTAATTAAGCTTTGCGTGACTTTTCGACTTCGCTGTATTTGTATTGTGTGTGTGCATGCTCTATTAAGGGTGCAAGGACTGGAGGACAGGTGCAAAAGTGCTGCTTACCATATCGAAGCCGACCTCATAGTGTGTGCCGCGCGTATAGAGAACGGGTATCGCTTGGCGACGGGGCAATATCTTGCCGGACGACATGTTCAATAACATCTGGTGGGCTGCCGGTGAGGTGCACATGGCTTCCTGGTCCTTCGTAATCGTCTATGTGCTCTGGATCGTTTATCGCTTGACCAACTATTTCGCTCTGAAATTCGAGCAAGATGATCAATAAAGATATGCATTACGATTTGGGTGTGTGGACGCCGTGCTGTCCCATTCGCTGGGTACTGTACGGACCTCTCTCACTCTCTCTGTTCTATTTTGTTTGATATATGTATATATATATCTTATATTCATTAATATGTTATACATGTTCTCTCATTTCATTACATTTCGTTTTCGAGTGCCCCGCGAATGAATGAAATGACAAAAACACGGCAGAAATAAAAAACATTCTATAAATAATAATTCAGTGGGAAATTGAAATTGCAAATGCAATTCTCGAAAGATGAGACTACTGACAACAAACCGAATGATGGAGCAGAAAGAGAGAGCGGAACAGAGAGAGAGAGAGAGAGTCATGAATTAAAATAAAACAAAATTCAATAATAATATTTAGCAAAATAAACGGCGAATATTTTAACAACGGAGTTAATCATTTTTGTAAACACGGACACGCACGCACACACTCACGCCAACAGACAGATGCTCGCAATGTAAACAAATAGTACGAAAAAAGTTAACAACAGCAACAACAATAAAACAAAACCGATTTTAAGATCCAATTCAAGCCAAGCTTTTAAAAATAATGTTCTAAAGCGCTTGAACGCAGAATTCAAACTGAATTGGCTATGTTTTGGCGGCGGCAGTACGAAGTGCCGAACAACCACCCAGCAGCAGCAAAAACAACAGCAGCAACAACAACAGCAACAGCAACAAGCAAACGATACGAAGACTGCGGACGACGCGTCGTGAGGCGTCGACAACCGGCAATCGCTACGATAACGGAGCAGCGGCCACACATATAGCAACAACAAAAGCAACAACAACAGCAAGAGTAGCCCCACTAAGGCTGCGACGCCAGCAGCGCTGCCGACGCTTATCCAGAGATGGAAACCAAACAAATTCGTTTCGTTTCTACATCGAATGGGAATCCGCTCTCGAATTCTCATTCGCATTCACATTCGCATTCGAATTCGAATTCGTATTGGAATTAAAGTTGATATTGAAATTCAAATTCAAATGGCAATTCGAATTCAATAACTGTTGCGGTTCGATACACAATTTGCGAAGCGAACGATCTGATTTATTTAATATATGTTAATCATATTTCGATATCAAAAAATTTATAGCCAACTAATTGAATATTTATGATATATGCAGCTTAATTAGTTTCGATACTGAGAAAATTGGCTCACTCTATATCGAGAGACAATCAATCATTATAATTTGTGGATTTTTATTAACTTATTCGAATATCTCGTGTGTGTGGGTGTGTGTGTATATATATATATCCCTGAACGCAGTATTACGTATGACAGCGAGTAGACATTGTTTTTCTTCTCTACCTAAGTCGATTACGACTAATAGGGTTTCCCTTTGACAGAAAGACGGTCTGCACTATTTATAGAGATATTGATGTTTGCCTTCTTCCTTATGGTTTAGCCATAAGCTTTTCAGACCCGTTTTCGTTTTTTTAGAATTTTGGTACATCAGCCCAATTAAGAATGTTAAGTATACTATTTGATATAAAGATACCAGTTCCTGATTCAGTGATTGATATTTTGTTGTACCAAACCTAAACATCATTTGAATAACCTGTATGAATGGGGAAACCCTAAAACTGTTAATGGCTTGAGCTAGGTAAGTAACGCACACAAAACAGTTAACAAGTAGACACAATACACATATATATACATATATTTATATATATTATTAATCAATAAAAATTTTAAAGCAGAACTAAGACTCGCTACATGCGTTTTAAGATTTACTAAAGTAAAGCTTTTATTTTTATATTATTAACAACTTTTCTCTTTTAATAAAGAGCTTTAAAGCTTTTATTTTTATATTATTAACAACTTTTCTCTTTTGTTAATTTTCGTTTTTCCTTTTGTTCTTGTAACGTATATGTAATTTGAGTCTATGCCAAGCCGTAATACACACAAATGTCTAGGCTTAGTTGCCGTTCTGTTTGTTTTAATTTTATTTCAACAACTGACCTTGAAAAAAAAAAATAAAATTGTTTTGTGTTGGTGCTATCCATGGCAACAAGTTTCTTGCTGCCGCACGTCGTGGCTGCCACACATTTCGCTTCTTTTTTCCTTTTTAATTTGCTCTTTTCTTTATTACACTTATATATATGTTAAATATGTAAGTGTATGTGGCTATGTATGCGCATATACTGTATAACATTATTGAAATGGGTTCGGTTTTGCATACACACATCTAGCAGGTGGGCCACGCTGTGAATGATCGCAGTCAGTGTCAAGGATAGCCGGTTAATACATTTCTGAGTCGAAACATACCAAATGATTAATTTCTAAAAATTGGCTCATCTCGTGTATTGAAACAAGAACGATTAGTTCTAGCATCAAGTTAGTGATTCAATGTTGATAATTTCGTTTAGATAATTAAAGATTATAAAATTCCAATTCTAAGCTCTATGTTCTAGGCACAGATGTATCTATTTTAATGACTAATGTTAGTCTCACTATAATGTAAGAATATTGCCAACTTAAATCCAGCTCATTGTAGTAGAGTTATCTAGTTTTATTTGTATCTTTCTCTTTTTCATAATAATACGTTCTGGTATGGATAAGTCTATTATAATAATTAAGCCATATACAGATATAACTAATTAGCCTTTGTCAGTTTAACACTTAAATAATCTTTAATAATTCTGCCAATGATTTTAAAATGTTTCATACATTAATATTTTCACCCAATTCAATTCAATTTCACCCAATTGAATTTAAGCAGCGCGCGCAACTCACGCGCAAATTGGGCATTGTTCAACACATTTAATTGCTATCGATATATTTGGCAGCGATAGCTCGAGTGTGGCGTTATCGTTGAATTGTTCTCTGCGCGCAATACTCTTAGACGCAAACCGAGAAATAGTAAACGAGTTTCTTGTTGAAGTTGCAGCTTCATTCAATCCAATATTCGAAAACCATGTGTTGAATTACAATAATCGTGTAAACTCAATACATTCCGGGAGTCAGGGAGCAGCAGTCTGATGCGTGGCTTGATTGACGAACGGGCAGCATGACATTAGGAATTGCACGTTTACGCGTTTATTTGTTTCTATTATTTCGATATTATATCTGTTGTTATTTGAGCAAGCGACGCGAATTGCTGGCGCGGTGTGCATATTGTAATTGTTGCATATAAACAATTATTGAGATGCCAGCAAAATCGACTCAAAAAGTTGCAAATGCTGAAGCAAGGCCGTTGATGATTTCGGGTAAGCAGCTCTATAAGATTGTCGATGGCGGTATATAACTGTAATACAATTTTTATAGACGATGACGAAGATAAGTATCGCGATCTCGACCAAGAGACCATGGAGTTTGTCGTAAGTCCCGCAGCAGCGAGCCCGCCGAGCAACAGCGTCGAAAACTGTTCCAGTCAAACGCTCGCCAATAATCTGGAAACATATTTGACGGAGCGACGCCTCATTCGGCTGGTGAGAAAGAAATCGGCGCTCTATAACCGACACCATCGGCGCTTCAGAGATGATGTGTTCAAGGAGAAACTGTGGCAGGACATTGCACGGAAGATGTCAGTGGAGATCAACAAATGCATCAGTACTTGGGCAGAGTTGCGCTACAAATATCAGTGCCATGTGCGCCGTCTGCGCAGCTATCGCCGGCAGGTGCAGAGGTGTCGAAGTCGGGCGCGTGCACGTCCCATCATGCTGCACGAGGAGGAACTGATCTTTCTGTACACGCACGTGGCTCAGTTTCCGCTGCAGTCCGGCAGGCGCGACAGTCGTCCACCATTGGATGTATCAGGTGGGGATGACGATGTCACCATCGTGAATATACAGCCAACTATTATAGACGTAGACGCAGAATATTCGGATCACTATAAGATAAGCCCAGATCAGCAGCGTCTGATTGATGCCGTTCGCGCCTATCCCCAGCTCTACGACACTGATCATGACCACTACGAGAACTATCATCATCGCGGCCTCATTTGGAGCGCCATCTCCAATGAGCTGCGCGAGAAGGCGACCAAGCTGATGAAGATCTGGCTGCACCTACACACGCGCTACGAGTGGGAGCTGCTACATTCCAATAATAACAACAACAGCAACAGCAGCGATAGCTCCCAGTTGTTGACGCAGCTCAACTTTCTCGAACCGCACATTCGACAAACACCCAACACCGTATGCAAGCTGTCGCTGTATTTGAAGGACGGCTGGTTCGATTCCATCGATCACTTTCGCACTATTGTCAATCTGATAAATGTGCTCAAAACGGTGCCGGAATTGCCACAATTGCTAGATAATAATGTGAATATGGCCGCACAGGAGACGACCAGCTACAAGGAGCTCTGGTCGCGCGTTGCAGCCGAACTGAAGTGCAGTAGTGAACGCTGCGAGGTCACCTGGCTGGGGCTGCGCAACTTCTACCTGGAGCTGGCCGAAATGCGCAAAATTGGCTATCAGCTGGAGGACAAATGGTTCTTTGAGAACATCATTGACTGCCTCTACAAGCTGCTGGCGTCGCGCTCGGTGCGTCAAAACAAGCCGAGCCCCCCTCTGGGCTCTGCCCCAGACAACATCCCAGGGACGGCGCAAGATAGAGGGACTGAGACGACCCCGGCGGTGGCACCGCTGGTGACACCACTGCCTCTGGCCATTGTCTACCCACCTGCTGCGCGAAAGCCAAACATCACCATATCCGCTATACCCAAGAATAGTAGCAGCAGCAACAAATCCACCAACACCATCTTCAGCGCCATCTGCAGCACCAACAGCACCATCAGCACCACTAGCACCACCAGGACTACCACCACCATGAGCACTGCCGGCAACAACAGCATAAATGCTAATAGCAGCAGTGGTGCAATTGGCACCACCGGCTATACCTTGCCCTACATTTCGGCAGCCATTACTGTGATTCCTAGGCCACCGCCGACTGGCGCACCGACTGCAGCGCCGTCGACTGCAGCGTCGGCGACCGCAGCGCCGCCTGTGGTAACTGTTACCAAGTCCAAATGCATGAACATGCCGTCCAATCCTCTGGCATTGCCCATAGTGGCCACTGTACAGCTGGCCACACGGCCCAGCGTGTCCAATGCGCCCAGTGGACCCAGTGCGCGACTTATTCCATCACGCAGTGGCTTACAGGTGACAGTCAGACCTAAATCGAGTCTACCTCTGTCGCCGTCCGTTATTGGCAGCACTAGCACAAACAATCCCACCGCCAGCACCATTGGCAGCACCACCATAATACGCGCTGTTCCAGCTGTTTTAGCTACTCCAACTAGTCTAGCTGCTCTAACTGCTCCAGCAACTTTAGCTGTTCCAGCGACTCCAACTGTTCTAGCAACTCCAGCAGCACGACCGGCTCTAGCTGCTCCAACTGTTCCAGGGACTTTAACTGTTCCAGCGGCTTCAACTGTTCGAGCTGCGCGTACTGTTCCAGCGGCTGTAGCTGTTTCAGTGGCTCGAACTGATTTAGCTACTCCAACTAGTCTAGCTGCTCTAACTGCTCCAGCAACTTTAGCTGTTCCAGCGACTCCAACTGTTTTAGCAGCTCCAGCAGCACGACCTGCTCTAGCTGCTCCAACTGTTCCAGCTGCACCAACTGTTCTAGCTGCCCCAACTGTTCTAGCTGCTCGTACTGTTCCAGCGGCTGTAGCTGTTTCAGCGGCTCGAACTGTTTTAGCTACTCCAACTAGTCTAGCTGCTCTAACTGCTCCAGCAACTTTAGCTGTTCCAGCGACTCCAACTGTTCTAGCAACTCCAGCAGCACGACCGGCTCTAGCTGCTCCAACTGTTCCAGGGACTTTAACTGTTCCAGCGGCTTCAACTGTTCGAGCTGCGCGTACTGTTCCAGCGGCTGTAGCTGTTTCAGTGGCTCGAACTGTTTTAGCTACTCCAACTAGTCTAGCTGCTCTAACTGCTCCAGCAACTTTAGCTGTTCCAGCGACTCCAACTGTTTTAGCAGCTCCAGCAGCACGACCTGCTCTAGCTGCTCCAACTGTTCCAGCTGCTCCAACTGTTCCAGCTGCACCAACTGTTCTAGCTGCTCGTACTGTTCCAGCGGCTGTAGCTGTTTCAGCGGCTCGAACTGTTTTAGCTGCTCCAGCTGCACGACCTGTTCTAGCTGCTTCAACTGTACCAGCGACTTTAACTGCTCCTGCGGCTCCAACTGTTCGAGCTGCGCGTACTGCTCCAACGGCTGTAGCTGTTCCAGCGGCTTTAACTGTTCCAACTGCCTCAACTGTTCTAGCTGCTCGTACTGCTCCTGCGGCTCCAACTGCTCCAGCAACTTTAGCTGCTCCAGTGGCTTTAGCTGCTCCCGCGGCTCCAACTGTTCCAGCTGCTCGAACTGCTCTAGCTGCTCCAGCTGTCATTGCAGACATGACGCCGCCTAACGCCTTGCCCAAGCTATGGCCGATGGACGTGCACAAAAACAAGACTATGTTGTCCTCAAAGGGAGCCGTATCGATAACAATGCCCAATCTGACACCATCAACGTTTGCTCAGATGCCACCTAAAAAAATTTGCGGAAATACGGCTACGTCCGGCGCCTTCATGAGCAGCAGCAGCAGCAGCATGACCAAGTCGGTAGCTCCGTCGTCAACACCAATGCCCAGCATAAACATCAGCAGCAGTGCATCAAGAGTGAGCACGCGCATTGAACCAACTTGGGTGCCCCCCTTGGTGCCCAGCAACGCACCGAAAATACCCTGTACTTCATCAGGAGTACGCGTCACTATGGCTGATTCAGTGCCGCCGTCGACTTCATCCATGTTCATCAGTGGCGTCAGCATTGCCAGCAGAGTGAGCACAGAACCATCTGATGTTCCCCCCTTGGTGCCCAGCAAAGCGCCCAGAATTCCAAGCAAACCGAAAGTGGACGTCAGTGTGGAGAAGACAGTGCCGCCATCGCAGTCATCGATGCCCAGCAATGTTGTTAATGTACCCGTCAGCTCATCAAGAGCGAGAGCAGAACCATCCGATGTTCCCCCCTTGGTGCCCAGCAACACCCCCAAGATACCCAGAAGTCCAAAAGTGGCCAAGACTAACCCGCCGTCCCCCTCAACGATGCTCAGCAATGCCATCAGATCTGGAGTTTCAGCCTCGGTGTCCAGCGTGAGCACCAACAGCACGGCTAAGGTGGCTTCGGTGTCCCGCAACGCCAGTGAAATAACTGCATGCCCATCAAATTTGACGCCGTCGGAAGCTGAAATGAAGGTTGAGATACGCAACCATCCGACTATGGGACCCATCATCTATGCCGAGGGTCCCGCCGTACCCTTTCTACCCAATCTGACCATGGCACGCACTGCATTCTTTATCCGCGAGGTGATGGCCATACCGCAACTGCACAGCACGGTGCCCGATGTGATGCTCAAAAGCTCCATATACTGGCAGCATATATCCAAAAAGTTTCACATGCCAGGCAAGTGTTAATAATGGGTATACTTTAGTCGAGCATTCTTCATTTAAAGCTATTCTCATAACCATTGAAGCCATAGAAAATGGGAAGAGGCAGCAAGAGGCATTTGAAACGAACTGAGTCGATTTAGTAATGTCCGCCTAACCCTTTATAGGATCGCCAAGCTCTCGTTAACTACAAAAGCTATATACTTTTAATTTCGAACCTATAATCTTGTTTAGCATACGCAGAACGAGATAATTATGTTTTCTCGATAACTCATCCCATTTCCTAATTATCGATAAATCTCGATCATTATACTTCGTCCTTTAAGCTTGGCTGGTTTCAATTTGCTTTATGTGTGTGTACAGTGAATACAAAATACGAATTTTGGATGTATGCTAAGATAAATGGATATGATATAATACTAATGTACTTGTGTGTCCATTGCAGAGCAAATGTGTCGCGGCATATGGCGCTTCTTGGTGGCGAACATTAGTCTGTTTCCGGAGATCGCGCCCATGTCGAATCTGATGAGTCCATTCAAGGGGAGCCTGAAGGTGTGGGAGAAGTCGCATCGATTGTTCAGTAAATTTGATGAGATCGCACGTAAATATGACTGGATGCAGCACAAAGACAAGCTGCCGGCCCTGATGCATTTCCTCGGCGGGTATGAGCATCTCTACTGGGATCTGCGACGCCCACGGCCGGGAGAGGATAGTCGGGCAGTACAGCAGCCGCCAAGCTCACATACCGAACAGGAGCGGCAGGAGGTGTGGCAATTGGCACGCGAACGTTTTCCACACAGTGAGTGGCACAGAGATTGAGCAAGCCAGGCCAGGATTGAATTTGTATTATTATTATAATTCATGTCTTCTCTTTGTTTAGTAAATCATCGCGATGTTTGGGCCATGTTTAAGTTTGCCTTCAAAACGTATATGGTGGACTTGGAGCGTGGCATTGAGAATCCTTGGCCGCAGAACTGGTGGCATGCCTTGGAGCAGCTGAAGTTTCTAGTGAACATGCGCTATCATCCCTTGGAGCCCTTCTACTACATTGTGCACAACAAGTTCATGGACGAGGTGAAGCGTTGCAGCATGTACGAAGCGTTAATGCAATCAAGTGCTGCCGGCAGTATGATTAGGCCGTTGGCCAACAATTCGGCCATGCCGTGGGACACGGCCGAGGCCAAGGAGCTGTTTGCCATGCAGGTGAAGTCAACTAGAGATATAGAAGATTCGTCTGTTTCTAATATTGAAGATTCAACTCAATTGCAGAAAAAGCAAAGACAGCGAGAACAGCAGCAGCAGAAGGAACAGCAGAAGGAACAGCAGAAGGAACAGCAGCAGCAACAGCAGCAACAGCAGCAGCAACAGCAGCAGAAGGAACAGCAGCAAGTAAAGAAGACACTGCCCACGCCCCAGCAGCTGGCTATACAGCACCCGGCGATGACTAAAGTGTGCACGGCCAGCCAGAGTTTGCCCAGCATCGATGCGTTTCAGCTGACCCGCCTGATGCTCTGTTATCCGCATACCTACAGTAAATCCAGCACCATAGAGAAGCGAAGAGCCTGGCTGAAGGTTGCCCATGAGCTAAAAGCCTCAGGTAAGCGAGCTCTCTCGATATATATATATCGATATATATAAATTGATCTGATGTTGCAGTGACCGAGTGCCGACTGAGCCTGCAGCATGCGCTGCGCGAGATGCGGCTGATAAAGCTGGGCGATCCGAAATATCGCTGCCTGATGTCGCATAAGTATTATCGCCATTTGGACGAGATTTACAAGCAGGTAAAGGCGGGCGGTCCGCTGATGACGACGCCGATACCAAAGACCATAAACCGAATTGTATTGGAGTCCACCGACACAGTATATCCGGCGCGCTATTTGCCCGAGATCAATATGGCTGTGTGCAAGCCCAGTCTGGTGGTCAAGAATTGGGCATATGCGGCCATCAATTTGCCGTACGCGAATCAGAGCTCATTGCGCACACGTCTGAAGCAAATCTTTGAAAAATATGCCAAATTGGCGGGCATCAAGTGGCCAGTCCAGTGCAGCAATGGTGGACCAAAGCTCCGGCCAAAGCGGCAGAGCGTGCAGCAGGAGAAGGAGCAGGAGGAGAGGTCGCTGCAAGAGCAGCCCAAGCCGAAACGACCTAGGTTGGAGTGAAACATATAGACTTTACTATTAATGCTAAGCATAGTTATATAAGATATGTATGTGAATATCAAATTTTGGGCATCATGTTCCAGCCGTTATTGGAATACAATCTCCGCTCAAACTGACAAACTATCAGGCATCACAAAAGCCACTTGCAACCTCTGTGAAATATAGACGTATTTTAAATATGGAATATTGTTGACGAGAGCAGATATCAAATGTATGCATAGATACATATAGAAAAAGATATTGATATATATATATATATACATATAGAGAAAGAGAGAGTGAGAAAACTATTATGAATTTATTTACAGTTGCAAATTTGAAATGACTTATTAAATTTTTCTAAGTATGTATTATTAATTACGAGTGAAGATATTGAATAAGTATTTACAAATATTTTGATAGATATAGAGAGAGAGATTATGAATTGATTTACAGTTTAAAATTGGAATGATTCATTATTATTATTATTATTATTATTTTTTTTTTTTGAAACTTACTATTTGATTACAATGAAATATTTAATGTGAAATAAACGGTAAATGTTTTTATGACATAGTTTTTTGTTGATTCGATGTCGTTGATGGTCGACTTTAACGACCTTTGGGGGCGGGGCACATCAAAGTAAGCCCAAACAAATTGTTGCCGTACAATTGCCCAAATATGACAAGGGCGGGTTTGCCCTCATAGTGTGCGTGTGCGTGTGCATGTGTGTGTGTGTGTCTGTGTGTGTCCAGCTTAACTAAATGTGCGACTAGCAATTGCAAAGCCTTAACAACATGCCATAACTTGAGCTTAGCAGCGGAATTTTGTTTCTCTAGCGACTGCAGTCAGGTCCCAAATGGAAAGTAATCCATGGATTCGATTTCTTTACAAATGTGTGTTGAACGTCATGACCGTGCGTTGGGCAAAGCCCTCTCAGGAATTCGATATACTCCTCCTGCTGTATACGAAATGGACTACTACAGTCTGTGCTCCACTATTTCTGTGGAGTTATGGCTCAGTGAGTTTCAGTGTTCTTCGACAAATTTTCGAGTCCTCACATGACTCTTTGGTACATTCACATCGTCTTTACGATATATCGCATCGTCTATATATATATGTATGTATATGTTTAAGTGGAACAAGAATATTATAATAATATTATATATTATAATATATATTTATAATAATAATTTATTTATATATATTAATTTTGCATACTTTTTTTTTTGGCTATACAATTATATTTTTTAATTTATTCCAAGTTTGACTCTAGCTTTGTTAATAACTTTTTCTTAAATGAATAAATTAATAAAGCAACTGCGCTTTTAGTTCTTGCTTAATGAAAGATAATATATATAAATGGCTTTTAGAAGATGATGGTCATCTTAGGATATGTTATATCCTTCAAGTCTGCTGTAGATATGATATGAGTGATATTTCTGGTCTTCTAATATATCGAGTACTATTAAAATATTATTGTATATTAAATATACAGATATACATTAAAGTATGTTTCGGTATTCAAGCTATGGTCCACGCAGCTTTCTATAAGTTTCTCCTCCCCTGGGTATTTCCTAGTGGATCTCCTCTGACTAGAGCACACTTAGAGTATCTTCTAGTCGGGCAATCCCGATTAGAGCACCCTTTCTTGTTTACTTTCAGTTTCGTTTGATGAACTTTACTTTCCTTCCAAACTCCAAGTTCTACTCGTCTCTTTCTTACCATTTGCCTCCTCTGATCTGTTTGGGCCTCTCGAGCTATCTTCTACCATATAAGCTAGCCCAAATAAAAATGCAAATAGTTGCATTTGTAAGTGAGATATTAAGCTCGTGGCTAATGACCCCCGGAGATACTTTCGCCCAGCTGCGCATCAAGACACATCAAATTAACATTCTAATGTGCAGCGCTTAAGCTAAGCGACTGGTCGAGATACCGCTTCCATCTCAGTGCCCTCGGTGCCCTTCGTTCCCTCAGTTCCCTCAGTTTCCTTAGTTACTTCGGTCGTCACCTTTAAGGTCCATTGCACATCATCATGCGGAGCAGCATGGCAAATAATGTTTGCTCCCGGTGATTAACGCAATTAAACAGGTGCTCAAAATGATGTTTCCAGTGGATTAGCCAGCGACAAGGACACGAACGACTGGCGCGTTGAGGATATTTGAGGATAACTGCTCTCGCTCGCACGCCCGCTAATAAGCGCCACATTAGCAGCATGCGCCGCTTCCTCGCAGTCACAGTCCCCCCATCACGGCCTCAGCCTCAGCCACATTCACATTCACATCCCCCAGCCAACGCCACATTCGCATTAATTCAATGTGGATTTTCAGCATCAGCCAGCATCCATTACATGGAGGGTGCCACAGCCAATTGGAATGGGCATAAGGCGTGGATAGTAGAGGAGGCTGGGGCTGGGGCTGGGCCTGGGCCTGGGCATTGGGTCGGGGGTCGATTGTCCGCGACGTCTGACGTTAAAATTCCATTAGCCAAACAATGGACTACAGTTAGAGGATGCTGCCACCGCTGCTCTAAACTTGCTGTCCAATAGCTGCGCCCTTTTATGATTTGTAGGTGTTGCTGCCGTGTGATAATACCTGTAATTATACCGCCTCTAGCCAGGAGATATCTAAGTGCTCAGCTCAGCGACTCAGCTGTGCAAAAGATGCTCGCGTTCCCAGCATCGTCAACTTTTCCACCAATTAAGCCAAGTTTCTTTTTGTTTTTTGTTTTGGGAAACATTTCCGTAACTAATTTCAAATGTAAACTGAACTTTTACACTTCGGACCATTAAGTAACGAGCGGAACAAAGGTGCTAAGCATATGCAGGCTCTATAAATTAATTTTTACATAGTAGTCTACTATTATAAGCTTTTTTATTTGCATTTTAAATTTTATATTTTATATTAGTTTTATATTTGATATTTGATATATTATATCTTATATTTTATATTTAACATTTTATATATTTTATTTTATATATTGTTTTTTATATTTTATATTTTATATTTTATATGTTATATTTTATTGTTTTATATTTAGTTATTTTGTATTTATCTTTTCTCTTATTTATATTTTATATTTTATTTATTTTATATTTAGATTTGTATTTATATTTTAATTCTATTTTCTCTTTTTCTCTTTTCTCTTTTCTCTCTTTTCTCTTTTCTATTTTTTCTCTTTTTCTCTTTTCTCTTTATATTTTCTATTTTATATTTTATATTTTATATTTTTTACTTTATATTTTATATTTTATATTATATATTTCATATTTTATATTTTATGTTTTATGTTTTATTTTTTATATTTTATATTTTACATTTTATTTTTTATATTTTATATTTGATACCTTTACTATATATATTCTCAGTGTTGCATTATATGCATACCTTCTATATAAACAGTTGACTCTGAGTAAATCAACAGCTTTGTCTCAGCTTCGTCACGTCTCCGGCCTCCAAGATTCAGCGTCCAATTACAGGGTAACTGTGACAATTCAATGTCCAAGGCGTGCTGGAGAGGCGATACTCGCAAGCACACATCGCGGCAATTGTGTTTGTCCAACTGGTTCACATGACCTCCATGGATGCGGGCATAATGAGACGCAGGTTTTTCATGATTGGGCGGCGGCTGTTTCACATGGCATCTGGGCTGCGAGAGACCAGAGCTAGCTGGTTCGCCGTCTATTGTAAGATGATTTTTGTTTTTACATTTCAAATCAACCAAAAAAAAAAAAACCTCAAACTTTTTATTGCTTTTTTTGCTTAGCTGCTAATTGAACAGTTTTTGTTTTTGTTTTTGTGATTTAGCCGTGTTTTATTGTTAAAATAATAATAAAAAAATACAGGGTAAAAGAGAAATGAGGCAAACGAACTATTTAATGACAGTCGAATAAGCCAGAGCTGTGACGACGCATGGAGGCGTGAGGGCGGAGCAACCGGAATTCCAGACTCAGCTTGTTTCAATGTTCAGCTTCTGGAAGCAAAAACAAGGTACACGCCCCACGCAACACTCCACAAAAAAAAGTGAACAGAAAAAATCACTTATTGTTATTGTTGTTCATGTTTTTTTTTTTTTATTTATTTTTTTTTTGGTGTTGTGCATGAGAAACAATTAGAATTTGGCAAGCAGAGATAATTTGCACATGAGATCGACGACACAATGGTATGACGACTGCAGCCACAATGACGCCGACAATGGACGTCCGACGCGGGGCACATCAAGATCAAGGAGGAATTCAACTGAAGCTGGTACATATGTATTTACCTGTCAGCAGGTATTGCCAGACGAAAGAAGCCGCATGAACTGAAATAGCTATTAGCCTAATCAACGCTGAGAAGAAATTTGGGATAGTCTCAGTTTGGTAGATATGTGGGGAGGGAGTGGGGGAGCTGCGAAATTCACAGCACAAATGAAAGCAAAAAAAAAAAAAAAAATCACACCTTATTTTAATTTATTTATTTAGTTTATTTTTACCGCAAAATTAAAAGGTAAAATATTATGTATAATTGATTACATTTTTAATTGTATCATATTTTTTAATATTTCATTTTTTTTCATGTAAGCAAAAAAGAAAAAAAAGGAAACGATTTCATTATTAATTTAATTTTACTTGTTTACAAAAGACTATTTTTAATTATTTTTCATTTTGTAATAATAATACATATATTTTATATGTCTTAAAAAAATTTTTTTAATACTTTTTTTGTGTATAGTTTATTTAATTGTTAATTTTATTGTGTTTACTAATATTTATGTTTTCAATCACAAAGAAGAAAAAGAAAAAAAAACGCAAAGAATCACTCAAATCGTTTTATATTAAGTCTTCCGATTCTTTTTTTTTTTTTGGCAAAAAGTGAAAATATACTTAATGATATTTGATGATGATCCATTAAGCATTGTATTGTGCAGCCTTCCCGCTGACCCATAAAATATAATCGTGCGTAATCCACACAGCAGCAGCAGCAGCAGAAGCAACAACAAGAGCAGCAAAGCGAACACAACAAAATCTGGTTTACGACGTGAACTGTTTATTACGCCTAATGAACTTTCTATGCTGGGGCACTTGGCACTTGCATAATCGGGCCCCCAATTCCTGCTACCATCGATGACGCTGCATTTAGCGGGCCGCGAGGTAATCAATGTGGAATCTGCTCTGATTGCATCGGGGAAAGCACGACAACAACAAAAACAAAACAACATCAAAAGTTTGCTGTTGATTGTCGCATGCAAGCTGTCCTCAAGGTGACATTAAAAAAGAAAGTGTTCCATTAATTTTATTTACTCAACATTAACTTAAGTCTAAGTTTTTATTTATCTAAAAAACTTTGTGTTACATTTAATGTCAAAGAAACTTTCCCTACAATTTTGTTCTTAAGTTTTTAAGCTTAGCGCCAAAATTAAATGTGTGACTGGCAAAAAACTATCGATAAGCTCTGATCGTGCTTCGTTTACAATGTTCTCGCTGGCAAGTTGAAAGCACTTCTTGCTGGGCAGATTAAGCATATTAGATATATATACTTTAGGCACCCGTTTAATAAATTAAAGATAAAAATGCATTTATTTACTTGCACACATATCCTACAAATACATATATTCAAAATTAATATATTCATGCTTGCAAGAGCTGTCTGGTGGAAACATCAACGGGTCTCTTGACGAATGCAATAGCAAGATGTTTAACTATCGATAGCAGCAAGCACGATGTGGCGATATCGATAATGGCATCGATTGCTGCCACAAGATTAGTCTGTTTGGCGCAATTGTAACGCGAAGATCGTGTGTCTCTCTTTCAGTGTGTCAGAGAAACGGTCGCGAGTTCAAGTTCTCCGGCTAAAAGGCAGCTTAACGCATTTGATTGCGAGTGTTAATCACGCTCATACGATTAAGTACGAAATTATTTTGGCTAATCTAGTACTACACAAATAATTGCTGGCATTGTTATTGTTGTGGCCGGTGCCGGGGCAACAGAATCGTTACAGCGCGGCTGTGCCTTCTAAATTTATTTATTTATTTTTTGTTTTTGTTTAGTTTGAGATGTGTCGCAATTAAATAATCTACATACAAACATAATTATTATTTAATTGTAAAAAATAAAATACAAAACAAACAGCAAGAGCAACAGCGTCAGCTGCCAGCAGAGTGAAGTGCGCGAACGTAAAGTAAAGCGCGATACGCGAATTAATGTAAAGTGTGTGTGGAGTGTGTGCGTGCAATTCGGAATTGGAGCAATAGCCGCAACGGCAACGGCAGCGGCCAACGCCACCAATTTTCCAACTTGTCGCGATATTTGCACTGTAAGTGTTCCTATTGTTGTTGCTCTTATTGTCCCTATTACTGTTCGTTTCGCTGTCCTTGCTGCGGTTCCTTTTTGCTTCAACCGTTTTGTCTTCTTTGGGCTGTCTTTTTGTGAGTGTTTCGTCCACGTTGCGTACAAGTTCAAGTTCAGCTGTTGCTTGCGGCTACTTAACCGGCGAAAATTAGCAACTTCGTCGTTGCCTGCAGTCGGCGTTGACTTTTTCGCCCACCACTTGAACTTACAAGCAGCAGGCGTGCTCTCACTCTTTTTACATGCACACGCATTTCTCTTCGCCGGACGCTCTCTTTGGTTGGTCGGTCGATCGGCCGGCTCTCCTGCATATCGTTGCGTGCATTGCACCTTTGCCTGTGTGCTTCCTTGAGGCTTGTCTTCTTGTCTTGCTTTTTCGCTTTCGATGCGTTTTGACAGCGAATTGCTAATCGCCGCGGTATTTCGCACTCACACGCACACAAGCACTCCAACACATACGCGTATGCCCCTGCGCCACCCACTCACAGTTGCGCTCACTACACCAATACACAGAAAGATCTCGTCATCGTTCTTTTACCTCTCGCCGCCTGTGAGAGGCTCTGCTGTTCATCACTGTTTGCTCTCGCCGCGCTCGCCCTGGCGCTCGCATTCTTTGCGTTTTTGTCATTTGCTTCGCCGCAGCAGCAGCAGCAACAAATTTCTTAGATAAATAACGTTTGATAAGTATTCGTGTATGTTCTTTACTTTGTTAATTTTTTTTTTTTTTTTTTTTTGCCAAATCGGTTATTGGCTGCTTTTGGCTTGTCGCCCGCGTGGCTTGCTTTTACCTTTTACCTTTTTATTTATTTATTTAATATTTTTTGCATTGTTCCCTGTGCGTTAGATAAGCCCCGCGGGCTAAGTCAACGATTTTTGCTTATCGCTCTTCCTTTCGTCATGACGAAAAGGTAACCGAATGTTACTGTCGTTACTGTTTTTGTTGTTGCTGTATAGAGCACATTACCTCATAGTTCCCGATATTCCAAAGCGTTTACCTACACATGAGATATCTGCTAGAGAGGTATACCTACATATACATATGTATATCTATATACATATGTATTATTTTCTTTGTTCGTAATGACCATTCACACGCAATTCACTATCGTCTAGTTCTTTTTAGACGGCCCACAGTCTTATCAGCGCAGATCCTTACTCAATGCACTCAACGTTGGTCAATCAGGTACAATTCCCACTGTGTGTGTGCGTGCATTGTTTACTTAAAGATTTGTGGCTTAAATGAAAATTGAACTGATCTAAAAAATTATCAAAACACTGGACAACATGTTTGCTAATGTTGTACAAGTAATATATAACATATATATGTATGTGTATGTGTATATTGTTAAAGTATAAATTAGTCAGTTCAAACAACTTTTTAAATGTTTCAGATAATCAAAAGATTTATTATTGTGGATTACAACATAAATGAATATGTGTGTATAAAGAAGATCGATAGAACCGATAGTATGGAGAGTGTAAACAAAGAAAGATTTCCTAGAAATATACCATTTCAGAAATTATTGCAAATATCAGTAAACAAAAATCACACTTATAATGAAAGTTTAGTCACTTGCAAAGATATTATAGAAAAAATCTTAATGAACGAGAAAAAAAAGGTTATTTGAGGTGCTGAAAATGGAATATCCTTAAGAAAATTTACTAAAAAAAAGAAAATATTGAATAAAGTGTAGGTTAATAACATTCCTGCTTAGATATCAATACACAGGTTATTTATCGTGTGATAATTGTATTAAGAAAATATGGTTCATGGGGTGGAAAGAGATATAATTTGCTGCGAAGTAAACTTAATATCAAAACTAGCTTAAAAGACTTGGCATAGAAACAGAGCGACAATCGAACACTCATAGCGATAACGCATTCAGTATGTAATATCAATAGCTATTACCTGTTGCTAGAGCATATCAATTTCCCCCACCTGAACTGATATACATAACAATAGCTTGTTTACACCTCGAGAGTGTATTCATATTTACGATCGGCCTATAAGCAATCAAGTTAACAGTGAAACGTCTACAATGAAGTGTCTCAAGTTTGGCAAACTTCTCGATTTCCAATGGATCGCATAACTTTGCCTTCACTTGTATAAACAACATACATATATACATATATATATTTTATACATATAACGATCGCATAGTGTACCTTACCCAGTGATCTACACTTGCGGCACCCACTCATATATATTTGTTGTTAAATGAATCACATAAAGTGGCAAATTTGTTGGCCAAATAAGCGAGTCTTTAACTATATATGTGCCATATGATCAAATTGCGATCAGTTGGCGATCGCAGCTCGTGTGGGCAGGCAGGCAAAAAAAAAAAACAAGAAAAAAGTGAAACAAAAATTGGGTAAAATATATTGACAGACTCGTGTTTGGCGTTTTGGTGGCCAATTGTTTCAATAGAAAGCCGCGATCGATCGCGCTCGAGGTCAGGCCTGAAGATGATCACAGAAAAAAAAGCAAGAAAAAGAAGAAGAGCGAAAAGAAAAAAAAAATAAGAAAATGAGAATAAATAAAACCGAATGCGAGTCGATCTCGTTCGCTTGATCAGCGTCGATCAGCGTCAGCGTCTAAATATAGATTTCGACCATATTTGATGATAAATATTGGCAATGAGTGGCTCCAACTGACAGCAACCGGACCTACCTCAACCTGCACAGAGCCCATAAGTATCTGTGGCTGCGACAGCGGCTGTTGCTGTGCCAGTTGCACGTGCGTCAAACCACGCGCAACAGACGCGACATGTCAGACAGCAGCCCCCACGCGGCATGCAACATTTTTGCAGCAACTGCGCTGCAGCCAATGTTGCCTCGGCTGCTGCTGCTGCTGCTGCCTCGGCTGCTGCTGCTGCCTCGGCTGCTGCTGCCTTAATAAGTTTTAATCTATTTGTCAATATTTCCTTGTTTAGTTCTCAAACATTGCACATGTCTATCTGCATCTGTATTTGTATTTGTATCTGTATCTGTATCTGTATTGTGTGTGCGCTGCGTATCTTTTGGGCCTCGTCGCCTCGGCACACAATGCCCGCGTATTCATAAACAAGGCAACTCCATCTCCATTTCCATCTCCATCTCCATCTCCATCTCCTACTCCCATACCGTTTTTCGACTCCTTGGCAGGCCTCAGGCCCTCATCTAGTTCGAGCGTGGCTGCTGCTGTTGCCGGTGCCACTTTGCCACTTCCACTGGGCTGCCATGCGCCGTTGCAAACATTTCTCGTATACCCTATCAAACTTACATTCCCAATATATATGACTTTATATATATGGTATCTTTATCTAAAATTTCTTAATGATAATAGTTCAATTATTATACATATATAAAGTAAACATATTATATTTATAATATATTGAAATCCTTATCCGTATCGTATGATCTTTTAGCATAACAATCGTTGTCTTCTTGGCAATACTAAGATTAGTTGATATTCTCTGAATTAATCTTATCAACGTCGTCCTCCAGTTATATCACTCAGAAACAATCAATCAAAAAATTAGGTTAATTTGTTTTGCAAATATTTTGATTAGATAAGCGGGATAGCATCACAAACCCACTAAAATATTGCTGCTTTATATCTAATATAATAATATATAATATTTATGTGAGTATTAATAATCGTAAATCATATTTATATTTTGCTTATAGAATGAAACGCTTTTCGAATACAAAAATATTTTATGAAACCTCTATAAACCTTAATATATTTGCACTTCCTTAGTTTATTAAGCACGTACCAAATTTTCCCATGGAACGAATCTATTTACGAAACTTTTATATGTCCCTACATGAAGAAGAATTCCTAATATTTTTGGAACTACTAATATCATGTACGTCCTCTATAATCTTTTCTAATATTATCCGAACTACAAATATTAAATACGTATGTTCGCTATAAGAATTCCTAAATTCTAAATTAAAATAGTTAATATTTAGAGTTAACTTTAGTCAGCCAATTATATTTAGCACATACCAGAGTTACCTTAATCTTGGCATTATTAGAGCATTCAGAGTTCGGTCTACATCTATCTCGCTCTCTTTACTCAACTGTTTTTTTTTTGTTTCTTTTCATTTTTTTTTTTTTCATCGTGCGTTTTGTTTGTCTTCGCTGATATGTACGAATGTGTTGCGCCTGCTTCGTCTGCTCGCTCCATTGGGTTCGTCCGTGCAAACTGTCGTCATTGTATTGTCATATTTCTCTGTTGCATGTGGCCATCAGAAAGTACATAAGTTTTTCCTAACCCCTACACCTCCTATCCCTAGACGCTCGTCCGTTCCTCTATTTGTTTGTTTGTCGTTGCATAGAGGTTGCGGCTGGTTCCTTGACTGAGTTGTCTGGCCGCAGAAAGTAAAAGTTGCATCTTCTGTGTGGCCTAATAGACTTGCCACAAGTTGCAAGTGCCACACATTTTGCAACATCATTTTCTAAGCATGAATCTAATGCCAACAACTTTTTCAATTTCAATTCTTTTCTTTGGTTCTCTTTCAATTTGCAACTAGCTGTAACATTTCTTCTTCTTGTATCTTGTATCTTGGAATTGAATTTGTTTTTATGGGTCTGTCATTGGCTTGCCCTCTAAATTGATATCAGATCTCTCGATTATTTTACATAGGAAAATGAAATTTTCGGAATTTTTTCTCATCATTTATTGTGTCTTATCTTTTATTGTTGAAAAATTTATGTATTTTCGTTGGGCTTCATAAATCTAAGTATTAAATAACAATTATTTAGCATATATGCAGATATTGTACAGATCGATTTCGTTATGGAAAAATACCAGTTCTTTGGGCCGGGCAACGTGTCGCAAAGTGTGTCAAATGTGTCTCAAACATGTCGCCAACCAATCGGAACACTGACCTTGCGCACACTGATTTGCATTGTGTAGCTGGCGCACAGTTATAGATATACTATCTGACTGATATGACGCTAACCAAGCAACCATATCGGCCCTCAATTGATGATGGTCAGGCACTCGCATTGACACGAACTAAATGCATGTAGAACAGCAAAAATTCGAGTGCAAAGGACCCTTGATATGGAGTAGATGATAGTAGTAGTAGAAGTAGAAGTAGTAGTAGAAGTAGTAGAAGTGGTAGAAGTAGAAGTAGTAGTAGAAGTGGTAGAAGTAGAAGTAGTAGTGGTAGTAGTAGAGTAGTAGTAGAGGTAGAAATAGTTGAAGTAGTAGTAGTAGAGTAGTAGAGTAGTATTGTAGAGTAGTAGTAGTATTGGTAGAAGTAGTAGTAGTAGAATTGTAGTAGTTGTAGAATTAGTAGCTAGTAGAATTGGTCGTAGTAGTAGTCGTAGTAGTCGTCGTAGTAGTTAGTAGTAGTAGTAGTAGTAGTAGTAGTTAGTAGTAGTAGTAGTAGTAGTAGTTAGTTAGTAGTAGTACGTAGTAGTACTAGTAGTAGTAGTAGTAGTAGTAGAAGTAGTAGTACTAGTAGTAGTAGTAGTAGTAGTAGTAGTAGTAGAAGTAGTAGTACTAGAGTTAGTAGTAGTAGTAGTAGTAGTAGTAGTAGTAGTAGTAGTAGTAGTAGAGTAGTAGAAGTAGTAGTAGTAGTAGTAGTAGTAGTCGAAGTAGTAGTAGTAGTAGTAGTAGTAGTAGTAGTTAGTAGTAGTAGTAGTAGTAGTAAGTAGTAGTAGTAGTAGTAGTAGTAGTAGTAGTAGTAGTAGTAGTAGTAGTAGTAGTAGTAGTAGTAGTAGTAGTAGTAGTAGAAGTAGTAGTAGTAAAGTAGTAGTAGTAGTAGTAGTAGTAGTAGTAGTAGTAGTAAGTAGTAGTAGTAGAAGTAGTAGTAGTAGTAAAGTAGTAGTAGTAGAAGTAGTAGTAGTAGAAGTAGTAGTAGTAAAGTAGTAGTAGTAGAAGTAGTAGTAGTAAAGTAGTAGTAGTAGAACTAGTAGTAGTAAAGTAGTAGTAGTAGAACTAGTAGTAGTAAAGTAGTAGTAGTAGAACTAGTAGTAGTAAAGTAGTAGTAGTAGAACTAGTAGTAGTAAAGTAGTAGAATAGCAGTATTATTCTGTTCATATAAAGGGTAGTAGCATCATAAAATGTAGTATCATACCAAAGGTTCAGTTTCTAATAAAAGTAGTAGTATCATACATAAAGATCTGTTCTGTGCATAAAAAATAATTGTAAAAATAATAGTAGTATCATATCCACAGTTCTGTTCATGAAAATAGCTGTAACTTCATACCTACACTCCTGTTCACAGAAATTGCAGTAGTCTTAGTACTCATCTGCAAACATATAGATGTACATATATACATATGTTGTTGTTGGTTGCACGTTATATGCATTTCAATTATGGCGAATCGACGCTTATCAGAAAAACATTTCAATTGATTTATTGAGGCATCAATTGAGTGAATGCAAAGAATGCGATCGCCTTGGCGACACTCGAGATGCGAACGCGCCAATTCACCTTCAGCCTCAATTTACAGCCGCTGAGCAGCGAACTCGACGTCGACGTCGACGTCGACGTCAACGCTGACAGCGCAGCCAGTGCGTGCCGCACCGCTTATCAACAGCAACAGGCAGCGAGCAGCAAGCAGCATTGAGCGCGTTGCGCGTTTATCACAGCGCGCGCAGCGAGTCGAAAAACAAAAGCGAGAAATTGCGGCAGTCTTAGATAAGCGGCACAGCGCACAGCTTCATGCAGCAGCGCAATTGTATCTGTATCTGTGTGTCGTTCAGTATCTGTATCTGGCGAGCCGTGCCTTAGCCGTAGCTGAAGCTGAAGCTGAAGCTGAAGCTGTCAGCTGTGCACAGCTGTCGGTCATATCTGCCCCCATCTACATATATCGGTATATATTCATAAACAATCTATCTAAAATATCTCCATCTTTTGGTTATGAGCGTGTTCGCCGTCTTCAATTTATGGCTCAATAACGTTTAATTAACTTCAATTTGACGCCGCTTTAACCTCTTTGCGTCGCGTTACCTTAACATAAATAAAATTGAAATTATTAATAAACAATCGCTCAGATTTTGTACGATCAACTCTGAACTGGAATCGGGCAACTGGAACTTGGAACCGAAATTTAATGCCGCAGCTCAACTCTGTTGTCATACTTACAGCTCTCGCTCTTGTCGTTGTCGTTGTTATTGTTGTTGTTGCTCTCGCTGTTGTTATTGTTGTTGCATTGTCATATGTCGCTTTTTGCTAATGAGCCGGTCCACCAAATGGTAAACATAAACAAGATACATCAACAAGTTGGTAAAACTCGCTGCCCTCGATGCGAAGCCCAAATGCTCTTTGTCTATCAAATATTTGGATTGTTCAATGCTGTGAAAATACCAGACTTCCACATGGGGCGTCTCTATATTTTTTTTTCTCTTTACCAAGGTTTTTCATATGAGAAACAGAGCTTTGCAATTGGGAACAGTTGAAGCTCATTTTATGTTTCACTATTGTTCCACAAAGTCTATAGTCATTGCAGAGGTATATAACTCTGACCTTGACTTTCTCTTGGCACTGTTTTGTTTCCATCATTCTCGTTGGTTCAAGCTTTAGTTTCATATGCATTAATATAGAAATCTTCCTGTTCCCTTCCATTGTTTCTATTGCTACCCAGTTTTGTCTCGTTTTGTTTTATGCTTGCATTTCAGCTTTATTTTATTGCTTCAATTTCAGGTTTATGTTCCACTCCCCCATTTCGTTCCCAGTCTATTCAACTTTTTGCTTACTTATATATATACCTCAGCCTGTCCGTATTCTCATTCCAAACTATTCCACTTGTGATTGTTCACATTTTGAAGTGCTCTTGCCGCTGTTCTTTCTCATTCCAAACTGTTCCAAACATCTTTACTGTACATTAGTGCTCTCAACTCTCCGTTGTTCTTATTTCAAACTGTTTCATATACAACTGTTCCACTTTATTCTTTTTAATAACTTCTAATTACCCACATTTGCCTTAATTCCGACTGTTTCGCTCATAAGCATCAACTCCGCTGCGTTTTCAATCCAAGCGTTCCACACTTGCATTACTTGCATCCCGCCCTCTCCTGTTCCCATTCCAAAATGTTCCCTATGTTTAAAAAGCAGACCATCCACCTAGTTCATTTTCATGATTCACTTTCTATTGTTTCACATGTGCGATGTGTTCCATATTCATTCAATCGTTCTCATTCTCAACGTTCCGCAGAAGTATTACATGCATTACGCCCTCTCTTGATCTCATTCCAAAGTGTTTTCCGAGCTTATAGAGTAAACCCCCCATGTAGTTCATTTCCATGATTCACTTTCCATTGTTTCACATGTGCGATGTGTTCCGCATTCCATAATCGTCATGCTTACGCTTAGTTCTCGGGCAATGACCAAATTTAGTATTAACATCATATATGTAGATTATACAAGTTGATTTTCAAGCAAGATTTTGAACTTATTTGCTTCACTTTCCATCGAGATTTGGATCTGTTGTTGCACACGAAAACACGAACCGCAATGCGCCTCATGACAAATTCAAAGCACTCGGCAATGTGCATAGTGTGTAAATCATATAATAAACAATTTATATACACAATGGAGCTTAAATAAATAAAACTCCCGAGACAAAATCTCATTTCGTATGCATTTAAGCTTCAGTAATGAGCTGCGATTGCGCTGCGACGACGCAGCAACTGCGCAGCGACTGCGAGGCGAAGTGGCAAAGCGAAGCGGCAGCTGCGACGATTTCACGCGTCTTTTTTTTTTTTTTTTTTTTTGTTCGTTCACGCGTTTTTCGTTTTATTGTTGACGTTTTTTTCATTTTTTGTTTGTTTTTGTTTATATTTATTTTTTATTTTGTGACATTTTTGTTTTTAATTGGTCGAATTAAAGTACCCTGGAAATGGAGCTGTAAATTGGGCATATTTTTATTCACAGAAGATTTTATTTGATGAAATTTATTGTTAAGATTGTAAAATAAATATTCTTAGATCTAAGATCTTCTCTTACTTTAATGTCATATTATAAGACTCTTTAGTGTCTGGAATAAGATATCATTAATGTTTTTGACTCTCAGCTACATTTTTTCTAGTAAAAAATACAAGTGACCCCAAGCACAATTAAGGGATATGAGCAACTATATAAGACAGAAATAATTTCAGAAATTCTAATACTTCTGATGCTTTTCAAAACAGATCTCTAATAGTCCTAAAAATAATCAAAAATTTTATTAAAAAACTGCATTTGCATAGCAAAAAAAAAATAAAAAATCATTCGACAGGGTATCTAGATGTTCAGCATGTGGCTATTTCTTATTAAGTCACTCGCATATAAATTTTGTCTGATGGCTGATTTTAAAGTGTGCGTAGTTCGAATGCAGTTCAAGTTGATTTTGTCTGTTGTCTGTTATCAAAACGTGTAAATCGTGCGCACTTTAATTTGCAATTCAACTTCCGTCAACTGCTGAGGAATTTCGAACAGGCTGAGGCGGTTAACCAAAAAAAAAACAAACTTAAATAAAATAAAATAATAATAAAAAAGCAGACAAATATATAAAAATGGCATTAAGCAAGAAATGAGTAAAATGGTTATGTAAATGCAAATGGAAATGGAAACGAAAATGAAATTGTAATTAATGAGCATAAAATGCGGAAAATTGTGGAAAATACGTGAAACAAGTTTTACACATTTTGTTTTTGTTTTTGTTATTTTGTTTTTCTTTTTTTTTTTTTTTTCTCATGCGTCGCGCAATGCGAAGGGGACAGACAGTTGGACAGTCGGACCGTGGGACAGCCAAACGGAGTCAGACACATCCAGACACAGAGAGCGGCAGACCAGATGAACAAACGGACAGACATCGTCAAACATCTCGGCAATGTTTGGACAGTGCGATTGCTCCGTTAACCGTTAGCCGTGTGCCTTTTTTTTTCATTTGTTAATTAAAAGTACGAGTATCTGCAAGATACATTCACTTTTTATTCGGTTTATTGCGGCCGGTGGTGTGTGCGTGTGTGTATGTGTGTGTGTGTGTGTGTGAGGCCAATTGGCCAGCACTTCACAAATTCATAATGAGCATATGGTCTTCATAAATCATAACTAACATATTTTAGCTTTTTTTTTTTTTTAGCCAATCAGCTAACTAATACGCTCTGTGTGATATCTGTTTGCTGTCTGATTGGATGGCATTGCAGTCCAATTGGATTTTATTAAGAGAGAAAATCATTTTGGGAAATTTCTTAGACGCACAAATGAGTCGTAAATTTGATGGAAAGAGGAATTATTAATTGATATAACTATGATTATAAAGAATTTTTTTGAAAATTTGAAGCTGTTAACACAAAGGGAATATATACAGTATTCTTTTCGATTCAACATGCTCCCAAGAGGCTTATATATAAAGTATGGTAAATCAATGGCGGACTTTAACATTCGTTAAAGTTATATATATATAATCTTATTTGCGACTCCTTTGTCTACGGTAATATACGAGTATATCAAATTTCCAGCCCTTAGCATCAGAAACAAAATAATTTACTGTTATGCCAAATAAAGAATTTTCCATGATTTGCCATAAGACGAGAGTACCGACAAACATAAATTCCGACTTTAAACTTTACTTGACTTCAGTAGATTGTGTTTATAAAGAAAGACAAACAAATTTAAGAAATTTGTTTACCTTAAGTTAAGAAAGTAGCCTTTTCTTTTAAAATTAAAACCCCCATTTTTAATTTCTCATTGCTTTCATTTCAAATAGAGCCTTGAGTAAAAACTATTTTTATACGAAACATTTCAAAAACAGATTTGGTGCTACAATATGCAATTCATTGGAGTTACATCAATAATACAAAAGAGAGAGAGAGAGAGTCGAAACTGTTTATAAGTTCTGTGAACACACATAGAGGTATGTTTCTGAAAGTTATGAAACCATCTTAAATAGAGATAAAAGAATATCTAGGTCTTCTAATTAGTGTGATCTAAAACTATATTGCTCACATGAAAAATTATCTCAAATTAAAGATTTACCGAACGTCACCTCCAGCTTCTCTTATTATACAATAAAATTGTCTTGATGTGATAATAGACCAGTGCAAATAGATTTGCTTTTTTTCAAGATGGGGATGGTGAAGTACTTAGCCCATCAATTGTCAGCATAGTAATCACTAAAAGTATCTGTTTTTTTTTTTTTTTTTTTTATCATTAAGT